>NW_026061899.1:2055643-2740857 GCF_023897955.1 Schistocerca gregaria
AGGCAGAGAGACATTGTCCGAGGTAGGGTGACTATAGACATTTTTCGAGAGGGGGTAGTAAGACAGACTTCTTCTGGGGGTTTGTAGGTAAACTGACCTCTTCAGAGGGGTGGTGTAGAATGACATTTGCCAAGAGGGGATAGGTAGAGAGACATTTTCTGATGGTGGTAAGTAGACAACATTTTCTGATGAGTGTAGGTAGACAGACATCTTCCGAGGGGGATGTGTAGGTGGACATACATCTTCCGATGGTTGGTGGGTACATAGACAGACATATTCCAATGGGGCGTCATAAATAGACAACATACAAAAGTTCACGTAGGTAGACACACATCTTCTGAGGGGGTGTAGGGAGACAGACATTTTCCGAGGGGTGTACACAGACATACATTTTCCAAGTGGGGTCTAGGTAGACAGACTTCAGATGAGGGGGTAATTAGACAATCATCTTCTGGGGTAGGTAGACAGACATATTCAGAAGTATGGGTTGGTAGACAAACTTTATGACTGGAGGAACATAGAGACATCTTCCAAGGGGTGTAAGTAGGTAGACAGACCTCTTCTGTTGTGGGATTTGTAGGTAGGCAGACATCTTCTGAAGCAGAGGTGTTGGTAAACAGACAATTATCATGGACAGGGTTAGGTAGGCAGACATCTCCCCAGTGAAGTTTTGTAGACAGACATCTTCCGACGAGGGGTTAGGTAGACTGTCACCTTCTGAGGCAGGGTAGGTAGATAGTCATCTTTGGAGGGGTGTTTGGTATACAGACATCTTCTGAACGGGAGTAGGTATACAGACATATACCTAAGGGGGAGGTAGACAGACATCATGGGAGTGGGGGTACGTAGACAGACAGGTGGGTAGGTATACAGACATCTTCCAAAGGGGATTAGGAGGACAGAAATTTTCCATTTGAGGGTTGATAGACTTACATCATCTGAGGGAGGAGAAATATCTTTCAAGAGGAGGGTATGTAGACAGACATCTTCAGAGAGAGGGTAGACATCATCCGAGAGGGAGGTAGTCATCCTCCAAGACAGGGGTAGATATCTTCCAAGAGGGGTGTAAATAAATATCTTCCAAGATGGGATGTAGATGGACCTCTTCCGAGGGTTTTAGGTAGGCAGACATGTTCCGAGGGGTGGCATGTAGACATACACCTTCTGAGGGGAATAAGGTAGACAGTCATCTTCTTATGGGAAATGGGTAGGTAGACAGACATATTCCAAGGGGGGTAGGTAAGGAGGAAATATATTCTGAGGGTGAGTTCAGTACACAGACATCTTCCGAGAGGTGTTCATGGTAGACAGACATCTTTCAAAGGGGGGGAGACATCTTCCAAAGTATGCGTTTTGGTATACAGACATCCTCCAAGAGGGGTGTGGACATTCTCTGATGTGGGAGTAGATATCTTCCCAGAGGAGTGGTAGTTTAACAACTTCCGAGAGGGGGGTAGGCAGAAAGATAGAGGTAGGGGTAGGGAGACAGATATCTCCCACAGGAGGGATAAAATCGAATCATTTGAAGGGGGGTAGATAGGCATACATCTTCTGAGGGGTTTAGGTAGACATTCATCTTATGACAGGGGAAGGGGGTAGGTAGACAGATCATGTGGGGGGGGGGGAGATATGTAGACAGATTTCTTACGAGAGGGGGGTAGGTAGGTAGACATATTCTGAAGAGTTGTAGGAGGACGTACATCTTCCAAGGGGTTGGTAGACAGGCAACTACAGGGGGGTTAGGTAGACAGTCGTCATCAGAGGTGTATAGGTAGACAGACATCATCTAAGGGGGTTTGTAGACCGACATTTCCTAAGGAGTGGCAGGTAGACAAACTTCTTCCGAGTGTGGGTAGGTATGTAGACAGACACCTGTAAGGAATTGTAGGCTGACAGACATCCTTTGTGATAGAGGGTAGGTAGGCAGAAATATTCTGAAGAGATGGTTGAAAACCATACATCTTCCAATGGGAGGGATAGGTAGTCATACATCTTCTGAGGGCTGGGTTTAGGTATACAGAGATCTTTCCATGGGAGGGCAGGTAAGTAGACAGACATAGGGTAGGGGGATAAGAGACAGACATTTTCCGAGGGGGAGGGGTAGGTAGACAGACATCCTCTGATGGTTGGGTAGGTAGAGAGACATCTTCCGGGGTGGATAGCTAATCGGACATGGTTTGAGGGAGCTTAGGTAGACAGACATTTCCGATGGGGAGTGTAGGTAGACAGACATATTCCAAGGGTGGGGAGATGAGAGACAGACATTTTCTGATGTGGAGATAGGTAGACAGACGTCTTCTAAGGGGGTTGTAGGTAGACAGACATCTTCCAAGCAGGAGCTGTAGGTAGACATCTTCAGAGGGAGATTGTAGGTTGATGGACATATTTTGTGCAGGTAATGATAGATAAACAAATTCCAAGGGATGGTAGTTTAACAGACATCTTCCCAGGGGGGCTGAGTAGATAGACAGGCATCATCCAACGTGGGTAAACAGACATATTCCAGGTGGAGTAGACTTCCTCCAAGGGGTGGTGAGGGTAGGTAGACAGCCATCCTATGAGAGTGGGGTTAGAGATTCTCTGAGAGGGGGGTGTAGACAGCTACCGAGAGTGGAGGTAGATAGACATATTCCGAGTGGGGGGGTTGGATAGAAATCTTCCGGGGGTTGAGATTTGGCAGTTGGTAGACTGGGCTTTTCTGAGACTGTGTTTGGAAGACATTTTCCGAGGTGGGGAGTAGATATATTCCGAGGCAGTTGGTAGGTAGACAGACTAATACCAGGGCGGTTGGTATGCTGACAGACATCTTCTGAGGGGGGGGGGGGAAGGTAGGTAGACAGACATCGCCTGATGGGCTGGAAGACACCTTCCGAAGATCGGGGGTCTCTAGACATCTTCCGAGACAGGGGTAAACAACTTCCGAGTGAGGGGCTGAGTAGGGGTTGGGATGGGATTAGTAGACAGACAAATTCCGAGAGGGTAGGCAGGTAAATAGACATCTGCTTAGCGAGGGGGGCGGGGGGTTGAGAGACATCTTTCAGGGTGATAGACATCTTACGAGATGGGGAGAGAGTTTTTCTGGGGGTGTAGATAGACATCTTCACAGGGTGAGGTAGGTGGACAAACATCTTCCTTAGGGGGTGAGGTAGGCAGACATCTGCCGAGGGGGCAGGTAGACAGACATCTCCTGTGGGGAGTTACGTAGACTGACATTTTCTAAGGAGGCAAGTAGGTAGAATTACATATTAGGTGGTGGGGCGATGAGAGACAGACAGCTTTCGATGGGGGAGAGGTAGAATGAAATCTTCCAATGTGGGAGGTGTAGGTAGATATCTTCTGAGAGGGGTAGGTACACAGACATCTCCCGAGGGGTGGGGTAGGTAGACATTCATATTCCGAGGGGAGGGGTAGGTAGTCACACATATTCTGAGGGGGGGGGGGGGGGGGTTTAGGTAGACAGACATGTTCCAAGGGTGTGGGTAGGTACACAGACATCATCTGAGGGGGGGGGGGGGGGGTAGGTGCAGGTTGACAGAGATCTTCCATGGAGGGGTAGCTCGGTAGATATCTTCTGAGAGGGATAGATAGGCATATTTCGTAGGTGGGGTAGATAGGCACCTTCCCAGGGGAAGGGGGGGGTAGATCATCATGGGTGTGACGTCACGTGAGCTGCACTGCTGCTGAAATAGCTTGTTAATGTTTTATAAATTTTAGACTTCATTTACGTACTTTAAAGTTTTTTTGAGTTATTATTTTTGCTGTAAAAGCGACTTATTAGTGGATATTCATTTATCTCAGTCTTTCTTCCTGTGGTATTGACTCGAGTGGTCTATTATTTGCGAGTGTGCTTTCATGGTTCGTCTAAGCCTCGCGCCTCATCAGTGTGTTTACGTTTTGCGGCGTGCACTGCATCTGTAGCGGTTATAAGCTAAGTACTGACGAACTTGTTTGTGCTCTGTAATACAGTTATTAAAGTGAATAGATTGCAGTGGTGTTGCTTGCCATTTTTGGCGAAATAATGACTTAATAAACTCTTGTAATCGTTCGCTCGCTGTGTTTTATAGAGTTTTCAGTGTGTTGAAGTCGTTCAATAAATTTCGTGCTTTAGTTTTCAACTTCGTTTAGTTTTAATTTTTTGGTTGTAGCCAACAATTTTGTGAAGTTTTGCTGGTATTGGTATCGGCTGTGTTGTAGTAGTATTAATACAAGTAGCTGCTTTCTTAGTAGGCAGAGAATTTCGAGACCATAGTTGTTAGTTCTTAAATAGTGCTGCATTTGTAACTGAACTTTGGTAACGTAGACGTATAGTTTTTTTTAGTAACTGTAAAATTTTATCATGAGTGAGAAGTGATGGGTATGTCGTAGGTTTGTGAATAGTGAATTACGCTGTGGGATTTGTTCAAAGTATTTTCATTGGGGGGAATGCAGTTGGGAAGCCAGTGGTCATTTGAGGGTGATCCTGTCCTGGGAATGTAGAATCTGTAGTAGAAACAAGTTAATAGAGGAGCAGGAGCGTAAGATCTGTGCCCTTCAGGTACAATTACAATGCGCAAAGGAGGAACTAGATAAGTTGAGGAAGGTGAAGGGTGCTGGGGAATGGGAACTGGCAGTTTACAAGAAGATAGATAGGAAAAGGAGGTAGTCAGACAGTTTTACTTTGCATACATGCAATAGATACGACAAACTGTCAAAGTTGAGCGGAGAGGATCCTCGTGTAGCTGTATATGGAGGAAACTTGCAGCCGTCCTCAGCAATTAGGAGGCCTAGATTCTGCTGCTAGGTAGTTACCGGGTAGAGGTTTGGGCCAGCATTTGCAGGAAGTTTTGTGGAGTGAGTACCAGGTCACAAGCATTGTGAAGCCTAGTGCAGGGTTGGCTCAGGTGGCTGAAAGCATAGGGGAGTTACGTAAGAATTTTACAAAGGAGGATCAGGTAGTGATAGTGGGTGGTGCTGGGAGCAGTCGCAATAGGGACAGGGGGTATGATGTCAGTGGTGACTTGGTTAAGATAGCTACTCAAACTGGTGGCACTAATGTGTTTTTCGTGCAACTGTTTCAGCATCATGATCGGCCACACCTTAATGCGGCTGTTAGGCGCGTAATTGTGGGACTGGGAGTGCACTAATGGGAGAAGGCATGGATCACATCCCAGTGGTGCCAGTTGGGTCTATCAGTAGATGGGGTTTCACTAGGCATGGCCTGCACCTCAATAGGTATGCGAAGGAGAGGCTACCTAAGCTTATAGGTGACAGTGTAGTGGGTGGTGGTGGCGGTAGTGGTGTCACTCATGGAAAAATTCCTGTAGTATTTGGTGTTAGAGCTGCACCTTTTTAATACTGAAGTCAGCTGATTGGTATACCTGCTTAAAGGAAGTGCCTCTAAGGTTCAAAAATGGTTCTAATGGCTCTGAGCACTATGCAAATTAACATCTGGGGTCATCAGTCGCCTAGAACGTAGAACTAATTAAACCTAACTAACCTAAGGACATCACACACATCCATGCCCGAGGCAGGATTCGAACCTGCGACCATAGCAGTCGCGCGGTTCCGAACTGAGCGCCTAGAACCGCAAGACCACCGCGGCCGGCGTGCCTCTAAGGGCTCTCCTCCAGAGGATGTAATGTTTCCAAGTAGAGAAGGAATTGGCATATTTCATCAGAATATAAGAGTTATTAGAGATAGAGTTAGTGAACTGCTAACAGATGTTTACGCTGAAATTATTTGTATATCAGAGCACCACTTCAATAAATTGATAATTTATAGGCTTCCTTTACCAGGCTACATATTAGCTGGCTGTTTCTCAAGGAGTTCCTTGCGGGATGGGGAGGTGCCTCCGTACATAAAAAACAGTATGTTATTCGAGTCCATAGACTTATCACAACACTGCACTGAACAGATATTTGAATGTTGTGCAGCATTTGTTGAATTTAGTGAAACTCAGCTTCTAATTGCTGGTGTTTATAGGGCCTCTAACTCCAACTTCAGAGCACTTTTGCTTAAGCTAGAGAGGGTTCTTGACTCACTTTGTAGGAAGTACCAGAAAGTAGTTATATGTGGGGACTTCAATATTAATTTTGTATATGATTGTGCAAGAAAAAGGGGGGTTGGGTTGTTTGGGGAAGGAGACCAGACAGCGATGTCATTGGTCTCATCGGATTATGGAAGGATGGGGAAGGAAGTCGGCCATGCCCTTTGAGAGGAACTAACCCAGAATTTGCCGGGAGTGATTTAGGGAAATCACGGAAAACCTGAATCAAGGTGGCTGAACGCGGGACTGAACCGTCGTCTTCCCGAATGTGAGTCCAGTGCCTTAACCACTGCGCCACCTCGCTCGGTCCCAAGAAAAATGATGTTGGTAGATCTCCTAAATTCATATGATCTGATGCCAACTGTGTTTTTTTTTTTTTTTTTCAAACTAGGGTGCAGGCGAATAATATCACAGTCATAGACAATATTTTTATTCGTTCTTCAATACTAGATGGGCATCCTGTTATTAAAAGAGTGAATGGCCTTTCAGACCATAATGCACAAATTTTAACACTAAAAGGTTTTTGTACTCAACCCAATGTCATATTTAGTTACAAAGAACGTAGGAAAGTCAATCCAACAGCAATAGAGTGTTTTTTAAAACTTGTCAAGGAACAAGAGTGGCAAGATGTTTATAGTGCCAATAATACAGATGATAAATACAATGCTTTCCATGGCACATTTCTCATGCTCTTTCAGAGTTGTTTTCCATTAGAACATTCTGAATGGGGTACTAGCAGTAATAGACAGCACAGTTGGCTGACTAGTGGGATAATGATTTCATGTAGAACATAGCGCGAATTATATCAAAACGTTAGAAGTAGTCACAATCAAGCTAAATAAAAATTTAGTTTCAACAGGAAATCATACAAATTTCTTAGCAAATACCTTTCTGAGATTGACGTCTGAAATACTCCTCTGTGATACAAGCAAGAGAGAGATTGAGTCAATAACTATATCACCGAAGACTAAGGACTCTCATGCATATGATGGAGTGCCTAGCAGAATATTAAAGCACTATGCTACACATGTTAGCCCTGTATTTAGCCATATTTGCAATTTTTCCTTTAGAATTGGTCAGTTTCCTGAGCGATTAAAGTACTCAGCAGTAAAGCCGCTTTATGAAAAGGGAGAAAGGGATAATGTAGATAATTTTAGACCTACTTCTATGCCATCAGTGTTTCCAAAAGTTACCGAAAAGGTTGTGCATGTAAGGTTAATTGATCATTTTATATCACACAATTTGCTGTCAAATGAACAGTTCGGTTTTAGAAGCCTTTTGACAACTGAAAATGCTGTATTCTGGCGTACAGACGTACTTTCATGCAAAATCGTAAGGTCCTAGCTCTTGTCCAATGCACCAAAGCCGGCAAATAAGGGAATAACCGATAACTAAAACTTGAATAGTAATGCTTCTTACTGGCTATTACATCTTCTTAGAAGCTATTTCTGTGTTCTAATATGATGTTTTCAGTTTTTTCCGCATACCGCAACACGCGACATAATTTTGCAGACGATAAATATAACGTTTTCAGAGAGAAAAGCGAGCAATATGACGATCTGGCATTAAGTCGATTCGATAGCAAGTGTCGAAAACGGGCGGATATCGCATGTGGTAACTACATATGAAACCTTTCTCATTCTTCCGTGCAACGTGGTGTACAGACGTACTTTCGTGCAAAATCTTAAGGTACCAGCTCATGTCCAATGCGCCAAAGCCGGCAAATGAGTGAATAACCGATAACAAAAACTTGAATAATACAGCTTGTTACTGCCGATTACATCTTCTTACAAGCTTTTATTGTGTTCTAATATGTTTGCAGGTTTTTTCGGATACCGCAACACGCAACATTATTTTGCAGACGATAAATGTAACCGTTTCAGATAGAGAAGCGACCAATGTGACGTTCTGGCATCAAGTCGATACGATGGCAAATGACGAAAGCGAGCGGATCTCTGAAGGTTTTACTACATATGAACAGTTTCCACCTTCCCCCGTGCAATGTGGTTTGCAGACGTCGTATCACGCTAAATCTTTAGGTCGTCGGTCACGTCTAATGAACCAAATCCGGCAAATAAGTGAATTACCGATAGCTAAATCTTGAATAGTACTGCTTCTTATTGGCGATTACATCTTCTTAGAAGCTTTTTCTGTGTTCTAATATGATGTTTTCATTTTATTCTGCATACCGTAACACGCGACTTACTTTTGCAGACAGTAAATGTAACCTTTTCAGAGAGAAAAGTAGCCAATATGACGCTCTGGCATTAATTCGATTCGATGGCAAATGTAGAAAACGGGCGGATTTTTCATGTGGTTACTACATATGAACACTTTTTACATTCTCCCGTGCAACGTGGTTTCCAGACGTCGTTTCATGCAAAATCTTTAGGTCGTCGGTCATGTCCAATGTACCAAAGCCGGCAACTATGTGAATAACCGATAACTAAAACTTAAATAAGACTGCTTGTTACTGGCCGATTACATTTCCTTAGAAGCATCCTCTGTGTTCTACTATGGTGCTTTTAGTGTCCCCGCATACCGCGGCAATCGACATAACTTTGCAGACGATGAATGTAACATTTTCAAAGAGAAAAGCGGCCAATGTGACGATCTGGCAATTAATTCGATTCGATAGCAAATGACGAAAGCGGGCGGATTTCTGAGGTTTCTACTACATATGAACACTTTCCAGATTCTCGCGTGCAACGTGGCGTACGGACGTAATATTATGCAAAATCTTAAGGTCCTAGCTCAAGCCCAATGCACCAAAGCCGGCAAATAAGTCAAAGAGTATATTTCTGTTTGCTACTTTCGATTATATCTTCTTAGAAGCTTTATTTGTGTTCTAATATCATGTTTTCAGTTTCTGCCGCATATTGCAATACGCGACATACATTTCCAGACGATAAATCTTACTGTTTCAGAGAGAAAAGCAGCCAATGTGAAGGTGTTGCAATAAAATAGATTCGGTAGCAAATGACGAAAGCGGGCGGTTTTCTCTAGTTTTTACTACATGTGAACAGCTTCCACATTCCCCCGTGCAATGTGGTTTCCAGACGTCGTTTCATGCAAAATCTTTAGGTCGTCGGTCATGTCCAATGTACCGAAGGCGACAAATAAGTGAATAACCGATAACTAAAACTTGAATAGTACTGCTTCTTATTAGCGATTACATCTTCTTAGAATGTGCTTGTGTGTTATCCTATGTTGCTTTTAGTGTCTCCACATACCGCGGCAAGCGACATATCTTTGCAGAAGATGAATGTAACCGTTTCAGAGAGAAAAGCGGCCAATGTGACGATCTGGCGTTAAGTCGATTCGAATGCAAATGACGAAAAGGGGCGGATTTCTCATGTTGTTACTATTATGTACACCTTTCACATTGTCCCGTACAACGTGGCCTTCAGACGTACTGTCATGCAAAGTCTTAAGGTCCTAGCTCATGTCCAATGCACCAAAGCCGGTAAATAAGTGAACCACCGATAACTAAAACTTGAATAGTACTGCTTCTTACTGGCGATTACATCTTCTTAGAAGCTTTTTCTGTGTTCTAGTATGATGTTTTCATTTCTTTCCGCATAATGCAGAACGCGACATAAATTTCCAGACGATAAATGTAACTGTTTCAGAGAGAAAATCGGCCAATGTGGAGATATGTCAATACATTCGATTTGATAGCAAACGACGAAAGCGGGCGGATTCCTCATGTTGTTACTATTATGTACACTTTTTACATCCTCCCGTACAACGTGGCCTACAGACGTACTTTCATGCAAAATCTTAAGGTCCTAGCTCATGTCCAATGCACCAAAGCCGGTAAATAAGTGAATCACCGATAACTAAAACTTGAATAGTACTGCTTCTTACTGGCGATTACATCTTCTTAGAAGCTTTTTCTGTGTTCTAATATAATGTTTTCAGTTTTCTCCGCATACCGCAACACGCGACATAAGTTTACAGACGATAAATGTAAAGGTTTCAGAGAGAAAAGTGGCCAATTTGACGATCTGGCAATAAGTCGATTCGATGGCAAATGTCGAAAACGGTCGGATTTCTCATGTTGTTACTACATATGGACACTTTTCACATTCTCCTGTGCAACGTGGCGTACAGACGTACTTTCATGCAAAATTTTAAGGTTCTGGCTCACGTCCAATGCACCAAAGCTGGCAAATAAGTGAATAACCGATAACTAAAACTTGAATAGTACTGGTTCTTACTGGTGATTACGTCTTCCTTGAATCTGCTTCTGTATTATACTATGGTGCTTTTAGTGTCTCCATATACAACGGAAAGCGACATATCTTTGCAGACGATGAATGTAACCGTTTCAGAGAGAAAAGCGGCCAATGTGACGATCTGGCATCAAGTCGACTCGATGGTAAATGACGAAAGCGAGCGGATCTCTTAAGTTTTTACTACATATGAACAGTTTTCACATTCCCCCTCGCAATGTGATTTCCAGACGTTATTTCATGCGAAATCTTTAGGTCGTCGGTCATGTCCAAGGTAACAAAGCCGGCAATTAAGTGAATTACCGATAACTAAATCTTGAATAGTACTGCTTCTTATTAGCGATTAATTCTTCTTAGAAGCTTTTTCTGTGTTCTAATATAAAGTTTTCAGTTTTTTTCACATACCGCAACACACGACATAATTTTGCAGACGATGAATGTAACATTTTCAGAGAAAAAAGCGGCCAATGGGATGATCTCGCATAAAGTCGATTCGACGGATAATGTCGAAAACGGGCAAATTTCTCATGTTACTACATATGAACACTTTTTACATTCTCCCGTGCAACGTGGCGTAGAGACGTACTTTCATGCAAAATATTAAGGTTCTAGCTCATGTCCAATGCACCAAAGCCGGAAAATAAGTGAATAACCGATAACTAGAACTTGACTAGTACTGCTTGTTACTGGCCAATTACATCCTCTTAGAAGCTTCTTCTGTGTTCTACTGTAGTGCTTTTAGTGTCTGCGCATACCGCGGCAAGCGACATAACTTTGCATACGATAAAAGTAACCGTTTCAGATAGAAAAGCGGCCAATGTGACGATCTGGCATTAAGTCGATTCGAACGCAAATGACGAAAACGGGCGGATTTCTCATGTTGTTACTATTATGTACACCTTTCACACCCTCCCGTGCAACGTGGCGTACAGACGTACTTTCATGCGAAATCTTAAGGTTATAGCTCACGTCCAGTGCACCAAAGATGGCAAATAAGTAAATAACCGATAACTAAAACTGGAATAGTTCTGCTTCTTACTGGCGATTATTTCTTCTTAGAATCTGCTTCTGTTTTATACAATGGTGCTTTTAGTATCTCCACATACCGCGGAAAGCGACATTTCTTTGCAGACGATGAATGTAACCGTTTCAGAGAGAAAAGCGGCCAATGTTACGATCTGGCATCATGTCGATTCAATGGCAAATGACGAAAGCTTGCGGTTTTCTCTAGTTTTTACT
Organism: Schistocerca gregaria; assembly: GCF_023897955.1. Taxonomy (NCBI): domain Eukaryota; kingdom Metazoa; phylum Arthropoda; class Insecta; order Orthoptera; family Acrididae; genus Schistocerca; species Schistocerca gregaria. The sequence goes on from NW_026061899.1 coordinate 2,067,146, forward strand.
ACATATGAACAGCTTCCACATTCCCCCGTGCAATGTGGTTTCCAGATGTCGTTTCATGCAAAATCTTTAGGTCGTCGGTCATGTCCAATGAACCAAAGCGGGCAAATAAGTGAATTACCGATAACTAAATCTTGAATAGTACTGCTTCTTATTGGCGATTACATCTTCTTAGATGATTTCTCTGTGTTCTAATATGATGTTTTCAGTTTTTTCCGCATACCGCCACACGCGACATAATTTTGCAGACGGTAAATGTAACCTTTTCAGTGAGAAAAGCGGGCAATGTGACGCTCTGGCATTAATTCGATTCGATGGGAAATGTAGAAAACGGGCGGATTTTTCATGTGGTTGCTACATGTGAACACTTTTCACATTCTCCCGTGCAACGTGGTTTCCAGACGTCGTTTCATGCAAAATCATTAGGTCGCACGGTCATGTCCAATGTACCAAATCCGGCAAATATGTGAATAACTGATAACTAAAACTTGAATAACACTGCTTGTTACTGGCCGATTACGTTTTCATAGAAGCATCCTCTGTCTTCTACTATGGTGCTTTTAGTGTCTCCGCATACCGCGACAATCGACATAACTTTGCACACGATGAATGTAACAGTTTCAAAGAGAAAAGCGGCCAATGTGACGACCTGGCATTAAGTCGATTCGATGGCAAATGACGAAAACGGCGGATTTCTTATGTGGTTACTATATAGGAAAACTTTTCACATTGTCCCGTGCAACGAGGCGTACAGACGTACTTTCATGCAAAATCTTAAGGTCCTACGCTCATGTCCAATGCACCAAAGCCGGCAAATAAGTGAAAAACCGATAACTAAAACTTGAATAATACTGCTTGTTACTGCCGATTACATCTTCTTACAAGCTTTTATTGTGTTCTAATATGTTTGCAGTTTTTTTCGGATACCGCAACACGCAACATTATTTTGTAGACGATAAATGTAACCGTTTCAGATAGAGAAGCGACCAGTGTGACGTTCTGGCATCTAGTCGATACGATGGCAAGTGACGAAAGCGAGCGGATCTCTGAAGGTTTTACTACATATGAACAGTTTCCACCTTCCCCCGTGCAATGTGGTTTGCAGACGTCGTATCACGCTAAATCTTTAGGTCGTCGGTCACGTCTAATGAACCAAATCCGGCAAATAAGTGAATTAGCGATAACTAAATCTTGAACAGTACTGCTTCTTATTGGCGATTACATCTTCTTAGAAGCTTTTTCTGTGTTCTAATATGATGTTTTCATTTTTTTCTGCATACCGTAACACGCGACTTACTTTTGCAGACAGTAAATGAAACCTTATCAGAGAGAAAAGTAGCCAATATGACGCTCTGGCATTAATTCGATTCGATGGCAAATGTAGAAAACGGGCGGATTTTTCATGTGGTTACTACATATGAACACTTTTTACATTCTCCCGTGCAACGTGGTTTCCAGACGTCGTTTCATGCAAAATCTTTAGGTCGTCGGTCATGTCCAATGTACCAAAGCCGGCAACTATGTGAATAACCGATAACTAAAACTTAAATAAGACTTCTTGTTACTGGCCGATTACATTTTCTTAGAAGCATCCTCTGTGTTCTACTATGGTGCTTTTAGTGTCCCCGCATACCGCGGCAATCGACATAACTTTGCAGACGATGAATGTAACATTTTCAAAGAGAAAAGCGGCCAATGTGACGATCTGGCAATTAATTCGATTCGATAGCAAATGACGAAAGCGGGCGGATTTCTGAGGTTTCTACTACATATGAACACTTTCCAGATTCTCGCGTGCAACGTGGCGTACGGACGTAATATTATGCAAAATCTTAAGGTCCTAGCTCAAGCCCAATGCACCAAAGCCGGCAAATAAGTCAAAGAGTATATTTCTGTTTGCTACTTTCGATTATATCTTCTTAGAAGCTTTATTTGTGTTCTAATATCATGTTTTCAGTTTCTGCCGCATATTGCAATACGCGACATACATTTCCAGACGATAAATCTAACTGTTTCAGAGAGAAAAGCAGCCAATGTGAAGGTGTTGCAATAAAATAGATTCGGTAGCAAATGACGAAAGCGGGCGGTTTTCTCTAGTTTTTACTACATATGAACAGCTTCCACATTCCCCCGTGCAATGTGGTTTCCAGACGTCGTTTCATGCAAAATCTTTAGGTCGTCGGTCATGTCCAATGTACCGAAGGCGACAAATAAGTGAATAACCGATAACTAAAACTTGAATAGTACTGCTTCTTATTAGCGATTACATCTTCTTAGAATGTGCTTGTGTGTTATCCTATGTTGCTTTTAGTGTCTCCACATACCGCGGCAAGCGACATATCTTTGCAGAAGATGAATGTAACCGTTTCAGAGAGAAAAGCGGCCAATGTGAAGATCTGGCATCATGTCGATTTGATGGCAAATGACGAATGCGAGCTGATCTCTCAAGTTTTTACTACATATGAACAGTTTTCACATTCCCCAGTAAAACGTGGTTTACAGACGTCGTTTCGTGCAAAATCTTTAGGGCGGCGGTCATGTCCAATGTACCAAAGCCGGCAAATAAGTGAATTACCGGTAACTAAATCTTGAATACTACTGCTCCTAATTGGCGATTACATCTTCTTAGCGGATTCTTCTGTGTTCTAATATGATGTAGACAGTTTTTTCCGCATACCCAAACACGCGAAATAATTTTGCAGACGATATATGTGACCGTTTGAGAGAAAAAAGCGGCCAATATGACGATCTGGCATTAAGTCGATTCAATGGCAAATGACGAAAACGCTCGGATTTCTCATGTGGTTACTACATATGAACACTTTCCACATTCTCACCTGCAACGTGGCGTACAGACGTTTTTGATGCAAAATCTTAAAGTGCTATTTCATGTCCAAAGCACTAAAGTCGGCAAATAAGTAAATAACCGATAACTAAAACTTGAATAGTACTGCTTCTTACTGGCGATTACATCTTCTTAGAAGTTTCTTCTGTGATTTACTATGGTGCTTTTAGTGTTTCTACATACCGCGGCAAGCGTCTTATCTTTGCAGACGATGAATGTAACCGTTTCAGAGAGAAAAGTGGCCAATGTGATGATCTGGCATGACGTCGACTCGATGGCAAATGACGAAATCGGACGGATTTCTCATGTGCTTACTACATATGAACACTTATCACATTCTCCCGCGCAGCTGGGCGTACACATGTACTTTCATGCAAAATCTTAAGGTTCTAGCTCATGTCGAAGGCACAAAAGCCGGCTAAAAAGTCAATAATCGTTGACTTAACTTAAAGTGTACTGCTTCTTACTTTCTATTACATCTTCTTAGAAGCTTCTTCAGTGTTCTACTGTGGTACTTTTAGTGTCTCCGCATACCTCAGCACGCGGCAAAGCTTTGCACACGATAAATGTAACCGTTTCATAGAGAAGAGGGGCCAATATGACGATCTAAGTCGATTCGATAGCAAATGACGAAAACGGGCGGATTTCTTAGGCTTTTAATACATATGAACACTTTTCACATTCTCCCGTGCAACGTGGCTGCTAGTCCTCCCTTCATGCAAAATCGTAAGGCCATAGCTCATTTCCAAGGCACCAAAGCCTGCTAAAAAGTCAATAATCGATAAGTGAAACTTGAATTGTACTGATTCTTACTTGCTATTACATCAACTTACAAGCTTCATCTGTGTTCTACTATGGTGCTTTTAGTGTCTCCGCATACCGCAGCACGCGACATAGCTTTGCACAAGGTAAATGTAACCGTTTCAGTGAGAAGAGCAGCCAATGTGACTATCTGGCATTAAGTCGATTCGGTAGCAAATGACGAAAACGGGCGGATTTCTCACGTTTTTACTATATATGAACACTTTTTACATTCTCCCGTGCAACGTGGCTGCTAGTCCTCCATTCATAAAAGATCTTAATGTCCTAACTCATGTCCAAGGCACCAAAGCCGGCTCAAAGGACAAAAACCGATAACTAAACTTGAATTCAACTGCTTCTTACTGGCTAGTACATCAATTTAGAAGCTTCTTCTGCGTTCTACTATAGGGCTTTTAGTGTCTCAGCATTCCGCAGCACGCAACATAGCCTTGCACACGATAAATGTAACCGTTTCAGTGAGAAGAGCAGCCAATGTGACGATATGACATTAAGTCGATTCAAAATCAAATGACGCAAACGGGCGGATTTCTCAGGTTTTTACTACATATGAACACTCTTCACATTCTCCTGTACAACGTGGCTGATAGGCCTCCCTTCATGCAACATCTTAAGGTCCTAGCTCATGTCCAAGGCATCGAAACCGGCTAAAAATACAAAAATCGATAACTAAAACTTGAATTATACTGCTTCTTACTTGCTATTACATCAACTTAGAAGCTTCTTCTGTGTTCTACTATGGTGCTTTTAGCGTCTCCGCATTCCGCAGCACACGACATAGCTTTGCACACGTTAAATGTAACCGTTTCAGAGATAAGAGCGTCCAATGTGACCAACTGACATGAAGTCAATTCGGTAGCAAATGACGAAAACGGACGGATTTCTTTGGTTTTTACTATATATGAGCACTTTTCACATTCTCCCGTACAACGTGGCTGATAGTCATACCTTCATGCAACATCTTAAGGTCCTAGCTCATGTAGAAGGCACCAAAGCCGGCTAAAAAGTCAAAAAAACTATAACTAAAACATGAATTGTACTGCTTCTTACTTGCTAGTACATCAACTTAGAAGCTTCTTCTGTGTTCTACTATAGGGCTTTTAGTGTCTCAGCATTCCGCAGCACGCGACATAGCTTTGCAAACGGTAAATGTAACCGTTTCAGAGAGAAGAGCGGCCAATGAGACGATCAAACATAACGTCGAATCGATAGCAAATGACGAAAACCGGCGGATATCTTAGGTTTTTAAGTACATAAGAACACTTTTCACGTTCTCCCGTGCAACGTGGCTGCTAGTCCTCCCTTCATACAAATTCTTAAGGTTCTAGCTCATATCCAAGGCACCAAATCTGGCTAAAAACTCAAAAATCGATAACTAAAACTTAAATAGTACTGTTTCTTACTTGCTATTACATCAACTTAGAAGCTTCTTCTGTGTTCTACTACAGTGCATTTTCCGTCTCCGCATTCCGCAGCATGAAACATAGCTTTGCACACGATAAATGTAATCGTTTCAGAGAGAAGAGCGGCCAATGTGACGATCTGACATTAAGTCTATTCGATAGCAAATGACGAAAACGGGCGGATTTCTTAGGTTTTTACTACATATGGACACTTTACACATTCTTCCGTGCATCGTGGCTGCTAGTCCTCCCTACATAGAATTTCGTAAGGTCCTAGATCATGTCCAAGGCACCAAAGCCGGCTAAAAAGTCAATAATCGATAGTTAAACTATTATTTTACTGCTCCTTACTGGCTATTACATCAACTTAGAAGCTTCTTCTGTGTTCTACTATCGTGCTTTTAGTTTCTCTGCATTCCGCAGGACGCGACGTAGCTTTGCACACGATAAATGTAACCGTTTCAGAGAGAAGAGCCGTCGGCGTGACCATCTAATATTGAGTCGATTCGATAGCAAATGACGAGAACAGCCCGATTTCTTAGGTTTTTACTACATATGAACACTTTTCACATTCTCCCGTGCAACGTGGCTGCTAGTCCTCCCTTCATGCAAAATCTTAAGGTCCTAGCTCATGTCCAAGGCACCAAAGCCAGCTCAAAAGTCAAAAATCGATAACTAAACTTGAATTGTACTGCTTCATACTGGCTATTCCAACAACTTAGAAGCTTCTTCTGTGTTCTACTATGGGGCTTTTAGTGTTTCCGCAAATCGCAGCACGCGACATAGCTTTGCACACGATAAATGTAAGCGTTTAAGAGAGAAGAGTGGCCAATGTGACGATCCGACATTAAGTCGATTCGCTAGCAAATGACGAAAACGGGTAGATTTCCTAGGTTTTTACTACATATGAACACTTTTCACATTCTCCCGTGCAACGTAGTTGCTAGTCCTTACTTCTTGCAAAATCGTATGGTCCTAGCTCATGTCCAACGCACCAAAGCCGGCTAAAAAGTCAAAAATCGATAACTAAACTTGAATTGTAGTGCATCTTACTGGCTACTACATCAACTTGGAAACATCTTCTGTCTTCTTTTATGTGGATTTTAGTGACTCCGCATTCCGCAGAAGGCGACATAGCTTTGCACACCATAAATGTAACCGTTTCAGAGAGAAGAGCGGCCAATGTGACGATCTGAAATGAAGTGGATTCAATAGCAAATGACGATAACTTGCGGATTACTCACGTTTTTACTACATACGAACAATTTTCACATTCTCCCGTGCAACGTTGGCTGCTAGTCCTCTATTCATGAAAAATCTAAATGTCCTAGCTCATGTCCAAGGCACCAAAGCAGGCTAAAAAGTAAAAAATCAATAACTAAACTTGAATTCTACTGCTTCTTACTGGCTATTACATAAACTTGGAAGCTTCTTCTGTGTTCTACTATGGTGATATTAGTTTCTCCGCATTCCCCAGCACGCGACATAGCTTAGCACACGTTAAATGTGACCGTTTCAGAGAGAAGAGCCGTTGACGTGACCATCTAACATTGAGTCGATTCGATAGCAAATGACAAGAACAGGCCGATTTCTTAGGTTTTTAGTACATATGAACACTTTTCACATTCTCCCGTGCATCGTGGCTGCTAGTCCTCCCTGCATGCAACATCTTAAGGTCCTAGCTCATATCCAAGGCACCAAAGCCGGCTAAAAAGCCAAAATCGATAACTAAACTTGAGTTGTACTGCTTCTTACTGGCTATTACATCAATTTATAATCTTATTCTGTGTTTTACTATGGTGCATATCGCATATCGCAGCACCCAACATGGCTTTGCACACGATAAATGTAACCGTTACAGAAAGAAGAGCGGCCAATGTGACCATCTGACATTAAGTCGATTCGATAGCAAATTTGAGAAATGTCAGATTTATTAGGTTGTTACTACATATGAACACTTTTCACATTCTCCCGTGCAACGTGGCTGCTAGTCCTCCCTTCATGCAAAATCTTAAAGTCCTAGCTCATGTCCAACGCATCAAAGCAGGCTAAAAAGTCAAAAATCGATTGCTAAACTTGAGTTGTACTGCTTCTTACTGGCTATTACATCAACTTAGAAGCTTCTTCTGTGGTCTACTATGGTGCTTTTAGTGTCTCCGCATATCGCAGCACGCGACATACTTTGCACAGGATAAATGTAACCGTTTCAGAGAGAAGAGCGGCCAATGTGACGATCTGACATTAAGTCGATTCGATAGCAATTGACGAAAACGGGCGGATGTCCTAGGTTTTAACTACATATGAACACTATACACATTCTCCCGTGCAACGTTGGCTGCTAGTCCTCTATTCATGAAAAATCTTAATGTCCTAGCTCATGTCCAAGGCACCAAAGCCTTCTAAAAAGTCAAAAATCAATAACTAAACTTGAATTCTACTGCTTCTTACTGGATATTACATCAACTTAGAAGCTTCTTCTGTGTTCTACCATGTTGCCTTTAGTGTCTCCGAATGTGGCAGCATGCAACAAAGCTTTGCACACGATAAATGTAACTGTTTCAGAGAGAAGAGCGGCCTATGTGACGATCTGACATTAAGTCGAATTGATAGCAAATGACGAAAACGGGCCGATTTCTTAGGTTTTTACTACATATGAACACTTTTCACATTCTCCCGTGCAACGTGGGTGCTAGTCCTCCATTAATAGAAATTCTTGAGGTCCTAGATCATGTCCAAGGCACCAAAGCCGGCTAAAAAGTAAATAATCGATAGCTAAAACTATTATTTTACTGCTCCTTACTGGCTGTTACATCAACTTAGAAGCTTCTTCTGGGTTCACCTATGGTGCTTTTAGTTTCTCCGCATTCCGCAGCACGCGACATAGCTTTACACATGATAAATGTAACCGTTTCAGAGAGAAGAGCCATCGACGTGACCATCTGACATTGAGTCGATTCGATAGCAAATGAGGAAAACAGGCCGATTTCTTAGGTTTTTACTACATATGAGCACTTTTCACATTCTCCCGTGCAACGTGGCTGCTAGTCCTCCCTGCATTCAACATCGTAAGGTCCTAGCTCATTTCGAAGGCACCAAAGCCGGCTTAAAAGTCAAAAATCGATAACTAAACATGAGTTGTAATGCTTCTTAATGGCTATTACATCAACTTATAATCTTCTTCTGTGTTCTACTATGGTGCTTTTAGTGTCCCCGCATATCGCAGCACGCAACATAACTTTGCACACGATAAATGTAACCGTTTCAGAGAGAAGAGCGGCCAATGTGACGATCTGAAATTAAAACGATTCGATAGCAAATGACGAAAACAGGCGGATTTCTTAGGTTTTTATTACATATGAAAACTTTTCACATTCTCCCGTGCAACGTGGCTGCTAGCCGTCCCTTTATGCAAAATCTTAAGGTCCTAACTCATGTACAAGGCACCAAAGCCGGCTCAAAAGGAAAAAATCGATAACTAAACTTGAATTGTACTGCTTCTTACTGGCTATTACATTAAATAAAAAACTTCTTCTGTGTTCTTTTATGGGGATTTTAGTGTCTCCGCATCCGCAGCAGGCGACATAGCTTTGCACACGATAAATGTAACCGTTTCAGTGAGAAGAGCGGCCAATGTTACGATCGGATATTTAGTCGATTCAATACGAAATGACGAAAACGGGCGGATTTCTTAGGTTTTTAAAACATAAGAACACTGTTCACATTCTCCCGTGCAACGTGGCTTCTAGTCCTCCCTTCATTCAAAATCTTCAGGTCCTAGCTCATGTCCAAGGCAGAAAATCCGGCTAAAAAGTCAATAATCGCTAGCTAAAACTATTATTTTACTGCTTCTTATTGGCTATTACATCAACTTAGAAGCGTCGTCTTTAGTCTACTATGATGCTTCTAGTGTCTCCGCATTCCGCAGCACGGGACATAACTTTGCACACGTTAAATGTAACCGTTTCAGAGAGAAGAGCGGCCAAAGTGACGATCTGACATTAAGTCGATTCGATAGCAAATGACGAAAACAGGCGGATTTTTTAGGTTTTTAGGCTACATATGAACGCATATCAGATTCTCCCGTGCAAAGTGGCGGCTAGTCCTCCCTCAATGAAGAATTTTAAGGTCCTAGCTCGTGTCCAAGGCACCAAAGACGGCTAAAAAGTCAATAATCGATAGCTAAAACTATTATTTTACTGCTTCTTACTGCCTATTACATGAACGTAGAAGCTTCTTCTGTGTTCTACTATGGTGCCTTTGGTTTCTCCGCATTCCCCAGCACGCGACATAGCTTTGCACACGATAAATGTAACCGTTTCAGAGAGAAGAACGGCCAATGTGACCATCTGACATTAAGTCGATTCGATAGCAGATGACAAAATCGGGCGGATTCCTTGGTTTTTACTACATACGAACACTTTTCACATTCTCCCGTGCAACGTGGCTGCTAGTCCTCCATTCATAAGAAATCCTTATTTCCTAGCTCATGTCCAAGGCACCAAAGCCTGCTAAAAAGTCAAAAATCTATAACTAAACTTGAATTGTAGTGCTTCTTACTGGCTATTACATCAACTTAGAAACTTCTTCTGTGGTCTACTATGGTACTTTTAGTGTCCCCGCATTCCGCAGCACGCAACATTGCTTTGCACACGTTAAATGTAACCGTTTCAGAGAGAAGAGCGGCCATTGTGACGATCTGACATTAAGTCGATTCGATTGCAAATGCCGAAAACGGGCAGATTTATTAAGTTGTTGCTACATATGAACACTTTTCACATTCTTCCATGCCATGTGGCTGCTAGTCATCCCTTCATGCAAAATCTTAAGGTCCTAGCTCATGTCCGAGGCACCAAAACCGGCTAAAAAGTCAAAAATCTATAACTAAACTTGAGTTTACTGTTTCTTACTGGCTATTACATAAACTTGTAATCTTCTTCTGTGTTCCACTATGGTGCTTTTAGTTTCTCCGCATGTCGCAGCACGCAACATAGCTTTGCACACGATAAATGTAACCGTTTCAGAGAGAAGAACGGCCAATGTGACGATCTGACATTAAGTCGATTCAAAATCAAATGACGAAAACGGGCGGATTTCTCAGATTTTTACTACATATGAACACTTTTCACATTCTACTGTGCAACGTGGCAGCTAGTCCCCCCTTCACAGAAATTCTTAAGGTCCTAACTCATGTCCAAAGCACCAAAGCCGGCTAAAAATCAATAATCGATAGCTACAACAATTATTTTACTGCTTCTTACTGCCTCTTACATCAACTTAGAAGCTTCTTCTGTGTTCTACTATGGTGCTTTTAGTTTCTCCGCATTCCACAGCACGCGACATAGCGTTGCACACAATAAATGTAACCGTTTCAGTGAGAACAGCGGCCAATGTGACGATCTGATATTAAGTCGATTCGATACGAAATGACGAAAATGGGCGGATCTTTTAGGTTTTTATTACATATGAACACTTTTAACATTCTCCCGTACAACGTGGCTAATAGTCCTCCCTTCATGCAACATCTTAAGGTCCTAGCTCATGTCCAAGGCACCAAAGCCGGCTAAAAAGTCAAATATCGATAACTAAACTTGAGTTTACTGTTTCTTACTGGCTATTACATAAACTTATAATCTTCTTCTGTGTTCCACTATGGTGCTTTTAGTGTCTCCGCACGTCGCAGCAGGCAACATAGCTTTGCACACGATAAATGTAACCGTTTCAGAGAGAAGAACGGCCAATGTGACGATCTGACATTAAGTCGATTCGATTGCAAATGCCGAAAACGGGAAGATTTATTAGGTTGTTGCTACATATGAACACTTTTCACATTCTCCCGTGCCACGTGGCTGCTAGTCCTCCCTTCATGCAAAATCGTAAGGTCCTAGCTCATGTCCAACGCACCAAAGCCGGCTAAAAAGTCAAAAATCTATAACTAAACTTGAGTTGTACTGCTTCTTACTGACTATTACATCAACTTATAATCTTCTTCTGTGTTCCACTATGGTGCTTTTACTGTCTCCGCATTCCGCAGCACGCGCAATAGCTTTGCACACGTTAAATGTTACCGTTTTATAGAGAAGAGCGGCCAATGTGACTATCTGACATTAAGTGGATACGATGGCAAATGACGAAAACGGACGGATTTCTTAGGTTTTTATTACGTACGCACACTTTTCATATTCTCACGTGCAACGTGACTGCTAGTTTTCGATTCATGAAAAATATTAGTGTCCTATCTCATGTCCAAGGCACCAAAGCCGGCTAAAAAGTGAAAAATCGATAACTAAACTTGAGTTGTACTGCTTCTTACTGACTATTACATCAACTTATAATCTTCTTCTGTGTTCCACTATGGTGCTTTTACTGTCTCCGCATTTCGCAGCACGCAACATAGTCTTGCACACGATAAATGTAACCGTTTCAGAGAGAAGAGCGGCCAGTGTGACGATCTGACATTAAGTCGATTCGATAGCAAATGACGAAAATGGGCGGATCTCTTAGGTTTTTATTACACATGAACACTTTTAACATTCTCCCGTACAACGTGGCTAATAGTCCTCCCTTCATGCAACATCTTAAGGTCCTAGCTCATGTCCAAGGCACCAAAGACGGCTAAAAAGTCAAATATCGATAACTAAACTAGAATTGTACTGCTTCTTACTTGCTATAACATCAATTTAGAAGCTTCTTCTGTATTCAACTATGTTGCTTTTAGTGTCTGAGCATATCGAAGCACGCAACATAGCTTTGCACACGATAAATGTAACCGTTTCAGAGAGAAAAGACGCCAATGTGACGATCTGACTTTAAGTCGAATCGATAGCAAATGACGTAAACGGGAGGATTTCTTAGGTTTTAACTACATATGAACACTTTCCACATTCTCCCGTGCAACGTGGCTGCTAGTCTTCCCTTCATGGAAAATCTGAAGGTCCTAGCTCATGTCGAAGGCACCAAAACCGGCTAAAAAGTCAAAAATCTATAACTAAACTTGAGTTTACTGTTTCTTACTGGATATTACATAAACTTATAATCTTCTTATGTGTTCCACTATGATGCTTTTTGTGTATCCGCATTCCGCAGCACGCGACATAGCTTTGCACACGTTAAATGTAACCGTTTCAGAGTGAAGAGCAGCCAATGTAACGATCTGACATTAAGTCGATTCGATAGCAAATGACGAAAACTGGCGGATTTCTTAGGATTTTACTACATATGAACGCATATCACATTCTCCCGTTCATAGTGGCTGCTAGTCCTCATTTCACGCAAAATCTCAAATTCTTAGCTCATGTCCAAGGCACCAAAGCCGGCTAAAGAGTCAATAATCGATAGCTAAAACTATTATTTTACTGCTTCTTACTGCCTATTACATTAACGTAGAAGTTTCTTCTGCGTTCTACTATGGTGCCTTTGGTTTCTCCGCATTCCGCAGCACGCGACATAGCTTTGCACACGTTAATTGAAACCGTCTTAGAGAGAAAAGCGCCCAATGTGACCATCTGACATTAAGTCATTTCGATAGCAAATGACGAAAACGGGCAGATTTATTAGGTTGTTGCTACATATGAACACTTTTTACATTCTCCCGTGCCACGTCGCTGCTAGTCCTCCCTTCATGCAAAATCGTAAGGTCCTAGCTCATGTCCAACGCACCAAAGCCGGCTAAAAAGGAAAAAATCGATAGCCAAATTTGTGTTGTACTTCCTCTTACTGGCTATTACATCAACTTAGAAGTTTCTTTTCTGTTCTACTACGGTGCTTTTTGTGTCTCCGCATATCGCAGCACGCCACATAACTTTGCACACGATAAATGTAACCGTTTCAGAGAGAGGGGCGGCCAATGTTACGATCTGACATTAAGTCGATACAAAATCATATGACGAAAACGGGCGGATTTCTCAGGTTTTTACTACGTATGAACACTCTTCACATTCTCCCGTGCAACGTGGCTGTTAGTCCTCCCTTCCTGCAAATTTTTAAGGTCCTAGCTCATGTCCAAGGAACCAAAGCTGGCTAAAAAGTCAAAAATCGGTAACTAAAACTAGAATTGTACTGCTTCTTACTGGCTATTACATCAACTTAGAAGCTTCTTCTGTGGTCTACTATGGTACTTTTAGTGTCTCCGCGTTCCGCAGCACGCGACATAGCTTTACACCCGTTAAATGTAACCGTTTCATAGAGAAGAGCGGCCAATGTGACTATCTGACATTAAGTGGATTCGATAGCAAATGACGAAAACGGGCGGATTTCTTAGGTTTTTATTACGTACAAACACTTTTCACATTCTCACGTGCAACGTGGCTGCTAGTCCTCGATTCATGAAAAATATTAATGGCCTAGCACATGTCCAAGGCACCAAAGCCGGCTAAAAAGTCAAAAATCGATAACTAAACTTGAGTTGTACTGCTTCTTACTGACTATCACATCATATGAGAATCTTCTTCTGTGTTCTACTTTGGTGATTTTGGCGTCTCCTCATTCCGCAGCACGCGATATAGCTTTGCACACGATAAATGTAACCGTTTCAGAGAGAAGAGCGGCCAATGTGACCATCTGACATTGTCGATTCGATAGCAAGTAACGAAAACAGGCGGATTTCTTAGGTTTTTACTACATTTGAACACATTTCACATATTCCCGTGCAATGTGGCTGCTAGTCCTCCCTTCATGCAAAATCGTAAGGTCCTAGCTCATGTCCAAGGCACCAAAGCTGGCTAAAAAGTCAAAAATCGATAACTAAAACATAAATTGTACTGTTTCTTACATTCTATTACATCAACATAGAATCTTGTTCCGTGTTCTACTATGGTGCATTTAGCGTCTCCGCCTTCCGCAGCACGCGACATAGCTTTGCACACGATAAATGTAACCGTTTCAGAGAGAAGAGCGGCCAATGTGACCATCTGACATTGTCGATTCGATAGCAAATGACGAAAACAGGCGGATTTCTTAGGTTTTTACTGCATTTGAACACATTTCACATATTCCCGTGCTACGTGGCTGCTAGTCCTCCCTTCATGCAAAATCTTAAGGTCCTAGCACATGTCCAAGGCACCAAAGCCGGCTAAAAAGTCAAAAATCGTTAACTAAAACTGGAATTGTACTGCTTCTTATTGGCTATTACATCAACTTAGAAGCGTCTTCTGTGGTCTACTATGGTGCTTTTAGTGTCTCCGCATTCCGCAGCACGCGACATAGCTTTGCACACGATAAATGTAACCGTTTCAGAGAGAAGAGCGGCCAATGTGACGATCTGACATTAAGTCGAATCGATATCAAATGACGAAAACGGGCGGATTTCTTAGGTTTTTATTACGTACGAACACTTTTCACATTCTCACGTGCAACGTGGCTGCTAGTCCTCGATTCATGAAAAATATTAATGGCCTAGCACATGTCCAAGGCACCAAAGCCGGTTAAAAAGTCAAAAATCGATAACTAAACTTGAGTTGTACTGCTTCTTACTGACTATCACATCAACTTAGAATCATCTTCTGTCTTCTACTATGGGGCTTTTAGCGTCTCCGTATTCCGCAGCACGCGATATAGCTTTGCACACGATAAATGTAACCGTTTGAGAGAGAAGAGCAGCCTATGTGACGATCTGACATTAAATCGATTCGATAGCAAATGACGAAAACGGGCAGATTTCTTAGGTTTTTACAATATAAGAACACATGTCACACTCTCCCGTGCAACGTGGCTGCTAGTCCTCCCATCATGCAAAATCTTAAGGTCCTATCTAATGTCCAAGGCACCAAAGAACGCTAAAAAGTCAAATATCGATAAATAAACTTGAATTGTACTGCTTCTTACTACCTATTACATCAACTTAGAAACTTTATCTGTGTTCTACCATGGTGCTTTTAATGTCTCCGCATATCGCAGCACGCGACATAGTTTTGCACAAGATAAATGTAACCGTTTCAGAGAGACGAGCGGCCAATGTGACGATCTGACATTAAGTCGATTCGATAGCAAATGACGAAAAAGAGCGGATTTCTTAGGTTTTTACAACATTCGAACACTTTTCACACTCTCCCGTGCAACGTGGCTAATAGTCCTCCCTTCATTCAACATCTTATATTCCTAGCACATGTCCAAGGCACCAAAGCCGGCTAAAAAGTCAAAAATCGTTAACTAAAACTGGAATTGTACTGCTTCTTACTTGCTATTACATCAACTTAGAAGCTTCTTCTGTGTTCTACTATACCGCTTTTAGTGTCTGAGCATATCGCAGCACGCGAGATAGCTTTGCACACGATAAATGTAACCGTTTCAGTGAGAAGAGTTGCAATGTGACGATCTGACATTAAGTCGATTCAATAGCAAATGACGGAAACGGGCAGATTTCTCAGGTTTTTACTACATATGTACACTCTTCACATTCTCCCGTACAACGTGGCTGATAGTCCTCCCTTCATGCAAAATCTTAAGGTCTTATCTAATGTCCAAGGTACCAAAGCCTGCTAAAAAGTCAAAAATCGATAACGAAAACTTGAATTGTACTGCTTCTTACTTGTTATTACATCAACTTAGAAGCTTCTTCTGTGTTCTACTATGGTGCGTTTAGTGTCTCCGCATGCCGCAGCACGCGACGTAGTTTTGCACACGATAAATGGAACCGTTTCAGAGAGAAGAGCGGCCAATGTGACCATCTGACATTAAGTCGATTCGATAGCAAATGACGAAAACGGAAGGATTTCTTACATATGAACTCTTTTCACATTCTCCCGGACAACGTGGCTGATAGTCCTCCCTTCATGCAACATCTTAAGGTCCTAGCTCATGTCCAAGGCACCAAAGCTGGCTAAAAAGTGAAAAATCGTGAATTAAACATGAATTGTACTGCTTCTTATTGGCTATTACATCAACTTAGAAGCTTCTTCTGTGGTCTACTATGGTACTTTTAGTGTCTCCGCGTTCCGCAGCACGCGACATAGCTTTACACACGTTAAATGTAACCGTTTTATAAAGATGAGCGGCCAATGTGACTATCTGACATTAAGTGGATTCGATAGCAAATGATGAAAACGGGCGGATTTCTTAGGTTTTTATTACGTACGAACACTTTTCACATTCTCACGTGCAACGTGGCTGCTAGTCCTCGATTCATGAAAAATATTAATGGCCTAGCACATGTCCAAGGCACCAAAGCCGGCTAAAAAGTCAAAAATCGATAACTAAACTTGAGTTGTACTGCTTCTTACTGACTATCACATCAACTTAGAATCTTCTTCTGTGTTCTACTATGGTGCTTTTAGCGCCTCCGCATTCCGCAGCACGCGATATAGCTTTGCACACGATAAATGTAACCGTTTGACAGAGAAGAGCAGCAAATGTGACGATCTGACATTAAATCGATTCGATAGCAAATGACGAAAACGGGCAGATTTCTTAGGTTTTTATAATATAAGAACACATGTCACCCTCTCCCGTGCAACGTGGCTGCTAGTCCTCCCTTCATGCAAAATCTTAAGGTCCTAGCTCATGTACAAGGCATCAAAGCCGGCTAAAAAGTCAAAAACCGATAACTAAACTTGAATTGTGCTGGTTCTTACTGGCTATTACATCAACTTAGAAGCTTCTTCTCTGTTCTACTATGGTGCTTTTAGTGTCTCCGCATTCCGCAGCACCCGACATAGCTTTGCACACGATCAATGTTACCGTTTCAGAGAGAAGAGCGGCGAATGTGACGATCTGACATTAAGTCAATTTGATAGCAAATGACGAAAACGGACGAATTTCTCAGGTTTTTACTACGTACGAACACTTTTCACATTCTCCCGTGCAACGTGGCTGCTAGTCCTCCCTTCATACAAATTCCTAACGTCCTACCTCATGTCCAAGGCACCAAAGCCGGCTAAAAATTCAAAAATCGATAACTAAATTTGAGTTCTTTTGCTTCTTACTGGCCATTATATCAACTTAGAAGCATTTTCTGTCTTCTACTATGGTGCTTTTAGTGTCTCCGCATATCACAGCACGCGACATAGGTTTGCACACCATAAATGTAACCGTTTCAGAGAGAAGAGCGCCCAATGTGACGATCTGACATTACGTCGATTCGATAGCAAATGACGAAAACCTACGAATTTCTTAGGTTTTTACGACATATGAACACTTTTCACATTCTCCCGTGCAACGTGGCTGCTAGTCCTCCCTTCATGCAAACTCTTAAGGTCCTAGAGCATGCCCAAGTCACCGAAGCCGTCTAAAAAGTCAAAAATCGATAGCTAAAATTTGAATTGTTATGCTTCTTACTGTTTATTACATCAACTTAGAAGCTACTTCTGTGTTCTACTATGGTACTTTTAGTGTCTGCGCATTCCGCAGCACGCCACATAGTTTTGCACAAGATAAATGTAACCGTTTCAGAGAGAAGAGCGGCCAATGTGACGATCTGACATTAAGTCGATTCGATAGCAAATGACGAAAACGATCTGATTTCTTAGGTTTTTACAACATTCGAACACTTTTCACACTCTCCCGTGCAACGTGGCTAATAGTCCTCCCTTCATTCAACATCTTATATTCCTAGCTCATGTCCAAGGCACCAAAGCCGGCAAAAAGTCAAAAATCGGTAACTAAAACTAGAATTGTACTGCTTCTTACTTGCTATTACATCAACTTAGAAGCTTCTTCTGTGTTCTACTATGGCGCATTAAGTGTCTGTGCATATCGCAGCACGCGAGATAGCTTTGCACACGATAAATGTAACCGTTTCAGTGAGAAGTGCTGCCAATGTGACGATCTGACATTAAGTCGATTCAATAGCAAATGACGGAAACGGGCAGATTTCTCAGGTTTTTACTACATATGTACACTCTTCACATTCTCCCGTACAACGTGGCTGATAGTCCTCCCTTCATGCAAAATCTCAAGGTCTTATCTAATGTCCAAGGTACCAAAGCCTGCTAAAAAGTCAAAAATCGATAACTTAAACTTGAATTGTACTGCTTCTTACTTGTTATTACATCAACTTAGAAGCTTCTTCTGTGTTCTACTATGGTGCTTTTAGTAGTCTCCGCATACCGCAGCACGCGACGAATTTTTTCACACGATAAATGGAACCGTTTCAGAGAGAAGAGCGGCCAATGTGACCATCTGACATTAAGTCGATTCGATAGCAAATGACGACAACGGAAGGATTTCTTAGGTTTTTACTACATATGAACTCTTTTCACATTCTCCCGTACAACGTGGCTGATAGTCCTCCCTTCATGCAACATCTTAAGGTCCTAGCTCATGTCCAAGGCACCAAAGCTGGCTAAAAAGTGAAAAATCGTGAACTAAAACATGAATTGTACTGCTTCTTATTGGCTATTACATCAACTTAGAAGCTTCTTCTGTGGTCTACTATGGTAGTTTTAGTGTCTCCGCGTTCCGCAGCACGCGACATAGCTTTACACACGTTAAATGTAACCGTTTCATAGAGAAGAGCGGCCAATGTGACTATTTGACATTAAGTGGATTCGATAGCAAATGACGAAAACGGGCGGATTTCTTAGGTTTTTATTGCGTACGAACACTTTTCACATTCTCACGTGGAACGTGGCTGCTAGTCCTCGATTCATGAAAAATATTAATGGCCTAGCACACGTCCAAGGCACCAAAGCCGGCTAAAAAGTAAAAAATCGATAACTAAACTTGAGTTGTACTGCTTCTTACTGACTATCACATCAACTTAGAAGCTTCTTCTCTGTTCTACTATGGTGCTTTTAGTGTCTCCGCATTCCGCAGCACGCGACATAGCTTTGCACACGATCAATGTAACCGTTTCTGTGAGAAGAGCGGCCTATGTGACGATCTGGCTTTAAGTCGATTCGATAGCAAATGACGAAAACAGGCAGATTTCTTAGGTTTTTACTACATTTGAACACATTTCACATATTCCCGTGCAACGTGGCTGCTAGTCCTCGATTCATGAAAAATATTAATGGCCTAGCACATGTCCAAGGCACCAAAGCCGACTAAAAAGTCAAAAACCGATAACTAAACTTGAATTGTACTGGTTCTTACTGGCTATTACATCAACTTAGAAGCTTCTTCTCTGTTCTACTATGGTGCTTTTAGTGTCTCCGCATTCCGCAGCACGCGACATAGCTTTGCACACGATCAATGTAACCGTTTCTGTGAGAAGAGCGGCCTATGTGACGATCTGGCTTTAAGTCGATTCGATAGCAAATGACGAAAACGGGCGGATTGCTTAGGTTTTTAGTACATATGAACACTTTTCACATTCTCCAGTGCAACGTGGCTGCTAATCCTCCATTCGTAGAAATTCTTAAGGTCCTACCTCATGTCCAAGGCATCAAAGCCGACTAAAAAGTCAATAATCGATAGCTAAAACTATTATTTTACTGCTTCTTACTGCCTATTACATTAACTTAGAAGCGTCTTGTGTGTTCTACTGTGCTTTTTTTAGTTTCCCCGCATTCCACAGCACGTGACATAGCGTTGCACACGATAAATGTAACCGTTTCAGAGAGAAGATCGGTCAACGTGACCATATGACATTGAGTCGATTCGATAGCAAATGACGAAAACGGGCGGATTTCTTGGGTTTTTACTACATATGAACACTTTTCACATACTCCCGTGCAACGTGGCTGCTAGACCTCCCTTCATGCCAAATCTTAAGGTCGTAGCTGATGTTCAAGGCACCAAAGCCGGCTAAGAAGTCAATAATCGATAACTAAACATTAATTGTACTGTTTCTTACTGGTTAATTACATCAACTTACAAGCTTCTTCTGTGTTCTGCTATGCTGCAATTAGTGCTTCTGCATACCGCAGCACGCAACGTAAGTTTGCAGACGATAAATTCTATCGTTTCAGAGAGAAAAGCGGCCATTGGGGCGATCTGACATTTCGTCGATTCGATAGCACATGCCGAAAACGGGCGGATTTCTTAAGTTTTTACTACATATGATCAGTTTTCACATATTCTCGTGTAACGTTTCTCCCAAACCTCGTTTCATGTGAAATCGTAACGTCGTCAGTCATGTCCCTGGCGCCAAAGGCGGCTAATAAGTCAATAATCGATAGCAAAAACTTGAATTGTACTGCTTCTTACTGGCCGATTACATCAACTTAGAGCCGGCCGCGGTGGTCTAGAAGTTCAGGGGTTCAGTCCGGAACCGCTGGACTGCTACGCTCGCAGGTTCGAATCCTGCCTCGGGCATGGTTGTGTTTGATGTCCTTAGGTTAGTTAGGATTAAGAAGTTCTACGCTCTAGGGGACTGATGACAACAGATGTTAAGTCCCATAGTGCTCAGAGCCATTTGAACCAATAACTTAGAAGCTTCTTCTGTGTTCTATGGTGTTGCTATTAGTGCCTCCGCATGCCGCAGCCCGCGACATAAGTTTCCAGACGATAAATGTAACTGTTTTATAGAGAAAAGCGTCCAATGTGACGATCTGTCGTTACGTCGATTCGACGGCAATTGACGAAAACGGGACGATTTCTTAGGTTTTTACAACACATGAACACTTTTCCAATTCTCTCGTGTAACGTGTCTTCCAGACTTCGTTTCATGCCAAATCTTAAGGTCGTCGGACATGTCTGAGGCACCAAAGCCGGATAATAAGTCAATAATCGATTACTAAAACTTGAATTTTACTGCTTCTTACTGGCTGATTACATCAACCTATAAGCTTCTTCTGTGTTTTACTGTGTTGCTATTAGTGCCTCCGCATACCCCAGCACACAACATAAGTTTGCAGACGATGAAGGTAACCGCTTCACAGAGAAATTTCAAATTCTGTGTCTGTGTCTATTGCCTGATCATATTGTTAAAAGCAGGTTGCTCTAAACGCCCAGTAGATCTGATTCCCTTGATACCCATTCAAAACAAACTCGGAATGGGAAAGACCAAGCTCTGCTTATACTTATAGCCTGGGAAGTTGACATATCTTAGACAGTAAAATATGATGGTTAAAGATGTCCACTGAGTATTCCCATATACACTGAAGTTAGCTTTGAACAACAAATTATTAATTGGCCACCAACTCTTGACTCAATAGCTACTAAGATCTTTCACTGGTGAAGGAGGTAACGACGTTGTTATGTCTATTAGAGGCTTCTGTAGTTTGCTGAAAATGATGTGATATAATTGTGCCTTGTGATTTTCTGTGGAGTTCCAGAGTAAGTTCTATACTGGTGCAGGACATTCATTCCTGCTGTTCTCATTCGAGGCAATCCTGGATTCTGAATCTCAAGCACCAGAGGATTATAAACAGCAATGCAACCTCTGTCTTCCTGGCTGTGCACTATTTCAAAGTGCTCTGGTTGTCAGTCTCTTCTCATTGTGCAGTGCTTGTAGATTATTGTAAATGGATTATCTGTAATATTTAGAACATCTCATTCTAAACTTTCTAAAGAACGAGACTTTTCTGTCATGACCACTTTTTGTGTGAGGTGATAAATACCAGGAATTTTGTTGCATTTTGAGAACCTAATGGTGACTGACATTAGTGTCTGTGTAAATTAATGGAACTGGATTTTTCCTCAGGTCGGCTGTTTTCCGAAGGTCGGCGTTTTTCCTGAGGTCGTCGTTTTTCACAAGGTCGGCGTTTTTGCCCCGAGGTCGGCGTTTTTTCCCGAGGTCGGCGTTTTTGCCCCGAAGTCGGCGTTTTTCCCCGAGGTCGGCGTTTTTTCCCGAGGTCTGCGTTTTTGCCCCGAGGTCGGATTAGAGAATTTTTTCCCAAGGTCTAGAAATCTATCGATATATTGAAAATCCAAAGTATTTTCATGTATGTACACTATACTGATATGTCATGTCATCTTGAAACATATATCCGACCACTAGATAACGGTATTTATCAAGATAGCGATATATTTCGTTATATCTATTTATTTCGAGAATCGTTTTCTTAGGGGTACAGATTTATTTCCAGACGTCCATGCATTTCCCATTATCGATTCAATTCGATATATCGACTTACGTAGATGCGCACATTATATCATGATGTCGATTTATTTCGAGATATCTATCTATATTGAGGTCTATTTATTTCGAGGTATCGATTGATTTCGAGTATCCGTTTATATGAGATATCGATTTATTTTGATACACCTACACAATTCAGGTTCTCTATATATTTCGAGGTATAGATATATTTCCAAGTATTGGTGTACTTCAGATATCGATTCTTTTCGAGACATCGATATATTTCAAGATACCTCTATATCTCAAGTAATCCATAAATTTCTAGATATCGCTATTTTTAGAGATATCTTTATATTACTAGGTACCAATATATTTCAGGAAACCGATATATTCCTATACCTCGATTTATCTCGATATGTCGACTAGCTTCGAGATTTCGATCTAATTGTAAGTCTAAATGTGTCCAGATGTCGATATATTTCGGGATATCGACTCATTTCGATTAGCGGTTTCTCGGAGGTGTCGATTTATTTCGAGGTTTCGATTTATTTCGCGGTGTCGATTTATTTCGAGGTAGCGATTTATTTCGAGGTGTCGATTTATTTCGAGGTGTGGATTTATTTCGAGGTGTCGATGTATTTCTTGGTGACGATATATTTCGATGTTACTTGTCGACTGCATCAGCTTAGAACCTTTTTCATACAGAGTGGTGCGACTGCATACCTCAGCAGGCGACATTGATATCCAGACGATGAATTTTACCGTTTCCGAGAGAAAAGCGTGCGATGTGACGAATTGGCACTACTTCATTATGAAAACAAATGACGAAAACGTGAGGTTTTCTTCGGTTTTTCTGCCACTGCTGCCAACTTTCAGCCCACCCCCTCCTCCACTTCCCCAGTCGTGGCGATCAGCTGGTGTGATGGAAATGGACACAGGAAAGTAATAACGTTCCATGAAATCCCATTCTAGGGACGTTCAAGGGTAAATGTTCCAGACGGTTTATTTGCATTAAGACACGCATACTGGACATCTACAATGTCACATCTGCCAGATCGTTTCTATTGTCAACAGTGGAAAACAAAACAGCGTACTGAAGAAGCCATAGTGAGACACGGTTTTTGGTAGACGAAATAATAGGAATACTCTAGCCACTGATAATGATGATCTAATGAGAATTCTGTTATTGTTTTGAAAGATGCATTTAAATATCCATTCAACGTAGATCCAAATTATTTTGAGAATTATAATTGCGGTATTATGAATCTACATTGGAGATTTTGTAATGCAAAACATTTCGATCTGAGAATACTTTACGTGATAGTACGGTATTGACCTTGTGTGTCATTAGGGTAAAGTTAATTTGCCGCCATTAACACAAAATTTATCCGCCATTAACGTAAAATCTATTTTTCAGCGTACTGCAATAAGGACTCACTTCAGATGATTGGACAATTAAAGAGAACTCAAACCGTTATTTTAATAGTATTCGTAGGTCCAATGCAGCATTTACCGTAGACAGTCCCTGAGCCTAGACTGTCAGTTTTATGTAGGGAGTACTACTTTAAAAAAGCACTCCGTGTTCAGGTCACAAGTGGCCAATCAGGACCATCCGACCGCCACGTCATTCTCACTGAGGGTGGAGGAGGAGCTGGCTCTCCCACTCGTTGTGGTAGTTTCCTTTGACTGGAGCCGCTACTATTCGGACGAGTAGTTCCTCAATTGGCATCGGAAGGCTGAGTGCAACCCGAAAAATGCCAACAGCGCATAGCGGCCCGGATGGTCACCCATCCAAGTGCCGACCAAGCCCGGAAGTGCTAAACTTCAGTGATCTGACGGGAACCGGTGTATCCACTGCGGCAAGGCCATTGCCCCTACCACTTTTACATGATATTTTTGATCGTAGTTCAGGTCAGATGGCTGGAAAGAATGGACGTTTACCATGTTATGCACATTTATATTTTCACTACGTCGACACAGCTGGTCCAATTACGACCACAGGTGATGGTAGCCATAATGATCGTGCCAAGCATCCTGTGTACATTAGTTACACCCTAGTGTGTGGGCATCACAGCATTCGTGACATTTAAGTTTGTTACTTCTTTGCTACTATATTCGCAATAAATTTTGCAGACAGTATCCGCATATGACGCTCAATGTACCTACAAAATTATATCATTGTACGACACATGTTTCAGGAGATACGTCATAAAAACTCAGGACAAGGCCAGACGCTGCATAGTACGGTCGTGGACGCACAGCTGTAAATAAATGCCTGGTCAACACCAAGCTTTTCCGCTAGTCATCTATAAAGATAAAAAATCCCCAATATTGCCTACCAGCGTATTTTTGAAAAACCTTTATTTTGTCATCCATTTTTTCCTGTAAAAATCGTAAAAGCCGTGCATCATTGTGTTTTCAAAAATCGTTTCTTATTGTCATCTCTTTTTATGTATTTTAAACCATCTATCGCTTGTGTAACCTGTGGCTACAAGTCCATTCCGTTTATGGGGTAATCGACATAATAAACAACGGAAAATGTGTGGGTCAATTTCTTCCTCATTTTTCGGAACTTCTGATAATAGTAAATCGTTGGCTCTTTGAGGGTGTGATAGGTACATACAAGAGATTAGTGTAAGATTAGAATTTGTGTTAGATACAGTGCCAGGAGGTTCTGTTTCTATCTGGCTAGCTTCAGAGTACTTCACCATCTACTAAGTGATGCGTTTCATTGTGAATGGTGTGTTCTGTGCTAGGTCTACCCTTTACTGCACAATGCTGTTCCTTCGATGCTATTAAAACCAGGATGTTATCAAAATATATGCACAGTGGCAGACTGGAGTCTGCATAAATATTTCCAGTGGTGGGGAGGGGGAAAGGCGCGTCGGGGCTGGAGTGCATGATTCTGAAACTGGCACTCTATCTACAAATCAGCTGGTCAGTTACGAGGTGCATCAAGCTACAAGACCCTAACTCTATAAGCGCTACAACTGGTCAAAGCTAAGGTTTAGCAGTATTGTGGAGAATTCTTATCTGGAAGAGTATGAGTATACTGTAACGAATAAAAACTCTTTACTCCAGATTCCAGGGAGGGTTGGGGGCGATGGGTGAAAGTGCCCTTTTGCCTATCCTCCCCTCCCCACCTCCTCCCCTCCCCCTCCCCTACCCCTCCCCTCCCCCTCCCCTCCGTCTCCCCTCCCCCTCCCCTCCTCCTCGCGGACGCCAATGGCTGGCCCGTTCATTTTGAGAACATCAGAGCTGCAGTAACCTTACTGAGAAACTGTTCTTCATGTCCTTGTCTGTCAATCTTACCACTCAGAACACCAGTGGGAATGTTGGTTACCGCTGAAACAACTGGTTTTCGGCTGTTATCAGTTTCCCAGACTCACTTTAAGCTAATTGTTAAAACCCGTCACAATACCAGTTTTTGTAATAACCGATTTTCAGTCTTTTATTTACATTATTTCCTCTAGTAAACGTAGAAATCAAACAAAGATTAAAAAAATTTTACTTTCTCAGTTTCTTGATAAATGGAATCAAAATGTCAAATTAAATACCTATATGATGACCTGCAGCCGTTCAGAACGAAATTAGAATTATATTAATACCGTCAGCTGCTCACGGGTGTCGATATATATCAACGGGGACAGGTGACAATGTGTGCAAGTCTGGGACTCGAACCCGGGATCTCCTGCTTACATGGCAGGCGCTCTGCCCATCTGAGCCACCGAGGGCACAGACGATAGTGTGACTGCAGGTACTATCTCGCGCACGCCTCCCGCGAGACTCACATTCTCACCTTGCATGTCCACACACTACATTCGTAGTGTCCCACACCAACACACTCATTACTCGTGGAACACATTCGTACCAAGTCCCGTAACAGTTCCGGGAATACGTGTACATCTTCAAAGAAGAAGGTCATGGCTGGTATTGCCAGAACCATATACTTATATGGATATGGACATGTCTTCCACGAGGAATGAGTGTGTTGGAGGGGGACTCTACGACTGTAGTGTATGGACATTCAAGGTGAGAATGTGAGTCTCTCAAGATGCTTGCGCGAGATAGTCCCTGCAGTCGAACCATACACTGTGTCCTCGGTGCCTCAGATGGATAGAGCGTCTGTCATTTTAGCAAGAGATCCCGGGTTCGAGTCCCGGTCGCGGCACACATTTTCACTTGTCCACGTTGATATTTATTAACGCCCGCGAGCACTGACTGTATTAATATAATTCTAATTTCTTTAAATTAAATAGTCAAATATGTCCGATCTTCGCTTCTGGCGAGTGCTCCTATACTACAGAAAACTGCCAGTATTATCCTACTGATTTTAGTTTTTAGAAGCTCTGCTCAAAAATTATATTGCAATCGGTTATCACAGCACTATGCGGGCATTACGTATAGTCCAGCGATATAGAGTGAAAACTGCGGCAGGAGAACTCTCTTTTTCGTTTTAATTTCTCCGTTTTTAAGGGCTAAAAGCAGATAACGGCATACTACGTAGACACAGGCAGCAGATCATGCACTTTCTATTTTTATCCCGAACTATGAATGATTTGTAAAATTTTAACTTTTATCTTTGTATGATGTCGCAAGTGACCAAATCGACCATTGTGCTTCACTCGTACTGCGTATCGTAAAATACTTCCAGGCTTCCAGATGGTGCCATTTTGTGTTACAACTGACGTTCGACAACAGCGAGAAACTGCGTCCATTCTCGCGCACTGCTTGTATAACAGGCACAGTATTGTCTCGGCAATGTTGGACCAATCCATTTGTTGCTCGTTTCTATCAGCAGTGTTATTAAAGTGGCATACATAACTTTTCCCATTTTTTTCTGTAATAACGCCGTATTTCAGTGCTATGGAAATCTTACGAATAAAAATTACTCGTCTTTTTTAAAAAAGGTTTATTTAAAAACTAAAAATTTTACTACGACAGCTGTGGCTAATTGATATATCTGTTTTTACGTGGTTATCAGGAAAAAATAAAAAAATACTTGTTATAACCGAGAGCAAACAAATACCGAAAGACATCGGTTATTCAGAACTAAAATACCCATATCGTTTTAACTGATCGGTTTTTCTATCTCTAAACTGCAATGTCGCCATAGAAAAGTGTGTCGTTTCATCAATGTCCATAGCAACTTTGAGATATGTGTTTATGCGCAATATCGGCAAATGGAAACACGAAGAGGTAATAAGCACCTGGGCGATAGAATTTATTTCACAGTCAGAAAAGTCGAGTGACAGACAAGACTGAATCACTGTAATAGAAATTATATGGATAGCTGTGTAAAGGACAATTTCCAGTTCTTTCGTGGATTCCAAAATTGAAGCAAATTCCGGAACATCAAGGTGACATAGTCTTATACGGATAGTATTCCATGACTAACGTAATTGGCCCACATACTGTACTGGTATACGGATAATATTACACGACTAACGTAATTTACCTGAAATAATTTACAAACATGTTACTGTAACATTCGCTACTACTCATTACGCTAATTGACCTTCAGCCATTAAGCGCAAGCGCAGATCTCAGTTATGATACGTGCGCCATCCAAAAATTTCTCAAGGTGGTAACTCAACACAACTACAAACGATCATTGTGTGTAAAATAAATAGAACACCTCATAAGAAGAACATGACGGGTTTGAATCATTCCCACCGCAAAGGATGAAAAATTCAGGCTCGCACACAAGACCACTTGATAACTAACCAGAAATTCAGATTAGTTGTAGCTTCGGTGACAATCGCCTTTTTTTACATTTTCCCCGTAAACTAGATAATAATGAAACGTAAGCAACTACTCTAAAATATCTGCGGCAACGGCGTTGCCGCGGAGGTTGCATCGGTTCACGTGAGATCACCGAAGTTATGTGCGTTGTCGGGCGTTGAAGGCACTTGGATGGGTGATCATCCAGGCCGCCATGCACTCTTGCCATTTCTCGGGGTGCACTAAGCCTCATGATGTCAATCGAGGAGCTACTCGACCGAATAGTAAAGGCTCCGGTCAAAGAATACCAACATAACGACCGGGAGAGCAGTGTGCTGACCCCCGCCCCTCCTTTTCGCATCCTCCACGGATGATGACACGGCGGTCGGATAGTCCCGTCCAGTAGGCCACTCGTGGCCTGAAGACGGAGTGCTTACAAAGCAACTACTCTCCAGTGCATGGCCGTACTACTGAGACCTTGATGCCTGGCATCAACAACAGATGGCAGCACACGAGGTTGGCTTACGCCTACTGCCGAATTTTGCGATCTGTCGTAAGCCTGCGTAAGCACGTAGGGCCTTCCGTCTTAAGTGCAAGCATATCCATTGCGTTTTCTGTCACGCGACTTGAGTGGAATGTTTCATTATTTCTGAAATTTTATAGAAATATTTTTCGTTGTATATCCTCACCATCGGTACTGAATTTACTGTAAAATTACTTGCTCACTTTCCGGAACTTCCGTTCATAGCAAATCGATACTATTTGAAGCCGTGGTAGACACGAGTCTAGTGTGCTTCACCTTCAGCACCTTCTGTGTCAGTCTCGGTTAATATGTCGCTGATTTCACAACGAACAGTTCGTTGTCTACTGAGTATACTGTCTGTTGCACGACACTATCCCTCCCACGCTGCTAAATGTAGGTCGTCGGCAAAATATGACTGCAGTGGAACAAGGGCGTCTGCAGATATTTCCCCAGGAGGTGGTGGTGGCATTGGTAGTGGTGTGTGTGTGTGTGTGTGTGTGTGTGTGTGTGTGTGTGTGTGTGTGTGTGTGTGTGTGTGTGTGTGTGTGTGGAGGCCATTACTATGAAATTCACACAGTCCAGACCGCCAAGGAAAATAAACCTTGAGATTTGGAAAGGGTGTTGATCTTATACCGCTTATACTGCATATTTCGAAATTCCACCTCTAAGGGGGAGACACAGGAAATGAAAGGATTTTTGAAACATGTAGCTATTAAGGTAATTTGTATCTGGTTTCTAGGTCAGAAATAAAGAAATATGTGTTCCAGTATTATTGGGAATTTAACCTCTATGAGGTGAAATAGTGGGTGAACATTTTATTTTGAGATAAATAATTATGGAAGAACTATGAAAGTATTTTTAAGGATACATCTACGAAAATTGGTATTTGACTTCGAAGTTACAAATAAGAAAATACGTGTTTCGGTGTTTTTAGGAGTTCAACCCCTAAGGGGATGAAATAGAGTGAGCTGCTGCGTTTCTGGCGCCAGTTTCCGTCGATCGTTGTTTCGATCTTTGAGTCGCGGCCCAGAGGACACTGCTCCCTAAGCGACTGTAGTAGTTCTCTGTGCGGCCCCACATCGGACTTACCGCGCTTACACTGGACACAGTTGCCAACAAATCGCCTACCATCGCCATATAGGTTGGGCCAAAACATATGTTCCCGAACTCGGTTCAAGGTCTTGTAGAACCACAAATTGTCCCCTACCGCCGAATCGTGGAAATATCTGAGTGCCATGCTAACTCGTTCCTGTGGAATACAGACCTTCCCTTCACCACGGTTGTCTTCCCCTTTACACAAGACCCCCCCCCACCCCACCCCCCGAAGACCTCGCCATCCGCCAACTGCTGCCGTATCGGTCCCCACCCGGGGTCCTCGGCCTTTTGCCGGCTAAGTCGCAGAAGAAGCCGAGTGTCTCGGAGAGAAGGAAATTCACCCCAAGATCCGGCTCCACGTGGCCCTTGCTTTCCCCAGACTCTGCCGCGAACATACGGCTGAGAGCGTAACCAATTCATTGTCTCTGCCACTAATATTCCGTACCTGGAGATAAGTCTTCTCATCTTAACTTCGGTATGATTTTTAGCGATCTTATTAATCAAAGTTTAATGGCTGGCACTGGCCAAGTAACTCACGGAGGCTCATTGGTTTCATTCCAGTTGTATTGCTCACCTGTTCTCCATATAAGGTTGTGTAGTTTATGTCTCAGAAAAGTGTCTGCCCTTGATGTGTGTTGTGTTAGAGATAATTGGCAGCGGTCGACGCTAGCATACTGGGAGCACAGCACCACGGGGGCAGAGAGATATTTAAGGCCATGTCCTCTCCTTTACATCTTGGGTTATGTTGTCACTTTTGCGTGATTCCATCTTTCCGGTGGAGAACTATAGCATCCAAAGTTCAATTGCATTGCCAAGTTGAGTATATTTCTATGTCATTCTCTGCCTCGTGGATCTCTTGTATTGATTTGAATCCTTGATCTGCTCGCGTCTATCGCCCATTCATACGAAATTTTGAAGCAACCTTATTTTAAGGGTATTGTCACATAGTCATGTTCTAGTTGTAATCATTCTAAGAATATTGTTGATTAATCAACTGAGTAACTAAATTTGAAGGTCCGTTTGGTCAAAATTAAAGGACCCCCTTAATTGTTTTAGTCATTTTTTATATAGTTTTGTTTAGGAAAGTTGGCTAGCCGAACTTTAAATATCTGTATTCTTACGCTTAATCTGTTTCTCCCCTGATTGCAAGTAGTGAGAGTTCTGCTACGAATTTTATGGACATTTGTGCTATTTAAGTAAAGCCTTACCTAAGTATATTTACCTAGTCATATTCAAATTTCACGTTTTACAGGTCTCGTTCAGCTTAACGAAATTTATTTATTATTTGTCCAACTGATCTGGCCTTGTAAGGCAGTCTCCTCTATTATTGTGATTGTGATTTTATAATGTTTTTGATTGTAATAAAATATGTAGCAACTACAACGGATTACTATTGTGATTTTGGTGTGTCACTACCATACCCCATTTCATAGAGGATGAAATGTTTCATGAAATATATGAAAACCTGTTTTTGATACATTCAACCTTTAAGGGGGGTGGAATATAGGATGCAATGTTTTATGAAAGTATTTCAGTGCGAAATAATTTTTAAAGCGAAATCTATGAAAATTGTGTTTTTGAAAAATATGTGTTTCACTGTTTTTGGAACTACAACCTCCAAGAAGGTGCAATAGTGGCACATGTTTCACTGACCCATAGCCTTCCACCCAACCTGCAAAGTATACGGACTTGCTGAAAGCATCGTTTAAGAAGAGATTGTTCGAAATTTCACTCCTAAGGGGGTGAAAAATGGGTTGAAAGTTTTTTTTTAAATATTTCCCTATGTCCCTATTGAAGCTATAACTACAAAACTACGAAAATTGATTTCTGGTGTCTCAGTCAGAAACAAAAAAGAAACAGGTTTTTAGCATTTTCCGAAATTCTTCCATTGGGGGATAAAATAATTAGTGAAGGTTTTTGAAAATAAATCATTATTGAAGAACTACTGAAGCATATTTAAAGCTACATCTATGAAAATAGGTATTTGACATCTCGGTTCGATGTAAAAAAAAAAAGTGTGTTTCGTTACTTTTGGAAATTTAACTCACTAATAGAGTGAAATAAGGGATGAAAAGTTTTATGAAATATTTCACTATGAAAGCATTTTTAGAATTAAATGGATGAAGATTTGAATTTGGCTCCTCGGTTCTAAATAGAAGAATACGTGTTTAATTGTTGTTGAAAACCCAACCCCTAAAGGGTGTGAGATGTTTCAGAAAATGGTTCATTATGAAAGCATTAATAAATATATCTGACAATTCGTATTCGGCTAATCTTTTACAATTTTTAAAAACTACGTGTTTCACTGGTTTTGGAACTTCGAGCATAAGGGGATGAAAATTTTAATGAAATATTTATTGCGTTATATTAAAATATTTTAAATTTGCATCTATGAAAACCGGTATTTCACTTCTCAATTAGATATAAAGAAATATGCGTTAGGGAATGAAAGACTCTACGGAGATATCACCACAAAAATACAAACGGCTTGATTAACAAAAACCTTGGACTCCAGCTGTCAGTAGTGCTTTTTGGTCCTTCAGTAAAAGACCATGCTTCAATGGCGTTAAGTTTAGAAAGTTTAGAAAGTGTTGCAGTTTATAAAAGACATAAAAAAACGATTAAAGAAAAAAAAATTCTTTGCAGACCATGAAAGGTCTACGCAAGTAAAGAAGCGAATGATAAGCTAGCTCTTTATGCAAATGAGTTGGTCAGTTTAAGTTCCGAGACATGTCATGCAGCAGGAACGGAATCCTATAGTTGCTACGATTGGCTAAAGGAAAAGTTTTGCAAAATCACGCCAAATCACTTCTGCAAGTGGCTGAGAATCTCGTAATGAATAAAAATTCGGTAGTGAGAATTCGAAGGTGGGAGATGCAAGATTCCCCCCCCCCTTCCCCCTCCTCACAATGCTATCCTTCTTTCCCTACAGCAAAATAAATAATTAAATAAATAAATAAAACTAGAGAAATTTCTACTGTGAAACTATTTGCATACAAGAGAACGGCCCTTGAAATTTAACGCTTCAAAGTTTTAAGCCCTGCTCATTCCGGATATTGATTAGAAAGTGTTAATCCACATGTGAAACCTGAGTACATAATCCCTGTGACATTTGATCAACGGTGTTCCATAAACGGTGTTCAAAACGTTCGAAAATTCTATTTCTTTGTAGTTGCATTTTTAAAGGTGTACTTGTCTAGACTCTAGGAACGGAAAGTTTTTTTTTTCTAGTCCGTGCTTTACAAAAGTTTCTGCAGCCCATTGTTTGAAGCAGTGTCACGGCTGCCGTGAGCCGCGCGGGCTACCCGCCATGTCTCCAACGCCTTGTCACGGTTCGCGCGGCTCCCCCCGTTGGAGGTTCGAGTCCTCCCTCGGGCATGGCTGTGTATGTGTTGTCCTTAGCATAAGTTACTGTAAGTAGTGTGTAAACATAGGGACTGATGGTTCAAATGGCTCTGAGCACTTTGGGACTTAACATCTGAGGTCATCAGTTTCCTAGAACTTAGAACGACTTAAACCTAACTAACCTAAGGACATCACACACATCCATGCTCGAGGCAGGATTTGAAGCTGCGACCGTAGCGGTCGCGTGGCTCCCGACTGAAGCGCCTAGAACCGCTGGGCCACATCGGCCGGTCTATCATGTATTCTAGAAGAGCTGCACGGTCGTCAGTGGCGCCTGTTCTTTCGAGAACAGTTACTATCTTCATATCTATGGTTAAACGTTACCCAGCCATTGACCTTCGTCTGTGCGAATGCGCATAGGTTGCTCGAACTCTTACGGGAATCGTCACCTTAGTGTGAGCCAGTAATGAGTGGATGGACAAGTACCTATTAAGTACATTACGTATGCGGATTGTGGACGGTTGGGGATGTGAGTCTCACGGGAAACGTGCGAGGGATAAATTCCTGCTGTCGTGCTGTTCATTTGTGTCCTCGATGGCTCAGATGGATTGAGCGTCTGCAATGTAAGCAGGAGATCCTGGGTTCGAGTCCCAGTAGGGGCACACATTTTCAGCTGTCCCCATCGAAGTATATCAACAACACCTGTCGGCAGTTGAGGGTTTCAATTAATTATCAGTTGTGAAGGTGATTCGATGAACCCTTTGCCAGGCACTTAAATGTGTTTTGCAGGGTATCCATATAGATGTAGATGAAAACTCGTCCCGTGTCGCACGTGCTCAAAATGATTCATACTGCAGAATGCATGCAAACATACTCACCGAAAATACGGACGAATATCAAGTGCAGGCTGCCAAGTGCTGCATATCCAGCTTAGACAGATCGGCTTTTCCTGCCAAGAAGAACAGGAAGTTGCTGTCTAGGAACAATCAGAGCTCGAGGAAGGGTTGATAAATACTCCTTGAATTGCAGACTAAAAGTAAATAACGAAAATACATTTTTGGTAAAAATTGGTCAAAACATAATCGTTTGCCCTCCGTATTGGATTAGCTGTTTTGAATATTGAAAATCTGACTTCAGATTCGTTTTCACTGACATTGAAAATATATATGTATCACTCAGTTCATGCAAGTCGAAGTAATAATGTAACTAAATGTTTTCCCTAAACTTTGAACACTTTTTTTTCGAGTAACGATTTTCTCAGAACGGCATGCAGCATAAATTAAAAGTGGTTCGATCTCTTAACTTGTACCTCTGACCCCTAAAAGTACACTTTTCTTAGGAGCTTATAGCTATAATATGACATTTGTTAATATTAACTAATTTTTGTGTAGGCATAAGGAGTGAAACAAACCCACAAAAATTGAACTCAAAGTTCGAATTAGCACTGTATTGTTAAATTTAAGGTTGTTTCATTGCGGTTAGGTATGCGCTCCCATAAATTTTATGTATTATCGACTGATGTAATCCATTTTCAATTTCAGAGAAATAATGTAGTATCAACTGATGTTACCCATTTTTGGATTCAGGTAACATCTGAGGTGCAACACTGCACGCACTCTGCGTACTCCAGTCTCGCAGGCCCTTGATCAAATCATAATTACCGGCGCCATTTTTTTTTGAAAATCTAAAATTAAGCTCATAGTATGATCACTCGTAATTCATATACTGATCCTTCGAATGTATTTTCATTGTCTCAAAAAAAAATTTCAAATGTACCCTTTTTTGCTCATTTGTATGAGAACCTGGCCGTAACGCCGGAATATAGTCACGAGATTTTTTTTCAGAGACGCTGTACGTTCGCGAGAAGAATTTCGTTCTGCGCGTGTCGAAGGACATTCCTCAGATATTACTGTGTGTGTGCTACTCAGTCGTACCATTCGAGTGTACATCTTTGCATAGTTTTCCTTTCACGATGTAAACAGTGTTCCGCTCAGTTGCTAACTGGCCAGAGAGTGGTTCCGAAGGTGGATGTGCGGTGCGTTCGGTCTGCTAGGACAACAGCAGACTGGCGTGGTGCGATGGCAGAAGCTGACACTGAGGGAGCTAGCTGCTGGGACGCCAGCGAACAATTTATGCCAAGTAAGACGAAGAGGACTATTCTAAAATTATGAGCCGTCTCAAAAGTGTTTATCATTAGTAAATCTTGAAGTTAAGACTGACAATAAGTCTACAATAACTGACAGTTTTGTCTAGAGAGAGAGATACAGGAAATCCCCCCACCCCCCGCAATGAAATTTTGGTTGTGATGACAGGCCGATTGGTAGTGTAGCCCGAGATCTAAGTTAGGTTGGAAGTGGGTAATTTGATTGAGAGTTGTTTACGCCAACGATTATGAATGCCGACTAAACGTTGTGCGAGCAGATTGCCCTGTAGCGTAGCCTAGTGTTTCCGTCCGCGCCACATTCAACATTCTTTCTCTAGCTGTGTACAAAAGTCTCACAACAGCCACGATAACTACGTTTCTGGTGGGGGGATGGTAGAGTCCACTATGTAACTTTCACTGCAAATTTTAGTAACCGCCGAAACTAACCGAAATAGAAGCGTAATTTTAACATTTCCTTTTATGGGAAAGAATGGTTCCCCTCTTTCGGCAGCAACTGTAATATGTAGGCGACTTATTAGTTTTTTTTAACTCTGAATCATGATCTCAATAGACGCAGTGCTTTTTTTACGTTACTTGATTTGTGGTCTATAGTAAACAATGCAACGAATTGGTAAATTCTTTGAAGTTTCACGTGTGTTACATAGACGACGTCTGCAATGTTCGTAAGGCCAAGTTTGCATATATTCGGTGTCTGTTTTTTTGGCCATGTATTGTATAATTAAGGGGAGGAGGATTATGTTCAAGGAGCAGTGCAGTAGCAGTCTATGGAGAAATTGAGAATTTGGATCTTGCGAACGGCATGCTCGGGCTGTTCGTGCTATTCTGTTGACCACTGTGTAATTCGGACACAGTGATCATTGCCTCTCCCTAGTAACCAGGGGACTCGGGTGCTAATCCTGGTTTGGCACAAATTTTCAACAGTGCCCATTGACTAAAGTCTGTGCCCATTGTCAGCTAATATCATTGTTTCGGTGTTAAATTGTATTTTGTTCACGATACGTCGTTTAGCTTTTTCATGGATAACAGCTTTGAAGCGTACAGGTTATATTGATATTCGCTCGTCGTTACTCCAAGGCAACTATAGCGATTTATAAATACAGTTGTAGTTTGTATTAAGCCTACATACGTAATTGTGTCCTGTGTTTCTTTACCAAGAACTACTTCGTAAGTAATTCCCCTGTAGTGGTATTTTGTTTTAGTATTTTGTTTAAATATTTATAGACTGCAGGCTTGGATGAAATATGAAACACATGTCCGAAGTTCCTGTTGATACTGAGGATACTGTTTCATCCGTACTAGGGGCCAAAAAATTTCATCTAATACAGAAGGACACAGTTTGTCTCGAGATTTAGCAATTTTTCGTAATAGAGGCCTTGCTTCGATATATTTTTCTCTAATTCTTGTTTGGATTTAATCTTAAAACACACTAACTCTTCCACCAGTTATTCGATATGTGGTTTCATTCCTTTCGTAGCCTAGAGTTCTTAAACGGTCGATAATATTAATAATTTCCTTTCTCAATTTTATTTTCTGTAAAATCTCCTGCTTATGGTTATTGCTAACATGTTTCATGTTCTCACTTTTATTATTTTTATTTTTCTAGTTTTGTGACTGGTAGCCAAATTTTCTTTGAATCTGGTTTCTAATTCTGAAATAGTAACAGATGAAGGTCAAGAGAAGATTGCGATCTATTTGAGGAGAGTGGCTTGGAGATTTTTTATAATAGACGTACACAGGTCATGGGGATCCTTACCTATATAAATTTACTTCGAGTGTGATGTAGCCCATTCTCTTGTCATGATCTCGGCTGTATCGTAGCGCATTGTCTCGGTTAGGTTGGAGATTTTTCTTGAGAGTTGCCGAAGTCAACGAAAGTGATTACAAAGTAAAGACTGTGCTAACAGAACGATCTGTAGCGTAGTCCAACACGTTCTTTCTGTCCTTTTAAAGCCTCTTTGAATTAAAAATAACTAAAGCTGCAAGATACAATCACAAAAACTGTGTTACGTAATAGAGTAATCCCAGACTATTGTGGTGTAAGTTGTGTGCATACACCATTTTTTTTCAATGAGTATACATTATTTTACTCATTTGCTGGGTTTCAGTTTTCCGCGTTTTCCGGCGAAAAACCTTTTCCTGTGAAGGGCCCATTAGCTTGTCGGTTATATTCGTGACTTTCTCGACGGTCAGTAATTTCGTGACAGTTCATCCACCGGCGTCATTGTTAACATCGAATGTAGATTTAAGTATTAGGAAGGCTAATATGAAGCTAATGCATGAGTGGGTCTAATAATTAATAAAAATAAGAATGCGGGTAAGCTACTACAAACAGCATAGTGAACGCATTGTTGTGGCCAAGATAGCCACGAATTCCATGCCTACCAAAGTCGTAAAAGAAGTCCGCAGACGATGAAGAAATTGATGGAATGTGTGATGAGATAAAAGAAATCATTCAGATAGTGATGGGAGATGAAAATTTAATATTAATGGGTGACTGGAATTCGACAGTAGGAAATCGAAGAAAAGGAAACGTAGTAGGTGAATATGGAATGGGGGTAAAAAATGAAAGAGGAAGCCGCCTGGTAGGTTTTTGCACAGAGCATAACTTAATCATAGCTAACACTTGGTTCAAGAATCATGGAAGAAGGTTGTATACGTGGAAGACACCTGGAGATACTGCAATATTTCAGATAGATTATATAATGGTAAGACAGATTTTTAGGAAACAGATTTTAAATTGTAAGACATTTCCATGGCCAATGTGGACTCTGATCCCAATATATTGATTATGAACTGTAGATTAAAACTGGAAAAAGGTGGGAATTTAAGGAGATGGGACCTGAAAGAACTGACAGAATCAGAAGTTGTAGAGTGTTTCAGGAAGAGCATTAGGGAACGATCTACAGGAATGGAGGGAAAGTAATACAGTGTGATGGAGGATCTGAGTGGTGTACTGTCAAGGGGGAGGGGGTTCCTCAGGGATCAGTGTTGGGGCCGCTCCAGTTCCTTATTTATATAAATGATATGCCCTCAAGTATTATGGGTAACTCTAAAATATTTCTGTTTGCTGATGACACTAGCTTGGTCGTAAAGGATGTTGTGTGCAACATTGACTCTGTTTCAAGTAGTGCAGTACATGACCTCAGTTCATGGCTTGTAGAAAATAAACTAACGTTAAATCACAGTAAGATTCAGTTTTTACAGTTTCTAACAAACAATTCAACAAAACCTGACGTTTTAATCTCACAGCATGGGCATATGATTAGTGAAACTGAACGGTTCAAATTCCTAGGTGTTCAAATAAATAGTAAGGCTTTGTGGAAAGCCCACGTTCAGGATCTTGTTCAAAGACTTAATACTGCCATTTTCACTATTCGAATGGTACCGAAAGTGAGTGATACTTCGACAAGTAAATTAGTCTACTTTGATTATTTCCATTCACTTATGTCGTATGGTATTATGTTTTTGGGTAACTCTTCCCATTCTAGAAGGATATTTTTGGCTCAGAAACGGGAGGTTCGGGCAAAAAGTGGTGTGAGTTCACGATCCTCTTGTCGACCTCTGTTCAGGGAGTCTGGGTATTTTGACATTGGCCTCTCAATATGTATATTCCTTATTGTCGTTTCTTGTTACCAATATTAGTTTATTTCCAACAATAAGCAGCTTTCACTCGGTTAATACTCGGCAGAAATCAAACCTCCATTTGGATCGGACTTCCTTAACTCATGTGCAAAAATGTGTGCAGTATACTGCTGCATCAATTTTCAATAAGCTGCCACTCGAATTTAAAACTCTTAGCAGTAATCCACGCGCTTTCAAATCGAAACTGGAGTGTTTCCTCATGGGTCACTCCTTCTATTCTGTCGAGGAGTTAATTGAAAAATTAAGCTGATTCTCATTGTACTGCTGATAGCGTTTGCTTAAACTTATCCACTGATTTTCTCACAGGTTCATGAATATGTATTTTTATCTGTTATTACTTTTATGTTGTAAGTTCATGTGTCGCCCTAACCGCCGTCTGCTTCACGTCTGCTGTGCAGCGAGCTACCTTAATTTAAGTATTAACTGTATTTTTCTTACTTGTCACTTCTTCTTCCGTGTGTTTTTGCTTTTAGGAAGCTTTAATTGTCGAGTGCTAGTAATAGAGTTACATAGATTTCGTGTTTGTTTTGGATACAGTCAGAGAGAGTCCCTGTAGTCAGCCATAGTGCCAGTAGTGCTTGTGTTTGTTTTGAATACAGTCCAGAGACAGGTAGTGCTATTTTCATTGTTTTCTACAAGAAGTGGTTAGCAGTCACAGTTTAGTCAGTAATCAGCCGCCTTTAGTGAATTAGCAGTCTAGTTAAATGTTGATTAAGTCTCTCCAGTAAATTGATTCCTTAGGATGGATAGGATGTGTGACTGCTGTGTACGGACGCAGGAGGAGCTGGCCACTCTTCGCGAACAGCTGAGCGTGTTGATGGCCGCGGTCAGCCGTCTTCAGGCTGCTGCCTCGGAGTGTAGCGGCAGTGGGGAGCCTGTTGCGTCGCATGGTGCATCCCAGGTGTTAGGTGCTTCACCCACTGTCCCTGCTGTCGAGACACCTTCGCGGGTACCAGACGCGGTTGGGCCACCCTCTCCCCAAGGGGAGTGGCGGGTTCAGCGGCGTGGAGGCTGGCCGTGTGGCATCGCCCGCTCTGCCTGTGAATGGACATGTGGCTGCTCCTTCAGCAAGGTCCGAGCAGGCACACGGGGGGAGGGGTTTATTAGTTACTGGGAGCTCCAACGTTAGGCGGGTGATGGAGCCCCTTAGGGATATAGCGGAAAGGTTGGGGAAGAAGGCCAGTGTTCACTCTGTCTGCTTGCCGGGGGGTCTCATCCGAGATGTGGAGGAGGCCCTACCGGCGGCGATAGAGAGCACTGGGTGCACCCGACTGCAAATTGTTGCTGATGTCTGCACCAATGACTCCTGCCGTCTGGCTTCAGAGGTCATCCTCAGTTCGTACAGGCGGTTGGCCGAGTTGGTGAACGCGGAAAGCCTCGCTCGCGGGGTGGAATGAGAGCTAACTATTTGTAGTATCGTTCCCAGAACCGATCGCGGTCCTCTGGTATGGAGCCGAGTGGAAGGCTTAAACCAGAGGCTCAGACGATTCTGCGGAGAGCTGGGGTGCAAATTTCTCGACCTCCGCTATCGGGTGGAGAAATGTAGGGTCCCCCTGAATAGGTCAGGCGTGCACTGCACGCCGGAAGCGGCTACGAGGGTAGCGGAGTACGTGTGGAGTGCACATGGGTTTTTTTTTTTAGGTTAGAGAATTCCCTCCCTAGGCCCGACAAGACGACTCCTGAGGCGCGGCAAGGCAGGAGTAGGCAAAATGCAACAGGGAATAACAATATTAATGTGCTAATAGTAAACTGTAGGAGCGTCTATAGAAAGGTGCCAGAACTGCTCTCATTAATAAACGGTCACAACGCCCATGTAGTACTAGGGACAGAAAGTTGGCTGAAACCACATGTAAACAGTAATGAAATCCTAAACTCTGATTGGAATGTATATCGTAGAGAAAGGCTAGACAGTGAAGGGGGATTCGTGTTTATAACGATAAGAAGTGCAATAGTATCGAAGGAAATTGACGGAGATTGTAATTGTGAAATGATTTGGGTGAAGGTCACGGTTAAAGCAGGCTCAGACATGGTAATTGGATGTCTCTATAGGCCCCCGGGCGCAGCAGCTGTTGTGGCTCAGCACCTGAAGAATAATTTCGAAAATATTTCGAGTAGATTTCCCCACCATGTTATAGTTCTGGGTGGAGATTTTAATTTGCCCGATAATGACTGGGAGACTCAAACGTTCATAACGGGTGGCAGGGACAAAGAATCGAGTGAAATATTTTTAAGTGCTTTATTCGAAAACTATCTTGAGCAGTTAAACAAAAAACCGACTCGTGGCAATAACATATTAGACCTTCTGGTGACAAACAGACCCGAACTATTTGAATCAGTTAATGCAAAACAGGGAATCAGCGATCATAATGCGGTTACTTCGTCGATGATTTCAGCCGTAAATAGAAACATTAAAAAAGGTAGGAAGATTTTTGTGTTTAGCAAAAGTGACAAAAAGCAGATTACAGAGTACCTGACGGCTCAACACAAAATTTTGTCTCAAGTACAGATAGTGTTGAGGATCAGTGGACAAAGTTCAAACCACCGTACAATATGCGTTAGATGAGTATGTGCCAAGCAAGATCGTAAGAAATGGAAAAGAGCCACCGTGTTTCAACAACCGAGTTAGAAAACTGCTGCGGAAGCAAAAGGAACTTCACAGCAAACATAAACATGGCCAAAGCCTTGCAGACAAACAAAAATTACGCGAAGCGAAATGTAGTGTGAGGAGGGCTATGCGAGAGGCTTTCAATGAATTCGAAAGTAAAGTTCTATGTACTGACTTGGCAGAAAATCGTAAGAAATTTTGGTCCTATGTTAAAGCGGTAGGTGGATCAAAACAAAATGTCCAGACACTCTGTGACCAAAATGGTACTGAAACAGAGGATGACAGACTAAAGGCCGAAATACTAAATGTCTTCTTCCAAAGCTGTTTCACAGAGGAAGACTGCACTGTGCTTCCTTCTCTTGAAGTCGCACAGTTGACAAAATGGTAGATATCGAAATAGAAAACAGAGGGATAGAGAACAATTAAAATCGCTCAAAAGAGGAAAGCCCTCTGGTCCTGATGGCATACCAGTTCGATTTTACACAGAGTACACGAAGGAACTTGCCCCCCTTCTTGCAACGGTGTACCGTAGGTCTCTAAAAGAGCGAAGCGTTCCAAAGGATTGGAAAAGGGCACAGGTCATCCCCGTTTTCAAGAAGGGACGTCGAACAGATGTGCATCTCTAACGTCGATCAGTTGTAGAATTTTGGAACACGTACTATGTTCGAGTATAATGTCTTTTTTGGAGACTAGAAATCTACTTGTAGGAATCAGCATGGGTTTCGAAAAAGACTGTCGTGTGAAACCCAGCTCGCGCTATTCGCCCACGAGACTCAGAGGGCCTTAGACACGGGTTCACAGGTAGATGCCGTGTTTCTTGACTTCCGCAAGGCGTTTGACACAGTTCCCCACAGTCGTTTAATGAACAAAGTAAGAGCATACGGACTATCAGATCAATTGTGTGATTGGATTGAGGAGTTCCTAGATAACAGAACGCAGCATGTCATTCTCAATGGAGAAAAGTCTTCCGAAGTAAGAGTGATTTCAGGTGTGCCGCAGGGGAGTGTCATAGGACCGTTGCTATTCACAATATTCATAAATGACCTGGTGGATGACATCGGAAAGTCTCTGAGGCTTTTTGCAGATGATGTTGTGGTGTATCGAGAGGTTGCTACTATGGAAAATTGTACTGATATGCAGGAGGATCTGCAGCGAATTGACGCATGGTGCACGGAATGGCAATTGAATCTCAATGTAGACAAGTGTAAAGTGATGCGAATACAAAGAGAGATAGGTCCCTTATCATTTAGCTACAAAATAGCAGGTCAGCAACTGGAAGCAGTTAATTCCATAAATTATCTGGGAGTA
This sequence comes from Schistocerca gregaria, assembly GCF_023897955.1. Classification (NCBI taxonomy): domain Eukaryota; kingdom Metazoa; phylum Arthropoda; class Insecta; order Orthoptera; family Acrididae; genus Schistocerca; species Schistocerca gregaria. The sequence goes on from NW_026061899.1 coordinate 2,109,513, forward strand.
CGCATTAGGAGTGATTTAAAATGGAATGATCATATAAAGTTGATCATCGGTAAAGCAGATGCCAGACTGAGATTCATTGGAAGAATCCTAAGGAAAGGCAATCCGACAACAAAGGAAGTAGGTTACAGTACGCTTGTTCGCCCACTCCTTGAATACTGCTCAGCAGTGTGGGATCCGCACCAGACAGGGTTGATTGAAGAGATAGAGAAGATCCAACGGAGAGCAGCGCGCTTTGTTGCAGGATCATTTAGTAATCGCGAAAGCGTTACGGAGATGATAGATAAACTCCAGTGGAAGACTCTGCAGGAGAGAAGCTTCGTAGCTCGGTACGGGCTTTTGTTGAAGTTTCGAGAAATTTCCTTCACCGAAGAGTCAAGCAGTGTATTGCTCCCTTCTACGTATATCTCGCGAAGAGACCATGAGGATAAAATCAGAGAGATTAGAGCCCACACAGAAGCATACCGAAAATCCTTCTTACCACGTACAATACGAGACTGGAATAGAAGGGAGAACCGATAGAGGTACTCAGGGTACCCTCCGCCACACACCGTCAGGTGGCTTGCGGAGTACGGATGTAGATGTAGATACTGACACGTTCCATGACCTTGAAGATTTGCTCCTCAATTTGGGCCTACGGAACTAGACATGCGCAAAAAAAAGAGGGTAACAGAAGATATATTGATTTTAATTTGCTAAAGGAGAAAATACAAAAATGCAGTAAATTATGCCGGCAAAAAGAAATGCAAACGTCTCAAAAATGAGATCGACAGGAAGTGCAAAATGGCTAAGCAGGGATATCTAGAGGACAAACGTAAGGATGTAGAGGCGCATACCACTAGGGGCAAGATAGTTACTGCCTACAGGAAAATTAAAGAGACCTTTAGAGAAAAGAGATTCACTTGTATGCATATCAAGAACTCAAATGGAAACCCTGTTATCAGCAAAGAAGGGAATGCAGAATGGTCGAAGGTGGATATAGAGGATCTGTACAAGGGCAATGTACTTGAGGACAATATAATGGAAATGGAAGAGGATGTAGATGAAGATGAAATAAGAGATGACGTACTGCGTGAAGAGTTTGACAGAGCACTGAAAGACCTTAGTCGAAACAAGGTTCCGGGAGTAGGCAACATTCCATTAGAACTACTGACAGCCTTGGGAGACCCATCTCTGCAGAACGTTACCGTCTGACGAGCAAGATGCATGAGACAGCCGAAATACCGTCAGACTTCAAGAAGAATGAAATAATTCCAATTTCAGAGAAAGCAGGTGTTGACAGATGTGAAAATTACCGAACTATCAGTTTAATAAGTCACAGCTGCAAAATACTAATGCCATTTCTTTAGAGACGAATGGAAAAAAAATGGTAGAAGCCGACCTCAGGGAATTTCAGTTTGGATTCCGTAGAAATACTATAACATGTGAGGCAATACTGACCCTACGACTTACCTTATAAAGTAGATTAAGGAAAGGAAAACCTACGTTTCTAGCATTTGTAGACTTAGAGAAATCTTTTGACAATGTTGACTGGAATACTCTCTTTCAAATTCAGAAGGTGGCAGGGGTAAAATACAGGGAGCGAAAGGCAATTTACAATTTGTACAGAGAGCAGATGGCAGTTATAAGAGTCGAAGGATATGAAAGGGAAGCAGTGGTTGGGAAGGGAATGAGACAAAAAAAATGGCTCTGAGCACTATGGGACTCAACTGCTGTGGCCATCAGTCCCCTAGAACTTAGAACTACTTAAACCTAACTTACCTAAGGACATCACACGCATCCATGCCCGAGGCAGGATTCGAACCTGCGACCGTAGCAGTCTCACAGTTGCGGACTGCACGCCTAGAACCGCGAGACCACCGCGGCCGGCGGGAATGAGACAGGGTTGTAGACTATCCCCAATGTTATTCAATCTGTTTATTGAGCAAGCAGTAAAGGAAATAAATGAAAAATTCTGAGTAGAAATTAAAATCCATGGATAAGAAACTAAAACCTTGAGGTTTGCCGATGACGTAATTCTGTCAGAGACAGCAAAGATTCTAGAAGAGTAGCTGAACAGAATGGAGTGTCCTGAAAGGATGATATAAGATCAGCATCAATAAAAGCAAAACGAGGATAATGGAATGTACTCGAATTAAGGTGGGTGATGCTGAGGGAATTAGATTTGGAAATGAGACATTTAAAGTAGTAAAGGAGTTTTGCTATTTAGGGAGCAAAATAACTGATGACGGTCGAAGTAAAGAGAATATAAAATGTAGACTGTCAATGGTAAGGAAAGTGTTTCTAAAGAAGAAAAATTTGTTAACATCGAGTATAGCTTTAGGTATCAGGAAGTCTTTTCTCAGAGTATTTGTATGGAGTGTAGCCGCGTATTGAAGTGAATAATGAACAATAAATAGTTTGGACAAGAAGAGAATAGAAGCTTTCAAAATGTGGTGCTACAGAAGAATGCTGAAGATTAGATGGGTAGATCACGTAACTAATGTGGAGGTATTGAATAGGATATGGGAGAAGAGAACTTCGTGGCACAACTTGACTAGAAGAAGGGGTCGGTTGGTAGGACACGTTCTTAGGCATCAAGGGATCACCAGTTTAATATTGGAGGGCAGCGTGGAGGATACAAATCGAGGACGGAGACCAGGAGATGAATACACTAAGCAGATTCACAAGGATGTAGGTTGCAGTGGGTACTGGGAGATGAAGCTTCCACACGATACAGTAGCATGGAGAGCTGCATCAAACCAGTCTCTGGACTGAAGACAACAACAACAACAACAACATTAAGGTATTTGTCTGGTGTGTAACCTCCAACAGAAGTGGGACAGACAAGAGGGTAAGATTATATTACATGTACTTTCCATTGAAATTAATCCATAATGGGGAGATACTCAATGGGAAAATGATATGCTAATTTACTTTCCACAGATCGCCAGTGGACTGATCATGAACGAGGAATGAAAATTTAGTCACACTTCTGATTGTACTCGTATTATTTGACCCCCCCCCCCCCCCTCTCTCTCTCTCTCTCTCTCTCTCTCTCTCTCTCTCTCTCTCTCTCTCTCTCTCTCTCTCTCTCTCTCTCTCTCTGTCACACACACACACACACACACACACACACACACACAATTACCCACTCTCAATCGCGCGCGCTAGTTCTACTAAAAAATTCAATTCATTAATGGTGTCTGAAGAGATCGTTAGCAAGAAATCCTTTAGGCCCCTCGTAAACTGAAATCTGTCAGTAGTAAAGCTTTTTATGGCTGCCGGCAAGTTATTGAAAATATCGTCCTCTTTAATGATGGAGACTTTCTTCCACCAAAGTAATTAACTTACCAATTTTTGTGGAGATTATTCACGTTTCTAGTAATGACTTCATGAAATGAGAAGTTGATTTGGAAATATTCATTTGTTTTTAACACAATTTTCACGGGGAGAACGTATCTTCTATCTCCACCATGTTAAACTGATCTATTTATATGATCCTTATCCTAAGTTGTGTTATATTAACTTTAAAACACAAAACATTTTTTACATGCATTTTCACTATTTTCCAACAAGCTGAAAATTTTTCATGAATAATATATTAATAGTGAAATTTTTAGAAAAATTTTGAAAGACAGGTTTTGCGGGCAAATTTAAAAATAAAAAGACGATAGTGTTCTTTATAATACAACTTCTCCATGGTTTTTAATTCATACTCCGAAGTTTTCTTTTGTTTCCTTTACTGCTTGCTCAGCAACCAGATTGAATAACATCGGGGATAGGCTACAACCCTGTCTCACTCTCTTCCCAACCACTGCTTCCCTTTCATATCCCTCGACTCTTCATGCCCTCGAGTAAGAAAACTGACCGTTAGATTTCCATGGTTCTTGGATAAATGGTTTGAGAGGAAAGGTACAGTTAGTTAGAAAAGTTACGGAAAATTTAAAGTTGTATTGCACTTAACGTCGTACATGCACTCATTTAAATTCATAGTTTCTTTCACTTTCCAATAGTACGCATGCTGTACATAAACATAAAATTTGTTTCATGATATTTACTTTTTTAATTTTTTGCAAGTCTTCTAGAACTTCTCTCGAAAACTTTGTGCGTAGATCTTGGCATTTGTTTTGTTCAGAAACGTTATTACTGTAGCAAACAACTGACTACGAGAGAAGAAAAAATGTATTCAATATGTGAAAGCTCAAAGCTACGGGTGAAATGTCCCTAGGCTTATCATCTCAAAGAAGAGCTGGCACAGAGAAACAAGTGGGCATGTCTTACATAGCAAGCTGCCATTTAAACCGACATTTAGGACCTTCAAATAAGGATTTGGACTAAAATACTTTCATATTCGCACTAAGTGTAAATCAAACTGGTACAATCACCAATAAACAAAATTATTTTCATTGTTTTCGGGGATCCTTTTGCCTTTCGGAATAAATATATTGCGAATCAGTAGTTAACATGCCTGGTTCCCCAAAGAGGAGACGATTCGAAACTTCCGAAATGTGGTGATGTAGAAGAATGCTAAAAAAGTTTTGATCGAATAGCTGATGGAGAGATACGAGATCAGATTAGGGAGCAGAGAAATTAATGGCACAAATCGACAAAAAGAAGCGATCGTGGGTAAAAGACATATTTCGATTCCACCCATCCGCTGTGACCCACGACGTTCTGCATGACGGTGATTAGTTTGCATTTCGAAGGATACCAGCGGCCTTATTAAATGTTAACTGTGATTGCCTTCGTTTCTAGATCAATTTATAATGTTCGTTAACTATGATTTTTTTCGGAATATATCGTGATGAACTCTGGGTGGAACCACAGAACACAGCTTAAATTGTCGTTGAAGAAACGAGTAGTGATTGTATTTTTATCTTTCTTATCCGACACGTTGCGGTATCCAAGGTATAATGGGGTACACAGTTGAAAACTTTGATTAAATGTACAAAATTGATAAATAAGAGAGTTACAAATCTTTATATGAACACATTATGATGGATTAATCAGAAAAATACAAGAACATTGCCATAAAATAAAACAACAATATTTTCTCACTCAAAAACAGAAATTTATATCATTTGCACGCGGCAGAATGGGGTGGTAAATACAAGTGATTACAAAAACGTATAAAATTATCGGAAATGCAGAAAATATTGGCTTGCTCGGTATATTTTTTAGTTTAAAGTGAGTATTAAAGTCAAACTACAGTTTTCATGTATCGTATCCTTTTCTTGAGGCTGTTTACAAAATTCACACACGGGGAGACACTCATCATCTTCGCTATCTATTCCTGCACAAGAATCGTGTGTCCATTTTTTGCACGTGGAACAAGCGACCCAACCTTCAACTGATTTTGAATATAACCCACCACAATATACACATTGACAGTCAGAACTTTCCTCATAATCACTCTCGTTAGTATAGTATTATTTCTCCTTTTTTCCATTTATCTTCAGGCTCTTTCTCTCGTTTTTGAGTTCTTAATTTTATTCTCTTTCGCAAAAAGTTTTCTGTTTGCTCTTTCTTCTTTGTCAAAGTTCTTCTTCTGTTTCTCCCATTAATGTCTTTTAACTCTTTTTTTTTTGTACGGCGAATCAGTTAAAACAACGTTGTTCCCCCTTTTCAGTCTCGCTCTTTTCTTGCTTTCGTTAACTTTTGACAAGAAAATCAGAATCTCAGGTGAAATATGCATTGAGGAGGTTGTGTTGTCAGTTGTCATCCAAGAGCACCCAAGATTAGAACAATTAGCCCCAATAACTTTGTTATTCTTAGGCGGCAGTTCATTGTAACAATTCGCTAAAACCTCGTCCCCTTGATTATCCAGCCAGTTTGAGTCGTCTTTTTCAGCTGGTGTGCTAGGTGAAGGCAATTCCAATTGTTCAGATGTAATAACCTCTTTATCTGACGGCCTATCACGTCCGCTGTCTGTTGTGTCTGCCGGGAGGAAGTGTGCGTCGTGAATATGGATGGGTCCGTGGGCCATATTGCAGTAGCTTCGAAACCTTTAATAGCGGTTTTCATTGTTGCGCTTTAGACGAAAGCTGAACCAAAAAGCGTTGAAATTTGAAAGGTAGTTACGACTTTTCCTGCGTGGCTCCGCAGCCAATTTCGAAGTTAATCACTATAACGAGGATTTATAAAACAAACATCAAGCGGCTGAAGTCTGTGAGAGCAATGTGGTGGTGAAGAAACGCCACTCTCCTTCGCGTAGTCCATAACGTCAGTGTTCGTGGTATGAGCTGAGTGGCCATCTGATATAAGGAGAACTGGGACGTGCTTTGATGCCTTAGAAAATACCACATATTGTGAAAACCATACAAAGAATGACTCTGTGGCCATCCATGCGGTGCTGTGGACCTTAGCGCAACCTCCTGCTGCCAGTCCTAACTCAAATTCTTTCTGCTTCTTCTTTCGTGGAAAAATAATCGTAGGAGGAATGTCAGCTCCGCTTGCTGACGTACTAATGAGAATGGTTGCAGTTTCACCCGTTTCTGCAGATGTTAACGATCACACTGGACGGTTCCCTTTGCAAGCTGAGATGTTCGACTGGTTTTTAGGATTAACCGACACGCCTGTTTCATCACAATTAGTTATTTGAGAAGTCATTAGTTTGTGATTGTCACATTTGTTAGCAACGAAAAAAACCTATCGACAGCTACTTTATTAAAATCCTTGATTCTTGTACCAGATGTTGCTTCGGGCTTGAGAACAAACCCTCATTTGCTTCTTCATTGTTTCATGATGTAATAAAGATTTCGATTTGTTTTGCTCGAAATTTTCGAAAAGGTATCTGCGAAACATGCAAAAATTGAAATGGCAAAACTGTGCACCTGCCGAAATACAAGTACGTATACTCATTTGAAAAAATGTTCCTAAACTGCTTCTGATACGCTAGAGGTTACCGCACAGTAAACAGCAATTGTAGTTGACCGTTTACCAGCACCGTATAAAGTACGGCCAATTAAATATTTTTGTAGGGAGGACACATCATCTCATCCTGAATGGAGAGTTCATCTATACGTGTAAAAGTAACCACTTGTGCCAGAGGGAAGTGTGTTGGGAGCCTTACTGTTCATGTTGTATATTAACATTACAGATAATATAAGTAAGCTCACATATTTCGAAAATGATGCAGATATCGACATTGAGGTAAAAAAGTTCGTGTGAAGCGATATGCACATACAGGGGAAATGAAAAATGTGACCACCTATACTTGCATCTACATGGATACTCTGCAAATCACATTTAAGTGCCTAGCAGATTGTTCATCGAACCACCTTCACAAGTCTCTATTATTCCAATCTCGCACAGCACACGGAAAGAATGATCACTTGTGTCTTTCCATACGAGCTCTGACTTCCCTTATTTTATCGTTATCGTTTCTCCCTACGTAGGTCGTTGTCAACAAAATATTTTCGCATTCTTAGGAAAAAGTTGGTGATTGGGATTTCGTGAGAAGATTCCGTCGCAACGAGAAACGCTTTCCTTTTAATGATGTCCAGCCCAAATCCTGTATCATTTGTGTGACACACTCTCTCATATTTCGCGATAATAGAAAACGTGCTGCCTTTCTTTGGACTTTTTCGATCTACTCCGTCAGTCCTATCTTGTAAGGATCCCACATCTTCCAGCAGTATTCTAAAAGAGGACGGACAAGCGTAGTGTAGGCAGTCTCCTTTGTAGGTCTGTTACGTTTTCTAAGTGTCGTGCAAATAAAACGCAGTCTTTAGTTAGCCTTAACCGCAACATTTTCTATGTGTTCTTTCCAATTTAAGTTGTTCGTTATTGTATAATAATAATGGCGTGTGACGAGGGCCTCCCATCGGGTAGACCGATCGCCTGGTGCAAGTCTTTCGATTTGACGCCACTTCGGCGACTTGCGCGTCGATGGGGATGAAATGATGATTAGTACAACACAACACCCAGTCCCTGAGCGGAGAAAATCTGCGACCCAGCCGGGAATCTAACCCGGTCTTTTAGGATTGACAGTCTGTCGTGCTGACCACTCAGCTACCGCGGGCGGACGTTAGTTATTGTAACACCTAGTTAGTTAGTTGACTTTACGGCTTTTAGATTAGACTGCAACTTCTCTGATAGTGATTCGTCCATTCTGCTTCACCAGCAATATTGCGGGATCAGTAACGACCTGATTTGCGGATATTGCGGGCGTACCTTAACTGGCTTCTGTCTTCATTGATTAGCGGCTACCACTCGTTTAGCCCTGCAGTACCCATTACTTTGTCCACAAACACACGATGGTTTCAACTTGAGAATCGCCAAGCTTGGAGCCAAATGTGATGTAAAGACGTCATTTTGCTCAGAATACTAAATCCAACGTGTACGACTTGCAAGTGTTCCGAAGTAGTGGAGAAAATCAGGTATGTGTGCTAAATATGCCTGAAAACATGAACGCATGCGCGCCCTGACACCATTGTTGATTTCAACAATTAAAAAAGGTCGGATATGTTTTGAACAGCTCATGTATATAAGCCATCGCCAGTGATGTCGAAAGAGCAAGATACCCCTAACTACGCCAGTTGTATAGGTAGTTGGAATGGAGCGGTCTATTGTCTGACGTATCTCCATAACAGTTCCGAACCGAATACCCCAAAGTTCGATAAATGGTTCAAATGGCTCTGAGCACTATGGGACTTAACATCTATGGTCATCAGTCCCCTAGAACTTAGAACTATTTAAACCTAACTAACCTAAGGACATCACACAACACCCAGCCATCACGAGGCAGACAAAATCAATGACCCCGCCGTGAATCGAACCCGGGAACCCAGACGTGGAAAGCGAGAACGCTACCTTCACGTCAGGAATCAAGCTGAGCTCAGTAGGGCGCAAGTCCGGGGCTGTCTCAGGCCGATACTGATCTTCGGCCTGACGTGGCTGCTTGTCCTGTTCCAGGGGTTGCCCCTCAGTCTGCAAGATCCGAGCAGTCGCAGAGGGTGGTCTTACTGGTAGTTGGGAGCTCCAACGTCAGGCGCGTAATGGGGCCCCTTAGGGATATGGCAGCAAGAGAGGGGAAGAAAACCAATGTGCAATCCGTGTGCATACCGGGGTGAGTCATTCCAGATGTGGAAATGGTCCTTCCGGATGCCATGAAGGGTACAGGTTGCACCCATTTGCAGGTGGTCGCTCATGTCGGCACCAATGATGTGTGTCGCTATGGATCGGAGGAAACCCTCCCTGGCTATCTGATTTAGTGAAGAGTGCCAGTCTCGCTAGCCGGATGAAAGCAGAGCTCACCGCTCACAATCTGCAGCATCGTCGACAGGACTGACTGCGGACCTTTGGTAAAGAGCTGAGTAAAGGGTCTGAATCAGAGGCTGAGATTGTTCTGCGACCGTGTGGGCTGCAGATTCCTCGACTTGAGCCATAGGGTGGTGGGGTTTCGGGTTCCGCTGGATAGGTCAGGAGTCCACTACACGCAACAAGCGGCTACAAGGGTAGCAGGGATTGTGTGGCGTGGGCTGGGCGGTTTTTTAGGTTAGATGGCATTGGGCAAGTACAGAAAGGGCGGCAGCTTCAATGAGTTCGGGGCAAAGCAGGACATGCGGGGACCAAGCAGCAATCGGTATTGTAATGGTAAACTGTCGAAGCTGCGTTGGTAAAGTACCGGAACTTCAAGCGCTGATAGAAAGTACCGAAGCTGAAATCGTTATAGGTACAGAAAGCTGGCTGAAACCAGAGAGGAATTCTGCCGAAATTTTTACAAAGGTACAGACAGGTAGAAAGGATAGATTGCATGCAACCGGTGGTGGAGAGTTAGTCGCTGTTAGTAGAAGTTTATCCTGTAGTGAAGTAGAAGTGGATAGTTCCTGTGAATTATTATGGGTGGAGGTTACACGCAACAGCCGAGCTAGGTTAATAATTGGCTCCTTTTACCGACCTCCCGACCCAGCAGCATTAGTGGCAGAACAACTGAGAGAAAATTTGGAATACATTTCACATCAATTTTCTCAGCATGTTATAGTCTTAGGTAGAGATTACAATTTACCAGATACAGACTGGGACACTCAGATGTTTAGGATGTGTCGTAGGGACAGAGCGTCGAGTGACATTATACTGAGTGCGCTATCCGAAAATTACCTCAGGCAATTAAACAGAGAACCGACTCGTGGAGATAACATTTTGGACCTACTGATAACAAACAGACCCGAACTTTTCGACTCTGTATGTGCAGAACAGGGATTAGTGATCATAAGGCTGTTGCAACATCCCTGAATATGGAAGTTAATAGGAATATAAAAAGAGGGAGGAAGGCTTACGTGTTTAGCAAGGGTAATAGAAGGCAGATTTCAGTCTACCTAACAGATCAAAACGAAAATTTCTGTTCTGACACTGACAATGTTGAGTATTTATGGAAAAAGTTCAAGGCAATCGTAAAATGCGTTTTAGACAGGTACGTGTAGAGTAAAACTGTGAGGGACGGGATAAACCCACCGTGGTTCAACAACAAAGTTAGGAAACTACTGCGAAAGCAAAGACACCTTTACTCCAAGTATAAACGCAGCCAAAACCTCTCAGACAAACAGAAGCTAAACGATGTCAAAGTTAGCGTAAGGAGGGTAAAAATCGTAGAGGGAGACCGAGAGATGAGTACACTAAGCAGATTCAGAAGGATGTAGGTTGCAGTAGGTACTGGGAGATGAAGCAGCTTGCACAGGATAGAGTAGCATGGAGAGCTGCATCAAACCAGTCTCAGGACTGAAGACAACAACAACAACAACGTGATAATAAATCAGATTATTCATTGGAAATGACAGGTAAAATCAAGTGAACTTTGAGGATAAATTCCGTGCGCACCAGGAAGGAACTCGTCGATCACAGAGTTGCCAAACATACGTTGCCTTGTTGTCAAATCTCAGTTACAGTACCAGCAGAAAGAAGACGAACCGATGTGATCGTACAGCGGGCTGGGAAGTGACCATAGCTGGTGTCTCCAAGTCGCGGCTGCTACGGCCTGGAATACGTAATGCGTCTGATTCGCATTTCTGTAACTAGGTTTAGGGACTGAAGCGTGGTTACTAATAATACTCCGAACTGACTGAAAACTAAGCATCATATATCAGTAACTCTCACAGTTGTTTTTATATTTATTTCGTATTTGTACTAAAAACTAAGAACCTCATTCAGAGACGTTTTCATGCCTCGCCGATAGTCGAACGAAACAAACAAATAAAGAAAAAAAGAATGTGTGTGTGTATGATAGAGAGAGAGAGAGAGAGACCTAGAGAAGGTGGCAGTCTTGCGAAAAGGAACGAAATGGTTGAACTATAATGTTCCGAGAGATTCACATCCTCGAAAGAGGAGAAACTAATTCGAATCACAGTCCAACACCACATTTTTCAACGTCTCTAGTTCAATCAATTACAAGTAAAATAAGAGCCCCATCCTTTAAATGGCTATCGGTTCATAAAATAAAATAAAATTTTCTAATGTAAGTACGTTTACTGGCGACTGTATTTCTGTTTACGATGACTTCCGCTATGTCATTTCCCAACGTAACCTGGCTCTGCCCAGTTGGTAATGATGGAACGTGATTTGTATTGCGAATTCTGGATTATAACGTCTTTCTCTTGAGGTTACCAGACGCAAAGTAAATCTGTTTGTGCTTCTTAAAAGTAAATGTCTGAACCCACGCATTGCTCCTGTGATAGTTCCACCAGACCATTGTGCCCACATTTCCCAGACCCAGGAGTATTCTGCAACGGATGATGTGCTGAGCTTACAAAAGTAGTCACGGTGGATAAAACGCGAGTCTATTAAATGGTTAAGTAGAAACAAGTTTCTGATGCGGAGATTATGCTATTCTCATGTCAGCAGGATGTAAAGACACTTGTAGGCATCATAGGCTCGATGTGAAGCCATTTTGAAATGTTCACAAATTCAGATATTTTCTTAGTTCGTGAAGATCCACTGGGAAGTGTTAAGTTACCGGATAATTGGATTGTTACCGTCATTATTACTATCATTTTCTTCTTGCCGCTGCTGGAACACTGTACTTGAATATCAGTTCGTGCCTTTTGGTCACTATACAAGTAGTTTCCCAAGAAGAGGTTCTTTCTCTGTCTACAGAATTCTTTTCATGTTAATATCAAACATCAGTAATTACTCATAGATTACATTAAAACTAAAGCAATCGATGAAGACGTTACTTGATAACAAAAACGCGCTGCCTTTCTTCTATTACTTGCGCATAGAAATGGCTGTCGAGTACTGCCAAACCAAAAGCCAAGAGATCTTACTGTTTGCCGATATACGACGCTGTCAATTTTTCCATTAGATTTGGTCGACGTGACCTGTTTCAAGTTGTGTATGACAGAGAATGTTTTAGAAAATCAATTGTTTTCCTTTGCAATAAAGAAAAAGATTTTCATTCTAAGCTACCCAAGTTCAAATTTTTGGAATATTAGTTCCAGTTAAATATTCGGTTCTATAATGTAGGAAAGTATTTCGCACATGCAAAACTCGGATCCGGCCAACTGACCTTACACTCAGCCGCCGGCCATAAATTCTGGCTCAGAGTGACACCAGATTAAGTAACCTAATATAGCGAAGACTATTTGCCAGTGCTCTCTCTCACCGGAAAATACGCAGTTCACTCATTAATTGGGCTCCATTAGTACACTGTGTGTCTGCAATGCATACGGATTGTAGAATTTAGCGGTGCTCTCTCTCCCACTTCTGTATACAATATGACTGACCTAAACGGGCCCTTTATCGTTACAGGCCCTGGACAGTGCTACATCATACTGACAACAGTAATGTTCTTATACTGACAATCTGACTGGTCGTTTTACCTGATTTTGTAATCATTTAAATAAGACAACATGACCTTCCAGTGGGAGACATTTCGTTCTCCCTTTTCCTTCTGTGACATTTTTCCGTAATCTATTTGCCTTCCAATCAGCGAAATGCGGTAGAGTACGGCCGGTAAACGATTTACAAATCACGATTTAGTCCCGTTAAGACGATTTCTTCAAACATTGTCGTTGCTAAAGGAATTTACTTTCGTCTTAAATCGTCTCAAGCAGCAACGTTCACAGACATCCCAAATACATAAAGGCTCATTATCCTGGTACGAAGTTTGTAAAACAAACTTCCCACAGTTTGTGTCAGGTTGATCTTTTCGTCTGATAGCACTGCCTAAGTATCACAAGTAGTGTCCCTGTAGCTTTGGGAATCATTGGTTAATAACGAGTTTAACACCAATGGGTATAGTATTGCTAAATATTCAAATTAATTATCAACCTAAGTCTGAGTTCATCCGCAGACTGTAGCGAATTTATAATACTGAAGCTAGACTTTGCATCCTTGTCCTCCTTGAGTGGGCATTGGAAGGCTTTTGCACACACTTACACAACACTATGAATACTTCGAACGCCATAGTTAACGTTGCTCTCATAAACTACTTTTGTTTTTTTAATTCTTCTAGGTGTTCAGGATGCAATATGTGTTGTAGATACAGCCTTAGAGCAAAACATTGACCGCCGAGCCGTCCACATAAGGTGGACAACACAGTCGTGCTCCTCTCAGGATCCTGTGTCCGGCAGTAAGCTCGATCTGCAACATTGTAGACTGCGGCACTTCCCAGAGGAAGTCTTGAGTTCAGTCTTAGTACATTATTCTTGACTAAGGCCGTAGTCTTGGGTAAAACGTGAGACTAGCTAATATGACGTCTGGCGACCGGAAGCAGACAACGACAAAAATTTTATCGCCCCTTTCCTCTTGGTGCTGAAGCTATGCGTGTAATTCAAGCGAATGTACAATATATTTCGCTTTGTGTCACACTGGTAATAATAGTTTGTTTCAACAATGTTTTAGCGAAAGATTTCTTTACCGAGCATCTGCCTCTGAACACCGCATGCGTCTGAGTTCTCTGGGACCCGTTTGCTGCCTACCGGCGGGGGCTGAGGCACTGCGCTGCCTTCTGCCGACAACATCTGCTCCACTCCACACTCTCAACCATGTACAATGCTTTAATGTTGTTGAGTAGTGACCCATAAAATCTGCCTACGATTTGTGTTTCACTCTTCATAGCCAAGGAGGCACAAAACCGTTTTTATTTGATGATTACTTTATTACATTAGAATGCAGTACATCAATGTGACACAGAATTAATTTCATTGTTTCTGATCCAGTGCGCTATAATTAAAGCGTCACATTCTGTTCTTTTCCTTGCACAGGAGATTCTTCAAACAATCTATTATTGTCATGGATTCATGTGTGTTACTCAAGGCACAGGGAGTAAATGATGCAATGTAATGTGTTTGGTTTCTTTCTTTGATTTTCTATGGTAAATGGATGAAAAAGATTGCGTCAATACCTATCAGAACCTGCTCTATAGCTACTAAGGCAAATTGATTGTTTTGAGGTCCATAAATTAATTAATGGAGAAGTGAACGCTGTTCACAAATGATATTAAGAATATTCAATTGGATTTAAGGCGAAAAAATTGCCCATATTTGAAGCTACCCAGAGAAAAAGTAAGTTGCTAGAGACACTGTCAGCACATGTCTGCAGGGAAGTTTAGCATAGAGTAATCAAGAGGCTCATTTCCTCCATACTTATCACCCTGGCATGTGAGTCTTAAGTGAAGAACAATATTGAAATTCGTATCGTTGATGGTCGATTCGAATTTCTTCAGAGACGCTGGTATTGCGAAGCAGCTTGGAAGTCAGAACGCCATGATCTATGACGATTAACACAACTTACTGAGTCGAGCTACCAAGAAGATTTGATGTGTAAAGGTTTTCTTCCGATTTCGATACAGAATTTTTTCTGGAAATTCGCAGCTCCTTAAAAAAAAAAGCTCGCACACGATGGTCCCTACCTCAGTTGGAACTGACGATTGATTGAGCCGTTCTGACACGAGACATGGGCGGTACCACCGGGTTACAGACACACTGCTACCTTTGCACCACTCTCATCATGGTATTGGTCGCTCAGCCTCATAACGCATCGTGAAAGATAATAAAAGTTGCCACTTATGTGAAGAATAGCATTTCTTTAGCCAAAAAATTGAATTTTCTGCCTCAGTATCTTAGTTTACGTAAGGATTATACAGCATGAGCCATTCAAATGGAAAGGTAATATCAAGTAAATTTAGTGAGCCAATTCAGTACCATAGGCGGAAGTGATTGCACTGTCACAGTGTTGCCTAATGTTTGTGACGATGTTGCCAAATCTCAGGTGTGCTAGGAACAGCTGTGTAGCGGTATGCGTGGAGAATCCCCTGCTCGTGTCTTACGGGGATATGGAGAGGAACCGCAGGGTTTGGTTTGGATGCAGCGTTTTCTCCTATCAGTTGTGTCAAACATTAAGGTGTATAATCTTCCATCACGATTACAGTTTCCTACAAAATATATACAAATAAAACACTTACCTTGTTTCTTTCCGACAAAAGATTATTTCAGTACGATAAAAAGTTTTTGGAAATCTCTTATGCCCACCTGTCACCAAAGTAAGATAAACACTTTGCACCTCGAAATCGATTGCATGTATGTGCAGTCTTGTGATGCTTAAATAACGCTCAAAGGACATTAAGTCCATATTTTATCTAAGCTTCTGTATGTCGATAAAATCGGTTCTAAACTGGGAATGCAACTTAGACCGTACTTAACGCTGAATTTGATCCCTTCGTGAGAATACAGCACGGCTACTATTTGTTGTTTGTTCAGAACTGCAGATTCCTCAACATCTCCACATACTGCGCGTGAATGGGTTCGAATCCTGGCCCGGCACTATAGATTTCATTATGTATTATCAAGCTCTAGCATGAGAACACCTATCTGCTGGTGGATAATTATTTTAATGTTTAATGTAATTTCATTCGTTGTCAACACTAACGATATGTGACGTTTTGACACCCAGTGAGACACAGGACTATTTGCGAGATCACTGTAAGTTCAAGATGTTAGTCCGAGCTGGACAAAAATTCGGAAGCTGACGTATCTTTGTGTGTAGTCAAAAGCGATATGATGTGTGGAGCTGTATTCCCAGTGAGCACTGAACTCTTCGTCATATTATTTCTAGTTCAAACACGCTCACATGTCGCTGCTGGTGCAACAAACCCATATTTAACGTTCGTTTTCTCTAGAATATAACAGCGATAGATGCCGGGTTGCAGTCTTGGGAAGGAAAAAAATGTATGTTTCGTCTCGTCATTTCAGTTAAAACATCTAGCTACTGCCGAGAAAATCCGAAATGTCACAGTTGATTGTGCGTCGATATCTATCCGATTAAGTTCTGAGTTCGAACCCCTGTCCAACACAAAGCCTTACCTCACGGCAATTCAAGTAAGTTACTTGTCAAGAACCAAGATTCAACATCTCTCGTCGTTCGTTAACAGGGACAATAGGTGCTTGGTAGGAATTCGCGTCCGGCAAAAATGCTTGCGCTTTGTAATTTAAAGTTGGTATTTGCAAACTGGCTCTCTCTAAAATCGAGGTATTTTCACTCTCTGTATGCCTAATCAGGAGTGATTGTTATTTTCCGTCAGGCACGAAATATTTGCTTAGTCTGCATGACCTGGGTTTGAATCCATATGCAAAACGAGACGGTTCGTCGTGTCATTTGAAGTTCATACATATTCTCAACTGGTTGCCCGTGAATAACTTCAATTTTTAATCTCATTTTGTGTTCAATGATAAGTACGGTATGTTACTTTGAAGAGTAAATCATGAATACGACGAATTTACTACGTGTATTACCTATCTGACGTAATAATGAGAGTGGTAAAATGTCAGGTATGTCATTTATTGTAATAAATGTGAGCTACAAGCCTTAAGGGCAGTCTTATCTGTGATAAGGTGTTCCGTGATACTTGTAGTATCGTGGTATTACTTTACATCTTGAGTTATTGCGATACAGAACAGTGTTTTCTGGTGGTGATTTGTTGGAACCATTTTCAATAGTCAAACGACTGTACCAAGGAGCGATAAGGGGACCTGCTAGACAGTTGCGTTATGTGGGTTGCATGTGAATCAGGTGAAATTCAATTCGGGCGTTAGGATAGTTTTGAGCATGACTGTACGTGTAGGGGCAAATGAATGATTAGAGTTGAAGAAAAACTGGATGATTAATTCAAGACAAAGAGCTTCACAAATTGATAAGTCGATAACGAGTTGGGCCACCTCTGGCCTTTCCGCGGGCAGTTACTAGCTTGACATTCACTGATAAAGTTAGTGGATACCCTTCTGACGGATATCGTACCAAATTCAGTTCAGTTGGTTCGTTACATCCTCAAAATCGCGACCTGCTTTAAAGAACCTGCCCATTGTGCTCCAGATGTTGAAAATTGGTGAGAGATATGGCGATCTTGCTGAGCAGTGTATTGCCTTGCGTGTACAAACACGTAGGTACGATATCCGTGTGTGGTGCGTAAATTGTCGGTAGGCACCTCACTTAGTGTCCCGAGCAGAGTTCAAGCCGCCATAAAGACAAAGGGTGGACGCACTGCATATTAATGTCCACTAATAGGTGTCTGTACACTCACTGATAGGATAGTGTATTTCGAAATGTTAGCAGAGGCCAGAAGTTGGAGCATTTGGTCTTCCTGTTAAAGCTTACGTGGGGCGAGTCGTAGAATCTCTAAAAAGAGACACCTCTGGCAACACTAGTTCAAAGTGGCCTTCAAACTAGCCGTCAGAACTGCCGTAGCCGAGACGCCCCCTGGGTAAACGCTACGGACTTCTGCAGTCGCGCCTCGCGATCTGTCACGAATTATGGAATGTATTCGCAGATACCAATTGTAATACGACAACGGCTATACAGTTTGCTGGAAACGTACAGGATGTTCTGAAATTCCCATCACTACCTGCTACAACTTGTAGAGGGGACTGAATACATAATACTCATATTTTAAATTGTAACCTGTTTCCCGAGTCGTACCGTATACTAGAACCACTTGAAAACATGTTGGTAACGCTGTCACTTTGACAAGTAATTTGTTACATTGAGGAGCCAAAGATATATCGTTTATGGTCCCCGCGAGCACGCAGAAGTGCCTCAACACGCCGTGGCATGGACTCTACTGATGGCTGAAGTCGCGCTGCAGGGAACTGACACCATGAAACCTGCAGAGCTGCCCATAAATCCGTAACGGTAAGAGGGAGCAGAGATCTCTTCTGATCAACACGTTGCAAGGCATTCCAGATATGCTAGTTAATGCTATAAAATTTACTAGAAACGTACAGTATGTTTGGGGCGTTTTGGTGGCCAGCGAAAGTGTTTAGGCTCGGAAGAGTGTTCCTGCAGCCACTCTGTAGCAACTGTGGTTGTGTGGGCCTCTCCATTGTCCTGCTGGAATTACCCACTTCCGTCGGAATCCACAATGGACACGAATGGATGCAGGTGATCCGACAGGATGTATCTAGACGTATCAGGGATCCCACATCACTCCGAATGCGCACGCTCTACAACGTCACAGAGCCTCCACCAGATTGAACAGTCCGCAGTTGACATGCGGGGTCCATGGAGTCATGATGTTGTCTTCATACCCATACACGTCCATACTGTATATACATTTTGAAATGAGACACGTCCAACCAGGGATTATGTTTCGAGTCATCAACAGTCCAATGTTCGTACCGATGGGCCCAAATGAGGCGTAAAGCTTTGTGCTGTGCAGCCAGCAAGGGTACACGAGTGGGCCTTCGGCTCTGAAAGCCCATGTAGATGATGTTTCCATGAATGGTTCGCATGCTGATACTTGTTGATGGTCAAGCATTGAAATTTTCAGTTATTTTCGGAAGGGTTGCACTATCGCCACTCTGAACGATTCTCTTCAGATTTTTTTCTGGCCACAGAGATGTTGGAGATTTATTGTTTTACTGGATTGCTGATATTCAGGGTGCCCTCGTGAAATGGTCGTACAGGAAAATCCCCACTTCATCGCTACCTCGTAGATGCTGTGTCCCATCGGTCTTGCGCCAAGTATAAAACCACGTTCAAAGTCACTTAAATCTTGATAACCTGCCATTGTAGCAGCAGTAACCGATCTAACAACTACGGTAGACACATGTCTTACATAGGCGTTGCCGGCGGCAGCACCATATTAAGCCTGTTTACATATCTCTGTATTTGAATACGCATTATTATAATAGTTTCTTTGCCATTTCAGTGTAGATGTGGCCGAGTACATCTATTGTTCTACAGTTTCACTCTTTAATAACCAAAGAATCAAAAAAATCGGTCTTCAGAGACACTGGTTTTACAGGAGGGCGTTTTCCAATTTGAAATTAGAATGATATTATTTCCTTCAGCTGCTGATGGGCGTTGATAGATATCAACGAAGACAGGTGAAAATGTGTGCCCCGACCGGAACTTGAACCAGGGATCTCCTGCTTAGATGGCAGTCGCTCTATCCATCTGAGCCACCGACGGCACAGAGGATAGTGAGACTACAGGGACTGTCTCGCGCACGCCTCCCGCGAGACCCACATTCTCACCTGAAACATGAAGTTGGAATAATAGACAATTGTGAAGGTGATTCGATAAACCCTATGCCTGGCACTTAGATATGATTTGCACAATATCCATGTGGGTGTAGATCCCTCCTTGGATTGTGCCCTGGTTGTTGCTGAAGATGATGGAGCAGTTTAATCCAGATTAGCCACAGAGATTCTACGTTGTTCGTTACTGATATTTTGTCCCTCCTTGGTTTAGTTTGTTTTCCTAACAATGCATTTTTGTACGTACAATCAAACAGAATTCCGGATGTTTTTGCAGCTTGCTTTAGATGTTCGAAAACCTAAAATTGTGCAGTTCACAAAACGAAAAATCATAGTATCCTATGACTACAGCATCAATAACTCTCATTTTCAATCGGTCAGCTCACACAAATACCTCGGTGTAACACATTGTAAGGATACGGAATGGAAGCAGGACTGAATAAAACTCAAGACGCGTTCATACGATTTCTACACCTGGATAAGCGTTCGACAATGTAAAATGGTGCAAGATCGAAGTTGTGAAGAAAATAGCTCTAGGCAGAGACGGGTATATATTAGTACAAGACCCAAGAGGAAATAAGAGTGAAAGACCAAGAACGAAGTGCAAGGATTAAAAAGAGAGTAAGACTTTGATATAGTTATTCGCCTATACTGTTCAATGTTTGCATCAAAGAAGCAATGAAGAAAATAAGAGAGAGGTTCAAGATTCGCACTGAAATACGGGTTGAAAGGATACCAGTGACAATGTTTGCTGATAATATTATCGTTGTCAGTGAAAGTGAATTACTACAGGATCTGATGAATGAAATATACAATATAATGAGTGTAGAAGTAGGGGTCAGAGTAAATCAAAGACAATAGTGATGAGATGAAGCATAAACGGGAAAAGCGAGAGTCTTAACATTGGTGATAGCGAAGTAAGAAATGGAACCATCACATCGTGTCAGTCAAAGATAAAGGTGGTGGCGAACTGTAATTTATTGTTAGAATTAAAGAGAAATATAATCAGTGTACAAAGATGATCTTTTTTGAACTATTGGTGCGACCAATACTCTAATATTGCTCCATGGTGTGCGACCTGTCCCATATACGAGTAGCAGGGGATATTGAACTGTTCATAATAAAGTCAGCACATGTTTGTTTGGCTCACAGGAGAATGTAACAGAGATGCTGAAGAAATTGGGAGATGCCTGAAAATACACATAAGCTATCCCGAGAAAGCTTACTTGCCAAATTTCTAGAACATACCGTAAATTTTGAATATACGAGGTGTGTTAAAAAAAAATTGGGAACGTTCGTAATTTCGCGCCAATGGCGTGTTGGGGCGAAATGCAGTTGACATCCCTGCACGCGCGTGTGCTTAATGTGTAACTGCGGGAAGTTTCACTGTTGTATGTCTGTTAGCTTATTGTTCAGTGCTGTATTGACTAGAACGTTGTGTCGCACAGTTGGCGAACTTCGAGAGTGTATAGTTAGAGGAGCAATGCGCCTGCAATAAATTTTGCGTGAAACTCAAGAAAACCGCCGCTCGGGGTAGCTGCGCAGTCTAGGGGCCTTGCCACGGTTCGTGTGGCTCCCCTCTGTCGGATGTTAGTCCTCCCTCGGGCGTGGGTGTGTGTAAGTGGTGCAAGCCTAGGGACTGATGACATCAGCAGTTGGTCCCATACGAACATAAGAGCTAAACTCAAGAACACCTCTACAGAGACACGCCAAATGATGCAGGAAGCCTACGGTGATGAGTGCTTAAGCCGCACTCGGTGTTACGGATGGTTCACACGGTTTAAGAACGGCCGGACGGAAGCTAAAGACGACGCTTGTCCTCCGACTTCTGCCAGCAACGCTTGTGTCAGGAACGTCAACGATCCTGTGCGTGCTGAACGAAGACTGACTGTCCGAGAGATTGCAGAAGAATGTAACATTGCAGTTGGATCGTGAAATCCTAATACAGCATCTTGCAATGTATCGTGTTGCCGCCAAGTTCGTGCCACGGCTCACGAGTCAAGAGCAGAAAGACCTCCACCTCCCAATCTGAGAAGAGCCTTAGGATCACCCAAATGAGAACGAGATGTTCCTTAAGAAAATTATAACTGGTGATGGGTCTGCAGTTATGACGTTGACATGAAGGTTCAATCTTCACAATGTGTAGGGAAATGTTCTGAACGATCAACATATAAAATAGCTTGTCAGGTCAGCTTGGCCCTTGCAGACATTTATTTTCAAAGTTGAAAACCAAGTTGAGAGGACGAAGATTTGTAACGATAGACGCACGGTCCAGCGAAAGGCGAACCAAGTCTGCTCCCAGAAGTGGAAACGGTTTATCAGTCGTGGGGGTGATCATATACAAATATGTGAAGGTAAGCGTAGAAAATTTTTGTGGACGAAGTTCCGGAATTTTTTAAACAGACCTCTTAGACGAAAGGTAATGAATACAGGCAAGTGGTCTGCAAATGTTCGTACGCTTGAGTTCGCTTCCATTCGCTGCTGTTGAAACTGGGCTTAATAATAATATTCCCTGTGTGAGATGTAATTGGAAAACTATGTAAACGCTGAGCTGTGCGCCGCTTACAGCCCACGCGAAATTATTTTCGGAGGGACACATCATTATCCCCTTCGTGCCTAAAGTTGCTTCGGCCAAACTCAATCTCAATTGCCAGGCCGATAGCTCGTTATCCTACTGCTCTGCAAGTAACACTTGGTCTGAAACCATCCGTACGGTTATGTAGGTTAAGACACTGCAGCCACTCAAAATGGTGGCTCCACGTTTGCGAGTAACTGACGAGAAAAGAAATTCTGAATTTTGTGTGACACTCCGTAGCATTAAGAAAGCTGAGTGACGTTAGTTGGTTGTGAGGTGTAATGGAAAGGATAATAGCTTCACATGTTGTGTTCGGATACCAAGATTTAAAAGCCTGAAGTCTTATATTTCAGAAGCAAGGAGCGTAACAATCAAGTGATTTATGAACAGTACGTGCACACATTTTTGCTCGGTTGATTTTAATTGAGGTTGCAACGTGCAGATCAAGCAAGTACCGTACTCTAGAGAGGTTGAGCAAGAGAAGCGTTTGGAACATGTGTTTATCCTTATTTTGGATAGTTAGCTTTCTTATCTGAGAAGTAATTGTGGCTAGCCCTTGAAATGCATCACGAATTCCTTCGTCGTTCAGTCTAATATCGCCTTCCCCCCCCCCCCCCCCCCCCCCCACACACACACAATACCCTCCACCTCTCATGATTTTGAAAATAAAAGTGTTCCTAGAAAAGTTGTTCACTGTACAGTTTATTTATGTGCCAAAGTTAGTGATAATGTGGGGGAGGGGGAGGGAAGGCCACAGACCTCAGGGAGGGGGGGGGGGGGGGGGTAGGACAGGGGGTACTGACAAATGTCTGATGACACTCAGGAGCAACGGTCTAAGAAAGGCTGGGAACCACTGTTCAACTGCCTGTGAATGTATACTGAACATAAATGTGGAAAACTGACACAACTCACTTTTTGAATATTTTTTTTAATTCGGGTTAACTAGTTTTGGAACCGTTTGAGGGTCATCTGAAAATGTGGCGCACAGAATTCGCGTCTTTATGTCTTTAGAGTGAATCTGGGTACTGGCTCTTTGACAATAAGACAGAGCACTCTTTAATGTATCGCCACGAGCGGCAGTTAAACGGCGACATGTATCGCGAAACCAAAACACCTACTTACCGTGGCAGCGTGGGCGCTATTGCAGTTAATATCCATCTAGCAACTTGCGTTTTAGTTGTCTGTTGGCCACTGGTCAATCTCTTTCCATTGTAAATATAAATACGAATTGTCACCATATATCACAAGCATAACGTTTACCACAGATGTACGTTACAAAGATCTTTACTTAAAAATACAGCATACTTTGCTCGGAAACATTTTTTTTTTTTTGATTTTTGTGCTTATAACACGACGGCGTGCTGAGAAGATAATGACTCGGTCTGTTTTATTTGAAGTCAGTAACATTCTACATCTTTACTATGGATATCTGCAGCCCTCTGCTTCGTACCGCGTTACATAGCGGTATGTGACGTGACTATGTTGGGGGTGAGAAAGAGCTCACAACACTAAAAGCACGAATTCGAAGACTTCGTCCGCATGTGGAGCACACTCTCCTTGAGCACGGCAGTGCCAAACTACACACGATCGCTGCGGCATCTGCAGCAAGCCGACGTCCTTGGTTCACTGCCGTCGATCATCCTACACACAGTCTCGATTTTCGTCTATGTGCAAAACTAAGAAAACCTTCGAGCACTTCAATTATTTCAAGTGGTGCAAGCAGAGGTAAGGTTGTGGCTCTGTTAACATAGTCAAACAATATACTGTGACGGTGTCAACAAAATAGTATCTAGTTGGGGAAATTGTGCTGGTTCCGAGGGTGAGTGTGTTGAAAACTAAATTTATTGACGTAAAGAATACCGATGCAGAATGTTCATGAAGTTTGTTTTATTTAAAAATCTTTGTGACTTTTCACTCAAAACATGTCAACATTGCTTTTCTGTACGTCCTCGTACAATGGATGTCGCAAAAAATACGTACATTGATCAAAATAAGTGTTAACATGAATGCTTTTAACAGCACTAGGTTCAAAAAATTTTAACTGTATGCCAATTGCAGATTAATTTTAATGGCAGCTAGCGCGATTATATGAGTGGACTATTAGATTTAATGGTGAGCATTTATGTAATTTTTAAACATTCTCTGCCTTGTCATTCTTCCTCTCTTAAGTGCCTCGTCTTCCAGTAACACTGTCGATCGATAGCATGATCTGTTGTCCGTCCATGGTTTTTCAGACCATTGATTCAGTGCTGAACCCAAACTGCTGGTCTGAGTTATTTAGCCTGGATAATCCTGTGCGTCGTGGGTCACGTATGCCATTAATCTTTCAAAGAAATGGTTCAAATGGCTCTGAGCACTATGGGACTTAACATCTGAGGTCATCAGTCCCTTAGAACTTAGGTTTAAGTAGTTCTAACTAACCTTAGGACATCTCACACACACACACACACACACACACACACACACACACACATACACACATACACACACACACACACACACACACACACACACACACACACACACACACACACACACACGCCCGAGTCTGTATTCGAACCTGCGACCGTAGCGGTCGCGCGGTTCGAGACTGAAGCGCCTAGAACAGCTCGTCCACAATGGCCGGCCATTAATGTTTCATTGAATTATTAATTTCAACAAGTTTTATTTATTGTTGCGAAATTGCGCTACCAAAACAATCGAGTTTTGCTATGTGGATGCTGTTGAGAATTTCTGCATTTTCGTACCGCTATATTTTTGACTATATCTGTCGATGGTGTTGTTGTTGTCTTCAGTCCTGAGACTGGTGTGATGCAGCTCTCCATGCTACTCTATCCTGTGCAAGCTGCTTCATCTCCCAGTACCTACTGCAACCTACATCCTTCTGAATCTGCTTAGTGTATTCATCTCTTGGTCTCCCTCTACGATTTTTACCCTGCACGCTGCCCTCCAATGCTAAATTTGTGATCCCTTGATGCCTGAAAACATGTCCTACCAACCGATCCCTTCTTCTAGTCAAGTTGTGCCACAAACTTCTCTTCTCTCCAATCCTATTCAATACCTCCTCATTAGTTACGTGATCTATCCACCTTATCTTCAGTATTCTTCTGTAGCATCACATTTCGAAAGCTTCTATTCTCTTCTTATCCAAACTAGTTATCGTCCATGTTTCACTTTCATACATGGTTACACTCCAAACAAATACTCGGAGAAACGACTTCCTGATACATAAATCTATATTCGATATTAACAAATTTCTCTTCTTCAGAAACGCTTTCCTTGCCATTGCCAGTCTACATTTTATATCCTCTCTACTTCGACCATCATCAGTTATTTTACTTCCTAAATAGCAAAACTCCTTTACTACTTTAAGTGTCTCATTTCCTAATCTAATCCCCTCAGCATCACCCGATTTAATTTGACTACATTCCATTATCCTCGTTTTGCTTTTGTTGATGTTCATCTTATATCCTCTTTTCAAGACACTGTCCATTCCGTTCAACTGCTCTTCCAAGTCCTTTGCCGTCTCTGACAGAATTACTATTTCATCGGCGAACCTCAAAGTTTTTACTTCTTCTCCATGAATTTTAATACCTACTCCAAATTTTTCTTTTGTTTCCTTCACTGCTTGCTCAATATACAGATTGAATAACATCGGGAGAGGCTACAACCCTGTCTCACTCCTTTTCCAACCACTGCTTCCCTTTCATGCCCCTCGACTCTAATAATTGCCATCTGGTTTCTGTACAAATTGTAAATATCCTTTCACTCCCTGTATTTTACCCCTCTGTCGATGGTATCCTTAATATTTTTCGATACGATCGCATTTCAAATGCCTAATACAGTCCATGACTCAGCTCCATAGAGTAGGACACCGAACGTGTAACATCGAAGTAGTCGAGTGCGAATCCTAATGACTGCTCTGAAGGTTCTCAGCAGTCGCCGCGGACTAAATGACTGCAGGGGACTCGATGCATTGGCCATAAGTTTTCTAGTAATTCTGGAGATTTTCCTTTGGACTAAGTATGAAGTCGTTCCTTGTTGCTTAGATCGTGCAGGTTTCAGACCGATTGTGTTAGTATTGCTACACTACTAAATGTGTATCCACCACCATATCAGGGTATATAATGAAACGGCGGCCCTCTTTCGTCATGCCTTACAAGGAGATATCTCCAGCGGTAGGATCGACTTTTTGGAACCATCTATACGGTTATAGCTCCCAAGTATCGCACACTGCAGCCATTCATCCTGGTGAGTCGACGTTAGCGAGGAAGTGACGAGAAAAGAAATTCGGAATTTTGTGTGAGACTCGATAGTATGAAGAAAGCCGAATGACATAAGTTGGTTATGAGGATAATTGAAAGGATACTAGCTTCACATGCATGAGGTTGTGGGTTCGAATCTCACCAGAGAAATAAATCTATTTTAGGTCTTTATCGAAGTGACATTGATAATCATATTCCTTCAACTGATGTAAATATATATATATATATATATATTTTTAGTTCCACTCCTGGGTCACGTGATTCAATAGTGATATGAACTTCTTCATTTGGTCTAGTTTTTCTTCTTATCATCCCTTCTCCACTGGAAATATTTGTTTGTGAACTTTTAATTATCTTCATGTATCAATTCCGATTTAATGCCTCCTGTTTTTATTACCCTGTATTTTCGTCTACGTTATTGTGTACATTATATCGATTTCTCACTTTGCTTGAATTTTATTTTACTTAGAAAACATTCTCTCATTTATGTCCTCATCTACACTATAATTTCCATAGTGCACAAAGATTTTATGTTATGTTTTAAATATTTGTATGTCGATTACCATGCAAAAAAAGGCACGTCTCCCAAAGAAAAACGTTTTTCACATTAATGCACAGTCAATATAAATAGATTATTTCGTCTTTTGTTTTTTAATTCATTTATCGGAGTTTTGAAGTAATTCAATAGTCAAACAGATAGGTATAATAAATTACACATTCACAAAAATTCCGATTGGAAGAAAAATTAAACAAATGGAAAAGTTCATACGGTGACTAAAACGATGTGACAAAAGAATTGAACGAAAGAAATTACATTTAAACCAATAAATAGAGTACAAATAAACATCAAAGTCATTTCGATAAAGATTTTTAAAAAAATTTACTGCACCTGACGAGGCATGGTTAAGCTTCTATCGTAACCATTATGACACGTAACCAGACTGTGGAATACGACTTTCTTCACATTATGTAGCATCAGGCAAAATTTTGAAATCTTTTCCGTCACTTACTTTCAATCCGAGGGCCACCTGGATGCAGGGATCTTAAGTTGCACTACGGCTTATTTGGATTCAAAAAGTCGATCCCACCGCTGGGGGCTCTCCTTGTTAGTTTTAAGAGTAACAAACGGCACATTTTGAAATAACAGTAATATCGCAGTCCAGTAGCGCCGGACCCTGCAAACTTGAAAGACAACTCCAGCAAAGGCAAAGAAAATGTTACTGTAGCAAGTAAATTACTGTAGGCAACTGAACAACAACGAAATAATAACAATAATTGGTTCGCAGGAGAGCTTCTGTAAAGTTTGCAAGGTAGGAGACGAGGCACTGGTAAAGCTGTGAGGACAGGGCGTGAGTCGTGCTGGGGTGGCTCAGTTGGTAGAGCACTTGCCAGCGAAAGGCAAGGGTCCCGAGTTCGAGTCTCGGTGCGGCACCCATTTTCAATCTGCCAGGAAGTTTCAATAATAATAATAATAGATCCAGTCATATTAATATGACCAACTCCTATTTTCGAGGTCAACGTGTAATAACCCATAGACTCCAGGAGATTGCATTAGTAGGTGATGAATGGGGGTGGGGGGAGGAGGCTGGAAACAGTGAAGTCGTTGTCATAATGCGTAAAAGGGGCGATTTATGTGACGTCCAACAGGGCATAATCGTTGGCTTTCTTCCCAAGGGTGGAAGCATTTCCGAAACGGCAAAATCTGTAATCTTTTCACATGCCACTGTATGTAAAGTAAACCGTGAGTGGCAAAATCTCGGTATTCTAATCCGGCTCCAAGGCAAGTGTGTTGGACTACGGGCAGTAGGCGACACAGGTGAACGATAGCTGCAGATGTGTGTGCTGGCGAGAAGACGTGCAACTTTTGTGCAGCTGACAGCCCAGGCGAACCGAGGGCTGCCAACAATGTTTCCTCAACAACTTATGGGATTCCGCAGTGGGCACCTGGTCCCTGCACCCACGCTGACTGCTCTTCATTGGCGTTGAAAGCTTGCATTTGCACGCCGGTACCACAACTGAAAGTCCACTGAGTGCTACAGGTGGCCTCTCCATATTCATCACATTTTCTGCTCCATCGGACAGATTGAAAGCAAACGCCCTGCAACCCTGAGGGAGTGTTATGGTGTGGGCAATGTTTTCGTGGCACTCCCTGGGTGATCTCGTTGTTCTGAAAGGCACAATGGATCAACCCTAGTACGCACCTATCCTTGGGGACCAAATCCACCCCTAGATGCACGTGTAACATAGCTCGCAGTGTATGTGCGTGGTTCTGAAAGCTCTAGGATGAATTTACCGTACTGCCCTCACCACCAAATTTTCCGCCTTTAAACCCAATCGAGAATCTGAAAGGTCACCTCGATCGAGTAGTTTGTGCCACGGATCCTCAATCGATAGAATTCTATCGCAGCATGACAAGTACTGGGGTAGGAATGGCTTCTTATGACTGTCGTTACATCATTGACTCTATTCCTGTACGTCTCGTGCTGCAGAAGGTGTTTATTCGGTATTTTAACACGTGGTCAGATTACTGCGACTGGACAGTGTAATAATAATAATAAATTTCGCTTATTTCAGTGCCCTCGTTTAAGTCTTTCAATTGGACGGCACTTTGAAGACATGCTTATCATTAACGTACTCCAGTTGTCCAACAGACAGAAAAATTTATTTGTTCATCTGGGATTCGATCCCGAGATTCTCGATTTGCAGGCACGCGCTGTGCCGGTAGACCACCAGGTCCAACAGTTACGAGACGGTAATCGAACTGTATTGGCAGAGTATTTCGTCGTATTTTGCGTCAAGTAAATGTGCTGTGGTGCAAGCCAAAGTACATTCACGCTAAGGGCATCAGTTCCGATCCCAGAAAAATGTGCAGCCAGAGCAGTATTGTAAGTAAAAATCAAACTCTTCCATTTTTCTTACCGAATTGCTATACATCTAGAAAACAAACCAAAATTGTGAAAACATTTCATACAAGATTACTGACAAATTTTTATGAGTAAAAATAAACGGGTATGGTAATATACATGGAGGTGAATGAAAAGTAGTGGCAGTTTGGCTATAATTCATGTCAGTCTTCATTGACTAAAATTCACTTTATCACATTTCCGTCTCGCGTCTCGATCACTTTCCACACCCACATGAAAGATGTCATACACTGTCTGTGCATCCATCTGTGATGATGTCTCGCTAGGACCGCCATATGGTGTCTTATCATTTGCTGTAAGACGTGCCACGAAATACTTCGTTCATTTGGGTGATCAGGCCATAATTGGGGGGACTCTACCGGATGAATACGGTGGATGTCCCAGTATGTCCCGCTGCCACGTATGCGGTGCTCCTGCACAGGGCTCGTCGTTTGGCGTCGTGTAAGTTGGTAGAATGCAGCACTGGAGGGAAAGATTGTTGCGCGCTCCGACCACGTGCCCTTCCAGTCTGCACCCAAGCACGTTTTTCGTGTTTCCCAAACATACTATTAAGGCACTCGAGCTAGCCTCTCCAACTCTGAGAGAGTACACACTGCAACTGACTCAAACACGACTTGTGCTGCTGACTTTACTACTTCAGCCCACCATCTGTCAGCAACAGAAAGTGTGCGTACCGAATGACTCACATCCGTCATATTATGGCATTGTGCTACCACTTTTTATCCAACACATGCAAAGACGCATGTGTGACTACTTGTTGTCTCCCATCTTGGTAGTGGCCTAATTATTGGGAGGTTTTGAAGTGCATCATCTATACGTGGTGTATCAAAAACAATCATCCGACCTGGGCCGTCTATATTTCTGGAACTAAGAAACATATACAATGAATACAATGAATTTTGTCCTTTGATGTACGAAAATTAAAAAAGTTATTTCCATCCTTTTCATTGGTGTTCAATATGCATCGTTGAGATGCACGGAACATGTCAATGCGGTGTTCAAATTGTACCAACACTGCAGCAAGCATGTCTGGAGTTACAGTTTCCACAGGTGCTGATATGCGATGTCTCAGTTCATTTATTGCTGTTGGTAATGTAGGTACATAAAGAGTCTCTTACAAAACCATACATATATAATCACATATAGTCGGGTGCGGTGACCTTGGAGTCTAGTAGTCTAAGGGTGAGTGATTTAGTCCAGTGTGAACGATCCATCGTTCAGCAATCGTTTGATTTAGAAATTCCCACACTTCCAGATGCCACTGTCGCGGTGCCCCATCGCATTAGAAAATGAAGTCGTTCGAATCAAACTGTGGGAAGAGAAAGTTTTCAGGCATATCGAGATATATGCTTACTGTAACAGTGTTTCCGGCAAAGAAATATGAATCATACACATTTTCCCTCTAAACTGTACAAAATACATTAAATTTAGGAGAGTCTATTTTATGTTGTACACCTTCATGTGGTTGTCCCGTACCTCATATTGTCACATTATGACAGTTCACCTCTCTGTGTAAATGGAGTGTTGCCTCGTCACTAAACACTAACTGTGGGAGAAAACGGCCATCCTCCACCTTGACAAGAGTGAAATTATGGAACTTCACACGATGTATCGCCCTCACGAACAGCTCGCATTAGCTAAATTTAACATTGTTTGATGCATAAACGTCGACGCAGAGACGCCAGACGGACATCGGGGACGTGCTGAGCTCTCGAGCTGCACGGCGAACGGATTTCTGCGGACCCCTCGTGAAACTGTGGCGGATGCGTTTGACGTCTGTGTCAGGCATTCGGGGACGGCCCGGCGATTCGCCTTTCCGCAAACCTTCTCTTTCTCTTAATCGTTGATGCCATCATCTAATGCTCTGTGCTGTAGGAGGATCATCATCGTACGTTGTACGAAAGTCACGTCGAACACTTATTACTGCCCACACTGCGCAAAATGCAGAACACAAAACGCTTCCTGACGCCGCGACACCATTTTTACTAGGACTGAAATGGTCGGACAGTGCTGCTGCCAAGCGGTAACCATGTAAAGCCGTAGGGTTTGCTCTTTCCAGCAGTACGCTATTCACGCACATATGTCGAATAACATAATAGTTACTTTTTTAAAAAAATCGGTTGATCCTTTTTGATACACCCTGCATATTTACACTCTAAACAGTACCACCAATAAATTATCCCAGTGTGAAGGAAATCGTTAGATGTGATGTACGTGCAAAGGCAAACAAATGATAACAATTGCTGTTAAATTGGGTGACTCATTCAGGAGAAAGTCATAACGCGTTGGGCCACCTCTGGCCCTTAAGGAAGCAGCTATTCGACTTGATCTTCATTGATAAAGTTGGTGGATGTCCTCCTGACGGATGTCGTACCATATTCAGTTCAATTGATTTGTTACATCGTCAAAATCTCGACCTGGTTGCAAGGAGAATCCCATATAGCTCCAAAATTGGGGAGAGAGGTGGAGATCTTGTTGGCCAGTGTATTGTCACGTACGTACACACAGATGAAACTCTCAACATGTGTGATGCATAAAATATCGTCTACACTGAAAGCGTTCCCAGCAGAGGTTAACCCCTCGTAATGGCAAAAGGTGGTCATACCGCATATTGAAGTCCACTACCAGGTGTCTGGATACTTTTGATCCGATAGTGTATTTCAGAATGTTAGCAGTGGCCAGAATTTGGGACATTCGGCTTTGAGCTTAAAGCTGGTGCGAGGCGGTTCAAGATACCTCTAAAAATAGTCACATCTGGCAGCATTAGAGTGAAAAGTCCATCAAAGAATCCGTGTTGCGCTCTCTACCTACAGTTGTTCTCGTGGGCGTCAGAGCCCCCGTACGCAAGAGGCCCCCTGGGTTTTATACTGCGGACACGGTAGTCGCGCCTGATGAGCTCTCAGAAATTATGAAATGTATTCGAAATTTCTATTATGGTGGAACAACAACTGTAAAATATACCGGAAACATGCACGATGTTCCGAAATTTCCGTTACAAACTCCTAGTGTAGATGGGGAATGAGTACACAATACTCGTATTCTGAATTGGAACCCATCTCCTGTAACGCACCGTTTCCTCGCTACAGCCGTCGGAAAACATGTTAGTAACGCGACCACTTCTACAAGTAAGTCATTAGCTGTGACCCAGTACATCGATAGTTCCACAATTCCACTCATTGAAAGGAAACTTGATAAGTTTTCAGAAACACTCTTCTTTACAATACGGCCTTTTGAAACTTAGGTGCGCTGCGTCTCTTTGTAGCACTGCAGTCACCCGTGCTGACGGTGAACGCACCATTATCTCAAAGTCGTTGCGCAGTTGTGGCGAAAAGCGTATGCCGTGAAGTTGGACGCTGCTGAGAACGAGCTTGATAAAGGCGACGAACTTCGCCATACAGTAGGATCATATCGGTGTATTCGGCAAAAGTGCACTCCGCAATATTTCTCTAATACTGAGAGACATTTGAGTGACGCACGAACCTTGTCAGAGTGGCAGGGCTGACGGTGAATGACATCCGACGTAAGCATCTTCCCCTACCCCTTCCGCCATCCCACGATGGCTACCCTGTTGCCTACCCACGTAGCAAACATGTATTCAAACGGCTGTAGCACGGAAAGTATACGTTTCCGTACGGGGGTTCAAATTAAAAATATTGTCGCTTAGTTCCCTCTAAAAGTGATAGAATTTCGGAAAACTCTGTATCTGTCCAGTAAACTGTACAGCTGGTGTCGTACCACATTCGAAATATCCGATTATATTTCAGGATTTGGGTGTTATGGCATTTTGCAGAAACATTACAGAATTTTGCTGTATATTGTTATCATTAAAGTGAACTACCGTTTCTGTCTCCATACCATAAATCATAAGTACCATTTATATCGTTTCAAGC
This sequence comes from Schistocerca gregaria, assembly GCF_023897955.1. Classification (NCBI taxonomy): domain Eukaryota; kingdom Metazoa; phylum Arthropoda; class Insecta; order Orthoptera; family Acrididae; genus Schistocerca; species Schistocerca gregaria. The sequence goes on from NW_026061899.1 coordinate 2,142,615, forward strand.
ACTATTCAGCTGCTAGGTTTTAGGAAAAAATAATTGTATCATTCTCAAAATATCGGACAGAAGCGATATAGTTCCTACAAAGAACGCTAGCGAAGATGAACAAGTGCTCATGGTTCCTGATGTATGCATGTAACAGCCTATGTGTACTGCACATTGTTTTCTTCTCTCGTTCCGTACCACCACACCTGAAAGTTTCCTGTCCTACATCTTAGCAACAACGATAACGGTACATACTGAGGTAACAGAAAGGTTCTCTGTTATAATTTTCCGGTACAAGGACATAATCTCAAATTTATGCATTTTTCCATCTGCATCATCTTAGAAAGGTTGTAACATCTTCGTGGGATCCCTCTATTTTTGTAGGCACCGGTATCTATAACTTTGACGCTCTGTAGCGTCGCTGGATGACGTTTTCAGAAGTAGATTCCTATGTAAAACTTCATCAGTTACGTCCCCTGAACAGCCCTGAGTAGTGTGAAGCATGATTTGTGAAACACCCTGTATAAAGAATGAATAACATCAGGGAATGGACTAGAATCCTGTCTCACTCACTTGTCACGTATTTCCTTTCTTTCATGTCCTTCAACTCGTACAGCTGCTGTCTCGTTTCTGGTGGAGTTCTAAGTAATGCTTCGCTCGCTATATTTTATTCCTGGTTGCATCTTAAATTCAAACTGTATATTCTGGTCAACATCGTCAAAAGTTTTTTCTGTATCGAAAGATGTTATAAATATGGGTGCTGTACCCTCCAAATTGATTTTCCTCTAAATCAGCTTCTGTAAGGTGCTCCATTCCTCTGCAAATAGTTTGTATCAGTATTTTCAGCTAGGAGTTATCATAGTGGTGGTTTGAAAATATTCGCACTGACCACGAGTTGCATTATTTGGTATTGGTGCTATTACGCTTCTCGTTTAGTGTGAGGATTTAGCGGGTATTTCAGCCGGCGTACTCGTACAGGAATGAAGCAGCAAATCCCGGCAGAGTGAGTCCACTGGTAGCGAAGCCCTGCGCTACAGACAACTGACTGTGTGAGGGACCAGTAGCGACACCTAGCAGCGATGTGGTGAAAAGGAAATAGTATTGCTAAAAGTTTTATCCACGATTTTTAGCATTTAGAATGGAGATATGGCACGGAATTTAATAGAAAAAGAAAACAGCTATAGTAGCAGTCTCTCTCTCGCAATGCAACAATAGACCAACTGAATCTGTAGAGGTAGTAATAAAATTTATTTTCTGACCTGCAAGATACTTTCATATAAAGCTGAGCCTGAGAGGATGTCAGCTAACTACCGTCAGAAATATAATATGAAACATGTAGACCTGTCAGTAAAATCGTCAAGAAATTCGTTTTTTAAATGTTAAATGTTATCTGTTTAATTTAACATTTAGCTCACATAAAACCAGGATAATTATCCTCTTTCATACAAAGAAAGAGAGTACCTCATTAGTGACCTGTGTCATATCATAATCTCATTTTGACTCTTGAATAATTTAAAAAAAAATTGATATAATATTTTGCATTTCTTTTGACATTGAAACAATTTATCCTGTTCCTGCACTGAGAATGTACTAAGTAAATATGTAATATATGTATCAGTATTATAGCCAAATTTATTTTTCTAATTACTGATTATTAAATACCAAAACAGCTTCCAATTTCTTGTAGTTATCTTAGCAGCATTTAGAACAAAAACGAAAATAAAACGTATTAGTTTTTTTTAGTAAGGATATTATTTCATTGTTGTAATCCTACAAATGTTCATGATACTATGCTGTTTCTTTTGACAGTGAGATATAATATGTAGAAAGTACCTGGAAAATATATGCAGATGTGGTCTGGTGAAGAAAGTGTGCGTATTAAAATTTAAAATAAGTGATTGCAGCAGCATAATGAGGTATATTTTGTAGTGTGGGAGTGAGCTCCACGTGGGATCCGAAGCACGGACCCCACGGGGGTGCCCGGCATGCGCCACATGCCAGGGCAGAGGTGGAGGCTAGTGTTCGGAAATCTGAAAATTCCAGCGCCGGCCGGGGATTGAACCCCGGCCCGGCTGGGGCGAATAGCCCCAGCCGAGGCGCTGGAACGTTCCAGACCCCCTTACCACTAGACCACCGGGGACCCCGGCCGTTTCCTGCTCTGAACTCGGTCTGGTAGTCCTGTCACACTTCCTGTTGTCGGCTGTGTTTACATCGGACGCTGAGTGGCATAGTGTAGCCGGCAACATTAGAACGCTGTGAGGGGGAAGTGTTTACCTCCGACTAGTAGCTGTCCCCCCTACCCAGGTGAAGTAGCTTTACAGTTACCAAAGACATTTGAAATCAGCCTTTGCGACTGTATGCAGTCGACGGTTGTTAATCGTTTGTTTCAACCTGTTCCCAAATGCCTCGAGAAAACCGAAGCAACTTCTTCACTAATCGAGGCGACTGTCATATCAAAACGACCCGCAGACATTCTATAATTACAAGGCAACGCCTAGCTTACACCAGATAATTCTGTCTGTTTCATCAGTTGTTTTAACAGTGCACGAAATACCACAGCATATTATTAATCCGTTGCAAATAAATTTCTGTGTGTGCAGTTCAGGTCTGGGCCGTAGAGTTTTCGTGAAAACGTCGGGATAAAATCGTAACATGTGTTTCATATTAATATGAAATTTAGTTAACAATATCTTTATTACAGTGGTCACACTCACAATTTTGGACTTTTCAGTGGCTGGGGTACGATATAGCCTTTGAGTACGTTATCGCGTTGCGCAATTTCTTCCTTTTTTTCCGACTCTGAGGGAGCTGTCACCTTCTCTCAGCGCTGCCCTATTTAGGCTTCTCGGAGGGCTTTTCTCACGTTTTCTGTAATTTAGAGAATATTTACAAGTCCTGAGACGAACTCTTCCTATGTGTCGTAGGTTTAAACTCAATATAGATTTTCGTTTATATTCCAGCGAATATTTTTATTTTCTGTTACTCCTAGCGGCGCTCCCTAAGCTGTTCATCGCAATGACACACAAATGAGAATCCTAGCTAACAGCTTCACCAGTTTATAATTTTACATAAAGATGATTCCTAACAATGACCCGCATATGCCAATACAGGCAATAAGTGACAACCACGTGGACTTAACCTTTGTTTGCGCACTGTCAGTCTCGTAATTAATAGTGATTCAAATCTGACGTCATTTTGTCACACAAGGAACTTCGACCACGGAGAAAGTAGACGTTTTTCACTTTAGGATATATTCCAGGAAGTTTCCGACATTCGTAAAACAGAAACGAGTTTCGACGCTGTGGAATGCAACGAGAAGTAGCAGGTAACGAATTGTTTCGGGATTCCACCATCCAAGCTGCAAACGATCATCGAGCGGAAAGATAATGTTGCTCATAAGTATTAAAAAGCGGGAGCAAGCAGACCGGGCGAGACGAAAGTTTATAGTATTGCCTTACTCAATGCAGGGTACAAAAGGTATTTGTCGGAGGTTATAGCTTAACGGAACGCTAAATCATTAACGGTTAGTCTGGGAACCGAAGTCTCAGATGCAAATAAGAAGTGACACGCTAAATCCAAAGGCATAAGGTGGTTTATAAGAAATTTAGTTCACAAAATGCATCCATTCGTAACAGTTTGTTCAGTATTGAAAAATGAATGAAGCTGAATGTATGTATTTTCGAACATTTGTGTGTACCTTCCATTTCAAATACTAAAGCAAATAACATGTAAGAAAACTGGAAATACGTTAGTAAAAAGAAAATAAAAATTTTATTTCGATTTTTCCTGATTTCATCTAAAGTCGAGTTAAATAGAATTAATTATTCGAACTTCGAATTGTGCAGACTCGATTGTAACGGTCCCTTGCGCTTCGAATTTTCTAGTCAGGAGTAATGTCTAAAAAGTAAAAACAAATCTTTTCGTACTACTATCCACGTTGCAGTGGATGCTGGTTTGGTTGTCCTTTTTAGTATATCAGTATGATCATAGAGTCATAATCAACGTACACAACGCTGTTACGGTATAAAAGTACTTTGGTAAAAATAAAAGTCGCGTAAGAATGCGCTTTTGCCATGCATCCCAACTCCCTAAATCCGCCATCAGGCAAAAGAAAGTGAATACTCTTTCCTTTGCTTTCACCCTTCATCAATGACAATTGATAATGACTTGGCAGCAGAGACCTGTTTAGCTTGAGTGAGTGCTTAAACGGAAGGCATTGACGAATAAAAATACAAAACATATATACGTAACGTCACGTAACCATGATGAAAAGCAGACTTGGTTTATTTTACCATATAAGTTAATTCTTTTAAAACATCGTAAGTAGAATTAACAATTTCGGTCGCTTTCAACATCTAGGAATGTTCTTTATAATAGATAAGTTTCTGATATTTACTTATAGCATTCTTGTGTCTTTTCCCCTTGCATTTGGAGTTGGCTTCTCTGACTGCAGATTTTTGAGCAGCAGTGATGTCATTATCCTACATTTATGTTGGTCTGCAGCGCTCAAGTTGATCCCTCACCTGTGGTCGAGTGAGAGATCATTCCAAAGTATGGCAGGCAGCGAAAGACTTTGCGAGGGGCCGATCGTAGGGCCTCCAGAGGAACCTTCTTGGAACGCAAATTCGTGGTGTTCACAGAAGGTGAGTTTGCTGGTGGTTCGGAACTCCAGTAATAGGCGCGTAATTGGGCCCCCTTAGTAACATGGCTGCCAAGGTGTGGAAGGATGGCAGTGTGCACAAGGTGGAGGAGTCAGTCCTGATTTCTAAAGAGTGCTTCCGGATGCCATGAAGAGTACAGGGTGCACCCAACTGCAGGTGGTGGCCCCAGTCGGTGCCAATGGCTTGTGTCGCTTTGGATTGGAGGAGATTCTCTCTCCTTTTGTTTAGCGGAAATGGTAAAGACTGCCAGTCTTGCTTGCGAGATTAAAGCGGAGCTCACCATCTGCAGCATCATCGACAGAACCGACTGTGGTCCTTCGGTGCAGAGCCGAGTGGAAGGTATGAATCATAGGCTCAGGCGGTTATGTGACTGTGTAGGCCTCAGAGTCCTTGACTTGTGCCATAGGGTAGTGGGTTTCTGGATTCCGCTTAATAGGTCAGGAGTCCACTACACGGGTAGTGGGGGCGGCTGGGGTGCATTTTTAGGTTAGAGGGTCTCAGGAAAACATAGAAATGGCGTCTGTCTAAAAGGGGGCAGGTAACACACAGTAAGGAGGTTGTAGAAACGATCGGTGTTGTAAATTATCGTAGCTGTGTTGGGAAAGAACCAGAGCTCCAGGCCCTAATAGAAAGCACTGAAGCTCAAACAGTTATAGGTACGGAAACCTGGCTAAAGCCGGAAATATGTTAAGCCGAAATTTTTTCAAACGACCTAACAACGTTCAGAAGGGATAGATTAAACATAGTTGGTGCTGGAGTATTTATTGCTGTCAGGAGTAGTTTACCTTGTAGTGAAACTGAAGTAGATAGTTCCTGCGAAATAGTTTGGGTAGAGGCTGTACTTGTCAATAGGACTAAACTGGATCGTTTTACCGACCCCCGAGTGAGAGGATATAGTTGCTGAACAGTTCAAAGAAAACGTGAGTCTCATTTCAAAAGGTACCCCACTCACACAATTATAGTCGGTGGTGATTTCAATGTATCCTCGATATGGTGGAAAATTTACACGTTTAAAGCCGGCGGCAGGCTTAAAACGTCACCTGAAATAGTACTGAATGCTTTCTAAAAAAAGTATTTTGAACTATTAGTTCGTGAGCCCACTCGAAGCATAAATGGTTACGAAAGCGTACTAGACCTCATAGCAGCAAATATTCCTGGATGAATAGGTAGTATCATGACGAATACAGGGATTAGCGACCACAAGTCAGTTGCCTGTACACTGAATAGTGTAACACCTACAACCATCAAAAAGAAACTTAAAGTACATCTGTTTAAAAAAAGCTGACAATGCTCTTAACGATTTTTAAGGAAACAGCCTCCACTCCTTCCGATCTGATCATGTAAGCGTAGAAAAGGTGTGGAATGATTTCAGAGAAATAGTATCGATTGCAATTGAGAGATATATATACCACATAGATTAATAAGTGATGGTACTGATCCCCCATGGACAAAACGGGTGAAATCGCTGTTGCAGAAGTAACGAAAAAGCATGCCAAATCTAAAAGAATCCAAAATCCGCAAGACTGGCAATGTTTTGCAGAAGTTCTAAATATAGCGGTTACTACAGTGCGAGATGCTCTTGATAATTTCCGCAACAAAACTCTGTTTCGAAATCTGGCGAGAAACCCAGAGATTCTCTTCATGCATAGAGTACACCAGTGTCAAGACGCAATCAGTACCTTCACTGCGCGAAAGTAACGGTGGAGTCACTGATGACAGTGCCACTAAAGTAGAGTTAAGAAACGTGGTTTTCCGAAACTCCTTCAGCAAAGAATACGAAGTAAGCATTCCCGAAGCCCAGTCAACAGAAAGTGCCAAAATGAGAAGCATATATCCTCGGTGTAGCAAAGCAGCTTAAATCACTTATTAAAGGCAAGGTTTCCGTTCCAGATTGTATACCAGTCAAGTTCCTCTGGGTGTGCTGATACAATAGGTCCATGTTTAGTAATTATATACAACCGCTCACAGAAAGATCCGTACCTAAAGACTGGAAAATTGCTCAGGTCACACCAATTTCTTAAAGTACTGCCTTTTGTGATGTTTAACAAAACTGTTGGCAAGCGTACTTGTTATACAAATGGGCACGGCAAAGGCTTAAGGTCGTAAAAAAAATTTCAGCGTTAAACTGGAAATAGTTGTAGGAGAGTATCAGAAGTAATAACCCAATGACATCTTTAATTTCTTGTACATTAGGTTTTTGTGTTGGAGAAGATTCTCATCAGTAATTTTAATAGTCTCATAAATGTGAATGTTAGCAAGTAAATTAACTGCGTTAAAGGATACGGAATTACCATCATCAGAAATGGAAAAGTTTTTAATTTTAGCTGTTAGTTAAAGGGAATTTTTGACAGTGTAGTTTTCTGCAAAGACATAATACTCTTTAAATGGTGTACGAGATTTTTTGCCGATTTCGTAGAAGCGCCGTCTGTATAGTTAACACTGTGGACAGGAAGCGAAGGCGGCGTGCAGTCGGAGGCGATGCTGGGTTCGTAGCGGTGGGCACCAATTGTCGGCTACGACGGGGCTGCCCGGGAGGCACACTCACACTCCAGTGGCCGCACGTGTCACGGTGAATGCAGCAGTGACCCTGTCGCGGATGCGTGCACCACCTGTTCTAGTGTCTCGTGTACACGAAGGACCTCTGCGGACCGAGCTGCAACTTTCTTAGCTCGCTGGACTGTGCAGTTACTGATTTACAGGGGCTATGCTCTATGCAGCCTGCCTGGCAGAGGTATGTTGCAGGGTGGCATCAGAGCCTGACGGCTTCCGCGACTGGACAAATGAACTGGCGATAAAAAAAAAATCACAGCAACAAACGAACAAAAAATCATGTAGAGTAATGAAATTTCGGGAATACGTCTGTCTATGTAGGATATTTAAGTAATTAACATTGCAGCATCACAGGGCAACGTAAGCGCGAAATAAGCCGTTGCAAAAGTGACATGCTGGTAAGTTAATAACAGATGTAACGATCAGAATGTTGAATGCAAACATTGAAACGGGCACGCATTGTGTTGTAATGGTGTGCGATGTCAGTTTTGTGTCGCAAATGCCGGTGGTTTGGGGGTCAGTGAAATGCATGCTATTGGGCGCCTTGGCTCGGGGCTGTCCCTGAAGTAATCGATTATTATTTCGTTATGTCGTCGACTGCTGTTCGAATTGCTACTGCAGAAGAAATGTGATGTTCCAGAGACGTACGCCAGACACGACTGCCCTCCCTCTTGGTAGCGCCACCTGACCGGTCGGAGCCCGAGCTTTTTGCAACCGTACATTCTCGCGGTCACCGCTGCCAGTATACAGTGCTACATTTTTGCCAAGTCTCCTGCGAAATCGCTGGAGGAACATCCAGCTTCTCGTGTCCCTATTACACGACCTCGTTCAAACTCGTTAAGATGATCGTAATGGCGTCTCTGTCTCCTCAAAGGCATTCTTGGCTAAGATCAAACCACCACGTCCAATCTAGAAGGTAACTAACGCTCACAACCGCCACGGCGTGTATTTACAGCAGACCTGATCTGCACCCTCACAGTGCCCCCCCCCCCTACTAACACCATTCTTATGCGACTGGCGCGAAATTTAAATCGACACTATTTTTCAATTGTGGAAACACGCCTACCAACTTTCGTTTATCTCTCACAACTGCTTGTGGTGTTGCGATTCTTTCCGTCGTAGCACATCTGCAATGTAACGTCCACTGTTCAAAGTGCCGCCAATGCGGACAAGAGGTGACCGAGACCTGTAACCAATTGCTCCCCATACCATCACGCGGGGTGATACAGCAGTATGGCGATGACGAATACACGCTTTCGTGATGCTGTAAACAGAACCTGCATTCATCCGAAAAAATGACGTTTTGCCATTCGTGCAGCCAGGTTCGTCGTTGAGTACACCATCGCAGGCGCTCTTGTCTGTGATGCAGCGTCAAGAGTAACAGAGCTCATAGTCCATGCTGCTGCAAACGTCGTCAAACTGTTCGTGCAGATGGTTGTTGTCTTGGAAACGTCCCCACCTGTTGACTCAGGGATCGAGACGTGGCTGCACGGTCCGTTACAGCCATGCGGATAAGATGTCTGTCACCTAGACTGCTAGTGATACGAGGTCGCTGGGATCCTGCACGGCATTCCGTATTACGCTCCTGAACCCACCGATTCCATATTCTGCTAACAGTCATTGGATCTCGACCAAGCAGCAGTGTCGCGCTCCGATAAACCGCAATCGCGATAGGCTAGAATCCGACATTTATCAAAGTCGGAAACGTGATGGCACGCATTTCTCCTCCTTACACGAGGCATGACAACAACGTTTCACCAGACAACGCCGGTCAACTGCTGTTTGTGTATGAGAAATCGGTTGAAAACTTTCCTCATGCCAGCACGTTGTAGGTGTCGCCAATGTTGTGTGAATGCTCTGGAAAGCTAATTATTTGCATATCACAGCATCTTCTTCCTGTCGGTTATATTTCGCGCGTGTAGCAGGTCATCTTCGTAGTATAGCAATCTTAATGGCCATTAGTGTACATAGGAGTCACTTTTTTCCAGTCACTTGGGACTTTGCGTTATGCGAGAGATTCACGATAAATGCAATCTAAGTAAGGGGCCAATGCCGTAGAGTACTGTTTGTGAAACCGAATCGGTATTCGGTCAGGACCTGGCGACTTATTTGCTACCAAATGTTCCAGCTGCTTCTCTAGGCTAGGAATGTCCATTACCGTGATGTCGACACGAGAGTGTAACGACTGCATGTTTCTACGATTCTGCTGCGTGAAATATTCCTTAAACATGAAATTTAAAACTTGAGCATTCCTTTTGTTGTTTTCTACTAGCACACCAGGCTGAAGCTTCGCCCCCCACTCAGCGGTTTTACGCAGGACCAGAATAGTCTCGCGATCTCTTCAAGATAATTTGTTGAGGTATGACGGCGGCAGCTTTATGCTCGAGCTTCGATCTTTCCACAGACGCACGAATCTCTACTAACCTTGAATTGTTGTTAGCGTGCTCTCTGTTGAACTGAGTGTGCAACAGTCTCTGCTTCATCATCATTTTCCGCAATGTATCTTCTCCATCCTTCATTCGCTTACTAGGCACATACTTTTCCACAGCACGATTTAGGATCTGTTCAAACTTGGCTTATAATTACTCTACACCCATCATACTGGAACTAAATAATGTCCATTCACTGTTTGAAATTCTAACAACCGCTTTTCTGCTCAACTACTCTCCTAGCTTTCTTGATTGATTTAATAACTTAAGTAACCATCGTCGCTACGGCAACGTCATTATCACTAACGCCTGTCTCTGTAGTGACACCCTCGGTGAGTCCAGGCATCTTTGTAGCTACATGCTCTAAAATACTTACATCAAAAAAAGTTTAGCATCACTTCGGTTGGTTCCGGAAACTATTCCAATTTTTTGTACAGAGATCGATATAAACATCGTTTCCGCCCTTATTATTGCTCATAAAAATGGCACATGGCATGTTGTACCACCGTATAGCGAGACCTTCAGAGTCGGTTGCCCAGATTGGTGTACACACCGGAACCTGTAATACCCACTACCACGTCCTCTTGAATTAATGCACGCCTGTATTTGTCGTGGAATACGATCCACAAGTTCATCAAGGCAGATTGTCCCATTCCTAACGGTGATTCGGCGTAGATCACTCAGTTTGGTTGGAGGGTCACGTCGGCCATAAACAGCCCTCTTCAGTCTGTCCCAGGTATGTTCGATAGGGTACATGTCTGGAGAAAAATGGTTCAAATGGCTCTGAGCACTATGCAAATTGACTTACGAGGTCTTGAGTCGCCTAGAACTTAGAACTAATTAAACCTAACTAGCCTAAGGACATCACACACATCCATGCCCATGGCAGCATTCGAACCTGAGACCGTAGCTGTCGCCCGGCTCCAGACTGTAGCGCCTAGAACCGCTCTGCCACTCCGGCCGGCACATGTCTGGAGAATATGCTGGCCACACTAGTCGGGCGATGTCGTTATCCTGAAGGAAGTCAGCCACAAGATGTGCACGATGGGGCCGCGAATTGTCGTCCATGAAGACGAATGCCTCGGCCATATACTGTATACTGCCGATCTCGTTGCACTAAAAACGAAATTAAAAAATCGGTCGGAGGATGGCATTCACGTATTGTACAGCCGTTGCGGCGCCTTCCATGACCACGAGAGAGTACATCGGCCTCACATAATGCCACCCCAAAACAGCAGGGAACCTCTATGTTGCTGCACTCGCTGGACAGTGTATTTAAAGCTTTCAGCCTGACCGGGTTGCCTCCAAGCACGTCTCCGGCGATTGTCTGGTTGAAGGTATATATGAGACTCATCGGTGCAGAGAACGTGATGCCAATGCTGAGAGGTCCATCCGGCATGTTGTTGGGCCCATCGGTACCGCGCTGCACTGTGTCGTAGTTGCGAAGATGGACCTCGCCACGGACGTCGGGAGTGAAGACGTGCATCGTGCAGGTTACTGTGCACTGTTTGAGTCTTAACACGACGTCCTGTGGCTGCACGAAAGGCATTATTCAACATGTTGGCTTTGCTGTCGGGGTACCTCCGAGCCATAATCCGCAAGCAGCGGTCATCGATTGCCGTAGTCGCCCCCGGGCATCCTGAGCGAGACATGTCATCGACATCGCTTTCGTTTACTCCGACTCGCCTTGACAATTCACTTGTTGAGAGCCCTTCCTGGCACAAACGAACAATGCGGACCGCTGTATTGACGGTGTAGGCACGGTTGAACTACAGACAACACGAGCCGTGTACCTCCTTCGTGGTGGAATGACTGTAACGGATCGGCTGTCGGACCCCGTCTGTCTAATAGGCGCTGCTCATACACGGTTGCTCACATCTGTGGTCGGGCTTAGTGACATCTTTAAAAAGTCAAAGGGACTGTGTATCTGATACGATATCCACAGCCAACGTTTATCTTCCCGAGTTCTGGTAACCGGGGTCACGCAATTTTTTTTTATGTGTGTATTTCCATTGTATGTGCTCTCTCGAACTAGGTGCTCAAGACAGTTTTCGAAAAAACATGTTCAACAGTACTCTGCAAGGCTACTTATGTGGAAACCTTGTAAGGAATCCATCGGTGTCCTTGTCTATGCTCGGAACTAATACTGCACGATTTGGGTACTTCCGCACTACTGAGCGTAGACTTTCTTTGAATAACTCTGTCTCGACGGAATCGGGAGGCCTTTAATAACATCCAACAATTACCCTCTTTTCACCTAGACCTGTTGTGCGTTACCAGATAACTTCACAGCCACACTGAAATCCGACTTGAGTAGAAACAACATTTTTGTCGCCCTCGGTAAACGCTTCCCCATCAGTGGCGTTTAACATGTCTTTTCGTTACACGTTTCACGAATCGCTAAACATTTCAGAGCTTTATACAGCTCTCGGTCCCGAGAATAATTTGTGTGTGACGAATTTCAGAGAGGGCAGTAAAGGCGAAATATTAGGGATACGCAATGTCTGTTCTTTGTGACATGTTTGAATAAACGGACAGCACGCTTTCATATAACTGATTCGCCTCTACGAGCAATGAATCATGTAGCAGCGGACCCCGGGTTCGAGTTCCAGGGTTGCATACATTTTTTCTCATTGCCGCTGATTCCGCGCAAGGTCTCAGTGCAGCTTACCTTAATAGTTCCTTCCGTTTCCTTTCTCCTCGCTTCAGTCTACATAAAAAGGAAAAATAGCCGGCGGCGAAGATGAGCCGGAAGACACAGATGACCTCATTATACAGGTTGCACGAGAAATATTAGGCATTGACATAGGTAAGGTAGACACTGGATGGTACGTGGATTATAAGGTGCTTCGAAATCTCATCCAATAATTGTCAAATTTGTCTCACACCGAAAAAGGACGCAGATCTTCAGCCACGAGAAAAAATAGTTAGCAAGGGCAGGGCTTACAATAAGACAAGATCTTACACTCCTGGAAATTGAAATAAGAACACCGTGAATTCATTGTCCCAGGAAGGGGAAACTTTATTGACACATTCCTGGGGTCAGATACATCACATGATCACACTGACAGAACCACAGGCACATAGACACAGGCAACAGAACATGCACAATGTCGGCACTCGTACAGTGTATATCCACCTTTCGCAGCAATGCAGGCTGCTATTCTCCCATGGAGACGATCGTAGAGATGCTGGATGTAGTCCTGTGGAACGGCTTGCCATGCCATTTCCACCTAGCGCCTCAGTTCGACCAGCGTTCGTGCTGGACGTGCAGACTGCGTGAGACGACGCTTAATCCAGTCTCAAACATGCTCAATGGGGGACAGATCCAGCTGGCCAGGGTAGTTGATTTACACCTTCTAGAGCACGTTGGGTGGCACGGGATACATGCGGACGTGCATTGTCCTCTTGGAACAGCAAGTTCCCTTGCCGGTCTAGGAATGGTAGAACGATGGGTTCGATGACGGTTTGGATGTACCATGCACTATTCAGTGTCCCCTCGACGATCACCAGAGGTGTACGACGAGTGTAGGAGATCGCTCCCCACACCATGATGCTGGGTGTTGGCCCTGTGTGCCTCGGTCGTATGCAGACCTGATTGTGGCGCTCACCTGCACGGCGCCAAACACGCATACGACCATCATTGGCACCAAGGCAGAAGCGACTCTCATCGCTGAAGACGACACGTCTCCATTCGTCCCTCCATTCACGCCTGTCGCGACACCACTGGAGGCGGGCTGCACGATGTTGGGGCGTGAGCGGAAGACGGCCTAACGGTGTGCGGGACCGTAGCCCAGCTTCATGGAGACGGTTGCGAATGGTCCTCGCCGATACCCCAGGAGCAACAGTGTCCCTAATTTGCTGGGAAGTGGCGGTGCGGTCCCCTACGGCACTGCGTAGGATCCTACGGTCTTGGCGTGCATCTGTGCGTCGCTGCGGTCCGGTCCCAGGTCGACGGGCACGTGCACCTTCCGCCGACCACTGGCGACAACATCGATGTACTGTGGAGACCTCACGCCCCACGTGTTGAGCAATTCGGCGGTACGTCCACCCGGCCTCCCGCATGGCCACTATACGCCCTCGCTCAAAGTCCGTCAACTGCACATACGGTTCACGTCCACGCTGTCGCGGCATGCTACCAGTGTTAAAGACTGCGATGGAGCTCCGTATCCCACGGCAAACTGACTGACACTGAAGGCGGCGGTGCACAAATGCTGCGCAGCTAGCGCCATTCGATGGCCAACACCGCGGTTGCTGGTGTGTCCACTGTGCCGTGCGTGTCATCATTGCTTGTACAACCCTCTCGCTGTGTCCGGAGCAAGTATGGTGGGTCTGACACACCGGTGTCAATGTGTTTTTTTTTCCATTTCCAGGAGTGTACAAAGGACCATCTAAGGATTTAAAACAACGCCACACCCCATTTCGGCCTTCAGAATGTATGTACTCTGGGCGGCAGCATAATTAAGACCGCCCCCCCCCCCCCCCCCCTGAAAAGAATGCGTTTAGAAACGTGTCAGAACTGAACAGCATCAAGAGAAACTATGCGAGCCAAAGCGAAAACCTAGCACCTCTCACCTTAATTTAATACTAATCTTTTGCAACATCTCTCCTTCTCTGAATGCTATCTTGAAATTGCATGTACTCTCCAACTATCTCTGTTTCTGTGCCTTTACCTATTGTTCTTGTAACTGTAATTCCGTAATTATCTTCCTGCTAGTGTCTTCGACTGTTACCGTTAACTGTAGTATTACTTGATCTGAAACTATTTGCCTGAAATTCTTTACATTGTATGCTATAGCAAACAACTGTAGCTATTGTTATTTTCCTGGTTACCTTACTCGCTCACCTACTCGGTTTAAACTGCCGAGAGAAATATCGCAATCACTATTATTGAAGTAATTCCTAACTTGTTGGCATTCTTCGTTAATTTTATAGCGAACTGCTTTTCGTCCCCTGACACATCGTATCTATTCTCGACGGCACCCCTTCACAACGAATACTCTCCGCTCCTCTCTACTCCGTACTGTAACTGGGTTTTCTCTGTTTGTGATGGTCATCTGTCAGGATGAGCACTACTGCAAAGGGCATTTGATTCTAAAGCATTATGTCAGGGTGAAAAACACTAAGTAAATTACTTTTTCTCTCTTAACAACATTTTTGCAGGGTGGGTTCATCCTTGGCTCAGGTATGAGGTAGAATGAAACAGCAGTTTTACATAAGATAATTTTTATTGAAAGTTTTGTACAAGGGTTTCTGGCTGGGATACTGGCAACTGTGTCGTTTGCGAAGCCTTCTGCTTGCGTGAGCGGCGGCGTCTGATTACGCACGGCGGTGTGTATCTCGTGTCACCGTTTCGCCCAGTTGACTGGAGACGCGCATCGCGAGGTGGTCCGTTTAATTATTGAGGAAGAAGTCGTGAATCGGACGGTGACGACTCGGATGTGCGCTGTCTCCTTCCCGTCCTCACGAGTCACTCGGGTACATAAAAATCTGGCCTCAAATACCTTCTGTCTTCTGGCGCCGAGGCTGCTTGCTATTCCATTACAGCGGCGGACTCGGTGCTTCTGTGTACGATGTAGTATCTTCCTGCATGACGGTCTTGAGCACCGACTGTACCGGAACTGAACTGAAAGCTACTCCTGTCGGGCCCACTGCGTCTCGCGTACTTATTCACTTCACTTCACTTCACTGGAGGTGAACAACATCGCTGTCGTTGCCTCTTCTGTCACGTCGAAAAGCTTCGCGAAGAATCTTCTTAACGTCGGTCATTGGCTCTCGGAATGTAGGCGAGAGCCTTTGATCACGTGTGACAATTGAGAAACACGTGAGCCGGACGGGCGATGCCCTGACGGCTGAATCGACAGCTTCTGCTTACGTGGGGGAGGACGATAGCTTCTCCTGAATGTGCTGACTTCGCGGTCATTGCCTCTTCTGCTCTGCCCGTTGTTTGCCAGAGTGTAACTCTTCTAAGCTAAACGAAGTTTCTCATTAATTTTAAATTTCTACTTCACTTCACTAATATATTTCCCTATCTTAAGTACCACTCAACAGTATTTGCGCCGATCTCCGTGCACTGTTTTAGGAAAGTGTAATGCCGTCACTACACGGACGGTGTTGTGAACATCAGTCTTGAGCGTGCCAAGTTGAAAGTGCTGCCGAACGCTCTGACTTGTGCATACAGCATGTGCGTGTCAACGTGGTACACGCGACCGCAGCGGCAGCATCTGGGTCACACATCACCCGGTTGTCCGCCCCGGTAGCTGAGTGGTCAGCGTGACAGACGGGTTCGATTCCTGGCTGGGTTGGAGATTTTCTCTGCTCAGGGACTGGGTGTCGTGTTGTCCTAATCGTCATCATTTCATCTCCAACTACGCGCATGTCACCGAAGTGGCGTCAAGTCGAAAGACCTGCACCAGGCGAGCGGTCGGGAGGCCCTCGTCACACGTTTCTCTCTATCACCCACTTTACAAAATGCATGGGCGTAAAATTCTTAAGCTAGCGCTATTAAAACGCGCCTTTCCTCTCTTGTCCACGTGAAAGTCACGTTGTTCTGCGTGTAGTGTCCACGGACATGTTATAAGGCAGAAAGAGAAGCTCCGTAACAAATAGCGCGATTCAAAGTCTTACTTTATATTTGTTCCTATTCAGCAGCAGAATCTTCACAACATGTGAAATAAAAAAGAATTGTTTTACACTTTCTTGTTATATCTTACTGCATGTAGTGCAATCTGTCTTGTAGATTAAACCATTCGAACAAACTCCATCCTCAGATGGAACGTACATATGTAACATCGAATATTAGAGAATATACTTTCTTTTCGGTGCAATAAAAGTATCAGATCCTAACAGAAAAAGCGAAGACTAGTAATAAAAATATTCGGATCCACTGAGGCGCAAACAAGAATCACATTACCAGCTACCTCATCATTTCGCTCTACCGACTGTGACTTTCGAATGGCCATACATTGAATCTGACCGACTGAAAGTTTTAATGGTAGATACGTTATTAACTGACACTGAAATATGACAGATTGTATCAACGACAATGCGTTTCTTATGGATCCTCACTGTGCCCGTTTACAGTCTGTCCCCACTCTGGCTACCCAGCCACGTCACGGGGCGCCTCCACAGGCTGTCTCACGACGCAGTACCGCCCTGCCGCGGCGACGCCGTCTGCATACACGGCCCGGCAGCTTTAATTTTTAGACAAGTGTTTTAGTACCGTAAAGAATACAAAAGACGATAGCTTCTTCCGAAACATAACGCTATAGAGTAAATAATATTAACATATGAACGTAAGTCGGGATTTTACTACAAACATGGAACCGAATGCCTGTTCATGTGAATGTACGTTCCTCTACTTCTACCCCATAAAGCGCAATGAAACTGTAGAATTTAAGAATTATTCTCACTTTGTGTTTCTACTAAAGGATAGAAGTTTCCTTTGAAGGATTGCGTTGAAACTTAACAGGTCTTGCAACACGATGAATGTTTAAAAAGTAACAAGAAATTTACAATTTCTTGTGTTGTACTAGTCCGATTTGCACTACATTTTTTGTCACTGCCTTCGTAAACGTACGTGAAAAGTATGTGGACAATGTTATACGCATTGGCTATTTGCTCTATTATCAGCTGTCAAAAAGGATACATGTGTTTTGGTAGTATCAACGATTATTTGTTTTGTGTAAAAACAGATTAGAGAATCTTTCTTACATAAAGAGTATGGAATTTTAGAAAATTTAAATATTCCTTTTGGCGAGCCTGTTACGAGTAAAACTGGATTTTTTTGTTTCACGGCAATTTGTAGTTTCCGTAATGTCGGCACTATTTTTAGATTGATGTAAAAGCCCTCCATCGTTTGTGGAAGGATCGATTTTATGAAATTGTCTACGACGACGGGTTTCCTCCCAAAATTACTAGTTTTCCTTCGTGGCGATCCCTGTAAACCACGCGGTTTATTTTTGCGTTCCTTCCTTAGGCGTGACAGACGTTTGCATAAATTGGAGCCCTTTGCTTGGAACGGGTAACAGTTCTTTTCGTGTCACCTTAACACACGCTCTAACATAACAGACGATCGAACGCTCGTTACATCTACATCTACATCCATTCTCTGCAAGCTACCTGACGGTGTGTGGCGGAGGGTACCTTGAGTATCTCTATCAGTTGTCCCTTCTATTCCAGTCTCGTATTGTTCGTGGAAAGAAGGATTGTCGGTATGCCTCTGTGTGACCTCTAATCTCTCTGATTTTATCCTCATGTCTCTTCGCGAGACCTACGTAGGAGGGAGCAATATACTGCTTGACTCCTCGGTGAAGGTATGTTCTAGAAACTTCAAGAGAAGCACATACAGAGCTATTGAGCGTCTCCGTGCAGAGTCTTCGAGTTTATCTGTCATCTCTGTAACGCTTTCGCGATTACTAAATCGTCCTGTAACGAAGCGCGCGGCTCTCCGTTGGAGCTTCTCTATCTCTTCTATCAACCCTATCTGGTGCGGATCCCACACTGCTGAGCAGTATTGAAGCAGTGGGCGAACAAGGGTACTGTAACCTACTTCCTTTGTTGTCGGATTGCATTTCCTTGGGATTCTTCCAATGAATTTCAGTCTGGCATCTGCTTTACCGACGATCAACTTCATATGATCATTCCATTTTAAATCACTCCTAATGCGTTCTCCCAGTTGCTGACCTGCTATATTGTAGCTAAATGATAAGGGATCTATCTTTCTATGTATTCGCAGCACATTACACTTGTCCACATTGAGATTCAATTGCCATTCCCTGCACCATGCGTCAATTCGTTGCAGATCCTCCTGCATTTCGGTACAATTTTCCATTGTTACAACCTCTGGATATACTACAGCGTCATCCGCAAAAAGCCTCAGTGATCTTCCGATGATATCCACAAGGTCATTTATGTATATTGTGAATAGCAACGGTCCTATGACACTCCCCTGCGGCACACCTGAAATCACTCTTACTTCGGAAGACTTCTCTGCATTGAGAATGACATGCTGCGTTCTGTCATGTAGGAACTCTTCAATCCAATCACACAATTGGTCTGATAGTCCGTATGCTCTTACTTTGTTCATTAAACGATTGTGGGGAACTGTATCGAAAGCCTTGCGGAAGTCAAGAAACACGGCATCTACCTGTGAACCCGTGTCTATGCCCTTCTGAGTCTCATGGACGAATAGCGAGAGCTGGGTATCACACGACCGTCTTTTCCGAAACCCGTGCTGATTCCTACAGAGTAGATTTCTAGCCTCCAGAAAAGTCATTATACTCGAACATAATACGTGTTCCAAAATTCTACAACTGATTGACGTTAGAGATATAGGTCTATAGTTCTGCACATTTGTTTGAAGTCCCTTCTTGAAAACGTGGATGACCTGTGCCATTTTCCAATCGTTCGGAACGCTACACCGCTTCAAGAAGGGGGGCAAGTTCCTTCGCGTACTCTGTGTAAAATCGAAGTGGTATCCCATAAGGTCCAGCGGCCTTTCCTCATTTGAGCGATTTTAATTGTTTCTCTATCCCTCTGTCGTCTACTTCGATATCTACCATTTTGTCAACTGTGCGACAATCTAGAGAAGGAAGCACAGTGCAGTCTTCCTCTGTGAATTAGCCATTTAGTAGTTCGGCCTTCAGTCTGTTTCAGTACCATTTTGGTCACAGAGTGTCTGAACATTTCGTTTTGCTCCACCTACTGCTTTGACATAAGACCAAAATTTCTTAGGGTTTTCTGCCAATCAGTACATAGAGCTTTACTTTCGAATTCATTGAATGCCTCTCGCATAGCCCTCCTCACATTACATTTCGCTTCGCGTAATTTTTGTTTGTCTGCAAGGCTTTGGCTATGTTCATGTTTGCTGTGAAGTTCCCTTTGCTTCCGCAGCAGTTTTCAAACTCGGTTGTTGTACCATGGTGGCTCTTTTCCATTTCTTACGATGTTGCTTGGCACATACTCATCTAACGCATATTGTACGATGGTTTTGAACTTTGTCCACTGATCCTCAACACTATCTGTACTTGAGACAAAACTTTTGTGTTGAGCCGTCAGGTACACTGTAATCTGCTTTTTGTCACTTTTGCTAAACAGAAAAATGTTCCTACCTTCTTTAATATTTCTACTTACGGCTGTAATCAGTGATGCAGTAACCGCTTTATGATCGCTAATTCCGTGTTCTGCGTTAACTGTTTCGGGTCTGTTTGTCGCCAGAAGGTCCAATATGTTATCGCCACGAGTCGGTTCTCTGTTTAACTGCTCAAGGTAGTTTTTCAGATAAAGCACTTTAAAAAAATTTCACTGGATTCTTTGTCCCTGCCACCCGTTATAAACGTTTGAGTCTCCCAGTCTAACGGGTGATCAAAAAGTCAGTATAAATTGGAAAAAGTGATAACCATGGAATAATGTAGATAGAGAGGTAAAAATTGAGACACATGCTTGGAATGACATGGGGATTTATTAGAAAAAACAAATTCACAAAATGTCTGATAGATCTCATATGCGCGTCGTTTGGTGATGATCGTGTGCTCAGCCGCCACTTTCGTCACGCTTGGCCTCCTAGGTCCCCAGACCTCAGTCCGTGCTATTATTGGCTTTGGGGTTACCTGAAGTCGCAAGTGTATCGTGATCGAGCGACATCTCTAGGGATGCTGAAAGACAACATCCAACGCCAATGCCTCACCACATACTCCGGACATGCTTTACAGTGCTTTTCACAACATTATTCCTCGATTACAATTACTGTTGAGGAATGATGGTGGACATATTGAGCATTTCCTGTAAAGAACATCATTTTTGCTTTGTCATGCTATTCTGATCTGATGAAGCGCCACCTGTTGGACATTTTTTGAGCTTTTGTATTTTTTTTTTTTTTGTTCTAATCAAATCCCATGTCATTCCAAGCATGTGTGTCAATTTGTACCTCCCTATCTACATTATTCCGTGATTTATTCAGTTTTCAAATTTATACTGACTTCTTGGTCACCTGGTGTATCTGGCAAATTAAAATCTCCACCCAAAACTAGAACATGGTGGGGAAATGTACTCCGCAAATAGCTCCTCTTCGTCTTCTGCAATTTTCTTGCAATGCGACGCTGTTATCCAGCACTTCCAGATACCGAAGTATGTCAGTGACTGATGCTGGCAACAAGGATCTCACGAACAGAAACGACGTATTGTACACCACTGCACGCCGATCTACGCCGCTGTAGGCCCTGTAGGCCAGCGGCAGGGTTCTCCCGGAAAAGGCCGCTTCCCCCACCAAAAGCGCTGCTCGCTCTTGAGTTTACAGACAGACTATACCTTGAAACCAACACCAACTGAAAGCCAGTATGGTGTATGGCGAGTCTGTACTGAAGAAAGATGGCGTGCAAGGCGTTCTTCCATCTCTTTGGTCAATGTTCGAACACACTTTCTTGCTGTCTTGCTTGATATTGCGCTGCACGTTTGGAAAGACTCCCCAGCGTGCGTTTTCCATGCTATGACGATATAAACTCGGCATTCTCAAAGCTCTACGTTCGAATGAACAGTCCGGGTGCCGATGGCATAACCGACACGTGCCCTTAGCGCCAGGATGTCACCCAGAACAAGTCCGGCCCAAAGGGCCTCCCCTAAACAGCCGCCAGTTCCGCAAACTGGAAGCTGTATCAAAGTTATTACCGTATCGTCACAGTCCAACACATGTTAGACTGTGTTGAAATTCAAGTTTTTCTGGATATTAATATAATATGAATGTGCTTGAAGGTCTCTCGGGCATGCAGCTGTAGGCAGTATCTATCTTACCCCTGGTGAGACAAGCCTTTACATTCTTTCATTTGTCCTCTATCCATCCCTGCTTAGCCATTTTGCACTTCCTGTCGATTTCATTTTTGAGACGTTTGTATTCATTTTTGCCTGCTTCACTTACTGTATTTTCATATTTTCTCCTTTCATCAGTTAGATTCAATATCTCTTCTGTTACCCAAGGATTTCTACTAGCCCTCGTCTTTTTACCTACTTGATCCTCTGCTGCCTTCACTATTTCATCTCTGAAAGCTACCCATTCTTCTTCTACTGTATTTCCTTCCCCCATTACTGTCAATTGTTCCTTTATGCTCTCTCTGAAACTCTGTACAACCTCTTGTTCTTTCTCTTTATCCAGGTCCCATCTCCTTAAATTCCCACCTGTTTGCAGTTTTAATCTACAGGACATAACCAATAGATTGTGGTCAGAGTCCACATTTGCCCCTGGAAATGTCTTACAATTTAAAACCTGGTTCCTTAATCTATCTGATACCTTTTAGTATCTCCAGGGTTCTTCCATGTATACAACCTCCTTTCATGATTCTGAAACCAAGTGTTAGCTACGATTAAGTTGTGCCGTGTGCAAAATTCTACCAGGCAGCTTCCTCTTTCATTTCTTAACCCCAATCCATATTCACCTACTACGTTTCCTTCTCTTCCTTTTCCCACTGTCGCCTCTCCCCTCCACTGACTCCGCGTATGGACCGAGGGATGTGCAGGCCGTGGAGGTCTTTCAAATTTCAACGCTTTTTTCATCAAAAGTGCAACAATGCTATTTGCTATTAAAGGTTTGAAAGCTACTGGAGTATGGCCCACGGACCAGTCCGTATTCACCGATGCAGATTTCCTCCCGGAAGACAAAACTGACATCGGACTTGAGAGGCCGTCAGATAAAGAGGTTATTGTATCTGGAGCTGAACGATTGGAGTTGCCTTCACCTAGCACACCAGGTAAAAAAGACGACGCCAACAGGTTGGGTGATCAAGCTGGCAGGTTTCAGCGAATTGTAACTATGAACTGCCGCCCAAGAATGACGAAGTTATTGAGGCTAATTGTTCTAGTCCTGCAACTGCTAGATCGTACATTTATGGGTGCACTTAAGACTCACTACAGCGAGAATATTTGGCAGTGGATGCTCCATGAAAGCAAACTTGTTGGATCCTATGATATAGTGTGTTTCTTTGGCAAGGGAAGGAAATACAGTAGAAGGATGAAGTAGTGAAGGCAGCAGAGGATCAAATAGGTAAAAAGACGAGGGCTATTAGAAATCCTTGGATAACAGAAGAGATATTGAATTTAATTGATGAAAGGAGAAAATATAAAAATGCAATAAATGAAGCAGCCAACAAGGTACACAGACGTCTCAAAAATGAGATCGACAGGAAGCGCAAAATGGCTAAGCAGACATGGATGGCTAGAGGACAAATGTAAGGATGTAGAAGCTTATCTCACTAGGGGGTCTTTGGCAAAGTTCTTTTCCTCTTTTTTCTTTAATAATGACTTCTAACTCTTTTTTGTACAGCAAATCAGTTGAAACAATGGTCTTTCCCCTCATCCATTCTCGGGAATACGAACATCAGGGCAACATAAGAACCTCCTGCACTCAGCAAACAGATGACCATTACTAGAGACCCACACTCAGCAGCAGTCAGAGAACAAATTTGGCGTTTACCTCTGCTTGCAGTATCAGTCTGAACTACACTAAGGCCTGTTTCCTCAACGTTCCATACACGATCTTCTGGATATTTATGTTTCCAGAATTCAGCTTATAGCAAGTCGTAGAATGAGTTAACTCTCTCATGCGAAAAGCGTTTTGCTCGAGCATATGATGTTCCAGTTGGCTTTCTAATTGAAAGCTTATCTTGATGACGTCGAAGAAAATGGCCAAGACAAGCCCTTCCATTCACAACTGCAAGTTGGTAGGACATTTTTCTAACATCCATACTAGTAAAAGCATAGAATTTGGCCTCCATATAGTGTATGTAAACCACTAGTTCTCTTTCTAGGGCAGCTGGTTTTCTTCCAAACTTTTTAGTTTCAACATCTGTCAGGTATTAGCCTCATACACATACTGGCACAGAGTTGTTTTTGGGACAGCGCAATGTTTGCTTTTTTAACTCCCATGAGTTTTACTACAACAGCAGACACTGCCTCTCGCATTTTGTTTTTATCCCACACCTGCCTTTTACGGGTTCATTTAGGTGCCAGATTAGTCCTAGGCATCTGAAAACAGAAATAAAAACATTTTACGGTCTGCTTATAATATGGACCCTGGGGTCCACATTACAGTCACATACACCTTGTAAACTAGTGTAGACAGCTTAAAAATGCAATAATACCATACTTTTAATCTATTTGAAACTGTTGCCAATACTTAGTAGGTTGCATCTAAGTATTAACCAATAATGGTATGTTAATACACCACTAGAGTTCAGCTAAATATTATTAAGATATTAAGGGGGGGGGGGGTGCATATTACCACCACTTACCCTACATGGTAATGCAAAGCAGGTGAAACATTTGGATAAAGGTGTACTTGCATTCACGTTGCTTGTAACAGCAAATCTGTTTGACAGGCTCATTGTCATTGTGAAAGCAAAACTAACAAGTAAAATGAAAACATCCACCATAAGCACGAATCCAGTATTTTGATGAATAAGGACTCAACTAGAAAGGTAGGCTGAGGTTGGAAAGTACCAGCCACAAAATCACTTGAAGTTTACCTTGTGGAAGAAAATATTATCCACTGTAACTCCAAATTAGTGTGCACTGACTGTAAAGTAAGAATTAATAGATATTACTATGCATGTATTGGTTATAGCATTAAGTTAAATACGTGCAAGCATATACATAATGTTTATGAAGTAGAGAGTATAGAAGAAAAACCGTTTGAAATTTCTGAATTACCAGATGTACTACTTATGAATGTTGGAGAGGAAAATTCTGAAGCCAGTTTGTTCCTGTGACACAGAGGTACTGGCAGAAATTGTTTCTGGTATTTCAGTTACTGAAGTTTAGCTGGCCAACAAAATGGTAACTTCACTGAAGGCTAGTGTAGGTGCTGTTCATGCCAGTAGTGGCGTCTCTTTCAATAGCCCACAAAGGAGTCACAAGAGAAAACTTGCAGTACAGAGGAGACTGTTTTGAGCAAAGAAAACAAATTCGTCAAGCTGCATACTCATGGCAGTTCCTGATACAGAAGAAACTGTGAACACTTCTGGATGAAGGTTTACACCACATTAGCTAGTGTGTTGATCTCACATTCAGGAACATGATGGCTTTATTCCGTGTCCTGCCATCCAGTTTTAGGTTTTCCATTATTTCCCTAGATCAATCAAGGCAAATTCTGGGATGGTTCATTTGAAAGGCCAAGGCCAATTTTCTCCCCCATCCTTGAAACAGTCAGAGCTTATGCTCTGTCTCTGACGGCCTCACTGTTGACAGAATGTCAGATGTCGATATTCCTTCCTTCTTCACTGGTCTCTGGTGCGGCAGTTCTGCTGACACATGGAACCACCAGAAACTGCTGCGGCTTGTGCCAGCAGCCTAGAATGCTGGCATCACTGGGTCAGCCCCCTCCCAAGCCGTGCTGGGCAGTGATGACTGTGACTGAGGCTCAGCGCACTGCTGGTGATGGCCACACATTTGACAACTGTCCCAACGTGACAACAGAGTGAGTTGCAATTGTCAACTTGTAATATATATTTATTTTTGATCTAGCTAGATGGTTATCACTAGTGCAACTGTTAAACAGATTAAATATTTTCATATTCTAGCAAAGAATACACTAACATCTGATTGTTCACAATCAATTTTCCTGATAATGTAACTCATTTACCAAAAAAAAAAATTTGGTGAATAAATAATAATTTCAGTATCAGTACAAACACATGCAGTTGGAATTAGGAATGAGTAATTATGAATTAGCAATATAACCCAACTGAAAGCCTTTCACGTTCCAATTTGCAGTATAATTTTACTTTTTTTAAAAAAAAATCCCCTTTTTGAAAAGTTATCTGTAACCAAATAACTCATATTCCAGAATTTTCTGTTTTTAGCGGGCCATTATTTCCTAAATTTAAGCATATAATTTTGTAGTTCTAATTTACCAGGGCACAAAAGTGGCTGTTTTTATTTGGAAACAAGTAATAATTTCAAACTTGTCATTAATGCTAGTAACACCCTGACACAGATGCTAAGAGAGCAGATACCAAGTCTCACTGCTTGCCTGCTGGCTGCAGATGTTGATTGATTGTCTGAATGAGGAGAGGAACGAAACAGTGACATCATTTGTCCCAAGATCCAAAGTGGCAGAGACTGTGGGAGCAGCAAACCAACAGCACAATCTATTTGATGGCGAAGCAAAACAGGCAAATGAAGATGGAACACTGGGGTGGCAGGAAGATTAAAGAACTGGAGGGAGGAAGGGGGAGATCATAAGACACCCCAATGGTGCTATGTGTGACATGGTGCTGGAATCACTGCTAACCCACCCCAGTTCCCACTTCATACCATGATTGCGACACAATGGGGGATGACACAAGAAGAGGGGGTGGTGATGAAACAGCACAAAATGGAGAGGAAAACCTGACCAGCATGAAAGCAATGATGAAAGCCTTCAATTGTGGAAGAGAATTCAGGTACTTAAATCTAGGGAACAAACCACTTTTATGATGAAAACCAAAGACAGATGTAACTATGTAAGGTTGTATGCTACCATCTGTGATAATGGAAGAGTGTGTTTAGTGCAAAAGGCCAAATGGTAGGGGAGTCTCATAAAATGTGGGGGTTACAGATCATTATGGAGTAAGAGGCTTAGATTCAACCTTGTATGACCAATACGAAGTTCGCAGAGGATGGTAGATCCCCAGTGGGCCATGTGGCAAGAGTCCCCTTATCGCAATAAGTTTATTAGGCAGGGGGTTGGCCTCCAAGAGTCAGCTCAAGGCTGAGCAAAAAGGAATTGGACATGAGGCTGCAAACCCAGCACCAGAGAGGTCACACAAAAGGGGCACACCCTCCAGCCACAGGATCAGCAGTTCATTACCTGGGATACCCACATGAGTGGGAACCCAAAGAAAGTCAACTGAACAACCAGCATGGTCAAGATTGGTAAGGTGGTCTTAGATGTCATAGACCAAGAAGAGGGAGGGAAAACCACTGTCTGATAGCCTCAAGGGCAGTTATCGAGTCTGCACATAACGTGGGTGGGAGAGGACTGTTAAACATACTAAAGAACCTGGTAAATGGCCATTAGCTATGCAGTACACATGCTACATGGGGCAGGTAAGAGATGGTGTTACTTGCCAGCAGAAGGTACATTCCTTCTAATTAGCAGATTTAGAGCCTAGAGCCATTCCATTAAAACACAACAGCAGCCTGAAACTCCCATAAAAGCTGGCAGAACAAACAATGAAACACAGACCCCTCTGAATCTGGGATCAAGGAACTAACCAAGGGGGAGGAGGTTTTTGGAGAGAACGGGGAACAGGACAATGAGGGAAGATAAAAATCATGGCAAAGGACTGCAAGCTGGAGCCCAACTGTTAAACTCACCTGAAGAGCGAGCAATTTCCTGCTGCTAAAGTATAAAATATAAGGGATGTGTGGGGAAAGAGAAGATGGTGATGGCATAGGAAACAGGAAGCTTAGACTGTTGTACCAAAAGGGCAGTGGGTGGGGGACAACCCCAGCTTCAACCAGGAAACAATACGGCTAGTGCAAAAGGTACTGATGATCAGATAGATACCACAATGGTGGACCTGCTCCAAGAGGATCAGTATGGAAGGAGCAACTGAGCCCTAAATTTGGCTACCATGCCCCCCTCCCCCTCCCCACACACACACAAGTAAATGTCATAAGACGACCCAAGAAATGGAAGTGGTGGACCACAATCAGAAATTGGGTCTCGAGATAGAGCTCCAGTAGGTATCGTACACAATATGGTGACAGAAATGCACCACCCACAATTTAAGAGGAGAAAACTGAAAACTGTGTGAGAAGGTCCATGCAGAAGCATACCACATGGCACCCTGGAACTGTCACTTCACAAAAGCCACCAAGTGTTCAATAACTCAGACACAGAAGTCATCCACATGCAGAGCAGGGGTGACCAACAACAGTTTGACGGAGGTCACAAGTCCTTTAATAGTGATGAGGAAAAGGATACTTCACTGAACCCTATGGAATGCCATCCTCCTCAGCAATGGAGTGTCCTCATCCCAGGACTTATGTCCCTTCTTCTCTTTCATAGGTAGAGGAGGACACACGCTAGATGCCAGAGAGGTAAGGGGGGAGAGAGGCTTCTGCTAGTTCTATAAAGTGAGACCAGGCAACCTTGGGGATGCTAGAGCTGACGGTTCCATGGCCAATGTGTACCAACAGACTCTTGGACTGAGAGGAGGCCCTAATGGCAGCAGACACCAGAGAAGAGGCACTTCTCTGGTGGATGAAAGGAGCAACAGTTGGAGGGGAGGAAGATGTAAGTTCAGGGGAGAGGGAGAGAAGAGTGAGGCATACCTGGGATAAGGTGGGGGAAAGGATGTAACAGAGGCAATAGTAGATTTTTGTAGACACAAGGCGAAGCTGATCGTAAACCCCAATATATTCTTTCCTTCTTACAAACCAGCGACAGTTGTGACAATGAATACATGTGGTCAGTAGAACAAAGGCACACCTGGGCATCCTCATTCATTGCATACAGGATTAATACATGTGTACAAATCATAAACACCAAAAACATTTTAGCAGTGGCAGGACATACATCACAGTGCACAGTGATAAGCCATAACCTTGACCTTGTCTTGGGGGTATCCACTTCAAAGACCAGAATAAAGTGGTCATTATCAGTGTGGTTGTCCTTAGTGCCTTTCTGAATATGATGAACAAAATGAATGCCTTGCCACTCCAGACTGGCCCACGCTTCACCAGTTTGGAAGATGAGGTCTCTATGAAAAAGACACCCTGAAGCATATTCAAAGGCTAGTGAGGAGTAATGGTTTGCCAAACTTGTCTTTGATAGTTTCTACCAAAATAATGGGTTCATGGTGGGAAGGTGTCCTTGTCAGTCTTGATGCAGACCAGGTAATGGGGAAAAGATTTGACCCCAAGCAAGCGAGTCTGACCCTCCTCCCATGAGGGGACAGTTGTAAGTTGAAAAGTCGTTCCTGACTAAAGGTCCGCCAAAGACGGCCGGTTTTTTAAGTCTGATACGTTTGATACACAAAGTGTAGACCCTAATAACACCAAAACCAATCAGGGGCTCTCCCCTTGTGCACTACTCAGCCACACCAAGGGCCAATGCCATAGGGGCTGTTGCTGGGAGTTCCAATGCTCCAGAATGACAAGCCACTACTCATAGGCATACACAGGGAGGTAGCAGCTCGTGTATCAGAACTGTCATCCCTGTTTTCAGAGGACTCCATCAAAAGAGTACATAACACCCCAAGCACACGAAATGACTACTGTGCTAGTGGTACAGCACAAAAAGGACAATGGCTTCAGGTAAAAAGTGGAAGAGGTGGTAAGCCCACATGCCAAAGACTTCATGTATGGTGTTGTTCCACAGCTGGCTCACACCATGGAGACAAAATTTAGAGTAGTTCAATCCCCAAAAATTCCAAAAAGGGAATTGTAAAGCAAGAGGAATGATAGTGTAAGGGATAGCAACGAAAAAAAGATAGCCAGGCCAATGTAAGCAAGGGAAAGGATTGAGGACAGGGATGGATGAGCACGGGAAAGTTAATGCAATTTTGAAAAGTAGAAAGGATCCAATTACTAGCAGCCTCATGTGCACAAAATAATTGTGACCCCCTTCCACTGGGGAATGGGGATGGAGCAGATATAGAAACATGATTCTGTGATGTTAAAGATAAACGAATCTTCATATGTGAGTATTACTGGATTTGCTCCAAGTATCCACTGGCCAACATGCAAACATGTAGTACTGAGGTCAGACTGGCCATCGTGACAGCTCTATTTCTCATGCAGTGAAGTAGACAACACTACCCAGTGCTGTTGGCACTGTTGCAGTCGCATGTTGTATTGCCATGCTAGGTGACACGACAACTCACCATAGTGCACACAACTACACACTGCTTACTCTAGAGCCCTTCAAATTAATATTAAACCGACTGAGCATATACAAATTAAGAGATGACTCACAATTCAATAATGTGCATATCAGAGAATCAGTTTCATCCGTAGCGTGAAATGAAATGACAGTATGGCATTTCTGGCCGGGAGATCGTATGCAGGAGAAATCGGCTGCCTACTGCAAGTCTACATCAGTTGATACTGCTTATTTTTGCATCTAAAACCTCTGAGAGGATAAATTCTCAAATTGGCCAGGAATTGCACCTGGAGCCCCTGCACAGCTGTTGGTCACTCTATCCGACAGCCACAGTGATGGACAGAGCTGGCCTCCAACACACTCATTTACTGACAGTCCTGTAAGGCATTGTGTATCGGAAGAGGAAAGCAACATTGGGCATATGAATATAGGGATGACTCACAAGGCATTTCAGTATTGTGCTTACACACAATCAGTTGCATATATGGTGTGCTGTTTGGATGCTCTTGCTGCCATGGTATGCCAAAAGCTTATCCCTCACACCCAGTGACAGGTCCTATAAGTAAACACTAAATCAGAATGCAGGCATTGTGTACTGAAACAGGAAAGTAACATTGAGCATATTTGAATTTATAGACGTCTCACAAGGCATTTCAGTATAGTGCATATTACATAATTAATCTCATACCTGGTGTGCTGTGTGGAATCTCAAGCTACCTTTTTTAAGCCAAAAGCTTACCCTTCACGCCCAGTAAGTAAACAAACATTAAAACAGACAGGAAGACAAGATGTCCAGCGAGTGAGATCACAGGTGTTTTCTTCGTCCACTAAAAGAACTTATTTGAGAGGAAATAGTGTCAAATTTAAATTTCCTTTGTTTTGTATATTTGCTGTAGTGTCCATTCTTGTCACAAAACTGAATATTTGCGTCCCCATAGAGATTATTCTTGAAAAAAAAAAAAAAAAAAAAAAAAAAAAAACTTTGTGTAATCTGAAGTCACGATAATTGTGACATAATGCGAAATTTTGCATTCCAAAACACAAAAAATTCTATTAAAATTTTCTTGATAGCGGAAAATTCTTTTAAGAAAGGCAGCTACTAGTTTCATCAGTGCCTATTGTTACTATAAAAGTATAATTAAAAGTTTTTTAAATTGTATTTAACTAACACATTTCATATTGTTCACTAGTTAGAGGTGATCTAGGTATAAATTTAAAACCTGACCAAACACTAAAGTAAATTCTCTAAAAGCAAAGTAATTACTAATTCACTCTCCTGTCATTGTATCTCTAAAGCAGTACAAAAACAACAACAATGGCATGTAAGACCTCCATGTCATTTTTGCATACATATAGCCAATCTCGTGTCCTGGACAAATTTAAAACTTAATTATTCTTTTGAAACTGATCATGAGTGGGAAATGTGGAAGCTGTTATAGCATTGTGAGTAGAGGGATTTGTTGCTAACCTTGTAGGAAATATTTTCACTGGGGGAGGGAGAGGTGGGGGGAGAATCTTGGGAGAACAGAAGAGCCTCTCTCCTGGAACTGCAGAGTATGCAGTAGGAACATTTTGGTTGGGGTACAGGAAAGGAAAATCTGTGTCCTTGTGGCACAGTTGAAGGAAGCAAGGAAGGAACTGATAAGGATCAAGAGAGATAGGGAGGAGGAGGGTGGTTGTGAACTGGCAGCTTGTAGGAGGGTAGGAAGAAAGAGAACATGATCTGATGTTTTTGGGGTTGATGATAAAACTGTGTGTCTACCACTGCCAGAGCCTCTGGTAGAACACGGAGCAAGAAATGTGCAGCACACTTCAACTGAGGCCAAGAAGCTTAGAAATATACAAAATGTTAGGAAGAAGAAAGTGCTGCTGCTAGGTATTAGGCATGGGTGAGTTGTAGGCCCCGACTTACAGGAATGTTTAGGGGCAACATACCAGGCCACCAGTATGATGCAGGGCAAAGTCATGTGATAGAGGACTTAAGGTCTTTACAAAAGAAGACCATGTAGTGATAGTGGGTGGGGCAGGAAACAGTTTGCACAGGGATAGGGCACATGACATAGGTGGTGACCTGGGCAAGATAGCTTCCCTGACTTGTGGCAGTACACTTTGTTGAGCTGTTCCGGTGTCACGATTGGCCAAACCTTGATGGAGATGTGAGGCGAATCAATTTGGGGTTAGGGAAGCCAACTTTGCTCACATGCCCTTCGGGACTATCGACAGATGGGGTTTCACTGGGTGTGGCCTATACCTAAACAGGACTGGCAAAGAAGATTGGTACAGCTGATTCGTGAAAGTATAGGGGGTGGATCTCGGGCCACACATGGTCAAATACCTGTTGTCATCAGTATGAGAAGTAGGTCTTTTTTAGGATAAATCCAGACAACAGGTTCCCCTGCCTAAAGAGTGTCTCCAGCAGTTTGAATTAACAGGGCTTGATATCACCAAGATATTAATAATTTTGTGTTTGTATGGATCTCCCAGAGATAGTGTGGACACTGTTTTTCAATAAATTAACAGAATTTCTATATAAAGTCTCAAGTACAAAGCTCAGCACAATTCTGTGTGGGGACATTAAAATCAACATGAATATCATAAATGAATCCAGCAGCACCTTCATAAATATACTTCAAAGTTTTGGCCTCTCCCTATTGGTCAATAGTGCAACAAGGGTTGCTACAATGACTTCATCAGTAATTGACCATGTTGCCACAAATATGGGCAGGGAAAAATGTGATGTAGCTGTAAAAGATCTCGGATTATCAGACCATCTCTGTCAAACAACAACAGTAATATGAGACATGAAATCATCCCATAAACTACAAGCCTACAAATGACATCCATTGGAAATGAAAATAAAAGATTTTTCAAAGGAACTAGCAAAAAACAAAAACAAAAAAAACGCTGGTATGAAGTGTATAGGGAAACCAATGTGAATAAGAATCCACATTATTTAAATTGAACTTTGAAAAGGCATTTCCAAAAGTATGCATGTCTGTATCAACGTCACACAAAAGTAGATGGATAACAGCAGGTACTAAGAAGTCCTCCCAAACAATTAAATACCTCACTTCCATGGAAAAGAGTCACAATGATCCATAGGAAGGTGCTGATAGCTGCAACAAAATCGTTTAATGACACAGTAATATAAGTAATATATAATGCAGGGAATAAAAGCAAAGCAGTCTGGGATGTTATAAAAATGGGAACGGGAACAGGGAGAGGCAAAGAAAGACAGACAGAATAACATATTCCTAAGGGAGGAGGATAAGGTAATAAATAAGCCACAACACTTATCAAAGTATGTAAATGAGCATTTTTCAAGTATTTTAGGGAAGTTACGGCAAGAATTCCCCAAAAAAAATATAACCCCTGTAAAAAATGTTGCACTAAATACAATGATGTTACTTCAAATCACAGATAATGAAGCCAGTAAAACTTTAGTTTTCGAACAAAGTCAGTAGGCTTAAATGAAGTACCAATGCGTGTACTAAAACAATGCATAGAAGTTATACAAGGTCCCTTAACACACATAATAAATGAATCCTGTACACCAGGGACATTTCCACAGCAGTTAAAACAGGCAAGAGTTGTGCCTTCGTTTAAGAAAGGTAATGCAGAAAATTACAAGCTGTCACCATTCTCAAAAATAATAGAAGCAATTATGAAAAACAGATTAATGAATTACCTGAATAAATACAATCTTTTAAGTGAATCACAGTTTTGTTTGTGATGTGGCAAAAATACGGAGTCAGCTGTCGTAGAATGCACAAAAGTTGTACTTGATGCTCTTGATAAAGAAGAGTCTGTCAGAGGGTTCCTTTATGATCTTTCTAAGCCCTTTGATGCAGTCGACCACAAGATTCAATTAAATCAATTAGAAGCATTAGGAGAAAGAGTGGTAGCTAAGGACTGGTTTTGATCATACCTAGCAGATAGGGTACAAAGAATAGTGATAACTCATACTTCAAATAGAGCTTAACATTTAGTAAAACACTTACCCGAACAAATGTAAGCACATTACACACATCCATGCCCGAGGCAGGATTTCAACCTGCGACCGTAGCAGTCGTGCGGTTCTGGACTGAACTGCTCGGCCACCACGGCCGGCGAAAAATACATTAATATGGGGTTTCCGCAAGGTATCAAATGAGGACCAATAGTATTCCTGATGTACATCAATGACTTTCCCAGTAGTGTTACTCATGGTGAAAAAATTCTTTTCACTGATGACAGCAATATTATAGTCAGTGAGAAAACAAGAGAACTCCTCTAAGAGAAAGCAAATGAAACTCTCAAGGAAGTCTACAATTGATTGATTTTTATTGTTGTAGAGACCTCAGAGGCATTACAAAACAGAGAAACTTCTGGTACAAATTGATATTGCATAGTAAATTTAGCCAATTACAGACGTACTCATATATAGAAGCATGTAAAAACTGATCACAATGTGTGGTCATACCATATTCTTTGCCACCCTTCAAAATTCATCCATTTCATAAATGTTGAGTTCAAGAAGAAATTCTTTTACTTTTTTTTTTTATTGGAAGATCTGTGATATGTTGGGGTATGGCATTAAAAAATTTTATGGGCTTCTATAAAGAGCACTTTTGTGTTTTTTTATAGTTACATCAGAAAGAAACTAGGTCTTGCTTGTTTCTTGTGTTATAATTATGCCGCATGTCATACTGTTGATACTTCGGATAGATTTCCTTGGTATGCATTACACACTATGGTATAAATATTGACAGCAGGGTCATAATCTGTAATTTTTTAAAGCTTGGTCTACAGTGAGCTCTGGGTGCCAAGCTACATATCAGTCTTATTGCCTTATTTTGTAGTTTGAAGACATTAGCTGCCTTGCTTTGATGTCCCCACAGTAAATGTGACTGTGGTTTCTTTTGCTTTAAGTACTGGCACATTTAGACAAAGACACAGCTTCCTTGGAGAAAATATTCCTTTGCTAATGCTGCTTCCCACCTTTTTGAATCAATTGAGATTCCTAGGAAATCAACAGCATTTGAGCTCTGCTCAAGTTCAGTGTTATTATTCCACGATACATACAGGTCTTGATTTTTTTTTTTTTTTTTTTGACACAAAGGGAATTAGCTTTACACCAGTTTTCAACTTTGACAGTGCACTGGTCTGCTTAATATTTGACCTTCTGTGCTGTTTCTGCAGTTATACAGACTGCAAGATCATCTGCAAATAAGTAACTCCTAGCTGATGGCCCAACTATGTTACATGATAAGTCATTTATATAAATAATAAATAGAATTGGGCCAAGTACAGAACATGCCCACAAGTAAGTAATCTGATTCTGTACCATTAAAAACCACCTTCTGCACTCTATTACTTAGATAGGATTTTATCAATTCCCGAGCACTTCGTGTAAAGCCATAGAATTGCACTTTGTTCAATAAGATTTCATGAGACACAGTGTCAAAAGCTTTTCATAAATCACAGAGTTTATTATGAACCATGAGCTTGCTTTCTAGTTGCTTCACACACTGTGTTAAAAGTGATAAGGCAGATTTAACAGTTCCTAACCCTGATCTGAAGCCAAATTGTCTATCACTGAAGATATAGTTTCCTTCAAAGTATTTTACTATTTAATATAGCTTCTATCACTTTAGACAAGGCTGGCACAATTGAAACAGGCCTAAAATTATCACAACTTTGGAGGCTGCCTTTTTTGTGTTTTCGAGTGACTTTACTGCCCTGGGGAATTGAGCCTCCAAAATACATGTATTTACTACATGTGTTATCAATTCTGGCAGCTGAACTGAATCACATTTAACATGGCTGAACTTAAACCATAAACGTCATCAGTAAAACTGTTCTTCATTTTCCTCAGTATATAGGTAACATCCTGTACCTTGACAAATTTAAAGCTAAATGTACTTCCAGGTTTTGTGGTGTTTCTCAGGCAGTATTTATGGTCAGTGACTATATTGTAAGTGCCAATCACCTTCTCAGTGAAGGATGTATTTAACTGTGCAGCATTCAGATTGCTGCCTTCAGCCTGTGAAGTCATTTTCCTGTTGCATTGACTGTTAATGATATTATTTTCTGATGTTAGTATTATATCTTCATTTTTTCATACACCTAGCTTCCTTTAAGGCCTGTCTTAATCTTTCCTTTTTCACTGTGAGCATGTCTTTAAATACTTGAGAACCTGTACTTTTGTACAGGCATAATATTGATCACACTCCCTCTTGATCTCCAACACCTTTTCACCCTTGACCTTATTTACTCTTAGTGCCTTTTTATTATTTGGTACGTTAATGGGAAACGACATCTTAGCATATACAGAAAGAGTAGATATGAGTTCTTCCACCTTTCTACCTATTGCATGTTCTCGATAAACTTGCAACCAATAACTTTTATCAATATTAGACTTAAACATATTTAGATTATCATAATTGACCACACATACACTCTTTCCTGCCATGTGCACTGAGTCAGTGGCCAGATACCCAGGTCTTAATTACGTCTGACTTCAGATGCACTAACTCATTTGATACAAATATATTGTCAATACATGTACCAGTACCTTTATAATGAAGCCTTGTTATTTCAGTGGTTGTAATATAAAGACCAAATGAATTTAATAAATTATTTGCATATGAGTTACAGATAGTGGACAACTGAAAATTCAAATTGAAATCTCCACAGACTGTCAGTATTGCCTCACGTGTTCCAATATTTCTACGGAATCCAAACTGACCTTCCCCAAGGTCGGCTTCAACTAGTTTTTCCATTTGTCTGTAAAGAATTCACATTAGTATTTTGCAGCAGTGACTTATTAAACTGATAGTTTGGTAATTTTCTCATCTGTCAACGCTTGCTTTCTTTGGGATTGGAATTATTATACTCTTCTTGAGGTCTGTGGGTATTCCGCCTGTCTCATACACCTTGCTCACCAGATGGTAGAGTTTTGTCAGGACTGGCTCTCCCAAGGCCGTCAGTAGTTCTAATGTAATGTTGTCTACTCCTGGGGCCCTGGTTCGACTCAGGTCTTTCAGTGCTCTGTCAAACTCTTCACACAGTATCATATCTCCCACTTCATTTTCATCTACATTCTCTTCCATTTCCATAATATTGTCCTCAAGTACATTGGCCTTGTATAGACCCTCTATATACTCCTTCCACCTTTCTGCTTAGAACTGGGTTTCCATCTGAGCTCCTGATGTTCATACAAGTGGTTCTCTTTTCTTCAAAGGTCTCTCAAATTTTCCTGTAGGCAGTATCTATCTTACCCCTAGTGAGATCAGCCCCTACAGCCTTACATTTGTCCTCTAGCCATCTTGCACTTCCTGACAATCACATTTTTGAGACGTTTGTATTCCTTTTTGCCTGCATTTTTATGTTTTTTCCTTTCATCAATTAAATTCAATATTTCTTCTGTTACCCAACGGTTTCTACTAGACCTCTTCTTTTTACATATTTGATCTTCTGCTGCCTTTACTGTTTCATCCCTCAATGCTACCCATTCTTCTTCTACTGTATTTCCTTCCCCCATTGGTTCCCTTATGCTCTCCCTGAAACTCTGTACCACCTCTGGTTCTTTCAGTTTATCCAGGTCCCATCTCCTTAAATTCCCAACTTTTTGCAGTTTCTTCAGTTTTAATCTACAGGTCCTAACCAATAGATTGTGGTCAGAGTCCACATCTGCCCCTGGAAATGTCTTACAATGTTTCCTTTCCTCCCTACCGAATTCCATTCACCCATGACTATTAAATTTTCGTCTCCCTTCACTACCTGAATAATTTCTTTTACCTCATCATACATTTTATCAATTTCTTCATCATGTGCAGAGCTAGTTGGCATATAAACTTGTACTACTGTAGTAGCGTTCACTATGCTGTTTGTAGTAGCTTATCCGCATTCCTATTTTCCTATTCATTATTAAACCTACTCCTGCATTACCCCTATTTGATTTTGTGTTTATAACCCTGTATTCAACTCACCAAAAGTCTTGTTCCTCTTGCCACCGAACTTTACTAATTCTCACTATATCTAACTTTAACCTATCCATTTCTCATTTTAAATTTTCTTACATACCTGCCCGATTAAGGGATCTGACATTACACGCTGCGATCCGTAGAATGCCACTTTTCTTTCTCCTGATAATGACATCCTCGAGTAG
Source organism: Schistocerca gregaria (assembly GCF_023897955.1). Lineage (NCBI taxonomy): Eukaryota > Metazoa > Arthropoda > Insecta > Orthoptera > Acrididae > Schistocerca > Schistocerca gregaria. Next base: position 2,180,244 of record NW_026061899.1, read on the forward strand.
GCCCCTCCTGGAGATTATAATGGGGGACTATTCTTGGGTAAAAGACACCATCATTTAACCATACAGTAAAGCTGCATGCCCTCAGGAAAAATTATGGCTGTAGTTTCACCTTGCTTTCAACTGTTCGCAGTTCCAGCACAGCAGGGCCATTTTGATTAGTGTTTCAAGGCCAGATCATTCAATCATCCAGACTGTTGCTCCTGCAACTACTGAAAAGGCTGCTGCCCCTCTTCAGGAACCACACGTTTGTCAGGCCTCTCAACAGATACCCCTCCGTTGTGGTTGCTCCTACAGTACGGCTATCTGTATCGCTGAGGCACGCAAGCCTCCACACCAATGGCAAGGTCCATGTTTCTTGGGCTGGGGGATGTACTTTTCATTAATAATCCAAATTATTAGCATTGAGATTGTTGTGTCTTAACGTATTATTATAATACATTATTAATGTTAGTGTTATTATTATTTTGTTTTCTGTGTAATATCGTTACTGGTCATGTGTAAGTTAGCGCCTGAAGCATCTAATCTAGTCAGGGTAAATAAGCCATAAATAAATAAGTTTGGGAATTTTGTTGCAAAAACTACAACAGTTAACTGATAAAATTTGTCAAAGTTTCTTCACTCTGAATGCTGTCTGATTTTGTTATCTGTATGTCAACTGCTTTGTGTTCATCAGAGTATCTCAGACTACCATGTAGGCTAAAAACCACCATGTGCACCCCGCAAGTACTTACCTAACTCATTAGCTGCTTCCTTTGTGTAGTGTACCCTGACCTGTCTAGGAGAGTCCTACAATTATCCACCCAATAATGGAGGTCCAGCCAAGACTGTCAGACTCAACAAAGCCTCTGGCCGAGATTGTCCACTCGGCTCCAGACCTTAGGACCCCAGTCAACTCTGGAAACTGTGCTGCAAATCGTGAGCTGTTCTTGCACTCGATATGAGAGGCCAGCAGCCTCCACCAGTCATCTGAATGAACTGAGGATGACCTCGGAAACCTCGCAAAAGGCACTGTCAGAACTGATGCCACTCCTCGGAGATGACTGCACCCTGCAAGCTCGATAGCCACAGGCAAAGATGCCCCATCTCGGATGAGGCTCCCTGACAGACCTACTGAGTGCATATTGGCTATCTTTCTGGCTCTGAACAATATTTCCCTAATGTGTCCAACACTTGTGAACCCCTCCTCCGGTGAGCTCACTCAGATGCCGTCGGAGGAGTGACACACAGACGAGTGGGCGTGGCTGGACAGCCAGCCTCCACATGCCTAACCTAGCAGTGTAGTTAGTCGTTCAAGAGAAATGACGACTGTGCTACACACTGCCTGAATTTCCGCTTTAAAGTTACAAAAATGTGAGACTACACCTCTTAAATACAAGAAAACTCATGGAATTTAAGAATTAATCTATGAAGAAAACAGAAAAATCTAAAGACATAACTAGCTGTTGTCCACATCTGGAACCAGTGTGTAACTCAACTTTACTTGTTTCTTGTGAAGACAAGATTTAAAAAAGATTGTGCTCTGGGTTGATCTATATTTATTTTTGTCGTTATGAAATTTTGAACTTTATTTATAAGCCAGTCAGTGCCCCATTGTGAATTTACGGAAAAGCTGAATAATGCAGCAATACTGAGCATTAGCTGAAGTTTAGATATATTAGGAACCTGTGCATACTGTCAGTCTTTTAGCCTCCTTCTTTTAGAGAGTCTTTGTACATATGATGGACTACAAGCACACTTTTATAACAACAGCTTAATAATCATATATTTTACTCTTCCATAAAAAAAAAATTTAAATAACAATCAGTACTTTTCAGCCATGACTAGAACCCCCCCAAAGAAGATCTATGCAAAGAGGCATCGGACGTCTCAACAGTGATGACTGACAACTGTGTCATCCTCAGCTAACCAAATTAATTGGAGGGGCACGTGGTCAGCACACCTCTGTCCCGGACCTTGCCAGTTTTTGGCAACGGCGATGCTACTTCTCAGTCGAGTAGCTCCTCAGTTGGCCTTACAAGGACTGCGTGCACCCTTATTGAACCTTGCCCACACAGCACAGTACACAGAGCTTCACTCACAATGTTTCATCGAGATATGCGTCGGTTAAAATCACACGTGGTTTCTTACAGGGCTCAGAATTTTGCTGCCAAGCTGGATAACAGACATGTCTAATCCCACAACCATAGTTTTTTATTACAGTCCCAATGTATTTGACTAAATTGCTCGCTAACAAATGAATACTTCACTTACCAACATTTACAGGCTTTGTGAAAATTGGCTACATCTTTCAACAGAAATTTGCCCACTTCATCATAGCTTGATGTGAGGAGTAAGAGTATCGTGGTCAAAATTTTGTGTTTGCTTCGAATAACAGTATGCTATTAACCACTTAACTTAAACCATATGCTAGTACATTTGTATGTCATCCTGATACCAGGTTCCCACCATATATTTCATTCCCTTGAGAATCAGCTAGCAAATCTCCTTACACTCTATTCGTGCATGGTACGACGTATGACCAGCTGTCTGCTATCCTGAATGGACTCTTCCAAACTGTGACCAACAACCACCTAAACTGACTCGTGTGATGGAATGGGGCATTTACACAACATTTTAAAATATTTCACATTCCAAGCTAAAATTTCAATTGAAACAGGAACTTTCTTTCTGTGGCCATAAAATGATGTAGACCTAACTATGAAGCTATTATAATCGTTACAGGACAACTTTTCAACACTGTCATACAACATACACAAGTTCTTGTGAGTTCATAGTAGAGGTCCACCTTGAGCCATGCAATTAATTACGAATGAAGCACGGTATTGATATTAAATGTCTGAGTGATAGTCAGTTTAGAGAGTAATTTAAAACAGATTTGTACAATAGCTGGGAATAAGGGGATCTGGCTGAGCTCGTCTGGAAAGCGGCGGTGAGGGGAAACTTTCACTGTGGCAGCCTGGCCCAGTAAGTGTCTTTGTGATCCCTAATGGCACCACCGTGTGGATGGACAAGAGTCAAGACATTCTGCATTGTTCACTCACACAAATATTTTACGTGTTGGAGTGAGAAGTAATGTTTGTGAAAGATGCAATTGACTGCCAAATGCAGAAAATCTGGCTTTGGGATGTGTGCCAGAGATTGCTGTCTTACAGGTGAACTCCCAGCTAGGCCTTTTAAATGCCACCAAACACATAACTCTTACAAAAATTTTGTTTAGGGATTTAAGACCTTTGGACAGTGGTTCATCTTGATGTTTTTCAGAGTGACAGAGAGCTAAAAGGAAGCTGCCTCACTGACAAGGGAGAGAGATACGAATAGTGAGGCATGACTTTTTCCAAGGGGTATAGCAGAAATGGAAGCAATGGTTGCCTGAGTAAAACATAGCCCAGGGAAGGGGAGTTGTGCTCTCTGAGAGCATTTTTCCCAGTCAGAGCTTGGAAGATCCAGAGCACAGCCAGTAAAATTAAGCACATATAGAAAAATTTGGCAATTTGAGGTTTCTCTCCTCACAGTTGCTACACTGATGTGTAAGGAGACTTGTCAAATATTTGGCCAGCCACAGAAGTGGTCTGCTGCTACTGAATGGTATCAAGGGAACTTCAAGTCATCTTGTAAATACAATCTCAGAGATTCATTCGGAATATTTGTATTGCAAAGTCGTGAACACTCTGCTTCTAAAATCCACAAAAAGTGTGACAAATTACCTCCAATAACTTATTAGTTTCAGTAGTTCTATTCTGTGCTCATAAACCAACTAATCACAATACATGTTCCACAGTCGTAAAACACTCCTTCCCACCCAAACACACAACCTCTCAAAGCTTCCAGAATGAAATTTTCTCTCTGCAGTAAAGTGTACACAGATTTAAAACTATGTGCTGTACTGAGACTCTATCTCAGTACCTTTGCCTTCTGTGGGAAAGTGCTCTACCAACTGAGCCACCTAAGCATGACTCATGACCCATCCTCACAGCTTTACTTCCTCCAGTACCTCATCTCCTACCATCCAAACTTCAGAGAAGCTGTCCTGCAATGCTGGAAGAAAGGATATAGCAAAGACATGGCTTGTCACAGTGTGGGGGATGTTTACAGAATGAAATTTTCACTCTGCAGTGGAATGTGTGCTGATGTGAAACTTCCTGGCAGATTAAAACTGAGACTTAAACTCAGATCCTTTGCCTTTAGCAGGCAAGTGCTCTCAAAGCTTGTCACTGTTTGGAGCTACCATGTACACAAAGCCATTGCTGCTAATTTTGGCTAACAATAAAAGACAAGCAGCTCCATTACACTCAGTCCAATACATTATTGATAGAGTAGTTTGTATTAGGAAACCTGCAATAAAGTTCTATTCATGCACACGGATTAGCATTTTACTTAAGTGTCAGTGTACACCATTTTCCCAAAAATGCGAAAAAGAGAATAATGTATCATGTAATAAAATGTACTGTAGCCTGTTTGATGCATCAGTCCATTTGTCACAAGCAACTGGAGTTGAGTAAAATAGTGTTAAAAGCAGAATAAGTGCTAAGTGTGAAATGGTATATTGAAACTTACTTAACATACTTGTAGACAGAGTGTCAGGGACACAGATTATTAATAACAACTTTTTCATTTATGGTCTTGTGCAGGTATGAACTACCAATTTTCTTTTGGTTCCAGCTGTATGGAATTGAATTCTCACAAGCTTTTTGTTGAGTACTCGTAAACCGATGTCAGATGGTAGCTGACTCTCATACCAAACACGACCTCATCCACAGCCATGTTGCCAGCACTATCATGAAGATGGCTGCAGTATAATTGGATAAATAAGATGATCTACTCACCACACTGGTGGCAGCAGAAACTATATGCAAAGGATATAGAAATGTGGAAGCTTTCAGAGCCAATGGCTCTTCCTTCTAGCAGAAGATTTGAAGGGAAAGAAAGAAGACTGTCAAGACTTAAGAAAGGGAGAGAGTTATGGAAAAGTTGCCCAAAACCATAGGTCAGAGGAGACTTACCAGACAGGATGAGAAGGAAAGACTGATCCTTGGTGCCTGCGCTGGATGAGATTTGAAAACCTGAGAGCTTAACGATGGAAGATGCGGTAATCAGCAAGACACAATTTACTGGAAAAAAAAGGTCATTTGGAGTCAATATGAGCTGAAAGCTAACTGCATTGTACATGATAGGCATATATGGGGAGGGGGAAGATGGTGGAGATGTGTGTGTGTGTGGGGGGAGATAGACGGACTGCAAAATGAAAGGGGAGCAAAGAAAAGGAATAGTTACTGAGAATAAATTCTGACAACACTATGATGCAATTTTACTTTTTTAAGCTGATGTTTCTCATTGATTGTGTAAACAAAACAAACGGATCACATACTTTTGGACATATAAATACAGACTGATTATTGGCTCCAGTGTCCAAGGTTGTTGAATAAGTCAGTTTGCAGTCTGCTTGTTTCTATTAAATCATTGTCCACCCACGTTAGCTGAGTGGTGAGTGTGACATACTGTCGATCTTAAGGGCCTGCATTTGATCCCCAGCTGGATAAGAGATTTTCTCCACTCAGGCACTGGGTGTTGTGTTGTCCAGATAATCACCTATTCATCCCCATCCAAGCACAATTCGCCAAAGTGGTGTGAAATTAATTAGTTTGTTTATTTTCATTCATTTTAGAAAAACATCTGTCTGTCTCTGATTTGATTGTCTTGGCCATGGTTTCTAAATCTGCCTCTACTTGTGTGACACGCCTCGTGATGTCATCATGAGGGGTAACGCACTTTCCTACTTTTGTCATCATGTGCTACTTAAAGGTTTGACATTGATTTCATTATGTTTTGCTAAAACTGTTAGTTTTGAAAACTAGGTGGCCATTTGAGTGATCCTTTTGTTCAAGTCAGTACCAATTTTGGTTAATTTAGCATCATTACTGTCAAGTTTTTTCTTTATTTCCTGAAATTATTCCGTAAACAGTTTCTCATTGTTCTGTAAACTTGTATTCATCTGCTGAAATTGTTGCATGACTGCACTGATAAATTGTGAGAAATTTACTGTTTGAACATTATCTGCCCCCGGTAAATTGTGAGAATTTACTGCTTGTGATTCACTTTCCATATCTTGCAACTCTATGTTACTGTCGGTTGCTACAGCTGGATTATTTAGGTTCTGTATTTCATTTACTGTTTCACTTGTTTGAGCAAGTGTAATTTAATTCTATGCTGCTTCATGGGATACGGAACTTGCAGTAGGCAAACTGTTTATGTTATCCATTCTGTGAGTCATGACCGTATCAATAGTAATAAGATTTTTTTTTTAAACTCGTCTCTACAATGTTTAGCTTGTATGTAATGTTATTCAAACAATGCATAGAGTTGATCTATTATTGACAATGTCTCTACACGCCATGTTGTCTCCACTGAGCTGTGTATCGGCCATTTTGCAGTAACTGTTGTCGTACTTTGAAAAAAACAAAAAATATACACTCAGCAGTAAAAATCACTTTTTAACTTTAGCAAAACTTCGCTATATATCGTGAGTTAATGAAAGATTGTGCCAACAAACAGCCCAAGATGCTATGGGGCAATGTATCACAGGATGGCATTTGGCACCTTTATGTGTCAGAATATACACCTGCATTGCCATCAGAGAGTGGTATGCATTGTAGTGATGTGACAGGACACCCTTCACTGTGACACGTGTTCCATTTGACCTGAATTACATCGATGTCACATCGTATGACAAAAATGACCATTTCCTTGAGGGTGTTGCAGTTTCTTCTTTCAGCAGAGTAAATGGTATGCATTTCATTGTAACCTTTCTAGTTTAGTAAATAAATCACCTTCCTTGACAAGGATCTCAATATCTGTTTATTGTTGTTACTAAGTATATACTACAGGTCAAAATTATTTGATCACCTATGAAAAAAGCTGTGCACTTTATTTTAATAGACAACTACACTCTTCAAACTAAATAGGCTAACAATACAAATATTTTCTCTCTCTCTGTCATTAAGTACCCTTCGTGCTAAGAACAGCTGCGCAGACTGTTGGCATTATGGAGATAATATTTTTGCAGAGATTACAGTCCCGTGCATCTGTAATCCATAGATTTTCAACATTAGATGACGCCAGTTCTCTGATCTCTCTGCCATGTTCATCCCAGTGGGTGAGGTGGAGCAGTGGTTAGCACACTGGACTTGCATTCGGGAGGACAACGGTTCAAACCCATGTCCAGCCATCTTGATTTAGGTTTTCTGTGATATCCCTAAATCACTTCAGGCCAATGCCGTGATGGTTCTTGTGAAAGGGCAGAGTGGACTTCCCTCCCCATCCTTCCCTAATCCAAGCTTGTGCTCCGTCTCTAATAACCTTGTTTTCAATGGGACATTAGTGTGTAATCTCCCTTCCTCAAGTTCATCCCGTAAGTATTCGATGGGATTTAAGTGAGGCGGCTGACTTCACCAGATCATATTCTTCAGTTTCCCAAATTTCTTTCCTCTATTGACTTACTATTGGCACAATTTAGAAGTCTGTCTGAGATCAACCCACAACTAATATGCCTCTTGGCAGATTGAACTGAATTGTTGATCACTACTGACTTCATACGTTCTCCACGATGTCAATGAGTAAACATTCAGTGAAGGCTTACAAATTTAAAACTCGATTAATCCTTGGACCATTGCAATCAATTCAACTTCTCTCTATCCATCCATGTAAGTCATGGTCACACAAATGGCATTGCTCTGCTGAGACAAAGGTTGGAGCTTCTCACATATTGTTTACTTTAATATTAATTATAGGTGCAGGAGGATTCTTCACATTTACTCTGTACACATAGGAACTAATCTTTGCTTTACCGTGTTACTCAGGGTCTTCCAGATTGTCAAACACTTGAGCTGGCACCAGAGCAATGTATACACTACTGTAGGCTTGGTTAGGCCAAAATTTGTTACTATTGCCTTGCTAGAATAGCCTTTGTGATGCAGAGCTACAATTACAGCACTTTTTTCAATTCCGACCTCCTCCTTCCATCTTATTAGGATGCAATACAGCATGAACTTGAACAAGTATAGAAACTCACTTCTAGGTACACACAGTGTACAAAGGCAGCAAAAGAAATGAGACCTATTTAAATGGAACCCTCTTAGGTAAAGGCCACCAGTGTTGTGGAGACTCACCAGCACCTCTCTGGGTGAAGAATGAGCTTAGTTTTTGCATGTTTTACTATCAAAAGAGGTTTATGGTGCAATACTCAAAGTTAAATCCCTGTGTTAACGCAAATCAATAGCTGTGACTGAAAACTTTTCTTCACTTTAGCATCTAAAATTCGCAGACAATGTGTGTGATCATCTGGACCACAGCCCTTGGACACCCAAAAAGATCAAAATGCATCTGACAGCAAGCCATCCGAGTCATTGGCACATCTCAAGGGCCCAAGTAGCATGTACGTGGTTTTATAGTGATCCCAACATAAACTGCTTCCAAACCTCAGAAATGGAATTCTGTGATTGAAATTCAACCTTTGTAAGAGATTAGAATGTATGCCACTTACTACTAGCACAGACATACTGCTATTTTAAGTGTTCTCTCTGTCAAGGTAACTGTAACTGAATTGGCAGAGAAGTGACTAAACACAGGAATGATATTGAGTTGCTACAACAAAATCAGGGATCTTCTCTTTATAACAGTATCTAATTTTGTAATATGTTTCTGCTGTTGAATCGTGTTCCATCTGTGTATTACAGTGCCTATGTAGCACCAAAATGTTCCATCTTCAAAATTTGAATGCAGAATATTTTCATGTGCTTTTGGAAGGTGTGAAATGTCACAACTCGTATCCCTAGAAGTGTTGGTATTATAATTGCCAGCTCAGAGACATGGTTATTCATTACAAATGATGGGGGAAAAAGCCTCCAATTGAATACAAAGCTGATATATAAATGAGTGAGTGAACGTACAATTGCTCATTGGATTACACTGTGTCTGTTATTGTTATATTTCCAATTCTTAATTTTCTGCATTCAGTTACAGTTATCATTGTACAGCTTGCTACATTGAAGCATGGAAATCACCCCAAGACAGTGAAGATCACATGCAACATGGAATGAGTGTCTGAACTGAAATGATTCCAAGCAAGCTACCCTGGGAATTGATTAATACTAAAAGTGTGTACTGCTTGGAGTATCTGACAAATTGTGCAGGGTCAGAAACACATACATTTTACAGAAAAAGTACAAGATGTGGTGAACATTCAGTCTGCAGTCTGGTATAGTGAACTGCTATGGGTGAAACAGAGTACAGTACTGCTCAAAGTAGAGGTGCTAGTTCTTGGAGTGCATTTACAGTAACCAGGATGAAATGTTTGTGGCTTTGCTTGCCTGTGTGAGAAGGACTGTTGCTAAAGAAAAAATCCATTTTATTTTGCCAAATGTGTTTAAAAGTAAAAAATAATACATATATTGACTGAATTATAAAGGTAACTAATGATAATGGTGTTTCAGACATTCCAGACTACATCTTGGGTACAGTTACAAGAATTATCAGGTGCTGTGAAAAATGGTATTGGCTGCTAAACATTTAAATGTAATGCTGTGGTAATTTAGGATCAAGAAAGTGCCTTGAAAAAAATGTTTATGTCTCCTTTTTCGTATATTTTTTAAGTTGAAGTGACTGTACATCATGTGGCAATAGCTGAAACAAATTGGCAACAAATTTAAATGAAATGTATACAATTTTTACGGTTCATATAGAAGATAACATGTTTAATAAACAATGCTGTTTTTAACAATAGTATAATGAATACTATGCCTTATCTTACGATAACATTAGAATAATATTTAAATACCTAAATTTGGGAGTTGTTATAGCCAGTAGTGTCTGCAACACATCAAACAGAGCTTTTCGTTAGCTACCATTGTATGTTCCAGCACCATGTTAACAAGCCTGCCACTCCTATCATACTTTATGTACACCCTATATAAAGTCCAGGAACACTTTCAAGTAATTACTGCACAAGAACTAAACATTGTACAGATATCATACATATTGCAATTTGAAGCAAAACTGTAAAAAAAACTTCCAAACAAACGGGGCACTGCTTCATCATGTGGTAGAGGCAGTACATACACCAGATCTTTAATGCGTCCCCACAGAAAAAAGTCACATGGAGTGAGATGTGGTGATTGGGGAACCACTTAGTGAAACACCTGTCCTCTTCTGTAGCAAGGCCGATCCATCGATGCAGCAGCTCTGTGTTCAGACACCCACAAACTTCACGATGAAAATGGGTTGGAGCCCCATCCTGCTGAAAAATGAATGAAGGGTCCAGTTGCATTTGAGGTATCAGCCATTGCTGCAACACATCCAAGTAGGAATATCCAGTAACAGTGCTCTCAGTGAAGAAGAATTGCCTGTACTGTTTTTGGTACGACAAGGCACAAAAAACATTTACTTTTGGGGACTCATGCTCAAATTCAATGCATTCGTGTGGATGCTTTGTACCCCCAGATATGACAATTATGCCTGTTCACTTTCCCATTAGTGTGAAAAGTGGCTTCCCTGCTAAATATTATGTAATCAAAGCCATTACCATCCCCATTCAGTTTTTGCAACTCTGAACAAAACTCAAAGAGAAGCGTTTTGTCATCATCATTGAGTTCCTGCACTAGCTCCAGTTTGAATGATTTCATTGACACCTTCTGTAGCAGGACTTTTCACTATGTCATTGGAGCTATTTTGAGATCATGGGATGCACGACGCACAGATTTTCTCGGACTCCTTATAGATGACTCTCGTATGCACTCCTCATTCACTTCACTCACACTGGGACGTCTGCTTCTCTTTCCCGGGCACAAGCAACCCATCATAACAAATTTGTTGTGCCAGTGGTAAATGGCCTTCCTTGTTGGTGGCTCCTTACCACACTAGTTTTTGTTGGACGCCAACACACCACGTTTGTGACTTTTGGTGACTATCCACAAGTTACGAAACTACACTGTGGTGGTATACATTAAAAAAAAACTTTCAGTGTCTCTTTGAAATGACACATGTATGACAGGTGCACACTGTTTGGTTCTTGTGCAATAAATAATTGAAAGTGTTTGTGGTCTTTATGTACGCCTCATATTTTTTTATACATGGCAAAATCATGATATTCTCAACATTAGAAATGTTCATAATGTAACCATATGCATAAATTAATTTGCAAATGAATGTAAAATGACTCATTCCTCATCATTATGATCCATAGAACATGCATCCTACTAACTAAATTGGATTAGATGATGATGCATCACTATTAAATCATTTGCCTGTATTCTCTCTGTCGCCAAAAAGTGTATTATTAAGGGAGATAAGACTATTAGTTTGTTCTTTCAGTTGTCACTTGAAACTGAAAATAACATTGATATGAATGATCATCAAAAAGAAAAGAAACTTTATGGTTCCATGGACCTTTACAAGTCTCAACCAACTATGCAGTATACATGTAGACTGAAGAGATGAATGAAAATTTGAACCCAGATCCTCTGCTCACTGGGCAGATGCACGAACCACTACACCACCCTGGCACAGTGGCTCTGCACTGTTTGCCCCAGCATGCCTCCCTCCTGAGTCCAAAATCCTGTTCACAACTCAGTCCACTTATTTCCCCAAAACACAAAGAGCACCACAGAGGATGTCAAACTGTCATGGAATAGCACCTCAGTTTTGAATGAAATGGGGATTCCTCTCTGGAACCATATAGTTTCATTTAATGAAAGCAGCTATACCTGGGTCTCAGGCAGGACCTCCTGTTTCGTTTGATTCTGAGGTACTATTCCAATACTGTTGGACATGTTCCACACCCAGGAGGATACCCTCTTTTGTGGGTCTGTAGAATAAATAATTAATGTAATCTAGTCTGAGATCCCCTCCTCTTGTGGCAGTTAATTGTATATCACTGGAGCAACAAGGCATTGTGACTAAAAAGGACACACCATTCCCATTTTCTGGAATGGTTGCAAGGCAAATGCACTTACTTGCAGGCCTTTATTATGGATAACAATCTGTTGAAGCATTAAAGAACACAGTTAACATTTCTGAATTGTGACACACTTTATAGACCAGAATTGTCTTCTCTAGGTCTCAACATGAATTTGAAGAAGGGTAATTGCCTGAAACTTTACTGATAAAGGCAAAATAGTTCTCTTAATTCACCTCAAAAGCACGATAACCGACCTCGATATCAGATGGAGCAATAAATGAAATATTCGAAAGTGTCATTCATTGGTTCTCAATAAATGGTCTAGCACATCATTTACAAAGAAAAGGCATCTTATTCAGTTTTGTACAAGGAAAGACAAATCATCACTAATAATGAAGCATTACGGAAAAGAAATATGTGAAGACTGATTGTTAAAAATACTTGGGGGTACATAGTGATGAGAACAAGAATTATAAAACTGAGTGCAGCAACATTTGCTCTAAATTTGATTGCCATAAGTGGCAATGACATCACTAGAAAATTTGACTTCCTTCTTTCATTGATGTCATATTTAGAATGGGGGCCTCTGACCCCTCCCCCTCCCCACACGCACAGTGCCTATCCTCAAACTTCACATAGATAAAGAAATTAGGTAGCCTCACAACACATACACTCTTACAAAGTTTGTTTTGAAGGATCAGCACAATTTGAAAATAATACTAGCATTCATAAATACAATACTAGGAGGAAAACAGTGGGACTTAATCTTGTTGTAGCACAGAAAGAAGCATATCATGCAGCCATAAAAATATTTGACAACCTCCCTTTAATTAACAAGGTGCTGGCTGATAATGAAAGTTGACAAGTGCTATTCCATAGATGAATTTCTGAGAAGGAAACAACAGGTTACCCACGAGCACTGATGTGCTGCTTCCTGGACTTGGGTAGGCGCGCCGGCCCCGGACTGAATCAGCCCAGCAGGTTAACAACGAGGGACGGCATGCCTGAATGTGGTTTTTAGGCAGTTTTCCACATCCCACATGGTAAATACTGGGCTGGTCCCCATGTACCACCTCAGTTACACAACTTATAGACATCTGAAAAACATTCGCACTATTTCATGGCTTACACTAGACGCAGACAGCTAGGGTACATTACTTCTGTCCTGGGGGGTACATGATGGTGACAAGAAGGGCATCTGGCAACAACACTCTGTGACACTAACATTGCCAACTCTATAGTAACAGGGTCAACCCCATGTTGAAGCGGGGCAAAGGCCCAAGCAAATTATGAGAAGGTGACATCCAAAAATGAACATATCTACTAAATGCAATTTATCACAGTCAACATGAAACTTATTTTGGGCATACATAAGAATGAAAATAGCATACTGCAGTGTGAATGCCTTTTACTTTTAGGCCAAAAGGCAGTTCATATCTGTAAATCAAATCTACAATGAAAATATTCCTTTAAAAAGCACATTTAAATATGGACATGTTCTCATTACATGAACCATGAGCGATTTTCAAAACTAAAAATCTTCTTCTTTCTTTCAAAATAACTTACCTCTTATTGTATAATGCTTGTTATACCATATCATTTCACACATTTTTATAGTGTAGTATGTGATACCATAGAAAAAACTGTAAAGTGGCCACTATAGTACTAATATTCGTTTTCAATATTTTATTCAAATTTCAGGTTTATTATTTAAAATGTTTCAGATCACCATGCCAGAATAAAATGACGTAACTGTGGCATTAACTATCTTTAGAAGTATTCTTTGACGTAAGTGTTACATGCAAAAAAGAATAATTTTCTTAACAGTCACAAGCAACATGGAAATATCATCGGTGATGGTTGTGTTCCAACTTTAGTACTAGTGATTTTGGCAGGCTTCTTAAAAAATAGTTTACTGTAAACCATCAACATCTTTTTTCCTATTATCTTAGACTGGATGGCTGAAAAGTACTTGGGCTTTTGTAGTGGTTCATCTGCTCTTTTACATCTAGTTGGGACTTCTAGAATGCATTTGTCTCAACATCAGTATGAGTATTTCCCATAGCTTTGTACTTGTGTATGGAAATGCATTTTATTTCACATATTTAATGTGAAATCCCTATCTAAGGACCTACAAGATGTACATCGGCGAGCAAGGTTTCTTAGCTGAGTCACTGATTGTAGATCTCATTGTATTCCTCTTTTGTTACAATTGTTGGCCTTTTTCTTAGAAGTTTTCCTATTCTATCAAAAGTGGAGTCAGTGCATAAGTAACTGTGTCCTTTTAATAATAATAAAAAGTAGTGCTATGCAACATATTATGAGGGAGCACGGAAGCACAAACGGTTGCTCTGCATTAGAGAAACAGTGTGACTGGAATGGAAATCACTCGACTGGATGTAATGGATTAGTTATCCTTCACACAAAATGTGTATGTGGACACAGATGTATTTTCCTAGGCTTGTATCTTGGCAAATGTTTGATTTCACTTAAATTGTATGATTATCTAGGTTCTGCTTATCCTGTTTGTTTTGTTCCATTCTGTGTCTCATTTATTTTAAATTCCTGACATGTTTGCTTTTGTGTGTAAGCTCCTCATATAAAATTTTGTTGAGGATTAAGGCAGCAACAAAGTTCAGTAAATAGTCAGCATGAACTAATTCTGTGCAATGGGAACCCCAGAAAAGCAGATGTTAAAAGCTCTCAGGTTACAATTGCCTTCCTCATCTTCCAGAAAACACGCTACTTTTGATTTTTGGGTCATGACAACTGTTGACCATCTTGATGAGATCAGTCTCATTGACTGGGTGCACATTTATCAAAACATGGATTTCATGAGCTGGGGACTTGTTAACACGAACAGTCGATTGCTACTCTAAGCTCTGGACATACTTTTGCCTACCATCCAATGACACAGTAATGGAACATTGTACGTCATAGTGCATGGGATTTTGATCTTATTGGCTGAACTGTGAACATTGTAGGAGAAAAATAATTTTGAAAATGCACCATTTGTCAATAAGGGTTGAGGGGAGTGAAACAATCATTACTGAGTAACTGCTATGGAATATGCTGTACTGGGGCAAGCAGGGTTCTGTTTGGGTGGGCCCCAAATAGGCTTGTGATTATCTCACTCTATAAATTTCCAGAGGGTTATTGGTTGACCCTACCACCCCATCAGCAAACAAACATTTAACAGTAAAAATGTGATAGTAACACAGTATCAGGAGAATTATTAAATAATGTTGCACTAGTTACAGAACACAGATTTGAACCGTTGCCTCATGACTCACACACATGAATGTATCTTCTTCTGCTTCTACACAATGAGCACTGATCCAAAGGAATTGCTGAAGAAATGGTCTTGGATGGTTATTGATTCATTCAAGAGACATACTTGAGGTATAGGGACTTCTGAAATTAAGTTACGCAACAGGCACGGCACCCTTTCAGAAGAGTGGGCATGTTACCAATTTCCTGAGAGACAATTCTGCTGCAGTACGGACAACAGGTTCATCACATTGTGGGAGTGAAATGGCTCTCCAAAGTTGAGGTACAAGGAACAGTAAGTTTCTTGTTAGCCAAACATACAAATTGCACACAAATTCGCCATGGAATTCTTGCAGTGTATGGTGCAATGCAATGTAGCATCCAGTCGTAGTGAAACAGTGCCCACAATTTGATGAAGACCATTCAGTCTTTCCAGCAAGCTCAGTGGATATTTGACAGGAAAGAAATTTTCCATCAAAGAGGAAATTCACACAGCAATCCTCAAATTGTTCCATGACTGAGGCACACGTTTATATTTTCAAGAAACTGAACAGTTTGTGGGATGTTACAATTGTTGTTTACAGGTTTTAGTGACTGTAGTGAAAAGTAGTATCTGCATCACTTTGAATTGTATTGCAGCATACAGTAAAAGTTACTCAGTCTGCCATAGTAACAGGTAACTTTCTTTCTGAAGTCTCATAGTTTCCTGCTGCTTTCACACCTTTCTTTGACAATCATCAGATGTCAGGTTACTCCTGGATGCATCAGTGAATGGAATCCTACTCTGCTGACTGAGTACCCATTCTGTGTTTTCCCATACCCAACTCCACAGACCAATGCTTTGGGGGAGGGATGCTAGTGCTATCTGAGGCCACATTGATAATGTGGAGACTTGGATTCTGTCTTGACCATAGTTGCCTGATATCCCAGATATCTGGTTGGAAACCCAACTCCCAACTGTACTTTGTTGGGATAGATAAAATTCCTGGTTACATAAAAATGGACAACATTATATAAAATGATGTGGTCTTCACTTCAAATTGCTCATTACCAATTTCTAATGAGGGGCAGTCTTGTATGAGTTACTGACTTAAACTCCTCCTTTTATTAACAGCGCTAAATGGCCATACTTGACTAAATAGCCATTGTTTTCGAGTAGTGCATCAGAGGTCAATCGTGACAGTGCTTTGTAATTCTCTGCTGAAAAAATTGAATAGGGTTGTGCAGTTTCCTTCCCCTGTGGCAGCCTTAGTCGTCATGATGATCTTATCAAAACATTCGAAAGAGAAATTGTGACGAAGGAAGCTGGGATAATTTTTTAATTTTTATTTCCCCCTTGTTTTGCAATATGCCTCCTTCAAATTTGTTTCTTCACTTTCAACTAATTACCATTAACATATGTGAATTGTAATCTGCATTTTCATAAAAGAGAAAGGCAGCCCCCTCAGGTTGAATTTTGTCTGTGTAATTGATTTTCTAATTTATATTGAGTATTCCTAGTTAGTATCTTTTATTATAGGGCAAAATCAGTCATTTTTATGTAACTTTAATTCCGATGTGGACTTATAAACAAATATAAATGGGAAGTTGTGCACTGGCCATACATAACTGTGTATTATTGGGAGGATGTGAAAAGTGAAAGTAGAAGACTGTGAAACGCAAGTGTGCATCTGTCGGCTACATCATTTACAGTAGACAGTACTGCACACCCCTATGTTTTCAGCCAGTATGTAGACACCGAGGACAACAAAGGAACAAAGTAGGCAAACCACAACAAAATGGCAGTTTACTTGCAGCACAGTCTAAACTATGTTGAAAAATGATTTGACTTTGAAGAAAGTGTCTACAGGACTTTCAAACCATTTTCACTGACAGTGAAACAGAGCTCAGTTTCAGAATATCTAGAAGTTATTTCTTGCAGATGGGGATTTGATGTTTGAAGAATGTGTGCAGTTAAAGAACTTTCTCAAGGATGAAGAGAAGAACTTTTCAAGCTGAAATCTGATAAGTGGAAGGAATTTTTTTTCATTGTTATGAAAACTATGACAACTTCTTAAAACTTTTCCGTCTTGTTTCAGATGATGGTGAACACTTGGTGAGCTGAGAGGAACCTTTTCCCAGCAGCAACATTAGAAACTGAAATAATAATAATAATAATAATGAAGATGGTTTAGTGATTGACATGTCTCCAGTTTTATTGAGGAAGAAGAGAAGATTCTATGAAGGAGATTGAAAAGTGAGCAAAAATCTCAATAAGGTAAAAAAAAAAAACATTGAATTGTAGCCTGTGTGTGTTTAGTCTTGGTTTTTTAAAAAATATCCCGATTTAGTTCAGAAAAAACTTGGTGTCTGGTCTGTACTAATACAGCTGCCTTCTAAATGGGCAGTGCACAGCTCTTTTGCATTTTCTTGTGGGTGCCTATGAGCCACAACTCTTATGCTCTAAACAGGTTGTCGACTCCAGGCTACCACTGGAAGATGGTTTGTCTCATAGTAGTGGTTCTCTGTTTGAATGATGTCACTGTGGTGTATGACAAATTGACAGGCAACTTATCATGCTGCTATACACTCACAATGTAGATAAGCCTGAAATGATCCTTCAGAGCATGTTTACAGACAACACAGTTGAAGATTTTAATGAATCTGTCTCACAGACACTTCTGTTCAATAGTAGATTATGATAAATATTCTGGCCAACAAAGTATCTGATTCCATTAAATTTTCAGCTATGTTTTTTCAATAATTGCAATTCTGCTGTTCAAAAATGGAAGCCTTTTGGATTGATATTTTGTTTGAAATTTCTTTCTGTTTCTTTGATGTTTGAGATTATAAATTTCATGTATTCAAATTATTTGGTTATGAAAATGCCTCATAGCAATTCTGTGTCAAATAGAAACTGTTATGAAAAATTATAACCACTAGAACAGTTCCTGAAGTTAATATTGTAAAAATGTACCTTTGATGCTTTGCACCCGTGAGTTGAGTTGTGCTATCGTTGTTAACTTTCTCAATAGTTTTAGTGAGGTTACTGAATGAGAGTAGTTGTCTTGGACTTGATGTCACATGGAACCAAGTGCAGTTTTATCTGTTGGACTGAGTAATGTGAACTCAGTGTATATCATGAACTGTAATTTGCTTTTATACTTCTGCAACTTTGAAATCAGTGACTCTTTTTTAGCCAGTTGCCAAAGCTTTAGAAATGTGGTGTTAGCTGTTGATTACATTTGGAGAATTGGGCTTATCAAAAGCTACAATGTTGTTTCATCAGCAAGTCAAGATATTAACTGAAACTATATGACCTAGAGCCCACATGAATTGTACTTCTAAATATATTTGGATGGTGAGCTGAGCCACAAAATACTTCAAATCATGTCGATGATTGTTGATACTGTTTTCTAGGTTATGCAACAAATGTCATTGGAACTCTATCCTACAGTGTTATATCCCAACATTACACTTCAGACAGTTCTGACAAACAAGAGTTACATCGTTTCAATATTTTCTTGTTGTTTGGAGTGAGTAACGGGACTCTTATAATACACAGGAAGAGAGAAGAAATAAAGCTCTTGATATCAGAGGCAGGAAGGGTCTTGGAAGATAAATTGAATGGAATGGAAGGGATAAAAATCAGAAATTTTTGACATTCCTACCTGGAATTTCCGTTGGTTGTTTTAAAAATGCTAAAATTCCACCAACCGACATATTGCCCCCTGCCAGTGGTGTGGTGTGATGTGATGCAACATGGAGGGGCAGCTGGTCAGCACACCTCTGTCCTAGGATTTTTTTTACTGTGAAACCACTACTACTCGGTCAAGCAGCTCCTCACAAGACTGACTGCATTTTGTACCAGTCACAGTCCCCCCCCCCCCCCCCCCCGAGGAAAAATCGCTGGCAGTTAGTCGAATGGCACAGCTAAGGAGGCAGACAGTGGAATGGATAGTGTGTTAAAGAGCAGTTCTAAGATGAACATAAGACAAGAATAATGGAATGTAGTCAAGTTGAATCAGGAGATGCGGAATGAATAACGAGGCATGGCCAGCGAGTTTGCATTTGAAAGCTGTACGAGGAGGGGTGAAAAAGCTTCTACCCTAACAAATAAAGAGTGAAAGAAATTTCATAATATAAATTTATTTGTATATATAATACCTGTGTACACCAATACACTTGGAGGCATGCTCAGATAACTTCTGCAAACCATTCAAAGAAAAGATCTTTGATTTCAATTGCAACAAAGCATCAGTCACTGCATCATCATCATCCTTTGAGGTATTTTTTTTTTCGGTTTGGGACAAGGAAAAAGTCTGACCCAGTCAGATCTGGAGAATATGGCAGGTGACACGTTCCACATCATTACGAAAGAATCGTGTTCATGATCCATGGAACAACTAATATAACTAACTAGAATTGGAAGTTTTTCATTGTCCATTATACGAGGTTTGTCCGGAAAATACGTATAAAGGTTGAATAATGTCTTTATGTTACAGGTTGCAGTCACCATCAGGTGAGACTACTGCTGTAATCAATCAAATCAATGCTCAGAGTCAGAGCACTCTGCGTGAAGGTGGGAGTGTGCAGCAGATTGTGTTCTTAAAGACCGTGGATTGACAGAATGATTGCTGACAAGCTGTCAACCCTCAAAACAATTGTTCACAAAAACTTGAAATGAAGAAATTGTACCGAAGCTCTTGACACCAGAACAGAAAGCAAAGAGGGTTGAGTGCTGTAGGGATTGGTTGGAAGCAGAGGAATGAGGTGACTTTCTCAACCGAGTCATCACTGAAGACGTGTCCTGGTATTAGAAATTCGATGTGGAGCTCAAAGCAAGGAATGGAAACTAGCAGGAGAACCGAGAACAAAAGAGTCGCGAAAATCAAGGTCCAATGTGATGACAGTGTTGATTCTTGGAGCATTGTTCACAAGGAATTGAAGTTCTGACACGTCTCGGAGCTCTTGTGGCAAGAGTTTGACCCTTCATCACAAGAATGCGCCCGCACACATGTCGCTCGTTGTGTTTTTGGCCCGAAGCTCAATCACCACTGGATTTAATCCCGTGTGAGTTCTTCATGTTCCCAAAAATGCGTAATGGTGTGGCATTGGGAGATGTGGAAACGACATGGCAACTAAACAACATCACAACTGAAGACTTTCAGCAATGTTATCAACAGTGGAAATGGCGTTGGCAGAAGTGTATCACGTCTCAGGGTGAGCACTTTGAAGGAGACCATATTGTAATACCTGAATAATTGTAAAATAAAGTTATTATGCAACTTTTATATGTATTTTTCGGACAAACCTCGCAGATTAGGAAATGAGACACTGAAGATAATAGAAGTGTTTTGTTATTTGGGTAACAAAATAATTGATTTTGGCTGACACAGAGAGGATATAAAATGCAGGCTTCACTGTATATCTGAGAAAGAGGAATATGTTAGGAGTGGATGTAAATGTTACGGAGTCTTTTCTGGAGGTATCTGCGTGAAGTGTAGCCTTGCTCCGAAACGAGATGTGAACAACAAGCAGTTGAAGCTAGAAAAGGATGGTATCTTTTGAAATGTGTTTCTAGGAAGAAATTTTGTTGATTTCGTGGATAAAACATAAGGTAAACTCTGTCCATCGGTACTGGCCGACCACCGTGTCATCGTTTACCAATGACGTCCAGCACACCACTATCCTGCCTGTGTCAGTTTTCTTGTCCTCGAGTTCCTCAGTTGGCATCACAAGGGTGAATGTACACTTTCCCAATCCTCTCACCCAGAAAAATCCCTGGCAGTACAGGGAATCTAAACCTGCGTCCTCGCCATGATAGGCAGCAGCAGTGAACACTAAGTTACAGAGGTAGTCAATAAGTGGATAGATGACTACTACTGGCACTCGACACCCTCTGCACTGCACCTAGAGGTGGCTAATGGAATAATTATGCAGTTGCAAATCAAATTACCAGGGACATAGTATTGAAAGAAATTTTCAGCACAACATGAGTAAAAGAAGGAACTGGTTGATAAGACATACGCTGATGCATCGAGGAATCATCAATTTGGTGTTGGTGGGATTTGAGTGAGAGGAGGAAAAACTGTTGAAGGGGAAATACAGTAAGCAGGTTCAAATAGATGTAGGCTTGCATAGAGAGCTGCATCAAACCAGTCTTTGGACTGAAGACCACAACAACAAAAACAGTTGGCTGTGTGTAGGAATTTTCTGTGGTCAGGAAAGCAATGAGAAATGATTTTCTGATTAAGAAAAGTGCAAACACTATACATTAATGTGGTGTAAAATGTTTCTTGAGCTGTTTATGAAGCCAGAGAAATCTTATATTAGTTCTTTTGGCATGATAAACCTGTACATGATGATTAAACTACACCTACCCATGGGTTTTATGCAACTTGCAATGCCTACAAATGTCATGGGCAAGATTTTCATTTCTCTCACCCACTACATGCATATTACTAGTCCTACATAAAAAAAATGAACAGGATCTTTTTGTGGGAAATTTAATGTAGTCATTTCTTTTTGGGAGGGGAGGGGATACATTTTTACTAGAAGCCATAGTTTTTGAATTATTTAACAAAAAGTACAAGACAGGCATTCAAATGCCTTTTTTCTTGAATGCCACAGAAAGTGTGGTGTCCAACAAAGTACAAAATGTAATGTAGTTAATTTTGATACAAAAAGGTTCTGTTCATTGTTTTTGCAGGACTAACAGTGAGCATGTAGGGAGGAGAGAAGATTAAAATCATGGGTGTGGTTCTTGAAGATGTTGCAGGTTCCATAAAACTTTATGGCAGGGGCAGCTGAATAACCCTGTGTATGATCCACAAGATTCAACAACATGCTGATCAAACCTCATGGTCAAACATGGCTGCTGATAGAAAATAGGTGGTTCATATTGGCTTGAGTGTCCCCATTATGTGACTGCTGTAAAGAAGAGGATGTGGGGTGTTCTTCGTCAGCTTTTATACCCACACTGGTATGCCAAAAGGCATTAAAATATACAAGGCATGCCAGAAAAGTAAGTACCATTGTGGGAAAGGACTCATGAAAACATTTCTTCAGACCGTAACAGCCACCACTGTTCAGACATTTGTCATAGCAGTAATCCAACTTTTCTATGCCCTTTTCATAGAAAGATAATACCAGTTAAGACCTCCAATACTGATCACACTTGCTTACATCATCATAGGTGTTCAAGCACCTTCATCCTGACTGATGATGAAGTAAAAGTGGTAGTCCGAAGATGTGAGATCAGCACTGATTGGCAGGTGGTCTCACTGTTCCCAAGTGAATTGTTTAGTAAGGATTTCAGTGCCACCAGCAGAAATGAAGCATCATAATGATTCGATTGAGAGTTTTGCATCTTTTGTTTTGAATAGTGTGATGGAGTTCTCTCGGTGTTTTGCAGTATCATACCGCTTTCATGGTTTCAGCTCTGAGAAGGAACTCAACAAGCAGAATGCCTTGTTGGTCGCAGAATCCATTTCACCTGACTTTTTGCACTTGCAACTTCATTATGATTTCTTTTTTGGGGGTGGTGGAGGATTGTCGGACTGTCAGTTCCTTCACTCCATAGATTGTTGATTTTATTTTGGAGTGTCATGAAGACCCCAAGTTTCATCACCAGTCACGATTCTATTTAAGAACTCATCTTCCTTATCACTGTATTCAGTGCTGAAATGTCAAAACTCTGCCAAGGTACATAATTTTGAAAGCATTTTTCAAACGCAATTCACAAAAATTTAAGCAATTTATGACTGAGTCATGCAAAACAGTTTTTGAAATACATTCTTATTGTGAACCATGTGTTTTCTCACCCATACCATCAGTGACAACAGAAGGCTGTCCAACACATGCTTCGTCATGAGTGTTTCTTCAACTGTCTCATCCACTTTCTCACCGTAAATGTCTACAAGTTGATGAATTTCAGCTGGCTTAATGTTCTGTGTGTTGGAACTAAACATAACAGAGCACACTTCACAGTCACTGGGCTCAGAGGTTGTCCTAAAGATTTTGACTGATCACTAACAAATATAAATACCACAAAATTGAGCTGCAGTGTCAAGACAATGAACCAGAGAAATGTGTGAACCTACAACACAAGTGCTGCAGTGGCAGTAGAATGATTTGGCAATTACTTTCAGGATGCACCTCATACTTAGGACTTCAATGGAAGTGCCTGTCGCCTTTTAATGTAAATTTTTGCTTATGATGGTAACTATGTTTAAGCAGTGTGTGTGTGTGTGTGTGTGTGTGTGTGGCAAGGGGGTAATTAACAGTTGAACTATCTTTGTTTTGTTTATCTCTCTCTAGTCATGACAGGTAATGTGAATCAAGGACAAAGGTACTTTCTGAGTTACCTTAGTCAAGCTCCAACCCTTCTGTCCTGTACAGCTACTTGCTTTTAGACTGAGGTTGTTACTCTCTGGTCAGCAGGTGCTCCTAAAAAAGTTGCATACATTGTGTACAAAAATCTACATTTACAAAGAATTTGTGGGGCCAGACATGTTAGTAATGCTCAAGATATGGTGTGACTATTGGTATAGGGGCAATTCAGATAATATCACCTGTCTACATTATGGCACAACTGGAATATGCTTGCTCAAATAGTGACAATGCATTCAGCTGAACTGGTAACCAGTGCTTCATATACCAACATCGTCTCCCCCTATAAAAAAAGAAATTTAGAGGCAGTCACATAAAAAAAAGCTTATTTTCCTCTCCTAAACACTCGAAAATTGTGTGTATGTAGTTTGTTTTCATAAACAGGGTGTATTAAAAGAGCTGTCACCATTACCTACACTGCTTGCATGGTGTTAATTTGCACACAGATTTCTGGTTGTTCCACTGGAAAGCTTACCAAGACATTTACAGCATAAAATTGATACCTGCTTGTATTTTAAAAAATGTACACAGCTCAAAGGTAGTGCAACTGCAGCTCTGTAGAATTACCATGCCTTTCATGCAGTACAACATTTTTAACCTCTGGGATTTGCTATGAAGTAATTACTCAATGCCATACGAAAAAACAAAACAGCCTCACTGCTAATATTTCTCACATACGTAATAGGTGATGGGAACAATGAAACCAACAAAATTAAGAAGACCATTAGCATTTTTTTTAAATTCATCTATCTTTTACAGTAAATTTCAACCATAAATGTTTCGTAGGCACATTACAACATTAACAAACACTGCATTATAAATATAATTTGGGACTTCAGTGTGCAACTATATACATGACCATTTTTATTACTTAAGGGTTAATTTTATCAACTTACAGAAACAGTTAGTTTAAGAAACATTTAATCATGCCGATGGTCACCTGTTATCTCACTGCTACATAGTGTTAAACCATAAGCTAGGTGGAAGACTCACTGGACGAAAAATTGTTAGAACTACCGACATACATTGGTAAAAAGCACTTCTGCTGGTCTCAAAATACTTTATTGTGCGCTTCTGTTCCAAATGACAACTTCACAGCTACAGTAATTTCACCAATAAGGTGGGCTACAAATAGGTTGTAATATTCTGACCTGAGTAGCTCTTCAGCAAATAGAGCTACATAATATGTGCTACTGTTTTTACATGACCACTAATGCTAGTCATGTTTACAATAGAAACAATAATTAGGCCCAATACATTTAAAATTGTATGCCTGCAGCCAGAATGTACTACTTGTTGGAAATGAAAATTCATCAAAATACTTGTAGTACACACTGAAATACCTTGCATCCATTCTCTCTTGCTGCAATAAAGCTAAATCTCATAGCCAAAGGCAGTTGTACATTGTTGTGGGGAACTAGAATAGCTAGTAAATGTTACTAAATAATATCTGTATTCATTTGAGTTTGTTTCACCAAGATCGAGATTATGTTGTCACTTATGTCCCCTTGTTCTCACATTAACCGATTAGTTTTCAATTTTGGCCAGTTGATACAAGACAGACTTATAACTCCTTCATGTTCATTGTTATTGGCAATAACTTTATTAGCTCTGATGACAATACAAAACTTGATAAACAAGTCAATGCAATCTGTGCCAGCACTTACCTCTTTCAAATTTTGTTTACATTCAGTGCTATTCATTTTGTTCTAAGGCTTGTGTTTAGTATAAATAACCAATGGTGCATCTGTAGGCCATACCAGGTCCAATATTAAAACTGCCTCAATTTGATCCCATAGATTGCCACTTTACTGATGTGGCATTTAATAAATTAAAAAGAGCATCTCTCTTGAAATATTTACAAACTGAATACTGCTGAACAAGACGTACGTACATTTGACACAGTTATACAATTGAAAACGTTGACAGATGCTCCAAAAATTTCTTTTGCAACCTGAATACTGAAACATGTTCTAGGAACTACTTTAAAATGTTAAAATTCTACACTGGAAGACACTCTGTTTCATTTTTATATTACTGCAGAAGGGCAGGAGCAAGATAAGGTACTTTCAGGTTCCAGTACTGACCATGGTCTTACTGTCATCCAGTTAGAAACATTCACACAATGTTAGTCATAGCAGAAGCACTTCCACTACAATGGTTGTGACAAGTATGCTCCTAAACCCTATTATTCTCATTTACTTTTTTGTGGTTTACATTGTTCACTGATAAACAATGGCATCCTAGCAGACACTGTAGAAATAAACTTCTTTGGACCAAATACATGTTAAATGTTTATTAGTATTTCTGTCACAACAATAGAAGGTAAGTAAGGTTGCTCCACACCAAAATTATAAAATTTTTTACTGCCAACACCAGCTGTTCTGCTCCAAAATCAAACTAAATTTTCAGGTCTTCTGTGTGGTCTGCAAGTTCCTTTATGTTGGGAGCATATGTTTTACTTAATAGACAAGTTTTCTAGAACTTGTGATTTAGTAGAAAGCAAAGAAAAAACTAAAAGGCGATGAAATGAGAAATTAGAATGTGTGAGAATCACTCCAATTAGGCCAGTGGCTATATAATCTTGGTGGTGCACGGAACTGGGTTCTCAAGGCTGAGAAGAGACAGAAAAATGAAGTGAGATGTTTATGTTCCTTTGAAAGATCTAGAGACACTAGGAAGGATTATGTATGCCAATCAAGGACTATTTAAGACCATGACAGTTGGTCCTCTTGACTAGGGGTGTGAGAGAACAAACCACCACAGAAGAAAGGGAAAAATATTGTGAACTGCTATGCCAGATAGACAAATGTGTAAATTCATTAACTGAACACATAACAGGTATTGACTAGTAATAAGTTTCGCCAAAGCCAGTTGTCATTGGTTAGGTCAATACATGTCTAAGATGTCATTTTTCATGAGTAACACTGTGTGAACAAAGAACAGCTCTCAAGCATACTAAACATCAATGACCCGCTGCCTACTGGAATAACAAAGTTTCTTTATGGACCACATTTTGATTACTTGGCAGAAGCAATCTCTAGTTTATAGTGGGCTGTAATGATATCAAGCATAATATCTCACATCACCTCATAACTTTGGCATTCTGCTGTTTTTAGGGCAGTGCTTAACAAATCAAAGAAGTTCGCCAAGATATGGCACCGTTTTTTATAATACCTGCCACTCTGCTTGTGTCATGTTAATGGAAACTGACAATCATAGCACCCACAATGGTTCAATTTTCACTTTCACAAAAAGAAAACCAGACTGTCTGTGGGTTTGGTGTTCAGCAGGGGGCAAAACCTTGTTAGTTGTCTCGCTGCGAGACTCAAAAGCATTCTAATGCCCGTGCTTACATCACCAGGTTTTGAGAGAACTGTCAGAAGGCAGCAGTGTTATTCTTGGCAGGTCCTGGCAAAAATTACTATTGGGACAGCAAATGCATTAAATCAATAGAAACTGCTGTCAGGTAGAACCACTGTACTCAATAACAACCAGAATCATTTCTATAAGTATCGCATATGAGTGCAGCTTATGGAAACTATATGGACATGAGTTCAAAATCCCTTTCTTATCTGCAGGAATTTACACTAGATTATCACACAACAGCTGTAGGGACCTAGAATAAGTTTATTCATTGAGAATACAGAAAATTGCGACACTCTCATTTTGTTATTTTCAACAGAACAACCAAAGGAAATGGAAAATCTAGCTGAAGAAATTAATAAATTACACCACAAAATTCAATTCATTTCATGTCACTGTAGGAATGAAACATTAACAGAACTTTTATATAAAATTCTGAAATTTCCAGGAAGCCAACAATTACCAGGGTTACCATCCATATCAATATAAAAATGTGTTCTTCAGAAGAATGTTTAATCACATGCGTAATGATCCAATGGATACAAGTGAAATATAAAAAGAAACACAAATTGTAAAATCAGCTGCCTCCAGTTATGAATACATTCCCGCTGTAATACATAAATTAAACCAACCACCCACAAACAGGAAGACCATCTTTGTAATAAGCTGACCGTCCTCAAGGAAGATTTCATGCCAACATCTTCAAGTTGTATGACATAAAAATAAGCTTCTTCACAAGCAACACAATACTGAAAGCACTAAGCAAGAATATCACAAGTCAGGTATGTCCAAACTTCTGCAATAAACAAACTGGTAGAAGCACAGGGATGCACTCTGTCTTAACATCCAAAACAAATCTGACTTTGCAGAATGAGTTACTGGGCAAGAATTGTGGCAATCAGTGTAGAAAAGAACCAGGCAAGAAATCTGACTTTCTTGAAGGAACTGAAATATCTTTCAACAGAGATACAGCACCAGTCTACTTGCTCAATGACAAATCTTGCCTTCACAACTATGAAGGCTTTATATTTCAAAAATAATTAAATTAAAAAAAAACCTGCCCCCCTATCTCTCTTTACATCTTACCTACATTAATATCACTATAAATAATCTTGCATGATATATCTAAGCCTTCTACTCTTGTTTTTAAAAGTAAACTTCATCTACATAGCAAGAGCTGCAAATATTGGAACTTAACTCTATTATTGGGCATTCATGTTCAGTTTTGATAAAAGTATTTACCCACACACTTTTATTGTCTCTGAGCAAAGTATGTTATATC
The DNA here is from genome assembly GCF_023897955.1 of Schistocerca gregaria. Taxonomy (NCBI): domain Eukaryota; kingdom Metazoa; phylum Arthropoda; class Insecta; order Orthoptera; family Acrididae; genus Schistocerca; species Schistocerca gregaria. The sequence goes on from NW_026061899.1 coordinate 2,208,482, forward strand.
TTCATAACACGCATCAGTTGTACAGTGCTGGCTAAGTTTAGTAATCAATTGTGCCTCATGGGCATGACTATTTTCTGAAGTAGTGATGGAAGGAATTGACACTTTGAATGCTGCATAGAGGGCTATGTGAGTGTCTTTTCTGAGCAGCACATTGCAAATCATACCAGATAAGCTCAATGTTCAAATCTGGGGAGTTTAGTGGCCAGTGGAAGTGTTTAAATTTAGAAGAGTGTTCCAGGAACCACTTTGTAGCAATTCTGGACCTGCCAACTGTATCATTGTCCTGCTGGAATTGACCGAGTCCATCAGAATTCCCAATGGACAGGATGCTTATGTATGTGTCACCTTTCAGGGTCATACCTAGCCATATACTCCAACTGCATGCCTCCTACATCATTACAGAGCCTCCACCAGCTACAACTGTCCCCTACTGACATGCAGTGTCCATAGATTCAAGAGGTTGTCTCCATGCCTGTACATGTCCAACTGCACAACACAGTTTGAAATGAGACTTGTCTGACCAGGCAATGCGTTTCCACTCATCAACAGTCAAATATCGGTGTTGATGGACCCAGGTGAGGCATAAAGCTTTGTGTCGTTCAGTCATCAAGGGTACACAAGTGGACCTTCCGCTACAAAAGTTCATATCGGTGATGGTTCACACTCTGACACTTGTCCATGGCCCAGCACTGAAATATGCAGAAGGGTTGCACTTCTGTCACTTTGAATGATTCTCTTCAGTTGTTGGTCCTGTTTTTGCAGGATCTTTCTTCGGCTGCAATGATGTCGGAGATCTTATGTTTTACTAGATTCCGGATATTCACTGAATGCTCATGAAAATAACCACTTCATTCTTACGTTGGAGATGCTTTGTCCCATTGCTCATATGCCAACTATAACACCACATTCAAATTCACGTAAATCTTGATAAGCTGCCATTGTAGCAGCACTAAGCAATCTAGCATCTGTGCCAGAAAAATGTTGTCTTATACAGGCATTGCCGACTGCAGTGCCATAATCTGTATGTTTACAAATCCCAGTATTTGAATACGCATGCCTAAGCCAGTTTTGTTGGCAATTCAGAGTATATACATATCCAGTGAGAAGATAATGATATGTTACCAATCCACATACTGTGATGGAAGAGGTACATGGCAGGGAATGTGTTCTGTTGTTTGGTGGTTGATGGTATTCTGGGACCATTTTATCCTCAGAAAAAAAAAAAACCTCTTACCTTGATATGCTCAGGCTGTTACTATGACTGGCTGACTCCCGAGACACAGTCTTTTTCCAGCAATATGGTGCACTGTGGCAGATGTTGCGGACCAGGTGTTACGAGGTATGCTGAAATGGCAGGGGTGGTCCTATTCCCTGGTGTTCTAGGCCAACAGGCATTAGAAACGTGGGCTTGTTTCTGTGAGCACATACCAAGGACAGATTCTAACAAGCAGCTGTCAACCACATCAAAAATTTAATGAACAAAATCATTTCTGTCCTTGCCACAGGTGATGCAGATATAATGTGCTGAATGTGGATCGATCCTGATAACAGACTGGAAATTGTGCCCACATGTTGAAATTGATTAAACTGCATAAAACTTTGTGACAATACCTTAGGTCTAATTTGTTTGCATGCTGTTACACAACATAAGTGTTCTGTAACTTTTGAGACACTCTGTTTATCCTCTGCCCATTGCAGGTTAAAAACCTTATTGTGCTGTCAGAGCCCTTGATATGTTCTCAGAAAGAGGCTAAACCACCACACATTTCAAGTCACCTGCTGTCCAGTTTATGTGGTGTTTGCTCCACTGACAACATATACATTTTTATGCCTCAATAGTCTTCTGCAATGGTCCCACTGCATGCAACTTGGCATCACAATATTTGGTTGAAAAATAGTAGACATGGGTCTGCAGTGATTCCTGTTGTGTTTGAGACTGACTGTCAATGGCAACTTACAATGTTCATCTCGATGACTAACTACGAGTTAGGATCTTAATGTGGCCACATTGTGTGGTACAACATTCCTTGTAGACAAGCATTTGGGAGAGAATAATCCCATACGAGCAGGGTTGAGGAAAGAGCATGTAAAAGGCACATTATAAAATATGTGATGAAGGGAGGCAAATAACGTTGAGTAGCATCTATCGACCCACTTCACTGAGTGGTCAGCATATCTGACTGCCATGCAGTTCATTTCCAGTCATGTCGCACCTTCTCTCTGCTCAGGGAGTGGGTGATATGTTGTCCTTATTATTGATTCATCATCGCCAGCATGAAATTCACCCACCGTGGTGTCAACAGAAAAGACCTGCTACTTGTCAGCCAAACTTACCCAGCAAGTGACTCCCAGGTATCAATGTCCATATGACCACTTCATTCCACCTAGAGCATTAGAAAGGGAAACGTACCAAAGAGGAACAGTGACTAAATATGCTAAATGTGTTGGGCTATAAACAAACAAAGATACTATTTCAAAATTTAAAAGCTTTTGTCTACCTTGGTCACCAAAGTCTGAACATTATGGCCTTTCCTCAGAAACATACAGTGATCACAAGTCCAAAGTAGCAACCGAAAAGATATCTTATCAGTGTACTATCAGATATGAGGCTCCTCTGAAATTGTCTATGGAGGTTTTTTACTTTCTCCTACATAAAGGGTGAGATGAACTCCACTGATAAAATTCAGGTGGTGGTTCAAAGATGTTTTATGAGTATTTTGGTACAATGGACCTTGGTCTCCTGTGGCTCACTGCAAAGTAATAATGTAATTATGATTTATTTAGTTTGTTACCTTCATTTCTTCTGAAAATACACTGTCCAGACACGTTAATGTGACTTAACGTCAAGACCTCGAATAACCTCTTTTTGCAGTGCACACCGTTGCGAGACATGCAGGAAGAGATTCATGGAAATGATCATATGGCATTAATGACTGGCAGACCCCATCCAGGCTCGATCAGTTGCCTACTGCAATTCTTTTCATTTTATGCTGCTTTTGAGACATGCTTGTTGATGACAAGAACAACACAATGCCCACTTTCCAAGGACACAAAAATCCCGTATCAAACTGGGCTCCCCCACGTGGCTGTGAGGTTCTGTATTAACAGGGGTGTGGAGCCATTACTATTTCATTGCCAAGTCCAGGTGTTCTAGGTTTCTCATGTGAGGATCCACAGACAATACACCCTGGCAGGGGGGTTCCCACAGATTCTCAGTTGGTTTAAATCCGAGGACTTTGGTGGTTAGAGGCATGTAATAAACTCGTCCTGTTGCTGTTTGAACCACACATGTACACTGCGAGCTGTGTTGCATTGTACTGCTGGTAAATGTCACTATGCTGAATAAAAACAAACTGTGTGTACGGGTGGACACGGCCCTCGAGGACAGACGGATACATCTGTTGATCCTTTGTGCCTCCCAGAATATCATCACCACCCAGGGAATGCCACAGACTCCCTCCCCTGTTGTGCCCCATTCTGACAGTTGTTGCAGTGTGTTTTGCTTTCAGACATTTAACAATGTGCATGCCAATGGCCATCTGTCATTTGAAAAGCCTCTCGGTTCATCTGGGTGGTCAGTTGTTTAACAGATGCACGTCTCTGCAGCTGACACTCACCCCTGTCATCTGTGGCCCATGACTACACAACAGTATCCACGGCACCAATTCTGAATAGCACCATTTTGCTGAGCACAGTATACTTTAACCACACTGACATGCGAACAGTTTACAGACTTACTCATTCCCAAATGCTTCCACCCTTTCCCCAAAAGCCAATGACAGTGCACATTTTGTCTCCTCCTTACAGTGACAACTGCACTATTTTCTCTGGCTCCCAACATGCTTTGTATACCCTTCACTGCATGTGGTGTTGTCTGTGAGTGATTACTGCATGTCGATTTTGATTGCAGGCAGTGGTCACATTAATATTATGGACCAGACCGTGTATCTACACAATAAAGAAAAAACCCAGTGTAGCATATCAACTGTATTTTGTCAAAAAATATGCAAGTTTTTTCCACAGAAACGAAAATTTCTAAATTCGTTCCCCTGTTGAAAAAGAGTGATAATCTTGAAACAGAAAACTGCAGACCTGTCTCACTTCTCCAAACTTTCTCTAAGGTTTTGGCGATACTAATCAAATATAGAGTGACACATTATCTTAATTTTGGAATCTGATAAACAGTAATCAGCATGGATTTCTAGCTGGGAGTAGTACCGAAACAGCTGTACTGGAAAAAACCCAAAAGAAATAATTAGTAAATTGGGAGAGGGAAAAAGTGTTGTCAGGATAAATCTAGAGCTGTCAAAAGCCTTTGACACTGTTGACCACAGCATACTTTTGGAAAAGCTTGAAGCTATAGGTATCAGAGGACCGGAACCAAAAGTGGCTTGAGTAGTATCTGGAAAAGAGGATGACGGTGGTTGGAATTACAGCACCAAAAGAAGTGTATTAGGCCCCTTGCTGTTCCCCATTTACATTAATTATATTCATGTGCCAGAGAGAAAAGCTAGAATCAAGTTGTTTTGCTGAAGATACTAGTTTAATTGTTTGTTTTATGAAGCAGTCATTGCACACTATTGTGGACCATGTCCTACAAGATACACAAAAATGGCTCGGTGCAAACAAGCTAACACTGAATGCAAAAAAAAAACTAATTATGTGCAATATGTAAGAATAAGTGAACATGACGACCTACATCTCACTATGGAGGGAAACAACTTGAAAGAGTTCAGTGAGCAAAATTCCTGGGTATGCACATTGATGAGAAGATAAACTGGAAGGACCATGTGGTGAGCTTAGCACTAAAACCCAATTCAGCATGTTTTGTACTTGGAATAATTTCAAGAGTTTGTAGTAATGACTGTACCAGATTAGTATATTTTGGCTATTTCCAGTCAATTGAGGCCTATAGGATAGTATCCTTGAGGAAAAACAAATTGTTGTTTAAATGAGATTTTCAAATTACAAAAACACCCTATTCAGATAACGACCCAGAGCCCACATCAAACACGTTGTAGGCCCCTTTTTAAAGCATTGGAAATTTTTGCAATTCCATCATTATACATTCTGAAATGTCTGTCGGTGATCAAACAAAATCGCGACAAAATGAAAAACCAATACAGGTTACCATACACGGCAATGTAAAAATCTCCACTTACAGGCTGTAATAAGGACCCAAAGTCAGAAACATGTATGTAATTAAAGGCATCAAACTTTTTAATGCACTACCAAAACATATCAAAGAGCTGGAAAATTAGGATAAATTTAAAACTGTTATAAAGAACAACATGCTTGACAAATGTTATTACAGCATAAGTGAATAGCTGTGCACAAATGTATAAGGATTTAATTTCATGTGATGAACAAAATTTCATCAGTGAATGTATCTTGCAAGCCCATAAGAAGATCAATAACCACATGCTTAACAAATGTCACTAAAGTATAAGTGAATAGCTCTGCTCAACTGTAGAAAAATATATGATGTGGCAAATGAAATCACAACTTCAAGGAATAGGTCTGTCCAGCACATAATTTCTTGTGTCATAAAAACAGTTATTTGTTGTATATTGTATTAAAAATGAGATAAATTAATATGAATACAGCACAAATTTGATCATTGGGATGTTGTGGTCTTAAGTCCTGATACTGGTTTGATGCTGCTCTATCCTGTGCAAGCTGCTTCATCTCCCAGTACCTACTGCAACCTACATCCTTCTGAATCTGTTTACTGTATTCATCTCTTGGTCTTCCTCTACGTTTTTACCTTTCCTGCTGCCCTCCAATACTAAATTGGTGATGTCTGAGAACATGTCCTACCAACCGATCCCTTCTTCTACTCAAGTTGTGCCACAAACTCGCCTTCTCCCGAATCGTATCCAATACCTCCTCATTAGTTATATGATCTACCCATCTAATCTTCAGCATTCTTCTGTAGCACCACATTTCGAAAGCTTCTATTCTCTTATTGTCCATGTTTCACTTCCATACCAGGCTACACTCCATACAAATACTTTCAGAAACGACTTCCTGACACATAAATCTATACTCGATGTGAACAAATTTCTCTTCTTCAGAAACGCTTTCCTTGCCATTGCCAGTCTACATTTTATATCCTCTCTACTTCTCATCAGTTATTTTGCTCCCCAAATAGCAAAACTCATTTACTACTTTAAGTGTCTCATTTCCTAATATAATTCCCTCAGTATCACCTGACTTAATTCGACTACATTCCATTATCCTTGTTTTGCTTTTGTTGATGTTCACCTTATATCCTCCTTTCAAGACACTATTCATTCCGTTCAACTGCTCTTCCAGGTCATTTGCTGTCTCTGACAGAATTACAATGTCACTGGCGAACCTCAAAGTTTTTATTTCTTCTCCATGGCTTTTAATACCTACTCCGAACTTTTCTTTTGTTTCCTTTACTGCTTTCACAATATACAGATTGAATAACATCGAGGAGAGGCTACAACCCTGTCTCATTCCCTTCCCAACCACTGCTTCCCTTTCATGTCCCTCGAATCTTATAACTGCCATCTTGTTTCTGTACAAATTGTAAATAGCCTTTCGCTCCCTGTATTTTACCCCTGCCACCTTTAGAATTTGAAAGCAAGTATTCCAGTCAACATTGTCAAAAGCTTTCTCTAAGTCTACAAATGTTAGAAACGTAGGTTTGCCTTTCCTTAATCTACTTTATAAGGTAAGTCGTAGGGTCAGTATTGCCTCATGTGTTCCAATATTTCTACGGAATCCAAACTGATCTTCCCCGAGGTTGGCTTCTAGTTTTTCCATTCATCTGTAAAGAATTTGCGTTAGTACTTTGCAGCTGTGACTTATTAAACTTATAGTTTGGTAATTTTCTCATCTGTCAACGCTTGCTCTCTTTGGGATTGGAATTATTATACTCTTCTTGAGGTCTGAGGGTATTTCGCCTGTCTCATACACCTTGCTCACCAGATGGTAGAGTTTTGTCAGGACTGGCTCTCCCAAGGCTGTCAGTAGTTCTAATGGAAGGTTTTCGACTCAGGTCTTTCACTGCTCTGTCAAACTCTTCATGCAGTATCATATCTCCCATTTCATCTTCATCTACATCCTCTTCCATTTCCACAATATTGTCCTCAAGTACATCACCCTTGTATAGATCCTCTATATACTCCTTCCAACTTTCAGCTTTCCCTTCTTTGCTTAGAACTGAGTTTCCATCTGAGCTCTTGATATTCATACAAGTGGTTCTCTTTAATTTTCCTGTAGGCAGTATCTATATTACCCCTGGTGAGACAAGCCTCTACATCCTTACATTTGTCCTCTACCCATCTCTGCTTAGCCATTTTGCACATCCTGTCGATCTCATTTTTGAGACATTTGTATACCTTTTTGCCTTCTTCATTTACTGCATTTTTATATTTTCTCCTTTCATCAGTTAGGTTCAATAACTCTTCTGTTACCCAAGGATTTCTAGCAGCCCTCATCTTTTTTCCTACTTTATCCTCTGCTGCCTTCACTACTTCGTTTCTCAAAGCTACCCATTCTTCTTCTACTGTATTACTTTCCCCCATTCCTGTCATTTGTTCCCTTATGGTCTCCTTGAAGCTCTGTACAACCACTGGTTCTTTCAGTTTATCCAGGTCCCATCTCCTTAAATTCCCACCTTTTTGCAGTTTCTACAGGTCATAACCAATAGATTGTGGCCAGAGTCCACATTTGCCCCTGGAAATGTCTTACAATTTAAAACCTGTTTCCTAAATCTCTGTCTTACCATTATATAATGTGAAATATTGCAGTATCTCCAGGTCTCTTCCACATATACAACCTTCTTTCATGATTCTTGAACCAAGTGTTAATCATAGCTAAGTTATGATCCGTGCAAAATTCTACCAGATGGCTTCCTCTTTCATTTCTTCCCCCCCCCCCCCCCCCCCCCCCAAATCCATATTCACCTACCACGTTTCCTTATTTCCCTTTTCCTGCTACCGAATTGCAGTCACCAATGACTATTAAATTTTCGTCTCCTTTCACTATCTGAATAATTTCTTTTACTTCATCATACATTTCTTCGTCATCTGCAGAGCTAGTTGGCATATAAAGTTCTACTACTGTGGTAGGCGTGGGCTTCGTGTCTATCTTGGCCACAATAATGCGTTTACTATGCTGTTTGTAGTAGCTTACCCACACTCCTATTTTTTTTATTCATTATTTTACCTACTCCTGGTTACCCCTCATTGATTTTGTGTTTATAACCCTGTAGTCACCTGACCAAAAGTCTTGTTCCTCCTGCCACCGAACTTCACCAATTCCCGCTATATCTTACTTTAACTTATCCATTTCCCTTTTTAAATTTTCTAACCTACCTGCCCGATTAAGGGAACTGAAATTCCACGCTCCGTTCCGTAGAACGTCAGTTTTCTTTCTCCTGATAACGACATCCTACTGAGTAGAGCTCGCACAGAGATCCGAATGGGGGATTATTTTACCCCCGAAATGTTTTACCGAAGAGGACGCCATCATCATTTAACCATACAGTAAATGTGCATGCCCTCGGGAAAAATTTCTGCCATAGTTTCCCCTCGCCTTCAGCCATTCGCAGTACCAGCACAGCAGGGCCGTTTCGGTTCGTGTTACAAGGCCAGATCAGTCAATCATCCATAATGTTGCCCTGCAACTACTAAAAAGGCTGCTGCCCCTCTTTAGGAATCACACCTTTGTCTGGCCTCTCAACAGATACTCCACCGTTTTGGTTGCCCTATGGTACGTCTATCTGTATCACTGAGGCAAGCAAGCCTCCCCACCAACGGCAAGGTCCATGGTTCATGGTTCATTGGGATGATGATAAATAAAAGTGGCGAGTGGATGAGTGTGTTATGCATTGCAAGGCAAAACACAGCCAACTGGGCACGGTATAGCAAGAGCCAACGCTGCAGCACACTACTGGAACAGAAACCTTTCATCATTTTCCACTATGGAAGTGTTTAGAGAACGTGAGCTTAAGTCCTAAACGAACATAGTGTGGATGTGTAAGCCCTCAGCCTTCGTGCACTAAATTCTTCTCATCTCAGTACCACAGCCTTCGCCATCGGCGTAACCGTGGAATGCAGTAAGGGGTTGGCTGTTCGACCACAAGAAGCAGCAGCCTGCCCTGAGTTACAAGGGGCTAGCGGAAATTCGCGGGGATTGTCAGCTGCACTGTTTTGCTGCTTTACCTACAACTCAGACTATTGTGGTCGTGACATTTCTTGTACCTATTAAGTGTTGCAACAATGTATTTGTATGATTTCAGCTGTTACAACTGCGACTCTATGGCATCACGGTAATAGGGTACGGCATTTTTTCGCCTGTTTAACTGCACAGTTTTATTTTTCGCTATCGATTTGCTGTAGTACCTTAGAACATATTCTGAGGTCAAACAGAACGACCTCAACGCGAGCCAGCATGAATTTCGAGAATATAGATCATGCAAAACCCAATTCACTTAAAAAGCACAGTTGTCCTGGTGAGTGAAATGCGTTTCGGAAATCAGGAAACACCGTTTTCCCCTGTCTGCCTTGATCTCTGGTTTTCAGACTGTCGTTCGAGTCGGGTTGCACGTAGTCGATGTTTTCGGAATCCATGCTGCTTAGCAGGGGGGAGCTCATTCAGTCTGAGGTAACTCGTTACGCCTGAGTTCAGAATTATAAATTTTCTGCTTGACCAAGATTTCGTGCCACCGTGAAGACCAGCCTAGACTTCAGGGTGGCTCTAATGCCACTCTTGATTCCTTGTGGATAGCTTGGAAGTTAATGCTGATAATCTCTGAGAACTGTACACAGTCGTATGCGTGAATACAAGGTGCGCTGATAAAAAGTAAAACATTTATTAACTGTCGGCTGCTACTTGGTAATCAGCACGTGATTACCGACGCAAAAGGTAATACAGAGTTTGACAGTAGGCGTACAAAAAATATCTCGTGACCAAAGACGTAAGCGTAGTTATGGCGATTCGCTTCTTAAAAGTTTACACAAGTACAGATGGAAATTGTGCTCGAATATCTGATACAAATAAAGCAATATACTGATGTGAGTTGGGCGTTTTACTGCTCTGTAACTGGCAACAGGATCGCGTTTACGTGTATGTTATCTGGGCATCACAACCAATTAAAATAAATCCTCCCCCCCCCCCCCCCATAAGCATAAAAAAGCAAATGTCGGGCTTGGTAGTCTAGCGATAATGAGCGTGCAGGAACAGTAGAAGTCGCCAGTTCGAATCTCGGTGCCTTTCTTTTTTGTATTTTTAAGTGCAGTGTGCCATGTTTTTGGCTAAATATACCACTTAATCTTTTACCCTTGTTTTCGTCTGTCTGTTGCAGATCCTTTGCTTCGGGAACGGGGAGATGTATCAAGTTGAAATTTTTTTCACATACAGAGGTCGTGTTCCCTTCACGGTGTAAAATATACAGACCTAGAGGGCACTTTCTGTTGACCTACACTAATGAAAATTAGCAAGGAGCAAGGTTTTACAGTACACGTAAAGGAAAAATCCGAAAACTGGCAATTTGTTATTATATCACACGGAAATTGTTATCCAACATCGAACTTCAAATTACAACATCAGTAGTTCTGCGTTCATGTTGACTGGGTCCCAATACTAAACGTCAAATATCGCGCAAGGAATGGCAGTATTGTGTTTCGGAATGTAGCCGTCATCAGATATCCATATGCATATGTCGTTCAAAGTTGCATGTGAAGCAAAATTTCGCAGAATAGACGCAGTTAGCCTCAATGCAAAACTTCTAATTACTCTAATAACAGTAATACTTAAATATCTTCAACATTTCGCGGTCCTGTCACCAACTGTATAAACATTAATTTTAATAATGAACAGTCTCAGTTGCACCGTTTATCTAGAATTTACCTGTGTTTCAGTCGGGATAACCCAACCTTCTTCACAATAACATATCTACTGTCTGTCCATAGTGGACATCGCCAAGTTAATACTACTAATTCATAAACTATCGCCAGACTGTAAAACTTATCTGGCACTGCCTCGGCCCCACTTCGCGACCGCGATACGGCAGCCACGAGTGCTGTACTGGATCTCCACTATGAACACACAGTAAACACTGTTATTCTGAAGAAGGTTGAGTTATCCCTACTGAAACCTTCGTAAAGTCTAGGTAAGCGGTGCAACAGAGGCTGTTCATTATTAAAATAATAATACTGGTCGCCTGCTTCCTGCATGACTTTGTCACATTTATACTATTAAAATGAAAACATTCTCGAAAATCTTTTAATCCGTGGGATCGGTATCTTGCCAGGATCAATGTCGATAACGGGTGAAAATAGTCGAGATTCTCTACTCCCGGAACGTATGAACTGTCTACATACATAATTAAGTTTGTATAACATCCTCACCGAGCGAGTCCATTTTTTCGTTTTTTTTTTTGTATATTATGCAATGTACCTTTTTTCTCTTTTGAAAATGTGTCTTAATGACGTGTAAGATTTGGCAGTTCATGGATGACTGACATGCAATGATTCAAACCCATTACATTCTTATGCCTTGTATTAAATAACAATGCTGCAATGAGACTGAAAATTGAAACCTATTACAGGGTTGCCACAACTTTCACTTGGGGGAAAGACCTAAATTGTAAAAAAAAAAGTAATGACCTCTGTGTTTCTGAACGTGTGAACAAAAATCTTAAGTACTAACATCAAAATGTTGTGTAATGAACTGCTTGTAGATGGAGAAAGGAAGCTCAATGGTAGATATGTTTAATTAAGATCACTGATTTTATTTTCATAAAGCGAAACCCATTTGGTGACGATAATATGCATTTTCTTGGAGTTGCGAGACACATTCCTGAAAGCAGTGATGGTATTTAAAATAATCTCAGAAAAAAGTAGGCCTCTCGAAATAAATGTACAAGGTGGGGAAGAGGTGTGTCAACCAACACTGTAGGTGACTGCTAATAAAATTATGCTTCTATGTTCGTAATTGTCGGTTATTACTCACTGAGTTATGTCTATTATCTACAGGTATTGTGTGATTCTTTTTCTTTCAATAAATACATGACTTCATAGTGTACAACAAACTGCCTGCGATTGCCACAAATTTTTTTTTCTTATCGTCCATTCTTTCAAATATATAAACTACTTTCGAAGTGCCAAAATATACTATAATAAATAAATTTTGTATCAAACGCCGCACTGTACAATGTACTTGCTGTGAGACAGTCACGATGCCCGAAATACATCGCCTGGGGCCGAGGAGGGGCACCACAGTCCTAGGTCCATGGTAGTACCCGCACATTAGTGGCAAACTATGGGCTTTGGATCGGCAGGCCCGATCCGTTAGAGAGACCCACAGAAATGGCCTGCAATTTTGGCCCGCCACGAAAGTCCATTCATGTGGCCAGCCATTCACATGTCACAGTCACCACGTCGATGAAATGAGACCGCGGCGATAACACACGCAACGGGTAACTCGAGCAAATACTCTGAGAGTAGTCAGCAACTCACCGTAAGGATGATCGCTCAGGCACATAGAAAAGACCATCAAACTCTATAACTAAATTTTTGGCTATAGCCTTTGTCAGAAAACGAAAGTAGTTGTGACTTTTTTTTACCGCCAGTTCATTCGTCCAGTTGCGGAAGCTGTCAGGCGCTGACGCCACGCTGCAACACACTACTGCCAGGCGGGCTGCATCGGGCACAGCCCCTGTAAATTAGCAACTGCACAGTCCAGCGAGCTAAGAAAGTTGCGACTCGGTCTGCAGAGGTCCTTGGTGCACACGAGACACTAGAACAGGTGGTGCACACAACCGCGACAGTATCAGTGCTGCTGCGGACCTTTCGCTGCATCCACCGTGACTCGTGCGGCCACTGGAGTGTAAGTGTGCCTCCCGGGCAGTCCCGTCGTAGCCGACAATTGGTGCCCAGCATCGACTCCGACTGCACGCCGCCTTCGCTTCCTGTCCACAGTGTTAACTATACAGACGGCGCTTCTACGAAATCGGCAAAAAATTAGATACACCATTTAAAGAATATTATGTTTTTGAAGAAAACTACACTGTCAAAAATTCCCTTTAACTAACAGCTAAAATTAAAAACTTTTCCATTTCTGATGATGGTAATTCCGTATCCTTTAACGTAGTTAATTTACTTGTTAACATTCACATTTATGAGACTATTAAAATTACTGATGAGAATCTTCTCCAACACAAAAACCTAATGTACAAGAAATTAAAGATGTCATTAGGTTATTACTTCTGATACTCTCCTACAACTATTTCCAGTTTAACGCTGAATTTTTTTTTACGACCTTAAGCCTTTGCCGTGCCCATTTGTATAACAAGTACGCTTGCCAACAGTTTTGTTAAACATCACAAAAGGCAGTACTTTAAGAAATTGGTGTGACCTGAGCAATTTTCCAGTCTTTAGGTACGGATCTTTCTGTGAGCGGTTGTATATAATTACTAAACATGGAGCTATTGTATGAGCACACTCAGAGGAAATTGACTGGTATACAATCTGGAACGGAAACCTTGCCTTTAATAAGTGATTTAAGCTGCTTTGCTACACCGAGGATATATGCTTCTCATTTTGGCACTTTCTGTTGACTGGGCTTCGGGAATACTTGCTTCGTATTCTTTGCTGAAGGAGTTTCGGAAAACCACGTTTCTTAACTCTACTTTAGTAGCACTGTCATCAGTGACTCCACCGTTACTTTCGCGCAGTGAAGGTACTGATGGCGTCTTGACACTGGTGTACTTCATGCATGACCAGAATCTCTTTGGGTTTTTCGCCAGATTTCGAAACAGAGTTTTGTTGCGGAAATTATCAAGAGCATCTCGCTGTAGTAACCGCTATATTTAGAACTTCTGCAAAACATTGCTAGTCTTGCGGATTTTGGATTCTTTTAGTTTTGGCATGCTTTTTCGTTACTTCTGCAACAGCGATTTCACCCGTTTTGTCCATGGGGGATCAGTACCATCACTTATTAATCTATGTGGTATATATATCTCTCAATAGCAATCGATACTATTTCTCTGAAATCATTCCACATCTTTTCTACGCTTACATGATCAGATCGGAAGGAGTGGAGGCTGTTTCCTTAAAAATCGTTAAGAGCATTGTCAGATTTTTTTAAACAGATGTACTTTAAGTTTCTTTTTCATGGTTGTAGGTGTTACACTATTCAGTGTACAGGCAACTGACTTGTGGTCGCTAATCCCTGTATTCGTCATGATACTACCTATTCATCCAGGAATATTTGCTGCTATGAGGTCAAGTACGCTTTCGTAACCATTTATGCTTCGAGTGGGCTCACGAACTAATTGTTCAAAATAATTTTTTTAGAAAGCATTCAGTACAATTTCGGCTGACGTTTTATGCGTACCGCCGCCTTTAAAGATATAAATTTTCCAGCATATCGAGGATAGATCGAAATCAACACCGACTATAATTGTGGGAGTGGGGTACCGATTTGAAATGAGACTCACGTTTTCTTTGAACTTTTCAGCAACTATATCCTCTCAGTCGGGGTCGGTAAAACGATCCAGTTTAGTCCGATTGACAAGTACAGCCTCTACCCAAACTATTTCGCAGGAACTATCTACTTCAGTTTCACTACAAGGTAAACTACTTCTGACAGCAATAAATACTCCAGCACCAACTATGTTTAATCTATCCCTTCTGAACGTTGTTAGGTCGTTTGAAAAAATTTCGGCTTAACATATTTCCGGCTTTAGCCAGGTTTCCGTACCTATAACTGTTTGAGCTTCAGTGCTTTCTATTAGGGCCTGGAGCTCTGGTTCTTTCCCAACACAGCTACGATAATTTACAACACCGATCGTTTCTACAACCACCTTACTGTGTGTTACCTGCCCCCTTTTAGACAGACACCATTTCTATGTTTTCCTGAGACCCTCTAACCTAAAAATCCGCCCCCACTACCCGTGTAGTGGACTCCTGACCTATTAAGCGGAATCCGGAAACCCACCACACTATGGCTCAAGTCAAGGAATCTGAGGCCTACACAGTCACATAACCGCCTGAGCCTATGATTCATACCTTCCACTCGGCTCTGCACCGAAGGACCACAGTCGGTTCTGTCGATGATGGTGCAGATTATGAGCTCCGCCTTAAACTCGCTTAACCATATCCGCTAAACAAAAGGAGAGAGAATCTCCTCCAATCCAAAGCGACACAAGCCATTGGCACCGACTGGGGCCTCCACCTGCAGTTGGGTGCACCCTGTACTCTTCATGGCATCCGGAAGCACTCTTTAGAAATCAGGACTGACTCCCCCACCTTGTGCACACTGCCATCCTTCCACACCTTGGCAGCCATGTTACTAAGGGGGCCCAATTACGCGCCTATTATTGGAGTTCCGAACCACCAGCAAACTCACCTTCTGTGAACACCACGAATTTGCGTTCCAAGAAGGTTCCTCTGGAGGCCCTATGATCGGCCCCTCGCAAAGTCTTTCGCTGCCTGCCATACTTTGGAATGATCTCTCACTCGACCACAGGTGAGGGATCAACCTCAGCGCTGCAGACCAACATAAATGTAGGATAATGACATCACTGCTGCTCAAAAATCTGCAGTCAGAGAAGACTGTTGAAAGCGACCGAAATTCTTAATTCTACTTACGATGTTTTAAAAGAATTAACTTATATGGTAAAATAAACCAAGTCTGCTTTTCTTCATGGTTACGTGACGTTACGTATATATGTTTTGTATTTTTATTCGTCAATGCCAGCCATTTAAGCACTCACTCAAGCTAAACAGGTCTCTGCTGCCAAGTCATTATCAATTGTCATTGATGAAGGGTGAAAGCAAAGGAAAGAGTATTCACTTTCTTTTGCCTGATGGCGGATTTAGGGAGTTGGGATGCATGGCAAAAGCGCATTCTTACGCGACTTTTATTTTTACCAAAGTACTTTTATACCGTAACAGCGTTGTGTACGTTGATTATGACTCTATGATCATACTGATATACTAAAAAGGACAACCAAACCAGCATCCACTGCAACGTGGATAGTAGTACGAAAAGATTTGTTTTTACTTTTTAGACATTACTCCTGACTAGAAAATTCGAAGCGCAAGGGACCGTTACAATCGAGTCTGCACAATTCGAAGTTCGAATAATTAATTCTATTTAACTCGACTTTAGATGAAATCAGGAAAAATCGAAATAAAATTTTTATTTTCTTTTTACTAACGTATTTCCAGTTTTCTTACATGTTATTTGCTTTAGTATTTGAAATGGAAGGTACACACAAATGTTCGAAAATACATACATTCAGCTTCATTCATTTTTCAATACTGAACAAACTGTTACGAATGGATGCATTTTGTGAACTAAATTTCTTATAAACCACCTTATGCCTTTGGATTTAGCGTGTCACTTCTTATTTGCATCTGAGACTTCGGTTCCCAGACTAACCGTTAATGATTTAGCGTTCCGTTAAGCTATAACCTCCGACAAATACCTTTTGTACCCTGCATTGAGTAAGGCAATACTATAAACTTTCGCCTCGCCCGGTCTGCTTGCTCCCGCTTTTTAATACTTATGAGCAACATTATCTTTCCGCTCGATGATCGTTTGCAGCTTGGATGGTGGAATCCCGAAACAATTCGTTACCTGCTACTTCTCGTTGCATTCCACAGCGTCGAAACTCGTTTCTGTTTTACGAATGTCGGAAACTTCCTGGAATATATCCTAAAGTGAAAAACGTCTACTTTCTCCGTGGTCGAAGTTCCTTGTGTGACAAAATGACGTCAGATTTGAATCACTATTAATTACGAGACTGACAGTGCGCAAACAAAGGTTAAGTCCACGTGGTTGTCACTTATTGCCTGTATTGGCATATGCGGGTCATTGTTAGGAATCATCTTTATGTAAAATTATAAACTGGTGAAGCTGTTAGCTAGGATTCTCATTTGTGTGTCATTGCGATGAACAGCTTAGGGAGCGCCGCTAGGAGTAACAGAAAATAAAAATATTCGCTGGAATATAAACGAAAATCTATATTGAGTTTAAACCTACGACACATAGGAAGAGTTCGTCTCAGGACTTGTAAATATGCTCTAAATTACAGAAAACGTGAGAAAAGCCCTCCCAGAAGCCTAAATAGGGCAGCGCTGAGAGAAGGTGACAGCTCCCTCAGAGTCGGAAAAAAAAGGAAGAAATTGCGCAACGCGATAACGTACTCAAAGGCTATATCGTACCCCAGCCACTGAAAAGTCCAAAATTGTGAGTGTGACCACTGTAATAAAGATATTGTTAACTAAATTTCATATTAATATGAAACACATGTTACGATTTTATCCGACGTTTTCACGAAAACTCTACGGCCCAGACCTGAACTGCACACACAGAAATTTATTTGCAACGGATTAATAATATGCTGTGGTATTTCGTGCACTGTTAAAACAACTGATGAAACAGACAGAATTATCTGGTGTAAGCTAGGCGTTGACTTGTAATTATAGAATGTCTGCGGGTCGTTTTCATATGACAGTCGCCTCGATTAGTGAAGAAGTTGCTTCGGTTTTCTCGAGGCATTTGGGAACAGGTGGAAACAAACGATTAACAACCGTCGACTGCATACAGTCGCAAAGGCTGATTTCAAATGTCTTTGGTAACTGTAAAGCTACTTCACCTGGGTAGGGGGGACAGCTACTAGTCGGAGGTAAACACTTCCCCCTCACAGCGTTCTAATGTTGCCGGCTACACTATGCCACTCAGCGTCCAATGTAAATACAGCCAACAACAGGAAGTGTGACAGGACTACGAGACCGAGTTCAGAGCAGGAAACGGCCGGGGTCCCCGGTGGTCTAGTGGTAAGGGGGTCTGGAACGTTCCAGCGCCTCGGCTGGGGCTATTCGCCCCAGCCGGGCCGGGGTTCAATCCCCGGCCGGCGCTGGAATTTTCAGATTTCCGAACACTAGCCTCCACCTCTGCCCTGGCATGTGGCGCATGCCGGGCACCCCCGTGGGGTCCGTGCTTCGGATCCCACGTGGAGCTCACTCCCTCACTACAAAATATACCTCATTATGCTGCTGCAATCGCTTATTTTAAATTTCAATACGCACACTTTCTTCACCAGACCACATCTACATATATTTTCCAGGTACTTTCTACATAAGACATCTTACTGTCGCAAGAAACTGCATAGTATCATGAACATTTGTAGGATTGCAACAATGAAATGAAATCCTCACTAAAAAAACTAATAAGTTTTATTTTCCTTTTTGTGCTAAATGCTGCTAAGATAAATACCAAAACAGTTTTCATTTTCTTGTAGGTAATTATGAAAGTAAGTTTGGCTATAATACTGAATAAATTATCTCAATGTCAAAGAAATGAAAAATATTATATCAATACCATCACACAAGATATTTTCAGGTGTCTCAGTCTGCCTTTTCTTTTTATTATCCTGATTGATTATACAATAATAAATAAATTCTGTATCAGAAATCGTTTCGTAACCGTTCACACTCAGTGCCATTTATAAGTGTATATTGTCAGCAATTGTAGTTTCAAAACGAACACAGGCCTTTTTTTCAAATTATTCAAGTGTCTAAATGAGATTAAGATAGGATACAGGTCACTAATGAGATAAACTCTTTGTTTGTATGATACAGGATAATTCTCCTGGTCTTATGTCAGCTGAATGCTAAATTAAACAGTTAACATTTAAAAAAACGAATTTTACTGACAGGTCTACATGTCTCATATAATATTTCTGTTGGTAGTTTCATGACAACCTCTCAGGCTCAGCTTTTATATAAAAGTATCTTGCAGGTCAGAAAAGAAATTTTATTACTACCTCTACAGATTCAGTTGGTCTATTGTTGTTGTACTATTGTTGCATTGCGAGAGAGAGACTGCTACTATAGCTGTTTTCTTTTGCTATTAAATTCCGTGCCATATCTCCATTCTAAATGCTAAAAGGCGTGGATAAACTTTTAGCAATACTATTTCCTTTTCACCACATCGCTGCTAGGTGTCGCTACTGGTCCCTCACACAGTCAGTTGTCTGTAGCGCAGGGCTTCGCTACCAGAGGGCTCTAGCGGAGCTGGCGACGACTCACTCTGCCGGGATTTGCTGCTCCACTCCTGAACGAGTACGCCAGCTGAGATACCCGCTAAATCCTCACACTAAACGAGAAGCGTAATAGCACCAATGCTACATAAGGCAAATCGTGATCAGCGAAACCACCACTATTATAACTGCTTGCTGAAAATACTGATACAAACTATTTAGAGCGGAAGGGAGCACCTTACCGAAGCCGATCTAGAGGAAAATCAATTTGGAATGAACAGAACCCATATCTATAACATCTTTAGATACAGAAACTTTTGACAATGTTGACCAGAATATGCAGTTTGAATTTAAGATGCAACCAGGAATAAAATATAGCGAGAGAAACATTACTTAGAACTCCACCAGAAATGAGACAGAGGCTGTACAAGTCGAAGGACATAAAAGTAAGGCAATACGTGAGAAGTGAGTGAGACAGCGTTCTAGTCCATTGCCTGATGTTATTCATTCTATATGCAGGGTGTTTCACACTACTCGGGACTGTACAGGCGATTTAACTGATCAAGTTTTACATAGAAATCTACTTCTGAAAACGTCATCTTGCGATGCTACAGAACGTCAAAGTTATAGGAACCGGCATCTACAAAAATAGATGGATCCCACGAAGATGTTACAAACTTTCTAAGATGATGCAGATGGATAAATGCGTACATTTGTGATTATGTCCTTGCACCGGAAAATTATAACAGAAAACCTTTCTGTTACCTCTGACAGCATGTAACGTTATCGTTGTTGCTAGGATGTAGGACAGGAAACTTGCAGAGGCGGTGGTATGGAACGAAAGAAGAAAACAATGTGCAGTACACATAGGCTGTAAGATGCATACATCATGAACCATGAGCACTTGTTCATCATCGCTTGCGTGAAAGCCATCTCCACTATTGAACAAGTGCTTACAGCTCCAGAATTATGCAGTTTAGAGTCCATGTTTACTGCACTTTTTTTCTTGTTTCGGTCTATACTGCCGCCCCTGAACGTTGCCTACCCTACAATCCTAGCAACAACAGTACCAGTACACGTATTCCACTGTCAGAGGCAGGATAACGATTTTCACTTACAACTTTCGACACGTTTGTTTCCGGTACAGGGGCCCTTACCTCAAATCGATACATTTGTCTGTTTCCATCATACTAGGAAGTTTGTAACACAATCACGGATCATCTTGCATATACATACATTTACCGGAGCTGGCGCCTGTGACTTTGATGCTCCACAGCGTCGGTGGGTGACGTTTGCAGGCATGAGTTTCTAAGTAAAACTGCAAGCTCTAGAAGTGTTGTGGCTCAGTGGTCTGAAGAAGATGATTCTTGCGAGGAAGGAAATATATTTGAAGATGCAAGTAGTGAAGAATTAGCCAATGAACCTGCAGATGTGAATATTGAGGCAGATGGCAGTCCTTCCGATAATATTACTTCATCAGAGTCTGAAAATGGAGCACCACCACAAAAAGGTATAGAAGACCACACATACATTAGTCGGAATGGAGCGATTTGGAAATTAGATCCTCCTGCAACTTTTCGTACGCCTGTCCATAACATCGTAAAGAAGGCACCTAGTCCAGCCCTTGGTTTGAATACCTGTAAACCTAAGGATGCCTGGGACTATTTCATCTCCAAGGAAATGATCATCTGCACAAATATTGAAGGCAGAAGAGTGGCTGCTTTACGTGGAAAAACGTTTTGCTTCCTGGAATGGTGGGTTTTCTTGGTCTTTTACTGCTTTCTGGTGATGAGAAGACTTGGGATGTCCTTATTAGAGAATTATTCTAGGATGAAAAGGAAAATCCTACATAGAAGGCTACCTTGCCAGTAAATAAATTCGAGGATATAAGGAGAATGATTAGATTTGATGACAGGCGTACCCGTGAAGCTCGATCTGCAGATGACGCAGCAGTTCGCTATGTATGGGAACTATTTCTTGACAAGTGTAGAAATAGAATGAATCCCAATCATTCGCTCACAGTTGACGAACAGCTAGTCCTAATCCGTGGAAGATGCAGCTTCACCCAGTATATGCCCTCTGAACCAGCCAAGTGTGGCATAAAAATATTTTTGTTATGTGATCATATGTTTTAGAGGGAACTGTTTACACGAGAAGGAAGCCCCATGAATTTATTCAGAAAAATATTGGATTGAATGTAGTGAAAGATCTTGCTAAAAGCATTCAATGATCATCAAAAAATATTACCGTTGACAACTTCTTTACTAGTGTGCTTCAGAAGCAAATTACAGTGGTGGGAACAATCAAAGAAAATAAACCAGAAATTCCTAATGAGATGAAACCATCTGTCTCAAGAGCAATTCATTCCTCTTTGTTTGCATTTATAGGTGTCATTACAATGGTGAGTTATCTTCCCAATAAGAAGAAGTCTATAGTTCTCATTAGCACAATGCAATACGACACAAACATTGATGAAACTCATGCAAAAAAGAAACCAGATGCAATAAACTTCTATAACTCTACGAAGGGTGGAGTAGATAAATGGACCAGAATATTCGTTATTACACTTGCAAGAGACGAACGAGAAGATGTCCATTTGCATTATGGATGAATATGAAGGACATCGCAGCAATGACCACTGAAATTTTATTTTCCGCCCAACATCTGACATACCATAGTGGAAGAAGTAATAAAAGGCGTTTATTCCTAAGAGGTTTAGCGGAGGAAATGGTAATACCTCTAATGGAACTTCATATTCAGATCCCTAATCTTCCAAAGAAAATCGTTGATGATATGCGAAGATGTCATATTGCCAAACCAACTACATGTTTCAGGAAAAAGAAGAAGATGCAATTATTGTCCATATAAGAAACACAGGAAAAGTGCTATGACATGCATTAAGTGCAAACCCAACTTTTGTAAGGAACATAGTGGCGTTCTTTGTGCTTCTTGTTCGTCACATGTTGAAAACTAAGAAAGATGCAATTTTATGTGAACAATGAATAATAACTTTTTATAAAAATATTGCCTATACACATAATACTGTGAATAATGAGCATGTTTTAATTGAAGAAATTGGTTGTAATAAGTGTTTACATTTTAAAACTGCAAGTTATAAGTGAATTAATAAAATAATTTGTATATGTTGTTTGTAAAGGAAAGTAACTAATATAAATTCACTCTTAGAGTTTTATATATAAGAAATGTTAATCAGGCTCACCAGATCCTGTCACTGTATCTTAGGAATCTTGCGATATGACAAAAAATTTGACAGAACGAAATTTAACTCCAAAGAATGAATATGTGGAAAGAGGAAAATTTTAAATTAGGTCAGGGCCTTGGAGGCCCTGCATATGCATTCACGTGTGTTTTCGGCACCATGCATCCTAGCGTTAAGAGAAACAGAATGTTTGCATAAAGGCAAACCGCCGGGCTGTCCCCGAGTGAATGATACAGACGTCGAACGCATCCGCCACAGTTTTACGAGGGGTCCGCAGAAATCCGTTCGCCGTGCAGCTCGACAGCTCAGCACGTCCCCGATGTCCGTCTGGCGTCTATGCGTCGACGTTTCTGCATCAAACAATATTAAATTCAGCTACTGCGAGCTGTTCGTGAGGGTGCTAACATCGTGTGAAGTTCCGTAATTTCACTCTTGGCAAGGTGGAGCATGGCTGTTTTCTCCCACAGTTAGTGTTTAGTGACGAGGCAACACTCCATTTACATGGAGAGGTGAACTGTCATAATGTGACAATATGAGGTACGGGACAACCACATGAAGTTGTACAACATAAAATATACTCTCCTAAATTTAATATTTGTCTTATGTATTCCTATTTTTCGTCTGCATCCTAGATATTTATAGGCATCTGATTATTCCAGCGCTTCTATGCAGTCGCTGTGGTTATCCAATATGTAATCTTCTTGTTTAGTGTGTTTTCCCTTGTCTATGCTATTTTTCTTACATTTGTCTGTTCCAAAAGCCATATTTATATAATTGCTGAATACTTATGTTATCTTTAGTAATTGGTTGAGTTGTTGATTTGTTGCTGCCAGTAGTTTTAGATCATCCATGTGTGGGTATGTTCCAGTAATATTGTATCCATAATTTGTATTATTTAGCATGTTGGATAGTGGGTTCAGAGCAAGGCAGAACCAGAAAGGACTTAATGAGCCTCCTTAGTATATTCGACGCTTAATCTGTATTGGCTGTGATGTGATATTATTTGAATTTGTTTGGATATTAAGTGTCGTTTTTCATTACTATGTTTAGGAACTGTATCAATTTAGGATCTACTTTGTATATTTCCAATATTTATAGTAACCATGAGTGGGGTACACTATCAAAACCTTTTCAGTAATCAATGTATGTGTAGTGTAGCGTCCTTTGTTTAGTTTTAGCTTGATATGTTACCTCTGCATCTATTATCAGGTGCTCTTTACATACTCGTGCTCCTTTGCAACAGCCTTTTTGTTCTTCATTTATAATTTTGTTCTGTGTTGTATGTATCGTTATTTTCTGTGTAATGACTGAAGTTAATATTTAGTATATTGTTGGTAGGCATGTCATGGGGCAATAATTTGCTGGGTTTGCTGTGTGTGCTTGATCTTTAGGTTTCAGACAAGTTATTCCTTGTGTATGTGTATCAGGGAATGTGTATGGGTCTGCAATGTAACTGTTAAATTATTTAGTTAGATGTGAATGTGTTGACGTGAACTTCTTTAGGCAGAAATTTGCTATTTTATCTTTTCCAGTGGTTTTCCAATTGTGTGTAGAATTAATTGCTTTGGTCGCTTCATGTTGCAAAATTATCACTTCAGGCATTTGTGGTATCATCTTTTATGTCTCTGTTTTCGCTTGTATCCACCGTGCATGTCTTTTATGTTGTACCGGGTTTGACCATATGTTGTTCCAGAAGTGTTCCATGTCTGTTATGTTTGGTGGATTGTCTATTTTAATGCGTGTGTTATCTATTGTCTGGTAAAATTTCTTTTGGTTTGTGTTGAATGTTTGGTTTTGTTTCCTTCTATTTTCACTTTTTTTGTAAGTTCTAAGTCGTTTGGCCAATGCTTCTAATTTCTGCTTCTTTTCATCTAATTGCTCTATCGCTTCTTGTTGTGAGATTTTACCTAACCTTTTTGGTTTTTTATATGATATTTCTTTTCTTAGAAATTGTGTTAGCTGTCTGATGTCTTCTCTCAGTTTTTCTATTCCGATCTGTAGCCTGTGTTGCCATGCAGGTTTTGTGGGTTTCTTCTGTGTGTTGGTTGGTTCTGATGTCTGTCTAGTGTGTAAATTTAGTGTAGAGAGTGCTCCTATTTAAACCAGTAGTTGTAACTCTCCCATAGTTGTGTTTTCATTTATTTTGTTGTGTATGATTGTGTTGATAGTTTTTATTGTTGTTTCGACTTGTGGGTTATTTGGCGGTGTATGCAAGAATGGTCTAATGTCTGTATTTGTGTCTTTGTATTCTATATATGTCAGCTGAAATTTTTCTTTTATATCTAACATGTGTGTCACTTCGTGTTCTATTTGTACTTGTTCTGGTGGCAGTCTTAAGATTTCGTTTTCCTCTGATTGTTTAATTGATGCGTGTTGTTCTTTGTTTGTTTGCTCTGGGATGTGTGAGTCCATTACTGTATTATTTTCTTCTTCTTCTGATTGGGCATTATTTTGTTCCAGTATTTGTTGTTCTCGTTGTTTGATGTTTTCTAATTCTGATTATTACACGGATCTGATCAGCTAGTCGTTGTTCTGTTAAAAATTTTAAATCTGGGCATCTGGTAGGAAATGTTGTGTATACTTGTGATCTGTATCCAGTTGTATTGGTTGCTAGGTTTGTTGCTTGGTATTATTATTATTTCGTTGTTGTTCTGTTGGTTAAACGTGTGTGTAGCATTGCCAGGTTACTTACTACAGTAATTTTTTTTTTTTTTGCCTTTGCTAGAGCCGTCTTTTAAGTTTGCAGGAGCCACCGCTAGTTGCTTCTTTTGGACTGCGACATTACTGTTCTTTCGAAATGTGCCGTTTGTTACTCTTAAAACCAACATGGAGAGCTCCCCAGCGGTGGGGTCGACTTTTTGAAACCAAATAAGCGGTAGTGTAACTCAAGACCCCCCAGTATCAGACCCTGCATCCAGGTGGGCCTCCGTTTGCAAGTAACTGACGCAGAAGAGTTTGGAATTTTGCGTCATGCCTTATAGCGTTAAGGAAGTCTTATTCCATAGTCTTGTTGCGTGTCATAATGGTTAGGACAGAAGCTTAACCATGCCTCGTCAGGTGCAGTAAAATTTTTTTTAAATCCTTATCGAAATGACTTTGGTGCCTATTTTTACTCAATTTATTGTTTTAAATGTAATTTCTTTCGTTCTATTCCTTTGTCACATCGTTTTAATCACCGTATGAACTTTTCCATTTGTTTCATTTTTCTTTGCATCATTCTTCTTCCAATCGGAATTTTTGTGAATGTGTATTTTATTGTACCTATCTGTTTGACTATTCAATTACTTCAAAACTCCGATAAATTAATTAAAAAAACAAAAGACGAAATAATCTATTTATATTGACTGTGCATTAACGTGAAAAACGTATTTTTCATTACAAGACGTGCCTTTTTCTGCATGGTAATCGACATACAAATATTTAAAACATTACCTAAATTCTTTGTGTACTATGGAAATGTATGGTAGATGATGATATGAATGAGAGAAGGTTTTCTAAGTAAAACAAAATTCAAGCAATGTGAGAAATCGGTATAATGAACACAATAACGAAAACACAGGGCCATAAAAATAGGAGAAATTAAATCGGAATTAGTACATGAAGATAATTAAAAGTTCACGAACAAATATTTCCAGTGGAAAATGGATGATAAGAAGAAAAATTAGACCAAATGAAGAAGTTCATATCACTATTAAAATTTACGTCATTCGTACGAAAAGTTCGTAAAATAAGACAGAAGTAATGTTGTAGAACAGAAAATGTAAAAAATAATATTTTTTTAAACACGGCTATGCACAGCCTTAAGCCTAGATAAAATGTGGAGGGGCGATCTTATTACAAAACAATAGGCAGAGCCTCCCCATTGTCGCGGCTTCCTTTGCAGGTCGGAGAAACCGCAGCTAAAATGTATGTGGCCAGAAACACCACGTTGACTCACGGCCGCAGAAGCCCATGACACCCTTTAAGAGGCGGCGAGGCATCTCGTACAGTAGTTATATGAGAGTGAATTTATTCCTCGCTCCTCATGAGACATCATCAAACTTATTTTCCTGCTTCTGGAGTGTCTACAGCGAGTATGAGGGAATCCCGAAACGTGACATCTTACTTTTGTACTGCTCTTCGTTCCACACCTTCAAGGACAAACTTCTTTTCTGTGGCACTCGAACACTTGTACTTCTTCGATGTCATTTTCACGGCGGATCTATGTACTGTGCTTATGCTTTATTGAGAAAACACGTAAATTTTTCAAAGTGTTTAGAGATGAAACGATTATCTTAATAACCGATAAAACAATTCCAGATATCGAGTATTACGTACTGGCTGGCACTTCATTACGAAATGTTTACGGGGCTGTCTGTTATGACAGTCGCTTCCGTTTATGGAATGTACCGAACACAGGAGGTTTCTTCGGTAAACAGAAGTTCTTACATGGGTCTTGACAACACGATCGAATTACAGAGGTTCAAATAGTGAGACGCGACTGTGTGGAACTGCATAGGCAGATTTCGGTCTCTGGAAATAATTGTAACTCAACTAAGGACTTTATAGCGACACGAACGTCAGCCGGGTAAATAAGTCCCACACTAAGTGGACATCCAGCGGACGCAGGTAAACACTTCCTGTTACACCACGCCACTGCTGCCTCGGTGTAAACACGGAGGACAGCAGGAAGTGCACGACCACTAGCAGGACTCCAGAGCAGGAAACAGCCGGGGTCCCCGGTGGTCTAGTGGTAAGGGGGTCTGAAACGTTCCAGCGCCTCGGCTGGGGCGAATAGCCCCAGCCGGGCCGGGGTTCAATCCCCGGCCGGCGCTGGAATTTTCAGACTTCCGAACACTAGCCTCCACCTCTGCCTTGGCATGTGGCGCATGTCAGGCACCCCCGTGGGGTCCGTGCTTTGGATCCCACGTGGAGCTCACTCCCACACTACAAACTGTACCTGATTATGCTGCTACAAACATTTAAAATTTTAATTCGCACACTTTCTTCACCAGACTTCATCTACATATATTTTAAGGTATTTAATATATCTCACTATCAAAAGAAACTGCTTGGTATATTTGTAGGATTACAACTATGAAATAAAACCCTTACAAAAAAAAAAAAGATTTTGTTTTCCTTCGTGTACTGAATACTGCTGAGGTTAATACCCAAACATGTGCCATTTTCCTGTAGTTACCAGTGAATATTCGAAAAAAAGGTTATCATACTGATTCATATATTACATACTGTATTTCACACATTCTCAGTGCTGAAAAAGCAATAATTATTTCAACGTCATAAGAAAATACAAAATATTACATCAATAGCAAATCACAAGCCAACGCTGTGTTATTTTTAGTATCATGATTGACTATGTGATAAATAAATCCTGTATAAGAAATCGTTTCGTAATAGTTGACAATATCTTTTAAAAATACTTTTCACTAATTGCATTTTCAAAAACGAACAAAGGCCTTCTTTTTTCTCAAATTATTCTAGTATCAAAATGAGATGTTTGATGTGACACAGGTCACTAAAGAGATAAACTCTTTTTTGTATGAAAAACGTTATTTCTCGTGGTTTTATGTGAGCTGAATGCTGAATCAAACAGATAATACTTAACGTTAACAAGAGGAATTTCTTGGGGATTTCACTAACAAGCCCATATATTTGATATAATATTTCCATTAATAGTTATATGACAACCTCTCTGCCTCTACTTTATGTAAAAGTATCTTTTGGATCAGAAAAGAAATTATGTTACTACTTCTATGAGTTAAGTCTGGTTGAATGAAAGAGATTGTAAAGGCCTTAGCCGAAGATGCAGAATGTTACCTTCTCTGCAAGGCATTTGCCATCAGTAATGAGTGAAACTGTAAAATAGGAAAAATGGATGACAAACGTCTATTACTGTTGTACTATTATATCACTAACGTTGCATTGCATAAACTTACTTACAGTTCTCGTTGCTGTTCAATATTCTTTAACTCACTATACCGTGCGATTATTTTGTTAACATTTAACATAACAGTAGCCCTGTTCCGAGCCACATATCCATTTTTAATGCTTAAAACTGTGGACAAAACTATTACTAATACTAAATTACGAAGAGGGAATGATGAACGTAACATGCTGCATACATTAATGTCGCTCGAGATGTAGTTTGCATTATATGTTACGAGAACAGAATTATTTTGTAATGTGTGAAATACACAAAAATAAGGTAACAGACAAACCGAGCAGTGATGCCGTAGTCTGTTTTGTAATAATAGTGTAAAGGAAGAAATAAACAGCAACTAGACATTTAAGTCACCCAATATTCGCGGCCATTTTGCGGTTCATCACTTCGCTGCTACGTGTCGCTACTAGTACCTCACACACTTCGTTGCCTGTAGTGCAGAGCTTCGCTACCAGAGGGCTCTATCAGCATCGGCGAGGACTCACTCTGTCGGCGTTTGCTGCTTCACTGCTCAACATCTATGCTCGCTGATATGCTGCTAAATCTTCAGAATAAACGAAAAAAATAACACCAAATATGGCAAATAGTGATAATTGTGAATACTACCGAACCATCTCTTTCATACGTCCTGGCTGAAAATACTGATCCAAAATATTTACAGAGGAATGGAACACATTAGAGGAGACGAGCTATAGGAAAATGGAACACACTAGCCGCTAGAGATCGGTTGAAGAAATTCAACCCATATTTATAACATCTATAGATGTAGAAAATAACTTTTCACAGTTTTGACCAATATATAGTTTGAATTTAAGATGCAACCAGCGATAAAATACAGTGAGCGGCATGTTATCTAGAGCTCTACCAAAAATCAGCCAGCAGATGTAAGACTTATAAGAAAGCTGGTAGTTGATAGTTGAGGAGGGAGAGAGAGAGTGAGTTTGCATACAGAAAGTTTCACACGTCGTGCGACACACTTATCGCGTTTGTAGAGGGGACCTACCTGGGAATCGATGTCTGGAAACGTAATCCAGCGAGGCTACAGAGTATCAAAGTTACAGGCGCTGTAGTCTGTAAAATGTGTGTACACAGGGAGATCCAATGAAGATGTTAGCAATTTTCTATGATGATGGAGATGGATAAATTTGAGGTTATGTCCCTATAACGAAAAATTAGAAGAGAAGACATTCCTGTTACGTGTGACAGTATGTACCGGTAGTGTTGCAGCTAAGATGTAGGGCAGGAAACTTTCAGAGGTGGTAGTATGGACCGAATGTCCAGTACACATGGGCTGTAAAATGCATACCTTAAGAGCTGTGAGGACTTGTTCATCTTCGCTAGCATAAAACATATCTCCACTGTTGAACAAGTGCTCATAGCGCCTCAGGTATGCATTTTGTAGCCCATGTTTACCGGACATTTTTTTCTTACTTTGATCCATACTACCACCTATGAAAGTTAGCAACAACAGTACCAGTACTTATATTCCGCCGTCAGAGGTATGATAACGATATTCCCTTGTAACTTCCGGAACATGATACATGATCAAATTGATTAATAATCACGGCATCACACTCTACTTACATACATTCGCCGGGGCTGGTGCCTGTATTTTGATGCTCTGTAGCCTCGTTAGATGACGTTTGCATGCATGAGTTACTAGGTAAAATTGCAAGCTCTAGAAATGTTGAACACCTTGTATAAAGAAAGCAACATACGAAACGAACGAGATATTTGGGAAATTAATCGAAGATAAGAAAGAAGAAATAGAAATTGTTTCCAAATCGACCTTTCATTTCGCTGCTGCTGATTTGAAATTTCGTGGCATTTATTCGCTCTGAAGAGGATCGTTCAAATGATGGTCGAAATGTCGTTATTTTAGTTGTTTCACTGTTGTATAATGACATGGCCTAGTACCCAAAATGATTTTCTTAAATTTGTTTGTAGGAATTCTATCGCTTCTCAACGATATTTTCAGAATGATAGTAGTATTTTTTCCTACACCTACCAACTTTAATAGTGCTAGAAATGATGAAAATATTACCTAATACTTTTTGATATGGAGACAGAGACGGTGCTTGGTTTTAATGATAACAATATACAGAAAAATTCAGCCATGTTTCTGCGAAGTAGCATTACGCCGAAATTCTGAAATACATCCGTATATTTCGAATGTGGTACAACAGCTGTAGGTAGGAGACGAGGTACTGCAGAAGTAAAGCTGTTTAGACGGGGCGTGAGTCGTGTTTGGGTAGCTCAGATGGTAGAGCACTTGCCCATGAAAGGCAAAGGTAGCGAGTTCGAATCTTGGTCCCGCAAAGAGTTTTAATCTGCCGGGAAGTTTCATATCGGCGCACACTCCGCTCCAGAGGGAACTAATTCTGGAAACAGCTGTATAGTTACTGGAGAGATACAGGATGTTCCAAAATCACGTTAAAAACTTCTAGGGAAATGAGTAATGATATTTTGAAGAGGAGCCCATGTATGGAAAGGTATATCCGTGCTACAGCCGTATGAATACACCTTCGCTAATGTGGTATGCAACAGGGTTATAATCACTGGGGGGGGGGGGGGGAGGGGGGTTACTTACGTCGGATCGTATGATGTCATTTGACAGCTGTCTCCTCTCTGACCTGGTTAGAGTCTCGTTCATGTTTCTGTGAGTGTTAGAGGAACATTGCTGAGTACACTTTTGCCGAATATACCGACACGAGTATTCTGTGTGGCGAAGCTCACAGTACTGGAAGAGCTGCTGGTCGCGTTTATCAAGATCGTTGTCCACAGCGTCTGACTCCTCCCCACACGCTTTTCGTTACCATTGCACAACGTCTTCGAGTAAGGGTGCCTTCAACGTCATCAGGTGCGTGTGTGGTGCCCAAGATTCAACATCTCTCGTCGTTCGTTACAGGGACAATAAATTCGCGTCCGGCAAAAATACTTGCGATATGTAATTTAAAGATGGAATTTGCAAACTGGCTTTGTCTAAAATCGAGGTATATCACTCTCTGTATGCCTAATCAGGAGTGGCAGTTAGTATCCGTCAGGCACGAAATCATTGCTTAGTCTGCATGACCTGAGTTTGCATCCATATGCAGAACGAGACGGTTCGTCGTGTCATTTGAAGTTCATAAATATTCTCAATTAGCTGCTCGTGAATACCTTTAATTTTTAATCTTATTTTGTGTTAAATAATAAGTACGGTATGTTACTTTGAAGAGTAAATCATGAATACGACGAATTTACTACGTGCATTACCTATCTGACGTAATAATGAGAGTTGTAAAATGTCAGGTATGTCATTTATTGTAATAAATGTGAGCTACAAGCCTTAAGGGCAGTCTTATCTGTGATAAGGTGTTCCGTGATATTTGTAGTATCGTGGTATTACTTTACATCTTGAGTTATTGCGATACAGAACAGTTTTTTCTCGTGGTGACTTGTTGGAACCACTTTCAATAGTCAAACGACTGTACCAAGGAGCGATAAGGAGACCTGCTAGACAGTTGCGCTATGTGGGTTGCATGTGAATCAGGCGAATTTCAATTCAGGTCGTTCGGATACTATTGGGCATGAATGAACATCACGTGTATCGATTTCCATCGCGCTGGGGTAAGTCCTCCGGGATACGTTTATTCTCCTTAGTGTGTAAATATATTTGGAGCATGTCATTCAAAAACGTTTGAAACGACATAGACGGGAGCGGGTTGTTGTTAGGAGAGCAGAATGTATTAGACTCGCGGATCATGTGGTGTTATTGGCAGAGAGCGAAAGAAGTATGACTGAAATGTTAAAAGAATTGAACAAGAGGCGTGAGTAAATTGGAATGATAAATAATAAGAAAATCGCAAAATGTCCGGTGATAGGTGCAAGAAAAGCAAGAACAACTATAATGTTAGGCAGGAAGATACACAACAATTTAGTGTTTTTAGATAACTGCGACGTGCTATTATGGACGACATTGGAAGTAATATGGAGGTGAAAATACGTATAGCAATTGCCAACGAGACGTTTCATAACAGGAGGCTTTTATGTGGGTGCGTTGATAGGGGATAAAATAGGCAGGCACAGTGAGAAATGAGGTGGTGTTGAGTGGGAGAACAGAGAGAAATTTTAAAGGTAGCAGGATGAGCAAACACAATTGGCATGGACACTGAATGAGAAGAGATTGTTTATTGATGGTATGGAGGAAACAGTGAATGCAAGAAGAAGAAGAAGAAGAAGAAGAAGAAGACGATGAACATACCAGGTGATGGACAGCGTAAGAACAGAAAATAGTTGTGAGAAAACAAGAGGTTAACAAATGATGGGACTGCATGGAGAGCTACATGTGAAGACCTGCCCTAGGGCAGAACACTCATGGTGGTGGTGTTGATGAAGAGGAGACTTATGTAGGACATTTTGCAAAACGCCCATTTTCTTGTAATCCAAATTTAAACAAAACATAGGCAGCTTATAATTTGTAGTCTATAAATGACCGTGAATTGCGTGACAGATGGAACTTGCCAGTATACCAGTTATTAGGACTTATTCCCACTCCACTGACGTATGGAGCGTGCGAACTGTGGCTGCTTAAAAGCCTCTGTGCGTGCTGTGCTTAGTCTCTTCTGGTCTTCACGCTTCCTACAGTTACAATACGTAGGCGGTTTAAGTATATTCCATTCCTACTTTCATCATGTAAAGTCAGTTCTAGAAACTTTCTAATTAGGTCTCCTCGCGATACTTTGCTCTTCCACGGGATAGTCTGTGTCTACCATGAACTGCCCGTTAGTCAGTAAGTGGAATAATTGGTTTTCCGACACATGTCACCATGTTACTGTCGCCCTGTCTCCACGTCAGAGAGACGGAAATTCTGTGTGCCACATTTGAAGATGAGTCTGTAAAGGTTACAAAACTAGTTAATGGAATTACAAATAGTTCAAAAAGTGAGTTTTTGCAGTTTTCCGTATTTACATTCAATGCACTAGTCACAGGCTCTAGGCGATCCTTAGGGGACATGCTTAGTCGGTTGGGAGCGTGATGTGTCCCTCCGAGATTAATTTCACCTGGGCTTTAAGCGACTCACCGGTCAGCATTTACAGAGCTGCCAACTACATCTCACACCGGGAATATTACCAGGATTAGTTTGCATCGCAGCCTACGGAAGAGAACGCAAATCGAACGAGCATTCGCAGTCATTCCCTCCATTGACCACCATTCGCCTATATTCAACAGTTAAGGATTCCTCCGGAAATATTCCAAGTAGACTTTCTCTGGATATTTTACGTTTGTTTCCAAGCGCCTGCCTGTTCAATTTGATCAGAAACTGTGTGACATTTTCCAACGGGTCAAAAAACCTGTGACCATTCGTGCCGCCCTTCTCTGTATACATTCAGTATCGCCTGGCAGTTGTATCTGATTAGGATCCAAGAATCTCGAGCAATATTGGGGGATGGCTCGCAATCGTGATTTGTAAGCAATTTCTTTTGTACACTTATTGTATTTTCCTAGAATTCTACCAACGAATTGCAGCCAGCCACCGTATTTCCCTAAGACTGCGACTATGTGTCGGTTCCATTTCAAATCTCTAGAAATTTTTACACCCAGGTATTCATGTGGGTTGAGCGATTGCGAATTTGACTCGCTGCACTATACTCGTAGGATAAGGTTATATCGTTTTGTGAACCGAACAATTTTACATTTCGGGAACATTTAAACTAAGTTGTCATGCTTTGCACTACACTGAAATCTTATGAGGGCGTGGCTTCTTTCAAACAGAACTTTATTACAGGCAACAGCATCATTTGCGGAAACACTGAAGATCCAAATAGACCGCGTAACCACCGCCCCTTCTCCTCTCCAAATTGCTGTCTCAAAACGGTAAGTCCCATATGTAAACCACCTTCAGAAGTTCGTTCACTTTCCGTATCAGTTAATGTGTTAAAAACTTGACCTGAAGAAACATAACCCTTTGCAGTTGAAGACGCTCTGTTGTAAGAGAAGCTAGTTTTTCGAAAACGTCTCAATATTTATGTACTGAACGCGGTGTTGTACAATTCTATAATTTTCAGGTACATTTGGCGACGTATGTGGATACTGTCTGACAAATGTGTTGCGAATAAAGTGAGTAGTAAAGAAGTAATGAAGTGAAACATCAAGCCTGATGCTGACACTTTACTGCACGAACAGCGAAAATGTAGAAGTGATAAAAGTCTTTTTCCTTTCATCATTCTGTCAGGGATGTCAGAGGGGAAAAAAAGTTTCGCCAAG
Source organism: Schistocerca gregaria (assembly GCF_023897955.1). Lineage (NCBI taxonomy): Eukaryota > Metazoa > Arthropoda > Insecta > Orthoptera > Acrididae > Schistocerca > Schistocerca gregaria. Next base: position 2,242,922 of record NW_026061899.1, read on the forward strand.
TTTCGAAATTATGTGTGAAGTTTGTTGGAAGTCGCCACGTGCTGCCTTTCACAAATGCTCAGTGAATATAGTCTCGATAATTTGCGCGCCATGAAATTATGCTGCCTTAGACGAGTACTCAGTTTTTAACTTTTAACGCCCGACTTATTGCGTAAACCTATGCCTTTAAATGAAGGACGGAAGGAGGATTGCATTTAATGTGCTATCGATGTCGAGGTCATTAGAGACGGAGCAGGAGTTGACAATGCGTCAGGGAAGGGTAAAAGAAGTCCGCCGTTCCCTTTCAAAGGAATCATCCCAGCATTTGCTTGGAGCGATTCAGGAAAGTTACGGAAAACGTATCAGGATGGCCGGATGCGGATTTAAACGTCATCCTCCCGAATGCGAGTCTAGTGTACTAGTTGACAGCTCGTCGTGTAGAAGCTAGCGTTGCTGGTGATGGGATTTCGGGTTCGATTCACGGCTGGGTTGCGTTCTCCGCCCGGGAAGTAGGTGTCTGTGATGCCATGATTTCATCATCATTCGTGAAGGTGGCGAAACTGGACTGTGTAAAGGTTGGGGCTTTGTACAGGCGCTGATAACCGTGCAGTTAAGCGCCCCAAAAACCAAACATCATCATCATCATCATCATCATCATCATCATCATCATCATACCATGTACTAACCACTGCGGCAGCTTGTTCGGTATACATTTAAATGAGCAGATTAAGTCAGCATTTTTAGTATTTACATTGACTTCTTTCTTCATAAATGAAAGCAGGAACTACGACAAGACAAAAGAATTGGGATAACGAATGAGAAATACCTGATTGTGCTTCTGTTTGTAGATGACATGATTCACGTTCACGAAATGACCTCCAAAGATCTATATACCACCTGAATGAAATATGCAATGAATACAACTTAAAAATTTCTAGTAATAAAACGAAAATAAGTGCACTCCGAGGAAAATACTCAGTCATTTTAAAACTAGTTTTGGATAATCCTGCTTTAGAACTGGTCTCTTAATCTTTCACTTAGGCTACGCTGTAAGATCTGATTTTTACTCTGATACTTAAAATAAATTACACAAATTCTAAGCTGTCTGTGACACTATTATCTGAATATTGGGCAATAAAGTACAAAAAGATTGTTCCGAAATTCTATAACGTGGTCCCGGTTCCTGTATTATGCTATGAAAGCGAAAACATGGTTAAAAAAAAAGCAAAAAAAATCACAAGGCAGAGATGTGGTTCCTAAGAAATTCGAAGAGCTGCACAACAAGAAATGATTAGGAATGAAGATACTAGAGAAAAATTAAGTATTTTCAACAGAAACTAAAAAATTCAAAAATATCGTGAAGACTGGTGAGAATGCTACGTCCCAGGCTTCCCCAAAATATTCTGAACTACAAACGGAATGGAAGACGTGATATTGAAAGGCCTCGGACGTGGGAGCAATTTCGTTTGAGAGACTATCCCGCACGGCGACTACTGAAGTACTTATACATTATAGAATTCTTAAGTTATACAAGCAAAATAAGTAAGTTTTAATGTAGTTTACGTTCACTGATGCAAAAAAAAATTTTTCTTGCTTTTTAAAGTGGGCTATGTTCTTTCTCAGAGTTCGAACTGTCTCCATGCCAAATTTGAACAATATCTGTTAAGCGGTTTGGACTCGAAAACGAAACAGACTGTGTTTCAAAGCAGAAAAGCAACTGAGAGAAAGAAGCGGCGTCGGTTTCTGCAGGAGGCGGACATCATTTTGTAGGACAATGTTCGGGCACGCTCGGTTCAAGTCGTGACTGATTTGATCGGTATATGGGGATGGGGAGCGCCGCATCACGCACCACACTCATCTACATCTACATTTATACTCCGCAAGCCACCCAACGGTGTGTGGCGGAGGGCACTTTACGTGCCACTGTCATTACCTCCCTTTCCTGTTCCAGTCGCGTATGGTTCGCGGGAGGAAAGACTGTCTGAAAGCCCCTGTGCTCTCTCTAATCTCTCTAATTTTACATTCGTAATCTCCTCGGGAGGTATAAGTAGGGGGAAGCAATATATTCGATACCTCATCCAGAAACGCACCCTCTCGAAATCTGGCGAGCAAGCTACACCGAGATGAAGAGCGGCTCTCTTGCAGAGTCTGGCACTTGAGTTTGTCAAACATCTCCGTAACGCTATCACGGTTACCAAATAACCCTGTGACGAAACGCGCCGCTCTTCTTTGAATCTTCTCTATCTCCTCCGCAAACCCGATCTGGTACGGATCCCACACCGATGAGCAATACTCAAGTATAGGTCCAACGAGTGTTTTGTAAGCCACCTCCTTTGTTGATGAACTACAGTTTCTAAGGACTCTCGCAATGGATCTCAACCTGGTACGCGCCTTACCAACAGTTAATTTTATATGATCATTCCACTTCAAAAAGTTCCGCACGCATACTCCGAGATATTTTACAGAAGTAACTGATACCAGTGTTTGATCCGCTATTATATAATCATACAATAAAGGATCCTTCTTTCTATGTATTCGCAATACATTACATTTGTATATGTTAAGGGTCAGTTGCCACTCCCTGCACCAAGGGCCTATCCGCTGCAGATCTTCCGGCATTTCGCTACAATTTTCTAATGCTGCAACTTCTGTGTATGCTACAGAATCATCCGCGAAAAACCGCATGGAACTTCCGACACTATCTACTACCTCATTTATATATATTGTGAAAAGTAATGGTCCCATAACACTCCCCTGTGGCACGCCAGAGATTATTTTAACGTCTGTAGACGTCTCTCCAGTGATAACAACATGCTGTGTTCTGTTTGTTAAAACTCTTCAATCCAGCCACAGAGCTGGTCTGATATTCCGTGGGCTCTTACTTTACTTATCAGGCGACAGTGCGGAACTGAATCTAACGCCTTCCGGAAGTCGAGAAAAATAGCATCTACCTGGGAGCCTGTATCTAATATTTACTGGGTCTCATGAACAAATAAAGTGAGTTGGGTCTCACACGATGGATGTTTCCGGAATCCGTGTTGATTCCTACAGAGTAGATTCTGGGTTTCCAAAAACTACATGATACTCGAGCAAAAAACATGTTCTAAAATTCTACAAAAGATCGACGTCAGAGATATAGGTCTATAGTTTTGCGCATCTGCTCTACGACCCTTCTTGAAGACTCGGACTACCTGTGCTCTTTTCCAATCATTTGGAGCCTTCCGTTCCCCTAGAGACTGGCGGTACACGGCTGTTAGAAGGGAGGGCAAGTTCTTTCTCGTACTGTGTAGAATCGAATTGGTACCCCGTCAGGTCCAGTGGACTTTCCTCTGTTGAGTGATTCCAGTTGCTTTTCTACTCCTTGGACACTTATTTCGATGTCAGCCATTTTCTCGTTTGTGCTAGGATTTAGAGAAGGAACTGCAGTGCGGTCTTCCTCTATGAAACATCTTTGGAAAAAGGTGTTTAGTATTTCAGCTTTACGCCTGTCATCCTCTGTTTCAATGCCATCATCACCCCGGAGTGTCTGGACATGCTGTTTCCAACCACTTACTGATTTAACGTGAGACCAGAACTTTCTAGGATATTCTGTCAAGTCGGTACATAGAATTTTACTTTCGAATTCACTGAACGCTTCACGCATAGCCCTCCTTACGCTAACTTTGACATCGTTTAGCTTCTGTTTGTCTGAGAGGTTTTGGCTGCGTTTATACTTGGAGTAAAGGTGTCTTTGCTTTCGCAGTAGTTTCCTAACTTTGTTGTTGAACCACGGTGGGTTTATCCCGTCCCTCACAGTTTTACTCTACACGTACCTGTCTAAAACGCATTTTACGATTGCCTTGAACTTTTTCCATAAATACGCAACATTGTCAGTGTCAGAACAGAAATTTTCGTTTTGATCTGTTGGGTAGACTGAAATCTGCCTTCTATTACTCTTGCTAAACACGTAAACCTTCCTCCCTCTTTTTATATTCCTATTAACTTCCATATTCAGGGATGTTGCAACAGCCTTATGATCACTGATTCCCTGTTCTGCACATACAGAGTCGAAAAGTTCGGGTCTGTTTGTTATCAGTAGGTCCAAGATGTTATCTCCACGAGTCGGTTCTCTGTTTAATTACTCGAGGTAATTTTCGGATAGCGCACTCAGTATAATGTCACTCGATGCTCTGTCCCTACGACCCATCCTAAACATCTGAGTGTCCCAGTCTATATCTGGTAAATTGAAATCTCTACCTAAGACTATAACTTGCTGAGAAAATTGATGTGAAATGTATTCCAAATTTTTTCTCAGTTGTTCTGCCACTAATGCTGCTGGATCGGGAGGTCGGTAAAAGGAGCCAATTATTAACCTAGCTCGGCTGTTGCGTGTAAGCTCCACCCATAATAATTCACAGGAACTATCCACTTCTAATTCACTACAGGATAAACTTCTACTAACAGCGACTAACTCTCCACCACCGGTTGCATGCAATCTATCCTTTCTACCTGTCTGTACCTTTGTAAAAATTTCGGCAGAATTTCTCTCTGGTTTCAGCCAGCTTTCTGTACCTATAACGATTTCAGCTTCGGTACTTTCTATCAGCGCTTGAAGTTCCGGTACTTTACCAACGCAGCTTCGACAGTTTACCATTACAATACCGATTGCTGCTTGGTCCCCTCATGTCCTGCTTTGCCCCGAACTCGTTGAGGCTGCCGCCCTTTTTGTACTTGCCCAATGCCATCTAACCTAAAAAACCGCCCAGCCCACGCCACACAACCCCTGCTACCCGTGTAGCCGCTTGTTGCGTGTAGTTGACTCCTGACCTATCCAGCGGAACCCGAAACCCCACCACCCTATGGCTCAAGTCGAGGAATCTGCAGCCCACACGGTCGCAGAACAATCTCAGCCTCTGATTCAGACCCTTTACTCAGCTCTTTACCAAAGGTCAGCAGTCAGTCCTATCGACGATGCTGCAGATGGTGAGCTCTGCTTTCATCCGGCTAGCGAGACTGGCAGTCTTCACCAAATCAGATAGCCAGGGAGGGTTTCCTCCGATCCATAGCGACACACATCATTGGTGCCGACATGAGCGACCACCTGCAAATGGGTGCAACCTGTACCCTTCATGGCATCCGGAAGGACCCTTTCCACATCTGGAATGACCCACCCCGGTATGCACACGGATTGCACATTGGTTTTCTTCGCCTCTCTTGCTGCCATATCCTTAAGGGGCCCCATTACGCGCCTGACGTTGGAGCTCCCAACTACCAGTAAGACCACCCTCTGCGACTGCTCGGATCTTGCAGACTGAGGGGCAACCCCTGGAACAGGACAAGCAGCCACGTCAGGCCGAAGATCAGTATCAGCCAGAGACAACCCCGGACTTGCGCCCTTCTGAGCTCAGCTTGATTCCTGACGTGAAGGTAGCGTTCTCGCTTTCCGCGTCTGGGTTCCGGGGTTCGATTCACGGCGGGGTCAGGGATTTTGTCTGCCTCGTGATGGCTGGGTGTTGTGTGATGTCCTTAGGTTAGTTAGGTTTAAGTAGTTCTAAGTTCTAGGGGACTGATGACGATAGATGTTAAGACCCATAGTGCTAAGAGTCATTTGAACCATTTGTCGAACTTTGGGGTATTCGGTTCGGAGCTGTTATGGAGATACGTCAGACAATAGACCGCTCCATTCGAACTACCTATACAACTGCCGTAGTTAGGGGTATCTTGCTCTTTCGACATCACTGGCGATGGCTTATATACATGAGCTGTTCAAAAAATATCCGACCTTTTTTAATTGTTGAAATCAACAATGGTATCAGGGCGCGCATGCGCTCATGTTTTCAGGCATATTTAGCACACATACCTGACTTTCTCCACTACTTTGGAACGCTTGCAAGTGGTACACGTTGGATTTAGTATTCTGAGCAAAATGACGTCTTTACATCACATTTGGCTCCAAGCTTGGCAATTCTCAAGTTGAAACCATCGTTTGTTTGTGGACAAAGTAATGGGTACTGCAGGGCTAAAGGAGTGGTACAACCATTTCAAAGGTAGCCGCTAATCAATGAAGACAGAAGCCAGTTAAGGTACGCCCGCAATATCCGCAAATCAGGTCGTTACTGATCCCGCAATATTGCTGGTGAAGCAGAATGGACGAATCACTATCAGAGAAGTTGCAGTCTAATCTAAAAGCCGTAAAGTCAACTAAATAACTAGGTGTTACAATAACTAACGTCCGCCCGCGGTAGCTGAGTGGTCAGCACGACAGACTGTCAATCCTAAAAGACCGGGTTAGATTCCCGGCTGGGTCGGAGATTTTCTCCGCTCAGGGACTGGGTGTTGTGTTGTACTAATCATCATTTCATCCCCATCGACGCGCAAGTCACCGAAGTGGCGTCAAATCGAAAGACTTGCACCAGGCGAACGGGCTACCCGATGGGAGGCCCTCGTCACACGCCATTATTATTATACAATAACGAACAACTTAAATTGGAAAGAACACATAGAAAATGTTGCGGTTAAGGCTAACCAAAGACTGCGTTTTATTGGCACGACACTTATAAAACGTAACAGACCTACAAAGGAGACTGCCTACACTACGCTTCTCCGTCCTCTTTTAGAATACTGCTGGAAGATGTGGGATCCTTACAAGATAGGACTTACGGAGTAGATCGAAAAAGTCCAAAGAAAGGCAGCACGTTTTCTATTATCGCGAAATATGAGAGAGTGTGTCACACAAATGATACTGGATTTGGGCTGGACATCATTAAAAGAAAAGCGTTTTTCTTTGCGACAGTATCTTCTCACGAAATTCCAATCACCAACTTTTTCCTCCGAATGCGAAAATATTTTGTTGTTTTGTTGACACCGACCTACGTAGGGAGAAACGACCACAACGATAAAATAAGGGAAGTCAGAGCTCGTATGGAAAGACACAGGTGATCATTCTTTCCGGGTGCTATGCGAGATTGGAATAATAGAGACTTATGAAGGTGGTTCGATGAACAATCTGCCATGCACTTAAATGTGATTTGCAGAGTATCCATCTAGATGCAAGTATAGGTGGTCACATTTTTACTATCCCCTGTATGTGCATATCGCTTCACACGACCTTTGTTACCTCAATGTCGATATCGGCATCATTTTCGAAATATGTGAGCTTACTTATATTATCTGTAATGTTAATATACAACAGGAACAATAAGGCTCCCAACACACTTCCCTCTGGCACAAGTGGTTACTTTTACACGTATAGATGAACTCTCCATTTAGGATGAGATGATGTGTCCCCCCTACAAAAATATTTTATTGGCCGTTTTTTATACGATGCAGGCAAACGGTCAACTACAATTGTTGTTTACTGTGCGGTAACCTCTAGCGTATCAGAAGCGGTGTAGGAAAATGTTTTCAAATGAGTATACGCACTCGTATTTCGGCAGGTGCACAGTTTTGCCATTTCAATTTTTGCACGTTTTTACAGATACCTTTTCGAAAATTTCGAGCAAAACAAATCGAAATCTTTATTACATCACGAAACAATGAAGAAGCAAATGCGGGTTTGTTCGCAAGCCCGAAGCATTATCTGGTACAAGAATCATTGATTTTAATAAAGTAGCTGTCGATAGGTTTTTTTCGTTGCTAACAAATGTAACTGACAATCACAAACTAATGACTTCTCAAATAACTAATTGTGATGAAACAGGCGTCTCGGTTAATGCTAAAAACCAATCGAACATCGCAGCTTGCAAAGGGAACCGTCCAGTGCGATCGTTAACCTCTGCAGAAAGGGGCGAAACTGCAACCATCCTCATTAGTACGTCAGCAAGCGGAGCTGACATTCCTCCTACGATTATTTTTCCACTAAAGAAGAAGCAGAAAGAATTTGAGTTAGGACTGACAGCAGGAGGTTGCGCTGAGGTCCACAGCACCGCATGGATGGCCACAGAGTCATTCTTTGTATGGTTTCCACAATTAGTGGTATTTTCTAAGACATCAAAGCACGTCCCAGTTCTCCTTATATCAGATGGCCACTCAGCTCATACCACGAACAATGACGTTATGGACTACGCGAGGGAGAGTGGCGTTTCTTCACCACCACATTGCTCTCACAGACTTCAGCCGCTTGATGTTTGTTTTATAAATCCTCGTTATAGTGATCAGCTTCGAAAATGGCTGCGAAGCCACGCAGGGAAAGTCGTAACTATCTTTCAAATTTCAACGCTTTTTGGTTCAGCTTTCGTCTAAAGCGCAACAATGAAAACCGCTATTAAAGGTTTCGAAGCTACTGCAATATGGCCCACGGACCCATCCATATTCAAGACGCACACTTCCTATCGGCACACACAACTGATAGCGGACGTGATAGGCCGTCAGATGAAGGGGTTATTATATCTGAACAATTGGAATTGCCTCCAACTAGCACACCAGCTGAAAAAGACGACTCAAACGGGCTGGATAATCAAGGGGACGAGGTTTCAGCGAATTGTTACAATGAACTGCCGCCTAAGAATAACAAAGTTATTGGGGCTAATTGTTCTAATCTTGGGTGCTCTTGGATGACAACTGACAACACAACCTCCTCATTTCATATTTCACCTGAGATTCTGATTTTCTTGTCAAAAGTTAACGAAAGCAAGAAAAGAGCGAGACTGAAAAGGGGGAACAACGTTGTTTTAACTGATTCGCCGTACAAAAAAGAGTTAAAAGTCATTAATGGGAGAAATAGAAAAAAGAACTTTGACAAAGAAGAAAGAGCAAACAGAAAACTTTTTGCGAAAGAGAATAAAATTAAGAACTCAAAAACGAGAGAAAGAGCCTGAAGATAAATGGAAGAAAGGAGTAAGAATACTATACTAACGAGAGTGATTATGAGGTAAGTTCTGACTGTCAATGTGTATATTGTGGTGGGTTATATTCAAAATCAGTTGGAGGTTGGGTCGCTTGTTCCACGTGCAAAAAATGGACACACGATTCTTGTGCAGGAATAGATAGCGAAGATGGTGAGTGTCTCCCCGTGTGTGAATTTTGTAAACAGCCTCAAGAAAAGGATACGATACATGAAAACTGTAGTTTGACATTAATACTCACTTTAAACTAAAAAAAATACCGAGCAAGCCAATATTTTCTGCATTTCCGATAATTTTATACGTTTTTGTAATCACTTGTATTTACCACCCCATTCTGCCGCGTGCAAATGATATAAATTTCTGTTTTTGAGTGAGAAAATATTGTTGTTTTATTTTATGGCAATGTTCTTATATTTTTGTGATTAATACATCATAATGTGTTCATATAAAAATTTGTAACTCTCTTATTTATCAATTTTGTACATTTAATCAAAGTTTTCAACTGTGTACCCCATTATACCTTGGATACCGCAACGTGTCGGATAAGAAAGATAAAAATACAATCACTACTCGTTTCTTCAACGACAATTTAAGCTGTGTTCTGTGGTTCCTCCCAGAGTTCATCACGATATATTCCGAAAAAAATCATAGTTAACGAACGTTATAAATTGCTCTAGAAACGAAGGCAATCCCAGTTAACATTTAATAAGGCCACTGGTATCCTTCGAAATGCAACTAATCAAAGTAATGCAGAACGTCGTGGGTCACAGCGGATGGGTGGAATCGAAATATGACATTTACCCACGATCGCTTCTTTTTGTCAATTTGTGCCATTAATTTCTCTGCTCCCTAATCTGATTTCGTATCTCCCCATCAGCTATTCGATCAAAACTTTTTTAGCATTCTTCTACACCACCACATTTCGGAAGTTTCGAATCGTCTCCTCTTTGGGGAACCAGGCATGTTAACTACTGATTCGCAATATATTTATTCCGAAAGGCAAAAGGAACCCCGAAAACAATGAAAATAATTTTGTTTATTGGTGATTGTACCAGTTTTATTTACACTTAGTGTGAATATGAAAGTATTTTAGTCCAAATCCGTATTTGAAGGTTCTAAATGTCGGTTTAAATGGCAGCTTGCTATGTAAGACATGCCCACTTGTTTCTCTGTGCCATCTCTTCTTTGAGATGATAAGCCTAGGGACATTTTACCCGTAGTTTTTGAGCTTTCACCTATTGAATACATTTTTTCTTGTCTCGTAGTCAGTTGTTTGCTACAGTAATAACGTTTCTGAACAAAACAAATGCCAAGATCTACCCACAAAGTTTTCGAGAGAAGTTCTAGAAGACTTGCAAGAAATAAAAAAGTAAATATCATGAAACAAATGTTATGTTTTTGTACAGCATGCATACTATTGGAAAGTGAAAGAAACTATGAATTTAAATGAGTGCATGTACGACGTTAAGTGCAATGCAACTTTAAATTTTCCGTAACTTTTCCAACTAAATGTACCTTTCCTCTCAAAACATTTATCCCAGAACCATGGAATTCTAACGGTCAGTTTTCTTACTCGAGGGCATGAAGAGTCGAGGGATATGAAAGGGAAGCAGTGGTTGGGAAGGGAGTGAGGCAGGGTTGTAGCCTATCTCCGATGTTATTCAATCTGTTTGCTGAGCAAGCAGTAAAGAAAACAAAAGAAAACTTCGGAGTAGGAATTAAAAACCATGGAGAAGTTGTATTATAATGAACACTATGGTCTTTTTATTTTTGAAATTTGCCTGCAAAACCTCTCTTTCAAAATTTTTCTAAAAATTTCAGTATTAATATATTATTCATGAAAAATTGTTGGAAAACAGTGGAAATGCATGTAAGTAATGTTTTGTGTTTTACCGTTAATATAACACAACTTAGAATAAGGATCATATAAATAGATCAGTTAACATGGTGGAGATGGAAGATACGTTCTCCCCGTAAATATTGTGTTTAAAAACAAATGAATATTTTCAAATCAACAGCTCATTTCATGAAGTCATAACTAGAAGTGAATAATCTCCACAAAAATTGTTAAGTTAATTACTTTGGTGCAAGAAAGTCTCCATCATTAAGGAGAACGATGTTTTCAATAACTTGCCGGCAGCCACAAAAAGCTTTACTACTGACAGATTTCAGTTTACGAGGAGCCTAAAGGATTTCTTGCTAACCATCTCTTCCGACACCATTAATGAATTGAATTATTTATTAGAACTAGCGCGCGCGCGCGATTGAGAGTGTGTGTGTGTGTGTGTGTGTGTGTGTGTGTGTGTGTGTGTGTGTGTTAGAGAGAGAGAGAGAGAGAGAGAGAGAGAGAGAGAGAGAGAGAGAGAGAGAGAGAGAGAGAGAGAGAGAGAGAGAGGGGGGGGGGGTCAAATAATACGTGTACAATCAGAAGTGTGACTGAATTTTCATTCCTCGTTCATGATCAGTCCATTTGCGGTCTGTGGATAGTAAATTAGCATATTATTTTCCCATTGAGTATCTCCCCATTATGGATCAATTTCAATGGAAAGTACATATAATCTAACCCTCTTGTCTGCCCCACTTCTGTTGAAGGTTACACATCACACAAATACCTTGTTGTTGTTGTCTTCAGTCCACAGACTGGTTTGATGCAGCTCTCCATGCTACTGTATCGTCTGGAAGCTTCATCTCCCAGTACCCACTGCAACCTACATCCTTGTGAATCTGCTTAGTGTATTCATCTCCTGGACTCCCTCCTCGATTTTTACCCTCCACGCTGCCCTCCAATATTAAATTCGTGATCCCTTGATGCCTCAGAACGTGTCCTACCATCCGACCCCATCTTCTAGTCAAGTTGTGCCACAAAGTTCTCTTCTCCCGTATCCTATTCAATACCTCCACATTAGTTATGTGATCTACCCATCTAATCTTCAGCATTCTTCTGTAGCACCACATTTCGAAAGCTTCTATTCTCTTCATGTTCAAACTATTTATTGTCCATTATTCACCTCCATACGTGGCTACACTGCATACAAATACTCGGAGAAAAGACTTCCTGATACCTAAAGCTATACTCGATGTTAGCAAATTTTTCTTCTTTAGAAACACTTTTCTTACCATTGACAGTCTACATTTTATATCCTCTCTACTTCGACCGTCATCAGTTATTTTGCTCCCTAAATAGCAAAACTCCTTTACTACTTTAAATGTCTCATTTCCTAATCTAATTCCCTCAGCATCACCCACCTTAATTCGACTACATTCCATTATCCTCGTTTTGCTTTTATTGATGCTGATCTTATATCATCCCTTCAGGACACTTCATTCTGTTCAGCTACTCTTCTAGGTTCTTTGCTGTCTCTGAATTACAAAGTCATCGGCAAACCTCAAGGTTTTAGTTTCTTATCCATGGATTTTAATTTCTACTCAGAATTTTTCTTTTGTTTCCTTTACTGCTTGCTCAATAAACAGATTGAATAACATTGGGGATAGTCTACAACCCTGTCTCATTCCCTTCCCAGCCACTGCTTCAATTTCATATCCCTTGACTCTTATAACTGCCACCTGCTTTCTGTACAAATTGTAAATTGAATTCGCTCCCTGTATTTTACCCCTGCCACCTTCAGAATTTGAAAGAGAGTATTCCAGTCAACATTGTCAAAAGATTTCTCTAAGTCTACAAATGTTAGAAACGTAGGTTTGCCTTTCCTTAATCTACTTAATAAGGTAAGTCGTAGGGTCAGTATTGCCTCACATGATCCAGTATTTCTACGGAATCCTAACTGGTCTTCCCTGAGGTCGGCTTCTACCATTTTTTCCATTCGTCTGTAAAGAATTTGCGTTAGTATTTTGCAGCTGTGACTTATTAAACTGATAGTTCGCTAATTTTCACATCTGTCAACACCTGCTTTCTTTGAAATTGGAATTATTTCATTCTTCTTGAAGTCTGACGGTATTTCGGCTGTCTCATGCATCTTGCTCATCAGACGGTAACGTTCTGTCAGAGTTGGGTCTCCCAAGGCTGTCAGTAGTTCTAATGGAATGTTGCCTACTCCCGGGATCTTGTTTCGATTAAGGTCTTTCAGTGCTCTGTCAAACTTTTCACGCAGTATGTCATCTCCCATTTCATCTTCATCTACATCCTCTTCCATTTCCATTATATTGTCCTGAAGTACACTGCCCTTGTATAGATCCTCTATATACACCTTCCACCTTTCTGCATTCCCTTCTTTGCTGATAACAGGGTTTCCATCTGAGCTCTAGATATGCATACAAGTGAATCTCGTTTCTCTAAAGGTCTCTTTAATTTTCCTGTAGGCAGTATCTATCTTACCCCTAGTGATATGCGCCTCTACATCCTTACGTTTGTCCTCTAGATATCCCTGCTTAGCCATTTTGCACTTCCTGTCGATCTCATTTTGAGATATTAGTATTTCTTTTTGCCGGCTTAATTTACTGCATTTTTGTATTTTCTCCTTTCATAAATTAAATTCAATATATCTTCTGTTACCCTCTTTCTCTGCGCATGTCAAGTTCCGTAGGCCCAAATTGAGGAGCAAATCTTCAAGGTCATGGAACGTGTCAGTATCTACATCTACATCCGTACTCCGCAAGCCGCCTAACGGTGTGTGGCTGAGGGTACCCTGAGTACCTCTATCCGTTCTCCCTTCTATTCCAGTCTCGTATTGTACGTGGAAAGAAGGATTCTCGGTATGCTTCTGTGTGGGCTCTAATCTCTCTGATTTTATCCTCGTGGTCTCTTCGCGAAATATAAGTAGGAGGGAGCAATACACTGTTTGACTCTTCGGTGAAGGTATGTTCTCGAAACTTCAACAAAAGCCCATGCAAAGCTACGGAGCGTCTCTCCTGCAGAGTCTTCCACTGTAGGTTATCTATCATCTCCGTAACGCTTTCGCGATTACTAAATGATCCTGCAACGAAGCGCGCTGCTCTCCGTTGGATCTTCTCTATCTCTTCTATCAAACCTATCTGGTGTGGATCCCACACTGCTGAGCAGTATTCAAGCAGTGGGCGAACAAGCGTACTGTAACCTACTTCCTTTGTTGTCGGATTGCATTTCCTTAGGATTCTTCCAATGAATCTCAGTCTGGCATCTGCTTTACCGACGATCAACTTTATATGAACATTCCATTTTAAATCACTCCTAATGCGTACTCCCAGATAATTTATGGAACTAACTGCTTCCAGTTGCTGACCTGCTATTTTGTAGCTAAATGATAAGGGACCTATCTTTCTATACATTCGCATCACATTACACTTGTCTACATTGAGATTCAATTGCCATTCCGAGCACCATGCGTCTGTTCGCTGCAGATCCTCCTGCATATCAGTACAATTTTCCATTGTTGCAACCTCTCGATACACCACAGCATCATCTGCAAAAAGCCTCAGAGACTTTCCGATGTCATCCACCAGGTCATTTATGAATATTGTGAATAGCAACGGTCCTATGACACTCCCCTGCGGCACACCTGAAATCACTCTTACTTCGGAAGACTTCTCTCCATTGAGAATGACATGCTGCGTTCTGTTATCTAGGAACTCCTCGATCCAAGCACACAACTGATCTGATAGTCCGTATGCTCTTACTTTGTTCATTAAACGACTGTGGGGAACTGTGTCAAACGCCTTGCGGAAGTCAAGAAACACGGCATCTACTTGTGAACCCGTGTCTAAGGCCCTCTGAGTCTCGTGGACGAATAGCGCGAGCTGGGTTTCACACGGCCGTCTTTTTCGAAACCCATGCTGATTCCTACAGAGTAGATTTCTAGTCTCCAGAAAAGGCATTATACTCGAACATAATACGTGTTCCAAAATTCTACAACTGATCGACGTTAGAGATATAGGTCTATAGTTCTGCACATCCGTTCGACGTCCCTTCTTGAAAACGGGGATGACCTGTGCCCTTTTCCAATCCTTTGGAACGCTTCGCTATTCTAGAGACCTACGGTACACCGCTGCAAGAAGGGGGGCAAGTTCCTTCGCGTATTCTGTGTAAAATCAAACTGGTATCCCATCAGGACCAGAGGCCTTTCCTCTTTTGAGCGATTTTAATTGTTTCTCTATCCCTCTGTCGTCTATTTCGATATCTACCATTTTGTCAACTGTGCGACTTCAAGAGAAGGAAGCACAGTGCAGTCTTCCTCTGTGAAACAGCTTTGGAAGAAGACATTTAGTATTTCGGCCTTTAGTCTGTCATCCTCTGTTTCAGTACCATTTTGGTCACAGAGTGTCTGGACATTTTGTTTTGATCCACCTACCGCTTTGACATAGGACCAAAATTTCTTATGATTTTCTGCCAAGTCAGTACATAGAACTTTACTTTCGAATTCATTGAAAGCCTCTCGCATAGCCCTCCTTACACTACATTTCGCTTCGCGTAATTTTTGTTTGTCTGCAAGGCTTTGGCTATGTTTATGTTTGCTGTGAAGTTCCCTTTGCTTCCGCAGCAGTTTTCTAACTCGGTTGTTGTACCACGGTGGCTCTTATCCATTTCTTACGATCTTGCTTTGTCCACTGATCCTCAACACTATCTGTACTTGAGACAAAACTTTTGTGTTGAGCCGTCAGGTATTCTGTAATCTGCTTTTTGTCACTTTTGCTAAACAGAAAAATCTTATTACCTTTTTAATATTTCTATTTATGGCTGAAATCGTCGATGCAGTAACCGCTTTATGATCGCTGATTCCCTGTTCTGCATTAACTGATTCAAATAGTTCGGGTCTGTTTGTCACCAGAAGGTCTAATATATTATCGCCACGAGTCGGTTCTCTGTTTAACTGCTCAAGGTAGTTTTCAGATAAAGCACTTAAAAATATTTCAATGGATTCTTTGTCCCTGCCACCCGTTATGAACGTTTGAGTCTCCCAGTCTATATCCAGCAAAATTAAAATCTCCTCCCAGAACTATAACATTTCCCTAAGGGGCTCCATCACTAGCCTAACGTTGGAGCTCCCAATAACTAATAAACCCCTCCCCCCGTGTGCCTGCTCGGACCTTGCTGAAGGAGCAGCCACATGTCCATTCACAGGCAGAGCGGGCGATGCCACACGGCCAGCCTCCACATTGACCCTCCGCCTCGTGCGCCGCGAACGCCACTGAACCCGCCACTCCCCTTGGGGAGAGGGTGGCCCAACCGCGCCCGGTACCCGCGAAGATCTCTCGACAGCAGGGACAGTGGGTGAAGCATCTAATACCTGGGGTGCACCATGCGACGCACCAGACTCCCCACTGCCGCTACACTCCGAGGCAGCAGCCTGAAGACGGCTGACCGCGGCCATCAACACGCTCAGCTGTTCGCGAAGAGTGGCCAGCGTCCGTACACAGCAGTCACACATCCTATCCATCCTAAGGAATCAATTTACCGAAGAGACTTAATCAACTTTTAAGTAGACTGCTAATTCACTAAAGGCGATTGATTACTGACTAAACTGTGATTGCTAACCACTTCTTGTGGAAAACAATGAAAATAGCACTACCTGTCTCTGGACTGTATTCAAAACAAACACTAGCACTACTGGCACTATGGCTGACTACAAGGACTCTCTCTGACTGTATTCAAAACAAACACGAAATCTATGTAACACTATTACTAGCACTCGACAATTAAAGCTTCCTAAAAGCAGAAACACACGGAAGAAGAAGTGACAAGTAAGAAAAATAGAGTTAATACTTAAATTAAGGTAGCTCGCTGCACAGCAGACGTGAAGCAGACGGCGGTTAGGGCGACACATGAACTTACAACAAAAAAGTAATAACAGATAGAAATACATGTTCATGAACCTGAGAGAAAATCAGTCCATAAGTTTAAGCAAACGCTATCAGCAGTACAATGAGAATCAGCTTAATTTTTCAATTAACTCCTCGACAGAATAAAAGGAGTGACCCATGAGGAAACACTCCAGTTTCGATTTGAAAGCGCGTGGATTACTGCTAAGAGTTTTGAATTCGAGTGGCAGCTTATTGAAAATTGATGCAGCAGTATACTGCACACATTTTTGCACATGAGTTAAGGAAGTCCGATCCAAATGGAGGTTTGATTTCTGCCGAGTATTAACCGAGTGAAAGCTGCTTATTGTTGGAAATAAACTAATATTGGTAACAAGAAACGACAATAAGGAATATACATATTGAGAGGCCAATGTCAAAATACCCAGACTCCCTGAACAGAAGTCGACAAGAGGTTCGTGAACTCACACCACTTTTTGCCCGAACCTCCAGTTTCTGAGCCAAAAATATCCTTCTAGAATGGGAAGAGTTACCCAAAAACATAATACCATACGACATAAGTGAATGGAAATAAGCAAAGTAGACTAATTTACTTGTCGAAGTATCACTCACTTTCGGTACCGTTCGAATAGTGAAAATGGCAGTATTAAGTCTTTGAACAAGATCCTGAACGTGGGCTTTCCACAACACCTTACTATTTATTTGAACACCTAGGAATTTGAACCGTTCAGTTTCACTAATCATATGCCTATGCTGTGATATTAAAACGTCAGGTTTTGTTGAATTGTGTGTTAGAAACTGTAAAAACTGAATCTTACTGTGATTTAACGTTAGTTTATTTTCTACAAGCCATGGACTGAGGTCATGTACTGCACTACTTGAAACGGAGTCAATGTTGCACACAACATCCTTTACTACCAAGCTAGTGTCATCAGCAAACAAAAATATTTTAGAGTTACCCGTAATACTTGAGGGCATATCATTTATATAAATAAGGAACTATAGCGGCCCCAACACTGATCCATGAGGAACCCCCTCCCCTTGACAATACACCACTCAGATCCCCCATCACACTGTATTACGTTCCCCCATTCCCGTAGATCGTTCCCTAATGCTCTTCCTGAAACACTGTACAACTTCTGATTCTGTCAGTTCTTTCAGGTCCCATCTCCTTAAATTCCCAACTTTTTCCAGTTTCTTCAGTTTTAATCTACAGTTCATAATCAATATATTGTGATCAGAGTTCACATTTGCCCCTGGAAATGTCATACAATTTAAAATATGGTTCCTAAATCTCTGTCTTACCATTATATAATCTATATGAAATATTGCAGTATCTCCAGGTCTCTTCCACGTATACAACCTTCTTTCATGATTTTTGAACCAAGTGTTAGTTATGATTAAGTTATGCTCTGGGCAAAAGCCTACCAGGCGGCTTCCTCTTTAATTTTTTACCCCCATTCCATATTCACCTACTACGTTTCCTTTTCTTCCATTTCCTACTGTCGAATTCCAGTCACCCATTAATATTAAATTTTCATCTCCCATCACTATCTGAATGATTTCTTTTATCTCATCACACATTCCATCAATTTCTTCATCATCTGAGGACTACTTTTACGACTTTGGTAGGCGTGGGATTCGTGGCTATCTTGGCCACAACAATGCGTTCACTATGCTGTATGTAGTAGCTTACCCGCATTCCTATTTTTATTAATTATTAGACCTACTCATGCATTAGCTTCATATTAGCCTTCCTAATACTTAAATCTATATCCGATGTTAACAATGACGCCGGTGGATGGACTATCAGGAAATTACTGACCGTCGAGAAAGTCACAAATATAACCGACAAGCTAATGGGCCCTTCACAGGAAAAGGTTTTTTGCCAGAAAACGGGGAAAATTGAAACCCAGCAAATGAGTAAAAAAATGTATATTCACTGACAAAAAAAATAGTGTACGCACACAACTTACACAACAATAGTCTGGGATTACTCTATTACGTAATACAGTTTTTGTGATTGTATCTTGCAGCTTTAGTTATTTTTAATTAAAAGAGGCTTTAAAAGGACAGAAAGAACTTGTTGGACTACGCTACAGATCGTTCTGTTAGCACAGTCTTTACTTTGTAATCACTTTCGTTGACTTCGGCAACTCTCAACAGAAATCTCCAACCTAACCGAGACAATGTGCTACGATACAGCCGAGATCATGACAAGAGAATGGGCTACATCACACTCGAAGTAAATGTATATAGGTAAGGATCCCCATGACCTGTATACGTCTATTATAAAAAATCTACAAGCCACTCTCCTCAAATAGACCGCAATCTTCTCTTGACCTTCAACTGTTACTATTTCAGAATTAGAAACCAGATTCAAAGAAAATTTGGCTACAAGGCACAAAACTAGAAAAATAAAAATAATAAAAGTGAGAACGTGAAACATGTTAGCAATAACCATAAACAGGAGATTTACAGAAAATATAATTGAGAAAGGAAATCATTAATATTATCGACCGTTTAGGAACTCTAGGCTACAAAATGGATAAAACCACATATCGAATAAGTGGTGGAAGAGTTAGTGTGTTTTAAGATTAAATCCAAACAAGAATTAGAGAAAAATATATCGAAGCAAGGCCTCTATTACGAAAAATTGCTAAATCTCGAGACAAATTGTGTCCTTCTGTATTAGATGAAATGTTTTGGCCCCTAGTACGGATGAAACAGTATCTGCAGTATCAACAGGAACTTCGGACATGTGTTTCATATTTCATCCAAGCCTGCAGTCTATAAATATTTAAACAAAATACTAAAACAAAATACCACTACAGGGGAATTACTTACGAAGTAGTTCTTGGTAAAGAAACACAGGACACAATTACGTATGTAGGCTTAATACGAACTACAACTGTGTTTATAAATCGCTATAGTTGCCTTGGACTAACGACGAGCAAATATCAATATAACCTGTACGCTTTTCAAAGCTGTTATCCATGAAAAAGCCAAACTACGTATCGTGAACAAAATACAATTTAACACCGAAAAAATGACATTAGCTGACAATGGGCACAGACTTTAGTCAATGGGCACTGTTGAAAATTTGTGCCAGACCAGGATTAGCACCCGAGTCCCCTGGTTACGAGGGAGAGGCAATGATCACTGTGTCCGAATTACACAGTGGTCAACAGAACATCACGAACTGCCCGAGCATGCCGTTCGTTAGATCCAAATTCTCAATTTCTCCATAGACTGCTAATGCACTGCTCCTTGAACATAATCCTCCTCCCTTTAATTATACAGTACATGGCGAAAAAAACAGACACCGAATATCTGCAAACTTGGCCTTACGAACATTGCAGACGTCGTCTATGTAAGACACGTCAAACTTCAAAGAATTTACCAATTCGTTGCATTGTTTACTATAGACCACAAATCAAGTAACGTAAAAAAAGCACTGCGTCTATTGAGATCATGATTCAGAGTTAAAAAAAACTAATAAGTCGCCTACATATTACAGTTGCTGCCGAAAGAGGAGAACCATTATTTTCCCACAAAAGGAAATATAGTTAAAATTACGCTTCTATTTCGGTTAGTTTATGCGGTTACTAAAATTTGCAGTGAAAGTTACATAGTGGACTCTACCCTCCCCCCACCAGAAACGTAGTTATCGTGGCTGTTGTGAGACTTTTGTACACAGTTAGAGAAAGTGTGTTAAATGTGGCGCGGACGGAAACACTAGGCTACGCTACAGGGCAATCTGCTCGCACAACGTTTAGTCGGCATTCATAATCGTTGGCGTAAACAACTCTCAATCAAATTACCACCTTCCAACCTAACTTAGATCTCGGGCTACACTACCAATCGGCCTGTCATCACAACCAAAAATTCATTGAGGGGGGTGGGGGGATTTCCTGTAGCTCTCTCTAATGTATCTCTAGGCAAAACTGCCAGTTTTGTCAGACTCAACAGCAAGATTTACCAATGGTAAACACTTTTGAGACGGCTCGTAATTTTAGAATAGTCCTCTTCGTCTTACTTGGCATAAATTGTTCGCTGGCGTCCCAGCAGCTAGCTCCCTCAGTGTCTGCTTCTGCCATCGCACCACGCTAGTCTGCTGTTGTCCTAGCAGACCGAACGCACCGCACATCCGATACCTTCGGAACCACTCACTGGCCAGTTAGCAACTGAGCGGAACACTGTTTACATCGTGAAAGGAAAACTATGCAAAGATGTACACTTAAATGGCACGACTGAGTAGCACACACACAGTAATATCTGAGGAATGTCCTTCGACACGCGCAGAACGAAAGTCTTCTCGCGAACGTACAGCGTCTCTGAAAAAAAATCTCGTGACTATATTCCGGCGTTACGGCCAGGTTCTCATACAAATGAGCAAAAAAGGGTACATTTGAAATTCTTTTTGAGACAATGAAAATACATTCGAAAGATCTGTTTGGGAATTACGAGTGATAATACTATGAGCTTAATTTTAGATTTTCAATAAAAAATGGCGCCCGTAATTATGATTTGATCAAGGGCCTGCGAGACTGGAGTACGCAGAGCGCGTGCAGTGTGGCACCTCATATGTTACCTGAATTCAAAAATGGGTAACATCAGTTGATACTACATTATTCCTCTGAAATTGAAAATGGATAACATCAGTCGATAAAACATAAAATTTATGGGAGCGTATACCTAACCGCAATGAAACAACCTTAAATTTAACGATACAGTGCTAATTCGAACTTTGAGTTCGATTTTTGAGGGTTTGTTTCACTCCTTATGCCTACACAAAAATTAGTTAATATTAACAAATGTCATATTATAGCTATAAGTTCCTAAGAAAAGTGTTTACTTTTAGGGGTCAGAGGTAGATGTTAAGAGAACGAACCACTTTTAATTTATGCTGCATGCCGTTCTGAGAAAATAGTTACCCGAAAAAAATGTGTTCAAAGTTTAGGGAAAACATTTAGTTATATTATTACTTCGATTTGCATGAACTGAGTGTTACATATATATTTTTAATGTCGCTGAAAACGAATCTGAAGTCAGATTTTCAATATTCAAAACAGCTAATCCAATACGGAGGGCAACCGATTATGTTTTGACCAATTTTTACCAAAAATGTATTTTCGTTATTTACGTTTAGTCTGCAAGTCAAGGAGTATTTATCAACCCTTCCTCTACCTCTGATTGTTCCTAGACAGCAACTTCCTGTTCTTCTTGGCAGGAAAAGCCGATCTGTCAAAGCTGGATATGCAGCACTCGGCAGCCTGCACTTGATATTCGTCCGTATTTTCGGTGAGTAAGTTTGCATGCATTCTGCAGTATGAATCATTTTGAGCACGTGCGACACAGGACGAGTTATCATCTACATCTATATGGATACCCTGCAAAACACATTTAAGTGCCTGGCAAAGGGTTCATCGAATCACCTTCACAACTGATAATTAATTGAAACCCTCAGCTGCCGACAGGTGTTGTTGATATACTTCGATGGGGACAGCTGAAAAGTGTGCCCCTACTGGGACTCGAACCCAGAATCTCCTGCTTACAAGGCAGACGCTCAATCCATCTGAGCCATCGAGGGCACACATGAACAGCACGACTGCAGGAATTTATCCCTCGCACGCTTCCCGTGAGACTCACATCCCCAACCGTCCACAATCCGCATACGTAATGTACTTAATAGGTATTTGTCCATCCACTCATTACTGGCTCACACTAAGGTGACGATTCCCGTAAGAGTTCCGGCAACCTGTGCGCATTCGCACAGACGAAGGTCAATGGCTGGGTAACGTTTAACCATAGATATGAAGATAGTAACTGCTCTCAAAAGAACAGGCGCCACTGACGACCTTGCAACTCTTCTAGAATACATGATAGACCGGCCGCTGTGGCCGAGCGGTTGTAGGCGCTTCAGTCGGGAGCCACGCGACCGCTACGGTCGCAGGTTCAAATCCTGCCTCGAGCATGGGTGTGTGTGATGTCCTTAATTTAGTTAGGTTTAAGTCGTTCTAAGTTCTAGGAAACTGATGACCTCAGATGTTAAGTCCCAAAGTGCTCAGAGCCATTTGAACCATCAGTCCCTATGTTTACACACTACTTACAGTAACTTATGCTAAGGACAACACACACACAACCATGCCCGAGGGAGGACTCGAACCTCCAACAGGGGGAGCCGCGCGAACCGTGACAAGGCGTTGGACACATGGCGGGTACCCCGCGCGGCTCATGGCAGCCGTGACACTGCTTCAAACAATGGACTGTAGAAACTTTTGTAAAGCACGGATTAAAAAAAAAAACTTTCTGTTCCAAGAGTCTAGACAAGTACACCTTTAAAAAATGCAACTACAAAGAAATTGAATTTTCGAACGTTTTGAATGAGAACCTGTCCTTATGGAACACCGTTGATCAAATGTCACAGGGATTATATACTCAGGTTTCACATGTGGATTAACACTTTCTAATCAATATCCGGAATGAGCAGGGCTTAAAACTTTGAAGAGTTAAATTTCAAGGGCCGTTCTCTTGTATGCAAATAGTTTCACAGTAGAAATTTCTCTAGTTTTATTTATTAATTAATTTATTTATTTTTTGCTGTAGGTAAAGAAGGATAGCATTGTGAGGAGGGGGAAGGGGGGGGGGAGGAATCTTGCATCTCCCACCTTGGAATTCTCAGTACAGAATTTTTATTCATTACGAGATTCTTAGCCACTTGCAGAAGTGATTTCGAGTGATTCTGCAAAACTTTTCCTTTAGCCAATCGTAGCAACTATAGGATTCCGTTCCTGCTGCATGACATGTCTCGGAACTTAAACTGACCAACTCATTTGCATAAAGAGCTAGCTTATCATCCGCTTCTTTACTTGCGTAGACCGTTCATGGTCTGCAAAGAATTTTTTTCTTTAATCGTTTTTTTATGTCTTTTATAAACTGCAACACTTTCTAAACTTTCTAAACTTAGCGCCGTTGAAGCATGGTCTTTTACTGAATGATCAAAAAGCAATGCTGACAGCTGGAGTCCAAGGTTTTTGTTAATCAAGCCGTTTGTATTCTTGTGGTGATATCTCCGTACAGTCTTTCATTCCCTAACGCATATTTCTTTATATCTAATTGAGAAGTGAAATACCGGTTTTCATAGATGCAGATTTAAAATATTTTAATATAACGCAATAAATATTTCATTAAAATTTTCATCCCCTTATGCTCGAAGTTCCAAAACCAGAAAACACGTAGTTTTTAAAAATTGTAACATATTAGCCGAATACGAATTGTCAGATATATTTAGCAATCCTTTCATAATGAACCATTTTCTGAAATATCTCACACCCTTTAGGGGTTGGGTTTCAAAAACAATTAAACACGTATTCTTCTATTTAGAGCCGAGGAGCCAAATTCAAATCTTCATCCATTTAATTCTAAAAATGCTTTCATAGTGAAATATTTCATAAAACATTACATCCCCTATTTCACTCTATTAGTGAGTTAAATTTCCAAAAGCAACGAAACACATTTTTTTTACATCCAACCGAGATGTCAAATACCTATTTTCATAGATGTAGCTATAAAAATGCTTCAGTAGTTCTTTAATAATGATTTATTTTCAAAAAACCTTCACTAATTATTTTATCCCCCAATGGAAGAATTTCGGAAAATGCTAAAAACCTGTTTCTTTTTTGTATCTGACTGAGACACCAAATGTCAATTTTCGTAGTTTTGTAGTTATAGCTTCAATAGGGACATAGGGACATATTTAAAAAAAAAGACTTTCAACCCATGTTTCACCCCCATAGGAGTGAAATTTCGAACAATCTCTTCTTAAATGATGCTTTCAGCGTAAGATTTACACCTTCATCAAATTTCAAGTCCGTATACTTTGCAGGTTGGGCTGGAAGGCTATGGGTCAGTGAAACCTGTGCCCCTATTGCACCTTCTTGGAGGTTGTAGTTCCAAAAACAGTGAAACACGTAGTTTTCTATAACACAATATTCATAGATTTCGCTTTAAAAACTCTTTCGCACTGAAATACTTTCATAAAACATTACATCCTATATTCCACCCTCTTAATCGTTCAATGTATCAAAAACAGGTTTTCATATATTTCATGAAACATTTCATCCTCTGTGATATGGGGTATGGTAGTGACACACCAAAATGACAATAGTAATCCGTTGTAGTTGCTACATATTTTATTACAATCAAAAGCATTATAAAATCACAAGGCCAGATCAGTTGGACAAATAATAAATAAATTTCGTTAAGTGGAACGAGACCCGTAAAACTTGAAATTTGAATATGACTAGGTATATATACTTAGGTAAAGCTTTACTTAAATAGCACAAATGTCCATAAAATTCATAGCAGAACTCTCACTACTTGCAATCAGGGGAGAAACAGATTAAGCGTAAGAATACAGATATTTAACGTTCGGCTTGCCAACTTTCCTGAACAAAACTGTATAAAAATGACTAAAACAATTAAGGGGGTCCTTTAATTTTGACTAAACGGACCTTCAAATTTACTTACTCAGTTGATTAATCAACAATATTCTTAGAATGATTACAACTAGAACATGACTATATGACAATACCCTTAAAATAAGGTTGCTTCAATATTTCGTGGGAATTGGCGATAGACGCGAGCAGACCAAGGATTCAAATCAATACAAGAGATCCACGAGGCAGAGAATGACATAGAAATATACTCAACATGGCAATGCAATTGAACTTTGGATGCTATAGTTCAGCACCGGAAAGATGGAATCACGCAAAAGTGACAACATAACCCAAGATGTAAAGGAGAGGACATGGCCTCAAATATCTCTCTGCCACCGTGGTGCTCTGCTCCCAGTATGCTAGCGTCGACCGCTGCCAGTTATCTCTAACACAACACACATCAAGAGCAGACAATTTTCTGAGACATAAACTACACAACCCTATCTGGAGAACAGGTGAGCAATACAACTGGACTGAAACCAATGAGCCTCCGTGAGTTACTTGGCCAGTGCCAGCCCTTAAACTTTGATTAATAAGATCGCTAAAAATCATACCGAAGTTAAGATGACGAGACTTATCTCCAGGTTCGCCATATTAGTGGCAGAGACAATGAATTGGCGACGCTCTTATCCGTATGTTCGCGGCAGAGTCTGGGGAAGGCAAGGGCCACGTGGAGCCGGATCTGGGGGTCAATTTCCTTCTCTCCGAGACACCCGGCTTCTTCTGCGACTTAGCCGGCAAACAGGCCGAGGACACCGGGTGGGGACCGATTCGGCAGCAGTTGGCGGATGGCGAGGTCTTCGGGGGGTGGGGTGGGCGGGGGGTGTCTTGTGTAAAGGGGAAGACAACCGTGGTGAAGGGAAGGTCTGTATTCCACAGGAACGAGTTAGCATGGCACTCAGATATTTCCAAGATTCGGCGGTAGGGGATCATTTGGGGTTCTACAAGACCTTGAACAGAGTTCGGGAACACATGTTTTGGCCCAACCTATATGGCGATGGCATGCGATTTGTTGGCAACTGTGTCCAGTGTAAGCGCGGTAAGCCCCATGTTGGGCCGCACAGAGAACTACTACAGTCGGTTAGCGAGCAGTGTCCTCTGGACCGCGACTCAAAGATCGAAACATCGATCGACGGAAACTGGCGCCAGAAACGCACCATCTTACTCTATTTCATCCCCTTAATGGTTGAACTTCCAAAAACACGAAAATACGTATTTTCTTATTTGTAACCTTGAAGTCAAATACCAATTTTCGTAGATATAGCCTTAAAAATACTTCCATAGTCCTTCCATAATTTTTTATCTCAAGATAAAATGTTCACCTACTATTTCACCTCATAGAGGTTAAATTCCCAATAATACTGGAACACATATTTCTTTATTTCTGACCTAGAAACCAGATACAAATTTTCGTCTGCCTAGCTTCAAAATTACCTTAATAGCTACATGTTTCAAAAATACTTTCATTTCCTGTGTATCCCCCTTAGAGGTGGAATTTCGAAATATGCAGTATAAGCGGTATAAGATCAACAACCTTTCCAAATCTCAAGGTTTATTTTCCTTGGCGGTCTGGACTGTGTGAATTTCATAGTAATGGCCTCCACACACACACACACACACACGCACACACACACACACACACACACACATACACACACACACACACACCACTAACAATGCCACCACCACCTCCTGGGGAAATTTCTGCAGACGCCCTTGTTCCACTGCAGTCATATTTTGCCGACGACCTACATTTAGCAGCGTGGGAGGGATAGTGTCGTGCAACAGACAGTATACTCTGTAGACAACGAACTGTTCGTTGTGAAATCAGGGACATAGGAACCGAGACTGACACAGAAGGTGCTGAAGGTGAAGCACACTAGACTCGTGTCTACCACGGCTTCAAATAGTATCGATTTACTATGAACGGAAGTTCCGAAAAGTGAGCAAGTAATTTTACAGTAAATTCAGTACCGATGGTGAGGATATACAACAAAAACATTTATATAATATTTCAGAAATAATGAAACATTCCACTCAAGTCGCGCGGCAGAAAACGCAATGGATATGCTTGCACTTAAGACGGAAGGCCCCACGTACTTACGCAGGCTTACGACAGATCGCAAAATTCGGCAGTAGGATTAAGCCAACCTCTTGTGCTGCCATCTGTTATTGATGCCAGGCATCAAGGTCTCAGTAGTACGACCATCCACTGGAGAGTAGTTTGCTTTGTAAGCACTCCGTCTTCAGGCCACGAGTGACCTACTGGGACAGCACCATCCGACCGCCGTGTCATGCGAACAGGAGGGGCGGGGGTCAGCACACTGCTCTCCCGGTCGTTATGTTGGTATTTTTTGACCGGAGCCGCTACTATTGGGCCGAGTAGCTCCTCGATTGGCATCATGAGGCGGCCTGGATGATCACCCATCCAAGTGCCTTCAACGCCCGACAACGCACTTAACTTCGGTGATCTCACGTGAACCGATGCAACCTCCGCGGTTGACCTAGCACGGACCACACCATTCACAATGAAACGCATCACTTAGTAGATGGTGAAGTACTTTGAAGCTAGCCAGATAGAAACAGAACCTCCTGGCACTGTATCTAACCCAAATTCTAATCTTACACTAATCTCTTGTATGTACCTACCACGCCCTCAAAGAGCCAACGATTTACTATTATCAAAAGTTCCGAAAAATGAGGAAGAAATTGACCCACACTTTTTTCCGTTGTTCATTATTTCGATTACCCCATAAAGGGAATGGACTTGTAGCCACAGGTTACACAAGCGATAAATGGTTTAAAATACATAAAAAGAGATGACAATAGGAAACGATTTTTAAAAACACAATGATGCGGCTTTTACGATTTTTACAGGAAAAAGAAATGGATGACAAAATAAAGGTTTTTCAAAAATATGCTGGTGGACAATATTGGGGATTTTTTATCTTTATAGATGACTAGCGGAAAAGCTTGGTGTTGACCAGGCAATTATTTACAGCTGTGCGTCCACGTCCGTACTATGCAGCGTCTGGCCTTGTCCTGAGTTTTTATGACGTATCTCCTGAAACATGTGTCGTACAATGATATAATTTTGTAGGTGCATTCAGCGTCATATGCGGATACTGTCTGCAAAATTTATTGCGAATATAGTAGCAAAGAAGTAACAAATTTAAATGTCACGAATGCTGTGATCCCCACACATTTGGGTGCAACCAATGTACACAGGATGCTTGGCTCGATCATTATGGCTACCATCACCGCTGGTCGAAATTGGACCAGCTGTGTCGACGTAGTGAAAATATAAATGTGCATAACATGGTAAACGTCCATTCTTTCCAGCCATCAGACCTGATCTACGATCAAAAATATCATGTAAAAGTGGTAGGGGCAACGGCCTTGCCGCAGTGGATACACCGGTTCCCGTCAGATCACTGAAGTTTAGCACTTTCGGGCGTGGTCGGCACTTGGATGGGTGACCATCCGGGCCGCTATGCGCTGTTTCCATTTTTCGGGTTGCACTCAGCCTTGCGATGCCAATTGAGGAACTACTCGACCGAATAGTAGCGGCTCCAGTCAAAGGAAACTACCACAACGAGTGGGAGAGCCAGCTCCTCCTACACCCTCAGTGAGAATGACGTGGCGGTCGGATGGTCCTGATTGGCCACTTGTGGCCTGAACACGGAGTGCTTTCTTAAAGGAGTGCTCCCTACATAAAACTGACAGTCTTGACTTAGGGACTGTCCACGGTAAATGCTGCATTGGACCTACGAATACTATTAAAATAACGGTTTGAGTTCTCTTTAGTTGTCCAATCATCTGAAGTGAGTCCTTATTGAAGTAAGCTGAAAAATACATTTTATGTTAATGGCGGATAAATTTTATGTTAATGGCGGCAAATTAACTTTACCCTAATGACACACAAGGTCAATGCCGTTCTATCACGTAAAGTATTCTCAGATCGAAATGTTTTGCATTACCAAATCTCCAATGTAGATCCATCATACCGCAATTATAATTCTCAAAATAATTTGGAGCTACGTTCAATGCATATTTAAATGCATCTTTCAAAACAATACCAGAATTCTCATTAGATCATCATTATCAGTGCCTAGAGTATTCCTATTATTTCGTCTACCAAAAACCGCGTCTCACTTTGGCTTTTTCAGTACGCTGTTTTGTTTTCCACTGCTGACAATAGAAACGATCTGGCAGATGTGACATTGTAGATGTCCAGTATGCGTGTCTTAATGCAAATAAACCGTCTGGAACATTTACCCTTGAACCTCCCTAGAATGGGATTTCATGGAACGTTATTACTTTCCTGTGTCCATTTCTATCAAACCAGCTGATCGCCACGACTGGGGAGAGTGAGGAGGGGGTGGGGTGAAAGTTGGCAGCACTTTGAGTGGCAGAAACCTCACGTTTCCGTCATTTGTTTTCATAATGACGTAGTGCCAATTCGTCACATTGGACGCTTTTCTCTCGGAAACGTTTACATTCATCGTCTGGATATCAATGTCGCCTTCTGAGGTATGCAGTCGCACCACTCTGTACGAAATAGGTTCTAAGCTGATGCAGTCGACAAGTAACGTCGAAATATATCGTCACCTCGAAATATATCGACACTTCGAAATAAATCCACACCCAGAAATAAATCGCCAACCCGAAATAAATCGAAACCTCAAAATAAATCGACACCATGAAAAAAATCGAAACTTCGAAATAAATCGACACCTCCAAAAGACAACTACATCGAAATGATTCGATATCCCGAAATATATCGACATCTATACGCATTTCATCTTACCATATAGATCGATATATCGAATCTCACGGACCTCTCGAGATAAATCGAGGTATAGAAATATATCGATATCTTGAAATATATTGGTACCTAGTAATATAAAGATATCTCTAAAAATACAATATCTAGAAATTTATGGATTACTTGAGATATAGAGGTTTCTTGAAATATATCGATATCTCGAAAGGAATCGATATCTGAAGTACACCGATACATGGAAATATATCGATAGCTCGAAATAAACAGACAACCCGATTTGTTTCGGTGTATCAAACTAAATCGATATCTCGACATAAACGGATACTTCGAAATCAATTGATACCTCGAAATAAATGGATGCCTCAATATAGATAGATATCTCGAAATAAATCGACATCTCGATATAATGAGTGCTTCGACATAAGTCGATATATCGAAATGAATCGATAATGGGAAGGAATGGACGTCTTGAAAAAAATCTGTACCCCTAAGAAAACGATTCTCGAAATAAATAGGTATATCGAAATATATCGCTATCTCGATAAATACCGATATCTAGTGGTCGGATATATGTTTTAAGTTGACTTGACATATCAGTATAGTTCGATATACATCAAAATACTTTGGATTTTCAATATACCGATAGATTTCTAGACCTCGGGGAAAAAATCGCCGATCCGACCTCAGTGCAAAAACGCAGACCAAGGGAAAAAACGCCGACCTCGGGGAAAAACGCAGACCTCAAGGGAAAAACGTCGACCTCGGGGTAAAACGCCGACCTCGTGGGAAAACGCCGACCTTCGGAAAACTGCCGACCTCAGGAAAAATCCAGTTCCATTAATGTACACAGACACTAATGTATGTCACCATTAGGTTCTCAAAATACAACCAAATTCCTGGTATTTATCACCTCACACAAAAAGTGGTCGTGACAGAAAAGTCTCGTTCTTTAGAAAGTTTAGAATGAGATGTTCTAAATATTGCAGTTTATCCATTTACAATAATCTACAAGCACTGCACAATGAGAAGAGACTGTCAACCACAGCACTTTGAAATAGTGGACAGCCAGGAAGACAGAGGTTGCATTGCTGTTTCTAATCCTCTGGTGCTTGAGATTTAGAATCCAGGATTGCCTCGAATGAGAACAGCAATAATGGATGTCCTGCACCAGTGTAGAACTTACTCTGGAACTCCACAGAAAATCACAAGGCACAATTACATCACATCATTCTCAGCAAACTACAGAAGCCTCTAATGGACGTAACAACGTTGTCACCTCCTTCACCAGTGAAAGATCTTAGTAGCTATTGAGTCAAGAGTAGGTGGCCAATTAATAATTTGTTGTTCAAAGCTAACTTCAGTGTATATGGGAATACTCAGTGGACATCTTTAACCATCATATTTTACTGTCTAAGATATGTCAACTTCCCAGACTATAAGTATAAGCAGAGCTTGGTCTTTCCCAATCCGAGATTGTTTAGAATGGGTATCAAGGGAATCAGATCCACTGGGCATTTAGAGCAACCTGCTTTAAACAATATGAGCAGGCAGTAGACACAGACACAGAATTTGGAATTTCTCTGTGAAGTGGTTACCTTCATCGTCTGAAAACTTATGTTGTGTGCTGCGCTATGTGGAGGTACTAATAGCAACACAGTAAAACACAGAAGAAGCTTATAAGTTGATGTAATCAGCCAGTAAGAAGCAGTAAACTTTAAGTTTTAGTAATCGATTATTGACTTATTATCCGGCTTTGGTGCCTTGACATTACCGACGACCTTAAGATTTTGCATGAAGAGAGGCCTAAAAGCCACGTTACACGAGAGAATGTGAAAAGTGTTCATATGTAGTAAAAACCTAAGAAATAAGCCCGTTTTCGTCATTTGCTATCAAATCGACGTATTGCCAGAGCGTTACATTGGCAGCTTTTCTCTCTGAAACGGTTACATTTATCGTCTGCAAACTTATGTCGCGTGCTAAGGAATGCAGAGACACTAAAAACAACACAGTAGAACATAGAGGAAGCTTCTAGGTTGATGTAATTAGCCCGTAGGAAACAATACAATTCAGGTTTTAGTTATCGATTAGTTGGGAGCTCCAATGTTAGGCGCGTAATGGGGCCCCTTAGGGATACGGCGGCTAAGGAGGGGAAGAAATCCAGTGTGCACTTCGTGTGCATTCCGGGAGGAGTCATTCCTGATGTGGAAAGGGTCCTTCCGGATACCATGAAGAGCACAGGGTGCAGCCAGCTGCAGGTGGTGGCACATGTCGGCACTAATGACGTATGTCGCTTTGGATCTAAGGAAATTCTCTCTGGATTCCAGCGGCTATCTGATTTGGTGAAGGCTGCCGGTCTTTCTTACGAGATGAAGGCAGAGCTGACCATCTGCAGCATCGTTGAGAAAACCGACTGCGGACCTTTGGTGCAGAGCCGGATGGAGGGTCTGAATCAGAGGCTCAGACGGTTTTGCAACCTTATTGGCTGCAGATTCATTGACTTGCGCCATAGGCTGGTGGGGTTTCGGGTTCCGCTGAATAGGTCAGGAGTTCACTACACTCAGCTGGCGGCTACACGGGTAGCGGAGGCTGTGTGGCGTGGACTGGGCGGTTTTTTAGGTTAGAAGGCCTCGGGAAAGTGCGGGATGGGCTGCAATGTCAAAGGGTGCTTGGCAATTACAGGACGTGCTTGGATCAAGGAACAGTCGGAATTATAGTTGTAAATTGTTGTAGTTGCGCTGGAAAAGTCCCTGAGCTTCAAGCGCTAATAGAAAGCACAGAAGCTGATATCGTTATAGGTACAGAAAGCTGGCTAAAGCCTGAAATAAGTTCTGCAGAAATTTTTACGAAGTCTCAGACGGTGTTCAGGAAAGATAGATTAGGCAGAATTGGTGGTGGAGTGTTTGTGTCTGTCAGTAGTGGTTTATCTTGTAGTGAAGTCGAAGTAGATACTCCGTGTGAATTGGTGTGGGTGGAGGTTATACTTAAAAGCCGAATTAAGTTAATAATTAGCTCCTTCTACCGACCCCCAGACTCCGATGATACAGTTGCGGAACAGTTCAGAGAAAGTTTGAGTCTCGTAACAAATAAATACCCAACTCATACGGTTATAGTTGGTGGGGATTTCAACCTACCCTCGGTATGTTGGCAAAAATAGTTGTTCAAAACCGGTGGTAGGCAGAAAACGTCTTCCGAGATTGTCCTAAATGCATTCTCCGAAAATTATTTCGAGCAGTTAGTCCACGAACCCACGCGAATTGTAAATGGTTGCGAAAACACACTTGACCTCTTGACCACAAACAATCCAGAGCTGATAGAGAGCATCATGACTGATACAGTGATTAGTGATCACAAGGTCATTGTAGCTTGGCTCAATACCATTTCTTCCAAATCCATCAGAAACAAACGCAAAATAATTTTATTTAAAAAAGCGGATAAAGTGCCACTAGAAGCCTTCCTAAAAGACAATTTCCATTCCTTCCGAACTGACTATGCGAATGTAGACGAGATGTGGCTCAAATTCAAAGACATAGTAGCAACAGCAATTGAGATATTCATACCTCATAAATTGGTAAGAGATGGAACGGATCCCCCGTGGTACACAAAAAAAGTCCGAACGCTGTTGCAGAGGCAACGGAAAAAACATGCGAAGTTCAGAAGAACGCGAAATCCCGAAGATGGGCTAAAATTTACAGACGCGCGAAATTTGGCCCGTACTTCGATGCGAGATGCCTTTAATAGGTTCCACAACGAAACATCGTCTCGAAATTTGGTAGAAAATCCGAAGAAATTCTGGTCGTATGTAAAGTAGACAAGCGGCAAGACGCAGTCAATACCTTCGCTGCGCAGTGCCGATGGTACTGTTATCGACG
This sequence comes from Schistocerca gregaria, assembly GCF_023897955.1. Taxonomy (NCBI): domain Eukaryota; kingdom Metazoa; phylum Arthropoda; class Insecta; order Orthoptera; family Acrididae; genus Schistocerca; species Schistocerca gregaria. The sequence goes on from NW_026061899.1 coordinate 2,276,628, forward strand.
ATTGTGCTGCTAAAGCGGAGTTATTGAACGCAGTTTTCCGAAATTCCTTCACCAGGGAAGACGAATGGAATATTCCAGAATTTGAAACACGAACATCTGCTAGCATGAGTTTCTTAGAAGTAGATACCTTAGGGGTTACGAAGCAACTCAAATCGCTTGATACGGGCAAGTCTTCAGGTCCAGATTGTATACCGATTATGTTCCTTTCAGATTACGCTGATACTATAGCTCCCTACTTAGCACTCATATACAACCGCTCGCTCACCGATAGATCTATACCTACAGATTGAAAAATTGCGCAGGTCGCACCAGTGTTCAAGAAGGGTAGTAGGAGTAATCCATTTAACTACAGACCTATATCATTGACGTCGGTTTGCAGTAGGGTTTTGGAGCATATACTGTATTCAAACATTATGAATCACCTCGAAGGGAACGATCTATTGACACGTAATCAGCATGGCTTCAGAAAACATCGCTCTTGTGCAACGCAGCTAGCTCTTTATTCGCACGAAGTAATGGCCGCTATCGACAGGGGATCTCAAGTTGATTCCGTATTTCTAGATTTCCGGAAAGCTTTTGACACCGTTCCGCACAAGCGACTTCTAATCAAGCTGCAGAGCTATGGGGTATCGTGTCAGTTGTGCGACTGGATTCGTGATTTCCTGTCAGGAAGGTCGCAGTTCGTAGTAATAGATGGCAAATCATCGAGTAAAACTAAAGTGATATCAGGTGTTCCCCAGGGAAGCGTCCTGGGACCTCTACTGTTCCTGATCTATATAAATGACCTGGGTGACAATCTGAGCAGTTCTCTTAGACTGTTCGCAGATGATGCTGTAATTTAACGTCTAGTAAGGTCATCCGAAGACCAGTATCAGCTGCAAAGCGATTTAGAAAAGATAGCTGTATGGTTTGTCAGGTGGCAGCTGACGCTAAATAACGGAAAGTGTGAGATGATCCACATGAGTTCCAAAAGAAATCCGTTGGAATTCGATTACTCGATAAATAGTACAATTCTCAAGGCTGTCAATTCAACTAAGTACCTGGGTGTTAAAATTACGAACAACTTCAGTTGGAAGGACCACATAGATAATATTGTCGGGAGGGCCAGCCAAAGGTTGCGTTTCATTGGCAGGACACTTAGAAGATGCAAGAAGTCCACTAAAGGGACAGTTTACACTACACTCGTTCGTCCTCTGTTAGAATATTGCTGCGCGGTGTGGGATCCTTACCAGGTGGGATTGACGGAGGACATCGAAAGGGTGCAAAAACGGGCAGCTCGTTTTGTATTATCGCGTTATAGGGGAGAGAGTGTGGCAGATATGATACACGAGTTGGGATGGAAGTCATTACAGCATAGACGTTTTTCGTCATGGCGAGACCTTTTTACGAAATTTCAGTCACCAACTTTCTCTTCCGAATGCGAAAATATTTTGTTGAGCCCAACCTACATAGGTAGGAATGATCATCAAAATAAAATAAGAGAAATCAGAGCTCGAACAGAAAGGTTTAGCTGTTCGTTTTTCCCGCTCGCTGTTCGGGAGTGGAACAGTAGGAGATAGTATGATTGTGGTTCGATGAACCCTCTGAAAAGCACTTAAATGTGAATTGCAGAGTAGTCATGTAGATGTAGATGTAGATGATTTATTAGCCGGCTAAGGTGCCAGTGAAATAACCGACTACCTTAAGATTTGGCATTAAACAAGGTCTGGCAGCCACGTTACACGAGAGAATGTGAAAAGTGTTCATATGTACTAAAAACCAAGGAAATCCGCCCGTTTTCACATCTGCTTTCGAATCCACGTAATGCCAGATCGTCACATTGGCCGTTTCCTCTCTGAAACGGTTACATTTATTGTTTGCATAGCTATGTAGCGTGCTGCGGTTTGCGGAGACACTAAAAGCACCATAGTAAACCACAGAAGAAGCTTTTAATTTGGTGTAATAGCCAGTAAGAAGCAGTACAATTCAAGTTTTTGTTATCGATTATTGAATTTTTAGCCGGCTTTGGTGCCTTGGACATGAGCTAGGACCTTAAGATTTGGCATGAAGGGAGGTCTGGCAGCCACGTTGCACGGGAGAAAGTGAGAAGTTTTTATGTGCAGTAAAAACCTAAGAAATCCGCCCGTTTTCGTCATCTGCTTTCGAATCGACGTAATGCCAGATCGTCACATTGGCCGTTTTCCCTCTGAAACGGTTACATTTATCGTGTGCAAACTTATGTCGCGTGCTGCGGTATGCGGAGACACTAAAAGCACCATAGTAGAACACAGAAGAAGCTTCTAAGTTGATGTAATAGCCAGTAAGCAACTGTACAATTGAAGTATTAGTTATCGATTTGTGAATTTTTAGAAGGCTTTAGTGCATTCGACATGAGCTAGGACCTTACGATTTAGTATGAAGGGAGGTCTATGAGCCATATCGCACGGGAGAATGTGAAAAGTGTTCACATCTAGTAAAAACCTGAGAAATCCGCCCGTTATCGTCATTTGCTATCGAATCGAATTAATGCCAGATCGTCACATTTTCCGCTCTTCTTTCTGAAACGGTTACATTTATCGTGTGCCATGCTATGTCGCTTGCTGCGGTAGTCGGAGACACTAAAAGCACCATAGTAGAACAGAGAAGAAGCTTCTAAGTTGATCTAATAGCCAGTAAGCAGCTGTACAATTCAAGTATTAATTACCGAGTATTGACTTTTTAGATGGCTTTAATGCAATGGACATGAGCTAGGACCTTACGTTTTAGTAAGAACGGAGATCTAGCAGCCACGTTGCACGGGACAACGTGAAAAGTGTTCACATCTAGTAAAAACCTGAGAAATCCGCTCGTTTTCGTCATTTGCTATCCAATCGACTTAATTACAGATCGTCACATTGGCCGCTCTTCTCTCTGAAACGATTACATTTATCGTGTGCAAAGCTATGTCGCGTGCTGCAGTATGCGGAGACACTAAAAGCACCATAGTAGAACAGAGAAGAAGCTTCTAAGTTGATGTAATAGCAAGTAAGAAGCAGTACAATTCAAGTTTTAGTTGTCAGTTATAGACTTTTTAGATGGCTTCAGTGCATTGTACATGAGCTAGGACCTTAAGATTTAGTATGAAAGGAGGTCTAGCGGCCACGTTGCACGGGAGAACGTGAAAAGTGTTCATATCTAGTAAAAACCTGAGAAAACCGACCGTTATAGTCATTTGCTATCGAATCGACTTAATGCCAGATCGTCACATTTTCCGCTCTTTTTTCTGAAACGGTTACATTTATCGTCTCCAAAGCAGTGTCACGTGCTGCGGTATGCGGAGACACTAAAAGTACTATACTAGAACACATAGGAAACTTCCAAGTTGATGTAGTAGCCAGTAACACGTAGTACAATTCAAGTTTTTGTTATCGATTATTCACTTTTTAGCCGGCTTTGGTGCCTTGGACACGAGCTAGGACCTTAAGATTTTGCATGAAAGGAGGACTAGCAGCCGCGTTGCACGGGAGAATGTGAAAAGTGTTCTTATGTAGTTAAAACCTGAGATATCCGTCCGTTTTCGTCATTTGTTATCAAATCGACTTAAAGCCAGATTGTTACATTGGCCGCTCTTCTCTCTGAAACGGTTACATTTATCATCTGCAAACTTATGTTGCGTGCTAAGGTATGCGGAGACACTAAAAACAACACAGTAGAACACAGAAGACGCTTCTAGGTTGATGTAATTAGCCCTTAGGAAACAGTACAATTCAGGTTTTAGTTATCGATTATTGATTTATTAGCCGGCTTTGGTGCCAGTGAAATGACCGACTACCGTAAAATTTGGCATTAATCAAGGTCTGATGAGCCACGTTACACGAGAGAATGTGAAAAGTGTTCATATGTACTAAAAACCTAAGAAATCCGCCCGTTTTCGTCATTTTTTATCGTATCGACTTAAAGCCAGATCGTCACATTGGCCGGTCTTCTCTCTAAAACGGTTACATTCATCGTGTGCAAAGCTATGTCGCGTGCTGCGGAATGCGGAGACACTAAAGCCACGATAGTAGAACACAGAAGAAGTTTCTAAGTTGACGTAATAACCAGTAAGAAGCAGACAAATTCAAGTTTTAGTTATTGATTAATGACTTTTTAGCCGGCATTGGTGCCTTGTACATGCGCTAGAATCTTATGATTTTGCATGAAGGAAGGTCTATCAGCCACATCGCACAGGAGAATGTGGAAAGTGTTCACATCTAGCAAAAACCTGAGAAATTCGCCCGTTTTCGTCATTTGCAATCGAATCGACTTAATGCCAGATCGAATATTGGCAGCTCTTCTCTCTGAAACGGTTACATTTATCGTGTGCAAAGCTATGTCGCGTGCTGCGGTATACGGAGACACTAAAAGCACCAAAATAGAGCACAGAAGAAGTTTCTAAGTTTATGTAATAGCCAGTAAGAAGCAGTACAATTCAAGTTTCAGTTGTCGATTACTGTCAATTTAGCCTTCTTTGGTACCTTGGACACGAGCAAGGACCTTACGATTTTGCATAAATGGAGGACTAGCAGCTGCGTTGCACGCGAGTATGTGAAAAGTGTTCATACGTAGTAAAAACCTGAGATATCCGTCCGTTTTCGTCATTTGTTATCAAATCGACTTGAAGCCAGATTGTTACATTGGCCGCTCTTCTCTCTGAAACCATTAAATTTATTGTCTGCAAAGGTATGTCGCTTGCTGCAGTATACGGAGACACTAAAAGCACCATAGTAGAACACAGAAGTAGCTTCTAAGTTGATGTAATAGCCAGTAAGATGTAGTACAATTCACATTTTAGTTATCGATTATTGACTTTTTAGACGGCTTTGGCGCCTTGGATTTGAACTAGGACCTTAAGTTTTTGCATGATGAAGGACTAGCAGCCGCTTTGCACGGGTAATTTGAAAAGTGTTCATAAGTAGTAAAAACCTGCGAAATCTGTCCGTTTTCGTCATTTGTTATCGTATCGACTTAAAGCCAGATCGTCACATTGGCCGCTCTTCTCTCTGAAACGGTTATATTTATAGTGTGCAAAGCTATGTCGCGTGTTGCGGTATGCCCGAGACACTAAAAGCATCATAGCAGAACACAGAAGAAGCTTCAAAGTTGATGTAATAGCAAGTTAGAAATAGTACAATTCAAGTTATAGTTATCGATTATTGACCTTTTACCCTTCTTTGGTGATGTGGACATTAGCTAGGACCTTAAGATTTTGCATAAAGGGATGTCTAGCAGCCACTTTGCACGGGAGTATGTAAAAAGTGTTCATATATATAGTAAAAACCTGAGAAATCCGTCCGTTTTCGTCATTTGTTAACCATTCGACTTAAAGCCAGTTCGTCACATTGACCGCTCTTCTCTCTGAAACGGTTTCATTTATCGTCTGCAAAGCTATGTCGTGTGCTGCGGTATGGGCTCGACACGTAAAGCACCATAGTAGAACACAGAAGAAGCTTCTAAGTTGACGTAATAGCTAGTAAGAAACAGTACAATTCAAGTTTTAGTTATTGATTATTTACCTTTTACCTTTCTTTGGTGCTTGCTTGATGGGAAGTCTGGCAGCCACGTTGCACGGGAGAATGTGAAAAGTGTTTATATGTAGTAAAAACCTGAGAAATCGGGCCGTTTTCGTTTTTTCTTATCGAATCGAATTAAAGCCAGATCGTCACACTGCCCGCTCTTCTCTCTGAAACGGTTACATTTATCGTCTGCATAGCTATGTCGCGTGCTGCGGCTTGCGGAGACACTAAAAGCACCATAGTAGAACACAGAAGAAGTTTCTAAGTTGAAGTAATAGCCAGTAAGAAGTAGTACAATTCACGTGTTAGTAATCGATTATTGACTTTTTAGACGGGTTTGGCGCCTTGGACTTGTGCTAGGACCTTAAGTTTTTGCATGATGAAGGACTAGCAGCCGCTTTGCACGGGTAATTTGAAAAGTGTTCATATGTGCTAAAAACCTGAGACATCTGCCATTTTCGTCATTTGTTATCAAATCGTTTTAAAGCCAGATCGTTACATTGGCCACTCCTCTCTCTGAAAAGGTTTCATTTATCGTCTGCAAAGCTGTGTCGTGTGCTGCGGTATGGGCTAGACACTAAAAGCACCATAGCAGAACACAGAAGAAGCTTCTAAGTTGATGTAATAGCCAGTAAGAAACACTACAATTCAAGTTTTAGTTATCGAATATTGACCTTTTACCCTTCTTTGGTGCCTTGGACATGAGCTAGGACCTTAAGATTTTGCTTGAAGGGAAGTCTAGCAGACGCGTTGCACGGGAGAATGTGAAAAGTGTTCATATGTAGTAACAACCTGAGATATCCGTCCGTTTTTGTCATTTGTTATCGAATCGACTTAAACCCAGAACGTCACGTTGGCCGCTCTTCTCTCTGAAACGGTTACATTTATCGTCTACAAAGCTATGACGCGTGATGCGATAAGCGAAGAAACAAATAACACCATAGCAGAACACAGAAGAAGCTTCTAAGCTGATGTAATAGCTAGTAAGAAGTATTACAATTCACGTATTAGTTATCTATTATTTTCCCTTTAGCCGTCTTTGGTGTCTTGTACATGAGCTAGGACATTAAGATTTTGCATGAAAGGAGGACCAGCAGCCGCGTTGCTCGGGAGAATGTGATAAGTGTTGATAAGTAGTAAAAACCTGAGAAATCCGTCCGTTTTCCTCATCTGTTATCAAATCGTCTTAAAGCCAGAACGTTACATTGGCTGCGATTCTCTTTGTAACGGTTACATTTATCGTCTGCACAGCTATGTCGGGTTCTGTGGTACGCTTAGACAATAAATGCACCATAGTAGAACACAGAAGAAGCTTCTAAGTTGATGTAATAGCCAGTAAGAAATAGTACAATAACGTTTTAGATTTCGATTATTGACTTTTTAGCTGGCTTTGGGGCCTTGGACATGAGCTAGGACCTTCAGATTTTGCACCTAAGGAGGACTAGCAGCTGCGTTGCACGGGAGAATGTGAAAAGTGTTCATATATATAGTACAAACCTGAGATATCCGTCCGTTTTCGTCATTTGTTATCGAATCGACTTAAAGCCAGATCGTCACACTGGCCGCTCTTCTCTCTGAAACGGTTACATTTATCGTCTGCAAAGCTATGTCGAGTGCTGCGGTATGCAGAGATACTAAAAGCACCATAGTAGAACACAGAAGAAGCTTCTAAGTTGATGTAATAGCCAGTAAGAAGTAGTACAATTCAAGTTTTAGTTATCGATTATTGACTATTTAGCCGTCTTTCGTGCCTTGGACTTAAGCTGTGACATTAAGATTTGCGCATGAATGGAGGACTAGCAGCTGCGTTGCACAGGCGAGAATGTGAAAAGTGTTGATAAGTAGTAAAAACCTGAGAAATCCGTCCGTTTTCCTCATCTGTTATCAAATCGACTTAAAGCCAGAACGTTACATTGGCCGCCATTCTCTCTGTAACGGTTACATTTATCGTCTCCAAAGCTATGTCGCGTGCTGCGGTATGCGGAGACACTAACAGCACCATAGTAGAAAACAGATGAAACTCCTAAGTTGATGTAATAGCCAGTAGGAAGTAGTGCAATAACGTTTTAGATATCGATTATTGAATTTTTAGCTGGCTTTGGGGCCTTGGACATGAGCTAGGGCCTTAAGATTTTGCATCAAAGGAGGACTAGCAGCTGCGTAGCACGGGAGAATGTGAAAAGTGTTCATATGTAGTAAAAACCTGAGAAATCCGTTCGTTTTCGTCATTTCTTATCAAATCGACTCAAAGCAAGATCGTCACATTGGTCGCTCTTCTCTCTGAAACTGTTACATTTATCATGTGCAAAGCTATGTCGCGTGCTGCGGTTTGCGGATACTCTAACAGCACCATCGTAGGACACAGATGAAACTTCCAAGTTGATGTAATAGCCAGTAAGAAGTAGTACAATAACGTTTTAATTATCGATTATTGACTTTTTAGCTGGCTTTGGGGCCTTGGACATGAGCTAGGACCTTAAGACTTTGCATCAAAGGAGGACTAGCAGCTGCGTTGCACGGGAGAATGTGAAAAGTGTTCATATGTTGTAAAAACCTGAGAAATCCGTCCATTTTCGTCATTTCTTATCAAATCGACTTAAAGCCAGGACGTCACATTGGTCGCTCTTCTCTCTGAAACGGTTACATTTATCGTCTGCAAAGCTATATCGCGTGCTGCGGTATGCAGAGACACTAACAGTACCATAGTAGAACACTGATGAAACTTCTAAGTTGATGTAATAGGCAGTAATAAGTAGTGCAATAACGTATCAGATATCGATTATTGACTTTTCAGCTGGCTTTGGGTTCTTGGAAATGAGCTAGGACCTTAAGACTTTGCATCAAAGGAGGACTAGCAGCTGCGTTGCACGGGAGAATGTGAAAAGTGTTCATATGTAGTAAAAACCTGAGAAATCCGTCCGTTTTCGTCATTTCTTATCTAATCAAGTTAAAGCCAGAACGTTACATTGGACGCTCTTCTCTCTGAAAATGTTACATTTATCGTCTTTAAAGCTATGTCACGTGCTGCGGTATGCGGAGTCACTAACAGCACCACAGAAGAACACAGATGAAACTTCTAAGTTGATGTAATAGCCAGTAAGAAGTAGTACAATAACGTTTTAGATATCGACTATAGACTTTTTACGTGGCTTTGGGGTCTTGGACATGAGCTAGTAACTTAAGACTTTGCATCAATTGAGGACTAGCAGCTGCGTTGAACGGGAGAATGTGATAAGTGTTCATATGTAGTAAAAACCTGAGAAATCCGTCCGTTTTCGTCATTTCTCATAAAATCAACTTAAAGCCAGATCGTCACATTGGTCACTCTTCTCTCTGAAACGGTTACATTTATCGTATGTAAAGCTATGTCACGTGCTGCGGTATGCGGAGACACTAACAGCACCATAGAAGAACACAGATGAAACTTCTAAGTTGATGTAATAGCCAGTAAGAAGTAATACAATAACGTTTTAGATTTCGATTATTGACTTTTTAGCTGGCTTTGGTGTCTAGGACATGAGCTAGGACCTTAAGACTTTGCATCAAAGGAGGACTAGCAGCTGCGATGCACGGGAGAATGTGAGACGTGTTCATATGTAGTAAAAACCTGAGAAATCCGTCCGTTTTCGTCATTTCTTATCAAATCGACTTAAAGCCAGATCGTCACATTGGTCGCTCTTCTCTCTGAAACAGTAACATTTATCGTCTACAAAGCTATGTCGCGTGCTGCGGTATGCCGAGACACTAACAGCACCATAGTAGAACACAGAAGAAGCTCCTAAGTTGTAGTAATTGCCAGTAAGAAGTAGTGCAATAACGTTTTAGATATCGATTATTGACTTTTTAGCTGGCTTTGGGGCATTGGACATGAGCTAGGACCTTAAGACTTTGCTTCAAAGGAGGACTAGCAGCTGCGTTGCACGGGAGAATGTGAAAAGTGTTCATATGTAGTAAAAACATGAGAAATCCGTCCGTTTTCGTCTTTTCTTATAAAATCGACTTAAAACCAGATCGTCACATTGGTCGCTCTTTTCTCTGAAACGGTTACATTTATCGTCTGCAAAGCTATGTCGCGTGCTGCGGCATGCGGAGACACTAACAGCACCATAGTAGAAAACAGATGAACCTTCTAAGTTGATGTAATAGCCAGTAAGAAGTAGAACAATAACGTTTTAGATATCGATTATTGACTTTTTAGCTGGCTTTGGGGCCTTGGACATGGGCTAGGACCTTAAGATTTTGCATCAAAGGAGGACTACATGCTTCGTTGCACGGGAGAATGTGCAAAGTGTTCATATGCAGTAAAAACCTGAGAAATCCTTCCGTTTTCGTAATTTCTTATCAAATCGCCTTAAAGCCAGGACGTCACATTGGACGCTCTTCTCTCTGAAAATGTTACATTTATCGTCTTTAAAGCTATGTCACGTGCTGCGGTATGCGGAGTCACTAACAGCACCACAGAAGAACACAGATGAAACTTCTAAGTTGATGTAATAGCCAGTAAGAAGTAGTACAATAACGTTTTAGATATCGACTATAGACTTTTTACCTGGCTTTGGGGTCTTGGACATGAGCTAGGAACTTAAGACTTTGCATCAATTGAGGACTAGCAGCTGCGTTGAACGGGAGAATGTGATAAGTGTTCATATGTAGTAAAAACCTGAGAAATCCGTCCGTTTTCGTCATTTCTCATAAAATCAACTTAAAGCCAGATCGTCACATTGGTCACTCTTCTCTCTGAAACGGTTACATTTATCGTATGTAAAGCTATGTCACGTGCTGCGGTATGCGGAGACACTAACAGCACCATAGAAGAACACAGATGAAACTTCTAAGTTGATGTAATAGCCAGTAAGAAGTAATACAATAACGTTTTAGATTTCGATTATTGACTTTTTAGCTGGCTTTGGTGTCTAGGACATGAGCTAGGACCTTAAGACTTTGCATCAAAGGAGGACTAGCAGCTGCGATGCACGGGAGAATGTGAGAAGTGTTCATATGTAGTAAAAACCTGAGAAATCCGTCCGTTTTCGTCATTTCTTATCAAAACGACTTAAAGCCAGATCGTCACATTGGTCGCTCTTCTCTCTGAAACAGTAACATTTATCGTCTACAAAGCTATGTCGCGTGCTGCGGTATGCCGAGACACTAACAGCACCATAGTAGAACACAGAAGAAGCTCCTAAGTTGTAGTAATTGCCAGTAAGAAGTAGTGCAATAACGTTTTAGATATCGATTATTGTCTTTTTAGCTGGCTTTGGGAACCTTGGACATGGGCTAGGACCTTAAGATTTTGCATCAAAGGAGGACTACATGCTTCGTTGCACGGGAGAATGTGCAAAGTGTTCATATGCAGTAAAAACCTGAGAAATCCTTCCGTTTTCGTAATTTCTTATCAAATCGCCTTAAAGCCAGGACGTCACATTGGACGCTCTTCTCTCTGAAAATGTTACATTTATCGTCTTTAAAGCTATGTCACGAGCTGCGGTATACGGAGACACTAAAAGCACCATAGTGGAACACAGATAAAGCTTCTAAGTTGATGTAATAGCCAGTAAGAAGTAGTACAATTCAAGATTTAGTTATCGATTACTGACTTTTTAGCCGGCTTTGGTGCCTTTCACATAAGCTAGGACCTTAAGATTTTGCATGAAAGGAAGACTAGCAGCCACGTTGCAAGGGACAATGTGAAAAGTGTTCATATGTAGTAAAAACCTGAGAAATCCGTCCGTTTTCGTCATTTGTTATCGAATCGACTTAAATCCAGATCGTCACATTGGCCGGTCTTCTCTCTGAAACGGTTGCATTTATCGTCTGCCAAGATATGTCTCGTGTTGCGGAATGCGGAGACACTAAATGCACCATAGTAGAACACAGATGAAGCTTCTACGTTGATGTCATAGCCAGTAAGAAGTCATACAATGCAAGTTTTAGTTGTCGATTACTGACTTTTTAGCCGGCTTTGGTGCCTTGGACATGACCTACGACTAGCAGCCGCGTTGCACGGGAGAATGTGAAAAGTGTTCATATGTAGTAAAACCTGACAAATCCGTCCGTGTTCGTCAATTGTTATCGAATCGACTTAAAGCCAGATCGTCACAGTGGCCGCTCTTCCCTCTGAAACGGTTACATTTACCCACTGCAAACCTATGTCGCTGGGTGCGGTATGCGGAGACACTAAAAGCACCATAGTAGAACACAGTAGAAGCTTCTAAGTTGATGTAATATGTAGTAAGAAGTAGTACAATTCAAGTTTTAGTTTTCGATTATTGACTTTTTAGCCGGATTTGGTGCCTTGGGCATGAGCTAGGGCCTTAAGATTTTGCATGAAAGGACGACTAGCAGCCGCATTGCACGGGACAATGTGAAAAGTGTTCATATGTAGTAAAAACCTCAGATATCCGTCCGTGTTCGTCATTTGTTATCGAATCGACTTATAGCGAGATCGTCACATTGCCCGCTCTTCTCACTGAAACGGTTTTATCTGTCGTCTGCAAAGCTATGTCGCTGGGTGCAGTATGCATAGACACTTAAGGCACCATAGTACAACACAGAAGAAGCTTCTAAGTTAATGTAATAGCCCGTAAGAAGTAGTACAATTCAAGTTTTCGTTATCGATTATTCACTTTTTAGCCTGCTTTGATGCCTTGTGCATGAGCTAGTACCTTAAGTTTTTGCATGAAAGGAGGACTATTAGCCGCGTTGCACGGGACAATGTAAAAAGTGTTCATATGTAGTAAAAACCTGAGAAATCCGGCCCTTTTCGTCATTTGTTATCGAATCGACTTAAAGCCAGATCGTCACATTGGCCGCTCTTCTCCCTGAAACGATTACAATTATCATCTGCAAAGCAATGTCGCATGCTGCGGTATGCGGGGACACTAAAAGCACCATAGTAGAACACGGAAGAAGCTTTTAAGTTGAAGTAATAGCCAGTAAGAAGCAGTACAATTCAAATTTTAGTTACCGATTATTGACTTTTTACCCTTCGTTGGTGCCTTGGACATGTGCTAGAGCCTTAAGATTTTTGAAGAAAGAGGACTAGCAGCCGCGTTGCACGGGAGAATGTGAAAAGGTTTCATATGTAGTAAAAACCTGAGAAACCCGTTTATTTTCGACATTTGTTATCGAATCGACTTAAAGCCAGATTGTCACATTGGCTACTCTTCTCGCTGAAACGGTTACATTTATTGTCTGCAAAGCTATGTCGCGTGCTGCGGTATGAGGAGTCACTAAAAGCACCATAGTAGAACACAGAAGAAGCTTCTAAGTTGATGTAACGGCCATAAGAAGCAGTACAATTCAAGTTTTAGTTATCGATTAAAGACTTTTTACCCTTCTTTGGTGCCTTGGACATGAGCTAGGACCTTAAGATCTTGCATGACAGTAGGACTAGCAGCCGCGTTGGACGGGAGAATGTGAAAAGTGTTCGTATGTACAAATACCTCAGAAAGCTGTCCGTTTTCGTCATTTGTTATCGAATCGACTTAAAGCCAGATCGTCACATTGGCCGCCCTTCTCTCTGAAACGGTTACATTTATCGTCTGCAAAGCTATGTCGCGTGCTGCGGTATGCGGGGACACTAAACGCACTATAGTAGAACACAGAATAAGCTTCTAAGTTGATGTAATAGCCAATAAGAAGCAGTAAAATTCAAGTTGTAGTTATCGATTATTATCTTTCTACCCTTCTTTGGTGCCTTGGACATGAGCTAGTACCTTAAGATTTTGCATGAACACAGGACTAGCAGCCGCGTTGCACGGGAGAATGTGAAAAGGTTTCATATGTAGTAAAAACCTGAGAAATCCGTTTATTTTCGTCATTTGTTATCGAATCGACTTAAAGCCAGATCGTCACTTGGCCGCTCTTCTATCTGAAACGGTTACATTTATCGTCTGCAAAACTATGTCGCGTGCTGTGGTATGCGGAGATACTAAAAGCACCATAGTAGAAAACAGAAGAAGCTTATAAGTTGAAGTAATAGCCAGTAAGAAGCAGTACAATTCAAATTTTAGTTACCGATTATTGACTTTTTACCCTTCGTTGGTGCCCTGGACATGTGCTAGAGCCTTAAGATTTTGCATGACAGTAGGACTAGCAGCCGCGTTTGACGGGAGAATGTGAAAAGTGTTCGTATGTAGTAAAAACCTGAGAAATCCGTTTATTTTCGACATTTGTTATCGAGTCGACTTAAAGCCAGATCGTCACATTGGCTACTCTTCTCGCTGAAACGGTTACATTTATCGTCTGCAAAGCTATGTCGCGTGCTGCGGTATAAGGAGTCACTAAAAGCACTATAGTAGAACACAGAAGAAGCTTCTAAGTTGATGTAACGGCCATAAGAAGCAGTACAATTGAAGTTTTAGTTATCGATTAATGACTTTTCACCCTTCTTTGGTGCCTTTGACAATGAGCTAGGACCTTAAGATCTTGTATGACAGTAGGACTCGCAGCCGCGTTGGACGGGAGAATGTGAAAAGTGTTCGTATGTATAAATACCTCAGAAATCCGTCCGTTTTCGTCATTTGTTATCGAATCGACTTAAAGCCAGATCGTCACATTGGCCGCCCTTCTCTCTGAAACGGTTACATTTATCGTCTGCAAAGCTATGTCGCGTGCTGCGGTATGCGGGGACACTAAAAGCACTATAGTAGAACACAGAATAAGCTTCTAAGTTGATGTAATAGCCAATAAGAAGCAGTAAAATTCAAGTTGTAGTTATCGATTATTATATTTTTACCCTTCTTTGGTGCCTTGGACATGAGCTAGTACCTTAAGATTTAGCATGAACACAGGACTAGCAGCCGCGTTGCACGGGAGAATGTGAAAAGGTTTCATATGTAGTAAAAACCTGAGAAATCCGTTTATATTCGTCATTTGTTATCGAATCGACTTAAAGCCAGATCGTCACTTGGCCGCTCTTCTCTCTGAAACGGTTACATTTATCGCCTGCAAAGCTATGTCACGTGCTGCGGTATGCGGAGACACTAAAAGCACCATAGTAGAACACAGAAGAAGCTTCTAAGTTGAAGTAATTGCCAGTAAGGAGCAGTACAATTCAAGTTTTAGTTATCGAATATTGACTTTTTACCCTTCTTTGGTGCATTGCACATGTGCTAGAGCCTTAAGATTTTTGAAGAAAGGAGGACTAGCAGCCGCGTTGCACGGGAGAATGTGAAAAGGTTTCATATGTAGTAAAAACCTGAGAAATCCGTCCGTTTTCGTCATTTGTTATCGAATCGACTTAAAGCAGATCGTCACATTGGCCGCTCTTCTCTCTGAAACGGTTACAATTATAGTCTGCAAAGCTATGTCGCGTGCCGCGGTATGCGGGTTCACTGAAAACACCTTAGTAGAACACAGATGAAGCTTCTGCGTTGATGTAATAGCCAGTAAGAAGTAATACAATACAATTTTTAGATATCGATTAATGACTTTTTACCCTTCTTTGGTGACTTGGACATAAGCTAGGACCTTAAGATTTTGCATGAAACGAGGACTATCAGTTGCGTTGCACGGGAGAATGTGAAAAGTGTTCATATGTAGTAAAAACCTGAGAAATCCGTCCGTTTCCGTCATTTCATAACGAATCGACTAAAACCTGATCGTCACATTTGCTGCTCTTCTCGCTGAAACGGTTACATTTATCGTCTGCAAATCTATGTCGCGTGCTGCGGTATGCGGGGACACTAAAAGCACCATAGTAGAACACAGAAGAAGCTCCTAAGTTGATGTAATAGCCAGTAAGAAGCAGTACAATTTAAGTTTATTTATCGATTATTGACGTTATACCCTTCTTTGGGGCCTTGGACATGAGTCAGGACCTTAAGATTTTGCATGAAAGGAGGACTAGCAGCCGCGTTGCACGGGAGAATGTGAAAAGGTTTCATGTGTAGTAAAAACCTGAGAAATCCGTCCGGTTTTGTCATTTGTTATCGAATAGACTAATAGCCAGATCGCCACATAGGCCGCTCTTCTCTCTGAAACGCTTACATTTATCGTCTGCAAAGCTATGTTCCGTGCTGCGGTATACGGAGACACTAAAAGCACTATAGTAGAACACAGATGAAGATTCTAAGTTGATGTATTGGCCAATAAGAAGTAGTACATTAAAGTTATAGCTATCAATTATTGAGTTTTTCTCTTCTTTGATTCCTTGGACATGAGCTAGGACCTTAAGGTTTTGCATGAATGGAGGTCTAGCAACCGCGTTGCACGAAAGAGTGTGAAAAGTGTTTATATGTTGTAAAATCCTGAGAAATCAGTCCGTTTTCGGCATTTGTTATCTCATCGGCTTAAAGCTAGATCGTCACATTGGCCGCTCTTCTCTCTGAAACGGTTACATTTATCGTCTGCAAAGCTATGTCGCGTGCTCCGGTATGCGGAGAGACTAAAAGCAGCATGGCAGAACACATAAGATGCTTCTAAGTTGATCTAATACCCAGTAAGAAGCAGTACAATTCAAGTTTTAGTTATCGATTATTGACTTTTTACCCTTCTTAGATGCCTTTGACATGAGCTAGGACCTTAAGATTTTGCATGAAAGGAGGACTAGCAGAAGCGTTGCACGGGATAATGTGAAAAGTCTTCTTATGTAGTAAAAACCTGAGATATCAGTCCGTTTTCGTCATTTGTTATCGAATCGACTTGAAGCCAGATCGTCACATTGGCCGCTCTTCTCTCTGAAACGGTTACATTTATCGTCTGCAACGCTATGTCCAGTGCTGCGGTATGCGGAGACACTAACAGCACCATAGTAGAACACTGATGAAACTTCTAAGTTGATGTAATAGCCAGTAAAAAGTAGTACAATAACGTTTTAGATATCGATTATTGACTTTTTAGCTGGCTTTAAGGGCCTTGGACATGAGCTAGGGCCTTAAGATCTTGCATCAAAGGAGGACTAGCAGCTGCGTTGCACGTGAGAATGTGAAAAAAGTTCAGATGTAGTAAAAACCTGAGAAATCCGTTCGTTTTCGTCATTTCTTATCAAATCGACTTAAAGCCAGATCGTCACATTGGTCGCTCTTCACTCTGAAACGGTTACATTTATCGTCTGGAAAGCTATGTCGCGTGCTACGGTATGCGGAGACACTAAAAGCACCATAGTAGAACACAGAAGATGCTCCTAAGTTGATGTAATAGCCAGTAAGAAGCAGTACAATTTAAGTTTTAGTTATCGATTATTGACGTTTTACCCTTCTTTGGGGCCTTGGACATGAGTCAGGACCTTAAGATTTTGCATGAAAGGAGGTCTAGCAGCCGCGTTGCACACGAGAATGTGAAAAGTATTCATATGTAGTAAAAACCTGAGAAATCCGTCCGTTTTCGTCATTTGTTATCGAATAGACTAAAAGCCAGATCGCCACATAGGCCGCTCTTCTCTCTGAAACGCTTACATTTATCGTCTGCAAAGCTATGACGCGTGCTGCGGTATGCGGATACACTAAAAGCACCTTAGTAGAACACAGATGAAGATTCTAAGTTGATGTATTAGCCAATAAGAAGTAGTACAATTAAAGTTATAGCTATCAATTATTGAGTTTTTCTCTTCTTTGATTCCTTGGACATGAGCTAGGACCTTAAGGTTTTGCATGAATATAGGTCTAGCAGCCGCGTTGCACGAAAGTGTGAAAAGTGTTCATATGTTGAAAAAACCTGAGAAATCAGTCCGTTTTCGGCATTTGTTATCTCATCGGCTTAAAGCTAGATCGTCACATTGGCCGGTCTTCTCTCTGAAACTGTTACATTTATCGTCTGCAAAGCTATGTCGCGTGCTCCGGTATGCGGAGGGACTAAAAGTAGCATAGCAGAACACATATTAGGCTTCTAAGTTGATCTAATACCCAGTAAGAAGCAGTACAATTCAAGTTTTAGTTATCGATTATTGACTTTTTACCCTTCTTAGATGCCTTTGACATGAGCTAGGACCTTAAGATTTTGCATGAAAGGAGGACTAGCAGAAGCGTTGCACGGGATAATGTGAAAAGTCTTCTTATGTAGTAAAAACCTGAGATATCAGTCCGTTTTCGTCATTTGTTATCGAATCGACTTGAAGCCAGATCGTCACATTGGCCGCTCTTCTCTCTGAAACGGTTACATTTATCGTCTGCAACGCTATGTCCAGTGCTGCGGTATGCGGAGACACTAACAGCACCATAGTAGAACACTGATGAAACTTCTAAGTTGATGTAATAGCCAGTAAAAAGTAGTACAATAACGTTTTAGATATCGATTATTGACTTTTTAGCTGGCTTTAAGGGCCTTGGACATGAGCTAGGGCCTTAAGATCTTGCATCAAAGGAGGACTAGCAGCTGCGTTGCACGTGAGAATGTGAAAAAAGTTCAGATGTAGTAAAAACCTGAGAAATCCGTTCGTTTTCGTCATTTCTTATCAAATCGACTTAAAGCCAGATCGTCACATTGGTCGCTCTTCACTCTGAAACGGTTACATTTATCGTCTGGAAAGCTATGTCGCGTGCTACGGTATGCGGAGACACTAAAAGCACCATAGTAGAACACAGAAGATGCTCCTAAGTTGATGTAATAGCCAGTAAGAAGCAGTACAATTTAAGTTTTAGTTATCGATTATTGACGTTTTACCCTTCTTTGGGGCCTTGGACATGAGTCAGGACCTTAAGATTTTGCATGAAAGGAGGTCTAGCAGCCGCGTTGCACACGAGAATGTGAAAAGTATTCATATGTAGTAAAAACCTGAGAAATCCGTCCGTTTTCGTCATTTGTTATCGAATAGACTAAAAGCCAGATCGCCACATAGGCCGCTCTTCTCTCTGAAACGCTTACATTTATCGTCTGCAAAGCTATGACGCGTGCTGCGGTATGCGGATACACTAAAAGCACCTTAGTAGAACACAGATGAAGATTCTAAGTTGATGTATTAGCCAATAAGAAGTAGTACAATTAAAGTTATAGCTATCAATTATTGAGTTTTTCTCTTCTTTGATTCCTTGGACATGAGCTAGGACCTTAAGGTTTTGCATGAATATAGGTCTAGCAGCCGCGTTGCACGAAAGTGTGAAAAGTGTTCATATGTTGAAAAAACCTGAGAAATCAGTCCGTTTTCGGCATTTGTTATCTCATCGGCTTAAAGCTAGATCGTCACATTGGCCGGTCTTCTCTCTGAAACTGTTACATTTATCGTCTGCAAAGCTATGTCGCGTGCTCCGGTATGCGGAGGGACTAAAAGTAGCATAGCAGAACACATATTAGGCTTCTAAGTTTATCTAATAGCCAGGAAGAAGCAGTACAATTCAAGATTTAGTTATCGATTTTTGATTCTTTGGTGACTTGGACATTAGCTAGGACCTTACGATTTTGCATGAAAGGAGGACTAGCAGCCACGTGTCACGGGTGAATGTGAAAAGTGTTCATATGTGGTAAAAACCTGAGAAATCCGACCGTTTTCATCATATGTTACTGAATCGACTTACAGCAAGATCGCCACATTTTCCGCTCTTCTCTCTGAAACGGATGCATTTATCGTCTGCAAAGCTATGTCGCGTGCTGCGGTATGCGGAGACGCTAAAAGAACCATAGTAGAACACAGATGAAGCTTCCAAGTTGATGTATTAGCCAGTAAGAAGTGGTACAAACCAAGTTTTAATTATCGATTATTGACTTTTTAGCCGGCTTTGGTGCCTTGGACATAAGCTAGGACCTTAAGATTTTGCATGAAAGGATCACTAGCAGCCGCGTTCCACGGGAGAATATGAAATGTGTTCATATGTAGCAAAAACCTTGGAAATCCGTCGGTTTTCGTCATTTGTTATCGAATAGACTTAAAGCCAGATCGTCACATTTGCCGCTCTTCTCGCTAAACGGTTACATTTATCGTCTGCAAAGCTATGTCGCGTGCTGCGGTATGCGGAGACACTGAAAGCAACATAGTACAACTTAGAAGAAGCTTCTAACCTGATGTAATAGCCAGTAAGAAACAGTACAATTCCAGTTTCAGTTATCGATTAATGACTTTTTACCCTTCTTTGGTGCCTTGGACATAAGATAGGACCTTAAGATTTTGCATGAAACGAGGACTATCAGTTGCATTGCACGGGAGAATGTGAAAAGTGTTCATACGTAGTAAAAACCTGAGAAATCAGTCCGTTTTCGACATTTGTTATCGAATCGACTTAAAGCCAGCCTTAAGATTTAGCATGAACACAGGACTAGCAGCCGCGTTGCACGGGAGAATGTGAAAAGGTTTCATATGTAGTAAAAACCTGAGAAATCCGTTTATTTTCGTCATTTGTTATCGAATCGACTTAAAGCCAGATCGTCACTTGGCCGATCTTCTCTATGAAACGGTTACATTTATCGCCTGCAAAGCTATGTCGCGTGCTGCGGTATGCGGAGACACTAAAAGCACCATAGTAGAACACAGAAGAAGCTTCTAAGTTGAAGTGATAGCCAGTAAGGTGCAGTACAATTCAAGTTTTAGTTATCGAATATTGACTTTTTACCCTTCTTTGGTGCATTGCACATGTGCTAGAGCCTTAAGATTTTTGAAGAAAGGAGGACTAGCAGCCGCGTTGCACGGGAGAATGTGAAAAGGTTTCATATGTAGTAAAAACCTGAGAAATCCGTCCGTTTTCGTCATTTGTTATCGAATCGACTTAAAGCAGATCGTCACATTGGCCGCTCTTCTCTCTGAAACGGTTACATTTATAGTCTGCAAAGCTATGTCGCGTGCCGCGGTATGCGGGTTCACTGAAAACACCTTAGTAGAACACAGATGAAGCTTCTGCGTTGATGTAATAGCCAGTAAGAAGTAATACAATACAATTTTTAGATATCGATTAATGACTTTTTACCCTTCTTTGGTGACTTGGACATAAGCTAGGACCTTAAGATTTTGCATGAAACGAGGACTATCAGTTGCGTTGCACGGGAGAATGTGAAAAGTGTTCATATGTAGTAAAAACCTGAGAAATCCGTCCGTTTCCGTCATTTCATAACGAATCGACTAAAACCTGATCGTCACATTAGCTGCTCTTCTCGCTGAAACGGTTACATTTATCGTCTGCAAATCTATGTCGCGTGCTGCAGTATGCGGGGACACTAAAAGCACCATAGTAGAACACAGAAGAAGCTCCTAAGTTGATGTAATAGCCAGTAAGAAGCAGTACAATTTAAGTTTTAGTTATCGATTATTGACGTTATACCCTTCTTTGGGGCCTTGGACATGAGTCAGGACCTTAAGATTTTGCATGAAAGGAGGACTAGCAGCCTCGTTGCACGGGAGAATATGAAAAGGTTTCATATGTAGTAAAAACCTGAGAAATCCGTCCGTTTTCGTCATTTGTTATCGAATAGACTAATAGCCAGATCGCCACATAGGCCGCTCTTCTCTCTGAAACGCTTACATTTATCGTCTGCAAAGCTATGTCGCGTTCTGCGGTATACGGAGACACTAAACGCACCATAGTAGAACACAGATGAAGATTCTAAGTTGATGTATTGGCCAATAAGAAGTAGTACAATTAAAGTTATAGCTATCAATTATTGAGTTTTTCACTTCTTTGATTCCTTGGACATGAGCTAGGACCTTAAGGTTTTGCATGAATGGAGGTCTAGCAACCGCGTTGCACGAAAGAGTGTGAAAAGTGTTTATATGTTGTAAAATCCTGAGAAATCAGTCCGTTTTCGGCATTTGTTATCTCATCGGCTTAAAGCTAGATCGTCACATTGGCCGCTCTTCTCTCTGAAACTGTTACATTTACCGTCTGCAAAGCTATGTCGCGTGCTCCGGTATGCGGAGAGACTAAAAGTAGCATAGCAGAACACATATTAGGCTTCTAAGTTTATCTAATAGCCAGTAAGACGCAGTACAATTCAAGATTTAGTTATCGATCTTTGATTCCTTGGTGACTTGGACATTAGCTAGGACCTTACGATTTTGCATGAAAGGAGGACTAGCAGCCGCGTTGCAAAGGAGAATGTGAAAAGTGTTCATATGCAGTATAAACCTGAGAAATCCGTTCGTTTTCATCATTTGTTATCGAATCGACTTAAAGTAAGATCGTCAAATTGGCCGCTCTTCTCTCTGAAACGGGTACATTTATCGTCTGCAAAGCTATGTCGCGTGCTCCGGTATGCGGAGAGACTAAACGCAGCATGGCAGAACACATAAGATGCTTCTAAGTTGATCTAATACCCAGTAAGAAGCAGTACAATTCAAGTTTTAGTTATCGATTATTGACTTTTTACCCTTCTTAGATGCCTTTGACATGAACTAGGACCTTAACATTTTGCATGATAGGAGGACTAGCAGGCGCGTTGCACGGGAGAATGTGAAAAGTGTCCATATGTTGTAAAAACCTGAGACATCCGTACGTTTTCGCCATTTGTTATCGAATCGACTTAAAGCCAGATCGTCACATGGGCCGCTCTTCTCTCTGAAACGGCTACATTTATCGTCTGCAAAGCTATGTCGCGTGATGCGGCATGTGGAGACACTAAAAGCACCATAGTAAAACACAGAAGAAGCTTCTAAGTTGAAGTAATAGCCAGTAAGAAGCAGTACAATTCAAATTTTAGTTACCGATTATTGACTTTTTACCCTTCTTTGGTGCCTTGGACATGTGCTAGAACCTTAAGATTTTTGAAGAAATGAGGACTAGCAGCCGCGTTGCACGGGAGAATGTGAAAGGTTTCATATGTAGTAAAAACCTGAGAAATCCGTTTATTTGCGTCATTTGTTATCGAATCGACTTAAAGTAAGATCGTCAAATTGGCCGCTCTTCTCTCTGAAACGGTTACATTTATCGTCTGCAAAGCTATGTCGCGTGCTCCGGTATGCGGAGAGACTAAACGCAGCATGGCAGAACACATAAGATGCTTCTAAGTTGATCTAATAGCCAGTAAGACGCAGTACAATTCAAGTCTTAGTTATCGATTTTTGATTCTTTGGTGACTTGGACATTAGCTAGGACCTTACGATTTTGCATGAAAGGAGGACTAGCAGCCGCGTTGCAAAGGAGTGTGAAAAGTGTTCATATGTAGTATAAACCTGAGAAATCCGTTCGTTTTCATCATTTGTTATCGAATCGACTTAAAGTAAGATCGTCAAATTGGCCGCTCTTCTCTCTGAAACGGTTACATTTATCGTCTGCAAAGCTATGTCGCGTGCTCCGGTATGCGGAGAGACTAAAAGCAGCATGTCAGAACACATAAGATGCTTCTAAGTTGATCTAATACCCAGTAAGAAGCAGTACAATTCAAGTTTTAGTTATCGATTATTGACTTTTTACCCTTCTTAGATGCCTTTGACATGAGCTAGGACCTTAAGAGTTTGCATGAAAGGAGGACTAGCAGAAGCGTTGCACGGGATAATGTGAAAAGTCTTCTTATGTAGTAAAAACCTGAGATATCAGTCCGTTTTCGTCATTTGTTATCGAATCGACTTGAAGCCAGATCGTCACATTGGCCGCTCTTCTCTCTGAAACGGTTACATTTATCGTCTGCAACGCTATGTCCAGTGCTGCGGTATGCGGAGACACTAACAGCACCATAGTAGAACACTGATGAAACTTCTAAGTTGATATAATAGCCAGTAAAAAGTAGTACAATAACGTTTTAGATATCGATTATTGACTTTTTAGCTGGCTTTAAGGGCCTTGGACATGAGCTAGGGCCTTAAGAGTTTGCATCAAAGGAGGGCTAGCAGCTGCGTTGCACGGGAGAATGTGAAAAAAGTTCATATGTAGTAAAAACCTGAGAAATCCGTTCGTTTTCGTCATTTCTTATCAAATCGACTTAAAGCCAGAACGTCACATTGGCCGCTCTTCTCTGTGAAACGGTAACATTTATCGCCTACAAAGCTATGTCGCGTGCTGCGGTATGCCGAGACACTAACAGCACCATAGTAGAACACAGAAGAAGCTTCTAAGTTGTAGTAATTGCCAGTAAGAAGTAGTGCAATAACGTTTTAGATATCGATTATTGACTTTTTAGCTGGCTTTGGGGCCTTGGATATGAGCTAGGGCCTTAAGATTTTGCATCAAAGGAGGACTAGCAGCTGCGTTGCACGGGAGAATGTGAAAAGTATTCATATGTAGTAAAAACCTGAAAAATCCGTCAGTTTTCGTCATTTCTTATCAAATAGACTTAAAGCCAGATCGTCACATTGGTCGCTCTTCTCTCTGAAACTGTTACATTTATCATCTGCAAAGCTATGTCGTGTGCTGCGGTATGCGGAGACACTAACAGCACCATAGTAGAACACAGATGAAACTTCCAAGTTGATGTAATTGCCAGTAAGAAGTAGTGCAATAACGTTTTAGATATCGATTATTGACTTTTTAGCTGGCTTTGGGGCCTTGGACATGAGCTAGGGCCTTAAGATTTTGCATCAAAGGAGGACTAGCAGCTGCGTTGCACGGGAGAATGTGAAAAGTGTTCATATGTAGTAAAAACCTGAGAAATCCGTCCGTTTTCGTAATTTCTTATCACATCGACTTAAAGCCAGGACGTCACATTGGACGCTCTTCTCTCTGAAAAGGTTACATTTATCGTCTGCAAAGCTATGTCGCGTGCTGCGGTATGCGGAGACACTAACAGCACCATAGTAGCACACAGATGAAACTTCCAAGTTGATGTAATTGCCAGTAAGAAGTAGTGCAATAACGATTTAGATATCGATTATTGTCTTTTTAGCTGGCTTTAAGGGCCTTGGACATGAGCTAGGGCCTTAAGATTTTGCATCAAAGGAGGACTAGCAGCTGCGTTGCACGGGAGAATGTGAAAAAAGTTCATATGTAGTAAAAACCTGAGAAATCCGTTCGTTTTCGTCATTTCTTATCAAATCGACTTAAAGCCAGAACGTCACATTGGCCGCTCTTCTCTCTGAAACGGTAACATTTATCGCCTACAAAGCTATGTCGCGTGCTGCGGTATGCCGAGACACTAACAGCACCATAGTAGAACACAGAAGAAGCTTCTAAGTTCTAGTAATTGCCAGTAAGAAGTAGTGCAATAACGTTTTAGATATCGATTATTGACTTTTTAGCTGGCTTTGGGGCCTTGGATATGAGCTAGGGCCTTAAGATTTTGCATCAAAGGAGGACTAGCAGCTGCGTTGCCCGGGAGAATGTGAAAGGTATTCATATGTAGTAAAAACCTGAAAAATCCGTCAGTTTTCGTCATTTCTTATCAAATAGACTTAAAGCCAGATCGTCACATTGGTCGCTCTTCTCTCTGAAACTGTTACATTTATCATCTGCAAAGCTATGTCGTGTGCTGCGGTATGCGGAGACACTAACAGCACCATAGTAGAACACAGATGAAACTTCCAAGTTGATGTAATTGCCAGTAAGAAGTAGTACAATAACGTTTTAGATATCGATTATTGACTTTTTAGCTGGCTTTGGGGAATTGGACATGAGCTAGGACCTTAAGATTTTGCATCAAAGGAGGACTAGCAGCTGCGTTGCCCGGGAGAATGTGAAAAGTGTTCATATGTAGTAAAATCCTGAGAAATCCGTCCGTTTTCGTCATTTCTTATCAAATCGACTTAATGCCACAACGTCACATTGGGCGCTCTTCTCTCTGAAACGGTAACATTTATCGCCTACAAAGCTATGTCGCTTGCTGCGGTATGCCGAGACACTAACAGCACCATAGTAGCACAAAGATGAAACTTCCAAGTTGATGTAATTGCCAGTAAGAAGTAGTGCAATAACGTTTTAGATATCGATTATTGACTTTTTAGCTGGCTTTGGGGAATTGGACATGAGCTAGGACCTTAAGATTTTGCATCAAAGGAGGACTAGCAGCTGCGTTGCCCGGGAGAATGTGAAAAGTGTTCATATGTAGTAAAATCCTGAGAAATCCGTCAGTTTTCGTCATTTCTTATCAAATCGACTTAAAGGCAGAACGTCACATTCGCCGCTCTTCTCTCTGAAACGGTTACATTTATCGTCTGCAAAGCTATGTCGCGTGCTCCGGTATGCGGAAACACTAACAGCGCCATAGTAGAACACAGATGAAACTTCTATGTTCATGTGATAGCCAGTAAAAAGTAGTACAATAACGTTTTATATATCGATTATTGACTTTTTATTTGGCTTTGGGGCCTTGGACATGACCTAGGACCTTCAGATATTGCATCAAAAAAGGACTAGCAGCTGCGTTGCACGGGAGAATGTGAAGACTGTTCATATGTAGTAAAAACCTCAGAAATCCGTCCGTTTTCGTCATTTCTTATCAAATCGACTTAAAGCCAGATCGTCACACTGGTCGCTCTTCACTCTGAAACGGTTACATTTATCGTCTGCAAAGCTGTGTCGCGTGCTACGGTATGAAGAGACACTAACAGCACCATAGTAGAACACAGATGAAACTTCTAAGTTGATGTAATAGCCAGTAAGAAGTAGTACAATAAAGTTTTAGATATAGATTATTGACTTTTTAGCTGGCTTTGGGGCCTTGGACATGAGCTCCGACATTAAGACTTTGCATCAAAGGAGGACTAGCAGCTGCGTTGCACGGGAGAATGTGAAAAGTGTTCATATGTAGTAAAAACCTGAGAAATCCGTCCGTTTGCTCCGTTTCTTATCAAATCGACTTAAAGCCAGAACGTCACAGTGGCCGCTCTTCTCTCTGAAACGGTAACATTTATCGCCTACAAAGCTATGTCGCGCGCTGCGGTATGCCGAGACACTAACAGCACCATAGTAGAACACAGAAGAAGCTTCTAAGTTGTAGTAATTGCCAGTAAGAAGAAGTGCAATAACGTTTTAGATATCGATTATTGACTTTTTAGCTTTGGGGCCTTGGACATGAGCTAGGGCCTTAAGATTTTGCATCAAAGGAGGACTAGCAGCTGCGTTACACGGGAGAATGTGAAAAGTGTTCATATGTAGTAAAAACCTGAGAAATCCATCAGTTTTCGTCATTTCTTATCAAATCGACTTAAAGCCAGATCGTCACATTGTGCGACGGTTCAGGCTCTTATCGCGCAGTTTCCTTTCCCTGAAAGAAAATCCACCTACCTCGTTTCTTAGGTAGTTGCTGCACTCGCCTCTCCTGATAGCAGCTACTGGAAAAATTGCAGAAAAGCAGTGTTGAAGAAACTGCAATTTAATAGCCGCTCACCGGAGGCCGCGATACATGTTTGCTGAAATACAATCTATGAGCAATCTTCCTAAATAAATTGAGTTATTGGAATGGTAGTAATTGTTTACTCAAACGAGAACGCGAAGTTGGTAATTCTATTTAAGCTCTTTATTGTCTTTAAGCCTGATCATCAGCCCGCTAATCTACGTTTGAAGAAAGTTCAGTTCACAATTCTATCCACACTCAAACCCCGCCAGAATTAGCTTTCAAAGTTACGGAATTTACTTAACTGCAACACAGACGATTTTCTAACATACACGTTTGCAGTCGATGTTCAATAATAGTTCGTTTTTTAACGTTAATGCTCGCCATAAGCACTTAGTAAAAGTTTACGAAGTACCGCCACGCTTTTAATTATTAAAGTTACTCGCGTCTTTCGCGGAACGAAAAGTCACAACTCGCTCAAACTCACACTACGCCTTACTGGACTCTTCCAGTCTCAAATCGCACAGTACCGAACCGATGAAGCCGTTTTATGACTTCATTTTACACATTATTCGCGAGGACACATTAAGCATGTCTCTTCTCGATCACAGTTCCTTCGCGACTCCCCATCCACTCGCGACTCACTCTCCTAGTCTCTAACCGTCCTCGCATCTCATTGGCTCACACATCACACAGCCAATCAGAATTAACTCTTTGGGTGCGCCTCGCGCCAAAATCTAGCACGCACCAGTCATGACTTCTGAATCATTTACGTCATGATTTCTTGTTACACAAAATTTACTGTATAATTTAACAAACCGAAAGGAAAACTAGACTTTACTTTATTTCCAGAAATTATTTAAATACTCGCGAACGTTCTGGCTGCTTGTACAATACCATACACTCTTGGACATCCGACATTCACTAAGATGGGGAACCACTGGCGACTCTGTTCCCACGGTTACATCGTCTGAACACTTGCGAGTTCCAACCTAGATTTTATACACTTGCAAAGAATGGCGAATGTCCCTCTTTCATTCACTCAGGCACACTCATTCACTCTCACCTACTCATATAAAATAACTGTTCACAAAAATTCAAAACATTTATGGTTTTAACAAAGTTATAGGTGAATTTCTAAAAGTAAAATTCTCAAAATAAATACAAAAGCACGGAAGGTGATTTTGTTTCATAGTTGGATGGTCACTGAAGGTGATCTATACATAATGGTATTTATTTAGACTCGAAAATTGTAGAAATTTGCGTTTTCTGTAAGATTTTTCTAATTTCCAAAATATGCAGGTTTCAAAGCTCAAATTTGGATGACTTATTTTTATTCATAACAGAAACTAGTATATTAACTTTTAATTTCCTCAGGTTCCTCAGTTAGAAGTTATTAAAGATGAAAGTTCCACGTTATACACGCGGCTAGTTAGCGCACAGGTCTTACATTCTCACGGTACAGACATGCCATATGGTCGTGACGTCAGACGAACGGACACCGGTAATCTGCCCGCTACAGCACATATGCTAATCTGATGGCTACTTTACAGTCTGTCTACATTTCACAGTAAATATTTGATAGAAAACTGTGCGCTCGCACTAGTTGCGACGCCACACACCTCCTGAGGAAACTAAATTTTTTCATTCATGACAAACTTTTAGTTTTCTAAAAAAAATTTCTATTAAAGATTTACTCAAACAGCTATTTAACATTTATAGTTCCTGTACATCAATCATCCACTTATACCTAGGGCTGACGACCTACAAAACATCTTATATCTAAACATGCACTTTTATCATCATTCAAAAAAAAATTTTTCAGATTACAAAATTCTATTTACAAATTCCTGAAAGAGAAAACAAACCTAAATACTATCTTGATGTACGTCACACGCACACTAACACTACTATCGCTATGGTGAGCGTCACTTTTTTACCACTTACACTTAAGATTTTGATAGCACTCGTAGTTCGACCGGGTCCTGCTTGGGAGGTCCATTTCAAGTCTCGTGCTACCACCTCTGTTTACTTCGGCGCACCTGAAACATCAGCTGGCCTCAGTTCCCTTTCTAACTGCTACGTCTTAACCTACAGCAGCGATAAATGGCGCTATCTGCTTGACTCTAAAGTCTCATATTTTTGATAAAATTTACTTTACAGTATGTACAATTTTCAAAATTTTTTTTTTTTTTTTTTTTTTTTAAGTGAAAAGTGAATTGACTTTCCTAATGCAATACCGAAGTGGCACATTTACTCTTTAATTACTTCTTCATCTCATAATCAAACAAGTTATGGTTACATAAGAAATACTAAGAAAAACAATTCCTACAAATAGTTCACAAATACATAATAAATCTCCGCCAGCACTGGTGACTCTCCAGTTCCTGTACAATACACAACAATATAAAATATACACAAAATTATCAATATTACAATTCTGTCTCCAGGCAATCTCCTGTAGTCCTGTATCATAAATTAAACACTGAAAAATACATATTTACTTATTCATTTATCAACACTACAATCCTTATACTAATCTCTACGACAAACTTGGGGAGCTTTGTGTGTCTCTGGTCAAAAATGGAATCGATGTCATGGGTACTTTCCTCATCTCACATATCTGGAGTTACTTCAATTTCTTGTCAACATCAGGTTTTCTCTAGTCACATTCGGGTTTAATTTACAACTCTCATACTCATACTTCACACACTCAGGTTAGTATTTGTTAAAGCGTTTCCTACTAATCTGCGAAACCTCGTTACCCATACTTTCTAACATACATCCACCTCCTGAGTTACCAACGTCGCCTCAGCTCTGTTTACATTCGTAGCCTCACTTCCTTTTGTTTACAAACATCTCCTCTGTTTACCAACAAACGCCACCTCTGGTTACCAACATTAAGCTTTTTATTTACTCACCTTCGTAGCCTCACTTTTTCCTAATATCGAGCTAGCCAAACACTATGCTCATTCTTTCTCCTTTTCTCACATATTTCTCTTCATTTGACAGTCAGTCCTGCTGCACTGTCCCTTTAACTTAACTTCCTTTACCCCTTTGACAGTCAACCTTGTTGCACTGTACCTTTACTCATTTTACCACTAAATCACCTCCTGAGGCTCTGACTTCATTGAACAGACAGTTTTGCTGTACTGCTCCATTTCCTTTCCTAAACATTAGCTTAATGCTACGTCTTAACATATCGTTCTGTCACTTAACAAACAGCTTCAATGTTCGTCACCATATTTTCTGAGGCTCTTACATTTCTTAGTTATTTTACCTTTCTAAGGGCATTACTCACACCTTAGGCCAAACATTTACTTTACTGAGACTTATTACTTATCTGAGGTATCTTAATCCTTTTTGATTTTCTCTTACACTCATTCCTTACGCTTAACCTATACTGCACTGAGGTTCTTTCCTACTCATTACTTAAACACTTTATCACTTAAAAACTACGATAGAGAAGAAGGAAAGACGATAGAATTTTAGTTCTGAATGAAAGAAAAGGTAGGTTGACAATACGGAAAAGAAAGTGGAAGAAATATTGTCAAACGACTCGAGACCTAGTGCTCGTCACGCACTTAGCTCTGCAAAGAGTGCAAAGCTCTCTGAGGTAGCTACTCACTCCTGGCCACGTCTCTCTTTTGAACATATCTTTTCAAATCCACAATGTTCCTAAGCCCTAACACCTTATGTGATTTCACAAACTCCAGTCTATAAGCATTTGGGTGAGGCTTCTCTACGATACTAAATGGGCCCACGTACTCATCGGTAAACTTCTTTGTTTCTGACGTAAGTTTCTTAGATCTTTCCCTAGTTTTCACTAGCACTAGATCCCCTACCTGAAAACTAGTGGGATCAGCTCTTGCGTCATGCCTTCTCTTTCTTTCCAGGGCCTTCTTTCTTATATTAATACGTGCCAGTCTCTCCTTCTCTTCGATGGCTATGTCTGTGAGATTTGGAAACTCGACCAGGTCGAATAAAATATTATTCGGCCTAATGTCACACATTAGCTCTACTGGTGCATATCCTGTGGCTTCATGCTTCAGATGGTTTATTACTTCTTCGAAGTATTCAATATAATTGGCCCAAGCGGAGTGTTTTTTATGACAATATGTTCTACACAATCTGTTTAACTCCTTCATAATTCGCTCACACATGTTCCCTTGAGGAAAGTACGCGGAGATTTTTATGTGATCGATACCTCTCTGTTGTAAACATTCACTAAATTTCTTAGAGATAAACTGGGGCCGATTGTCTGACAATATTGCCTTTGGCACTCCTATCTTCCCAAAATAGTCCTTCTCCAACTTATTCACTAATACTTTAGAGTTGGCTTTCTTAATTGGGTAAAATTTTACGTACTTAGTAAACCCATCCACCATCACAAACACATATTCACATCCCCCTCTAGACACTGGTAGTGGACCAAATAAATCTACAGCTACTAAATCCAGCCGATTTTGTGGTTCTACTGAATACATCTGTCCTTGGATAGTTCTATTGTTGGCCCTAACTTTCTGGCAACGATCACAGGATTCTAATCGCTGTTGCACCCTTCTCCACATATTATCAAAAATTACCACTTCACTTAACTTAGCTATACATTTACGAGCGCCATAATGCCCATACTTACAATGTACGTAGTCTATAAGTGCATCTACATGTTGCTCCGGAAAACATATTTTCCAATTCTCCTCACTGTCTTTCCTGCGCCTAAATAAGACATCTTTATGCACTTTATAGTAGACCAGTAATTTTGGGTAGTCTGGATGACCTAATCTACTCTTTACTAATTTAATGTTGTCATCCTGGTTCTGTTCCCTCCGTAGGTTCTTACAAATGCGCTTAATTAAGCCATCGTCCTGGAGCTGCATGATGGCCAACATTACTTCATTATTATCGGTATTTCTTAAAGATTTCCCTTCTTGTCCTGTATCTTTCACACTTCTTGATAAGGCGTCCGCCACGATGTTCTCGGAACCCTTAATGTATATCATCTTATAATTAAATTGCTGTAAATACAGGGACCACCTTCTTAATCTAGCATGTTTTAGCTGACATGAGTCTAAATATGTAAGGGCACTATGGTCTGTGTAGATCCAAATTTCATGTCCTAAAAGGTACTTTTCAAATTTTTGCAGGCCGAAAATAACAGCTAATGCTTCAAGTTCAGATATACTATAATTTTTCTCGGATTGTTGCAATGACCTGCTCGCAAAGGCTATGGTCTTGTGGACTTCCTCTTCTCCTTCTTTTTCCAACTGAAATAGTTCAACTCCTAACCCGTAACCACAAGCATCAGATCCCAGACAAAATGGTTTCGAAAAATCGGGATGGTTCAAAATCTTACTATTAATAAGAGCTTCTTTCAATTCTTCAAACGCCTTCTGACACTCAGAAGTCCATTTATAAACTACATTTTTCTTTAAGAGTTCTCGCAGGCACGGTGCATTGAATAATTGTCCAGACACAAATTTTCTATAAAACCCAAACAAACCAAACATCCCCTTTAATGCTTTACGTGTTGTAGGTGCAGCATAATCCCTTATTGCTCTAATCTTTTCTGGATCCGGCATGATACCATCGCCACTCACTATGTGCCCCAAGAATTTAATTTCTTTCTTCACAAATTCAGTTTTGTCTAGCTTCAATTTCATACCCCCCAATTTTATGGCCCTCAATACTTCATCCAATAACATACAGTGTTCCTCCCACGTTGGTGTCGATATCAAAACGTCGTCTACATACACTGTAATTCTTCTTAGTAGATGGTCCCCTAATACCTGCGACATAGCTCTTACAAAGGCACATACACTTATATTTAAACCAAACGGCACCACCTTATACTGATAACATCTACCTTCGAATAAGAATGCCGTGTACTTTCTTGATTCCTTTGCTAACGGTAGGTTCCAATATCCACAGGTCACATCCATGGATGTAAAGAACTTAGCACCTTTAAACTTTTGTAGCAGTTCTTCAATATTCTCCGGACGGTCACTCTCAGGTAGTACTATTTTGTTTAATGCTCGAGCATCCAACACTAGTCTAATTGAACCATCCTTCTTAGGAACTATGACTAGCGGGTTATTGTACACACTAACAGCCCTTTCAATAATTCCCCACTCTAACATATTTTGAATTAAGTCACGTACTGCCTCCTTATGTACTTCTGGGATTGCAAATGGTTTTTTGAAGAAATGAGCGTCTTTCTGCACTGTCAAAAAACACTCATAATCCTTTACTAGCCCTGGTTGATCTGAGAAAACCTCGGCATGTTTGACTAGTATTTGTCTTAAATCGTTTTTTCTTGCTTCATCAATATCAATTAATTCTAGTAATTTCTCCTCGATCCTATTTCTGACACTCACAAGCTCAGACGGATCCTCTACTTTTTTGCCACCGTACTCATTATAGCCCTCCAAGAATTTCTCTGTTTTACAAATACATATAGGAAAATCATTCTGCTCAGGATCCTCACATAGCTGCTTACCGATGAAAGGTATAGTAATTAGTTTACCCTTAATTTTTACCATAACATCATTGGTAGAAAAATTCACCCATCCTTCATATTTATTCAAAAAGTCAGCCCCCACCAATATGTCTACACTCAGTCCATTTATAACTAAGAAGTTCTGTCTTATTTCTACTTCCTTAAATGCTATGGGTAGAAACACTTCCTGTTTTACTGTCTTCTTAGTCTTACCGGTTGCTACTACAATGTTCAAGCCACTTACTGGCATCTTAACAATCTGTTTACTGTTAGGGAGTTCATTTACCAAGTTCTGGGATACTGCACAGACTTCCGATCCAGTATCTATCAAACATTTAACTGGTTCATTTAATACTCTTAGCTCTACTATCAGTTGCCCTAAGTACTCTTTATTTATTTTGGGTTCTGCTTCCTCCAATAAATCTTGCACAATTTCTCTCCTTTCGAAGCCTGTCTTTTGGGTGGCAATCACATCCACACTTACAGGGTTTATTTCATGCTTATTATCACCCTCAATTCTAGTGGCAGCTCCTATTAGCCTATCCACTATTGCTAAGTCAAAACATTTTTCCAATGTTTCCCCCTCTTTCTCATTAACCTCCTTTTCTACGACCCTATCCAAGGCGTCGTCATTAACCTCTACCTCCTCCTCTAATCTATCCTCTTCTACGTAACTATCTACAACATCAATTATCTTATCAAGCACAGTCACAACCCTGCCATTATTACTGTTCTCACCCCTATCCGACAGCCCTTCATTAGTTTTACTGTGCATAATGTCTTTCTGATTATTACCCTTATAACTAGTACTTAGTTCTTCAATAAGTGGCTTCTTATGATTATTCTTACAGTTAATTGGTTCATTAACCTCCACTTGACTTAAAGCTACTATCTCTGTCTGTTTTACGTTATCCTCCCTAAATTTTGTAGCAACAACATTTATGTTAGGTGGTCGTTCAGGCTGCTTTCTTATGAATGGTTTTGCCAGCGGATTTAACGTTAAACGCTGTTGCCTACGATCGCCAGCACACTCGTAGACAATTAATGGTTTTCCGAGCGCGGTGCGTCATCACTATGCCTCCAGCTGACCGCCTCACCTCCTGACATCTGTCGGCCGCTGTCATACTGCTCGCGTTCATTGAACCTGTTAACATATGTTCTTCCTCTACCACGTGAACTGCCACGGTATCCGCCGCCTCTCTGAACACCCATCCTATTAATGTTTACATCCGCGCGATTGTCATTCTGCCTAGCAGGCGGGCGATGCTCCCTCCTCATGTTTTCTTCTTCTTTTTGGACGGATTCAACCCTTTCTAAATACTGTACGAACTTGTCAATGTTATCTCGGGGCGCAGATATGATCTTAGTTTTCCAGTTCCACGGTAGCTTATTTTCTACCCCTAATATGATCTGTTCTGTTTCTAACTTATTACTAAGGTAGGACAGAGTTGTTACCCACCTTTGAACAAATCGTTTGATGCCCTCTCTCTTGGGGTCATACTTCTCTCCCGACCAGAACCGATTAAGAACATCCATCTGCTTTCTCTTTCCCCAGTATTCCTCAAAGAACGCTAATTTAAATTCTGACAATTTCGCGTATTTTTCAGAGGCTAAATTCCCCCATACTCTGGCCTCTCCCATCAAATTTGAAGTGATAAAGCCTATCTTTTGTTTATCGCTCCATACTTTCGGCAAAACGTCTTCAAAATCGTTCCAAAATTCTCTGGGGTGCATGTTCTTACTTGGGTCAAATTTTAAAAACTGTCTGTGGATAACATACGCAACCTCGGTAGATTCAATTATTCCACTGGAAATTATACTACCACTATGGTTAGAAACACACTGTTCTACTTTGGTTAGTCTGCATTCATGCCCATAAAGTTGCTCATTCACACTTTCACTGAAATGGCTTATGTGAGTCTCTAAATTATTGACCTTATTTACAACTTGCTCTCCAAGTTTCTCACACCGAATTTTGGTATCATTTACTTTACATTCTAAGGCGGCATGATTAATTTCATTGGAATTCTCTACCACTTTTATGTGCTCACATACTTTATCTAATTCTGCATCAACATGGGATTTAAATTGCTGTTGATCCTCAGTAACCTGTTCGATTCGTGTCGTCAATTCACTTTGCACTTGAACAATATTTTCTGTACATTCTAGTTTAACCTGCTGTATTTCAACATTTCCTTTACTACTGAGCACTGCTAAATCTTGCTTCCAACAGTCTCTGAGATCGGATATTTTGGAATCTAAATCAGCGCCCATTTTAGTCATCTCATTACTTAAATCAGATCCTAATTTAGACATTTTTGAATCCATTTTACTTGACATATTAGTTTCCATTTGTGACATATTAGTTTCCAATTTTGACATACTGGAATCCATCTTACTTGACATATTGGAATCCAACACGTTCATCTTAGTTAATAGATTCATCAGCATACTGGCGACATTATCCTTCGCCCCCTCATTTGCTGATACAATGTCCCTATTAACATTAACTACCGGCATGGGTAACTGTAACTCACTGGGCACTGACATATTTGGATCTGACTCCAAACTATAATTAACATAGGATGAATCAGTCAAACTACTACTGAAATTGGGTTGAGACACGTCTAAACTAAAATTCATGGGGTCATTTTCCCCTGTCTCCATCCCACTATCACAACTTAGTTCCGCCTTTTTGTCACTTGGTTGAAACTCAGCCATTTTTCTCAGTTTGACTCCACAAACACACAAAGTTTTCAAAAGCACTGTACTTAACTTTGTGCTTCGGCGTGCTGCGTTGCTGCTAGATGAAACTGCGGGTCCGTTCACCATACACTGCAATGCTGTACCAGTTTCCGGGCCCCCGCTCGAATCAGCGCTGCCAACTGCCACTGCTGTCGTCGCCTCTGCGTAGTCTCCGTAGCTCGTCGTCTGCCAGACGCCGTCGTAGACTGCTATTCCAATCGGCGCGTAGTCACCGAAAAATTCTTCCGTTCCGTACAACACATTACAGTTCACGGACACTTTCACTGTCCTTCCTATTCACGTGGCGATATCAATTTGTACGCTACACAGTTCCTACACATAGCGAGCACTTCTGTATTGTCCGGTAATTGTCACTACTGCTTTTTTTGAAGTTCACTGGAATTTACTATTTTTATTTCCCGGCCGATGCACCACTTGCGACGGTTCAGGCTCTTATCGCGCAGTTTCCTTTCCCTGAAAGAAAATCCACCTACCTCGTTTCTTAGGTAGTTGCTGCACTCGCCTCTCCTGATAGCAGCTACTGGAAAAATTGCAGAAAAGCAGTGTTGAAGAAACTGCAATTTAATAGCCGCTCACCGGAGGCCGCGATACATGTTTGCTGAAATACAATCTATGAGCAATCTTCCTAAATAAATTGAGTTATTGGAATGGTAGTAATTGTTTACTCAAACGAGAACGCGAAGTTGGTAATTCTATTTAAGCTCTTTATTGTCTTTAAGCCTGATCATCAGCCCGCTAATCTACGTTTGAAGAAAGTTCAGTTCACAATTCTATCCACACTCAAACCCCGCCAGAATTAGCTTTCAAAGTTACGGAATTTACTTAACTGCAACACAGACGATTTTCTAACATACACGTTTGCAGTCGATGTTCAATAATAGTTCGTTTTTTAACGTTAATGCTCGTCATAAGCACTTAGTAAAAGTTTACGAAGTACCGCCACGCTTTTAATTATTAAAGTTACTCGCGTCTTTCGCGGAACGAAAAGTCACAACTCGCTCAAACTCACACTACGCGTTACTGGACTCTTCCAGTCTCAAATCGCACAGTACCGAACCGATGAAGCCGTTTTATGACTTCATTTTACACATTATTCGCGAGGACACATCAAGCATGTCTCTTCTCGATCACAGTTCCTTCGCGACTCCCCATCCACTCGCGACTCACTCTCCTAGTCTCTAACCGTCCTCGCATCTCATTGGCTCACACATCACACAGCCAATCAGAATTAACTCTTTGGGTGCGCCTCGCGCCAAAATCTAGCACGCACCAGTCATGACTTCTGAATCATTTACGTCATGATTTCTTGTTACACAAAATTTACTGTATAATTTAACAAACCGAAAGGAAAACTAGACTTTACTTTATTTCCAGAAATTATTTAAATACTCGCGAACGTTCTGGCTGCTTGTACAATACCATACACTCTTGGACATCCGACATTCACTAAGATGGGGAACCACTGGCGACTCTGTTCCCACGGTTACATCGTCTGAACACTTGCGAGTTCCAACCTAGATTTTATACACTTGCAAAGAATGGCGAATGTCCCTCTTTCATTCACTCAGGCACACTCATTCACTCTCACCTACTCATATAAAATAACTGTTCACAAAAATTCAAAACATTTATGGTTTTAACAAAGTTATAGGTGAATTTCTAAAAGTAAAATTCTCAAAATAAATACAAAAGCACGGAAGGTGATTTTGTTTCATAGTTGGATGGTCACTGAAGGTGATCTATACATAATGGTATTTATTTAGACTCGAAAATTGTAGAAATTTGCGTTTTCTGTAAGATTTTTCTAATTTCCAAAATATGCAGGTTTCAAAGCTCAAATTTGGATGACTTATTTTTATTCATAACAGAAACTAGTATATTAACTTTTAATTTCCTCAGGTTCCTCAGTTAGAAGTTATTAAAGATGAAAGTTCCACGTTATACACGCGGCTAGTTAGCGCACAGGTCTTACATTCTCACGGTACAGACATGCCATATGGTCGTGACGTCAGACGAACGGACACCGGTAATCTGCCCGCTACAGCACATATGCTAATCTGATGGCTACTTTACAGTCTGTCTACATTTCACAGTAAATATTTGATAGAAAACTGTGCGCTCGCACTAGTTGCGACGCCACACACCTCCTGAGGAAACTAAATTTTTTCATTCATGACAAACTTTTAGTTTTCTAAAAAAAATTTCTATTAAAGATTTACTCAAACAGCTATTTAACATTTATAGTTCCTGTACATCAATCATCCACTTATACCTAGGGCTGACGACCTACAAAACATCTTATATCTAAACATGCACTTTTATCATCATTCAAAAAAAAATTTTTCAGATTACAAAATTCTATTTACAAATTCCTGAAAGAGAAAACAAACCTAAATACTATCTTGATGTACGTCACACGCACACTAACACTACTATCGCTATGGTGAGCGTCACTTTTTTACCACTTACACTTAAGATTTTGATAGCACTCGTAGTTCGACCGGGTCCTGCTTGGGAGGTCCATTTCAAGTCTCGTGCTACCACCTCTGTTTACTTCGGCGCACCTGAAACATCAGCTGGCCTCAGTTCCCTTTCTAACTGCTACGTCTTAACCTACAGCAGCGATAAATGGCGCTATCTGCTTGACTCTAAAGTCTCATATTTTTGATAAAATTTACTTTACAGTATGTACAATTTTCAAAAATTTTTTTTTTTTTTTTTTTTTTTTTAAGTGAAAAGTGAATTGACTTTCCTAATGCAGTACCGAAGTGGCACATTTACTCTTTAATTACTTCTTCATCTCATAATCAAACAAGTTATGGTTACATAAGAAATACTAAGAAAAACAATTCCTACAAATAGTTCACAAATACATAATAAATCTCCGCCTGCACTGGTGACTCTCCAGTTCCTGTACAATACACAACAATATAAAATATACACAAAATTATCAATATTACAATTCTGTCTCCAGGCAATCTCCTGTAGTCCTGTATCATAAATTAAACACTGAAAAATACATATTTACTTATTCATTTATCAACACTACAATCCTTATACTAATCTCTACGACAAACTTGGGGAGCTTTGTGTGTCTCTGGTCAAAAATGGAATCGATGTCATGGGTACTTTCCTCATCTCACATATCTGGAGTTACTTCAATTTCTTGTCAACATCAGGTTTTCTCTAGTCACATTCGGGTTTAATTTACAACTCTCATACTCATACTTCACACACTCAGGTTAGTATTTGTTAAAGCGTTTCCTACTAATCTGCGAAACCTCGTTACCCATACTTTCTAACATACATCCACCTCCTGAGTTACCAACGTCGCCTCAGCTCTGTTTACATTCGTAGCCTCACTTCCTTTTGTTTACAAACATCTCCTCTGTTTACCAACAAACGCCACCTCTGGTTACCAACATTAAGCTTTTTATTTACTCACCTTCGTAGCCTCACTTTTTCCTAATATCGAGCTAGCCAAACACTATGCTCATTCTTTCTCCTTTTCTCACATATTTCTCTTCATTTGACAGTCAGTCCTGCTGCACTGTCCCTTTAACTTAACTTCCTTTACCCCTTTGACAGTCAACCTTGTTGCACTGTACCTTTACTCATTTTACCACTAAATCACCTCCTGAGGCTCTGACTTCATTGAACAGACAGTTTTGCTGTACTGCTCCATTTCCTTTCCTAAACATTAGCTTAATGCTACGTCTTAACATATCGTTCTGTCACTTAACAAACAGCTTCAATGTTCGTCACCATATTTTCTGAGGCTCTTACATTTCTTAGTTATTTTACCTTTCTAAGGGCATTACTCACACCTTAGGCCAAACATTTACTTTACTGAGACTTATTACTTATCTGAGGTATCTTAATCCTTTTTGATTTTCTCTTACACTCATTCCTTACGCTTAACCTATACTGCACTGAGGTTCTTTCCTACTCATTACTTAAACACTTTATCACTTAAAAACTACGATAGAGAAGAAGGAAAGACGATAGAATTTTAGTTCTGAATGAAAGAAAAGGTAGGTTGACAATACGGAAAAGAAAGTGGAAGAAATATTGTCAAACGACTCGAGACCTAGTGCTCGTCACGCACTTAGCTCTGCAAAGAGTGCAAAGCTCTCTGAGGTAGCTACTCACTCCTGGCCACGTCTCTCTTTTGAACATATCTTTTCAAATCCACAATGTTCCTAAGCCCTAACACCTTATGTGATTTCACAAACTCCAGTCTATAAGCATTTGGGTGAGGCTTCTCTACGATACTAAATGGGCCCACGTACTCATCGGTAAACTTCTTTGTTTCTGACGTAAGTTTCTTAGATCTTTCCCTAGTTTTCACTAGCACTAGATCCCCTACCTGAAAACTAGTGGGATCAGCTCTTGCGTCATGCCTTCTCTTTCTTTCCAGGGCCTTCTTTCTTATATTAATACGTGCCAGTCTCTCCTTCTCTTCGATGGCTATGTCTGTGAGATTTGGAAACTCGACCAGGTCGAATAAAATATTATTCGGCCTAATGTCACACATTAGCTCTACTGGTGCATATCCTGTGGCTTCATGCTTCAGATGGTTTATTACTTCTTCGAAGTATTCAATATAATTGGCCCAAGCGGAGTGTTTTTTATGACAATATGTTCTACACAATCTGTTTAACTCCTTCATAATTCGCTCACACATGTTCCCTTGAGGAAAGTACGCGGAGATTTTTATGTGATCGATACCTCTCTGTTGTAAACATTCACTAAATTTCTTAGAGATAAACTGGGGCCGATTGTCTGACAATATTGCCTTTGGCACTCCTATCTTCCCAAAATAGTCCTTCTCCAACTTATTCACTAATACTTTAGAGTTGGCTTTCTTAATTGGGTAAAATTTTACGTACTTAGTAAACCCATCCACCATCACAAACACATATTCACATCCCCCTCTAGACACTGGTAGTGGACCAAATAAATCTACAGCTACTAAATCCAGCCGATTTTGTGGTTCTACTGAATACATCTGTCCTTGGATAGTTCTATTGTTGGCCCTAACTTTCTGGCAACGATCACAGGATTCTAATCGCTGTTGCACCCTTCTCCACATATTATCAAAAATTACCACTTCACTTAACTTAGCTATACATTTACGAGCGCCATAATGCCCATACTTACAATGTACGTAGTCTATAAGTGCATCTACATGTTGCTCCGGAAAACATATTTTCCAATTCTCCTCACTGTCTTTCCTGCGCCTAAATAAGACATCTTTATGCACTTTATAGTAGACCAGTAATTTTGGGTAGTCTGGATGACCTAATCTACTCTTTACTAATTTAATGTTGTCATCCTGGTTCTGTTCCCTCCGTAGGTTCTTACAAATGCGCTTAATTAAGCCATCGTCCTGGAGCTGCATGATGGCCAACATTACTTCATTATTATCGGTATTTCTTAAAGATTTCCCTTCTTGTCCTGTATCTTTCACACTTCTTGATAAGGCGTCCGCCACGATGTTCTCGGAACCCTTAATGTATATCATCTTATAATTAAATTGCTGTAAATACAGGGACCACCTTCTTAATCTAGCATGTTTTAGCTGACATGAGTCTAAATATGTAAGGGCACTATGGTCTGTGTAGATCCAAATTTCATGTCCTAAAAGGTACTTTTCAAATTTTTGCAGGCCGAAAATAACAGCTAATGCTTCAAGTTCAGATATACTATAATTTTTCTCGGATTGTTGCAATGACCTGCTCGCAAAGGCTATGGTCTTGTGGACTTCCTCTTCTCCTTCTTTTTCCAACTGAAATAGTTCAACTCCTAACCTGTAACCACAAGCATCAGATCCCAGACAAAATGGTTTCGAAAAATCGGGATGGTTCAAAATCTTACTATTAATAAGAGCTTCTTTCAATTCTTCAAACGCCTTCTGACACTCAGAAGTCCATTTATAAACTACATTTTTCTTTAAGAGTTCTCGCAGGCACGGTGCATTGAATAATTGTCCAGACACAAATTTTCTATAAAACCCAAACAAACCAAACATCCCCTTTAATGCTTTACGTGTTGTAGGTGCAGCATAATCCCTTATTGCTCTAATCTTTTCTGGATCCGGCATGATACCATCGCCACTCACTATGTGCCCCAAGAATTTAATTTCTTTCTTCACAAATTCAGTTTTGTCTAGCTTCAATTTCATACCCCCCAATTTTATGGCCCTCAATACTTCATCCAATAACATACAGTGTTCCTCCCACGTTGGTGTCGATATCAAAACGTCGTCTACATACACTGTAATTCTTCTTAGTAGATGGTCCCCTAATACCTGCGACATAGCTCTTACAAAGGCACATACACTTATATTTAAACCAAACGGCACCACCTTATACTGATAACATCTACCTTCGAATAAGAATGCCGTATACTTTCTTGATTCCTTTGCTAACGGTAGGTTCCAATATCCACAGGTCACATCCATGGATGTAAAGAACTTAGCACCTTTAAACTTTTGTAGCAGTTCTTCAATATTCTCCGGACGGTCACTCTCAGGTAGTACTATTTTGTTTAATGCTCGAGCATCCAACACTAGTCTAATTGAACCATCCTTCTTAGGAACTATGACTAGCGGGTTATTGTACACACTAACAGCCCTTTCAATAATTCCCCACTCTAACATATTTTGAATTAAGTCACGTACTGCCTCCTTATGTACTTCTGGGATTGCAAATGGTTTTTTGAAGAAATGAGCGTCTTTCTGCACTGTCAAAAAACACTCATAATCCTTTACTAGCCCTGGTTGATCTGAGAAAACCTCGGCATGTTTGACTAGTATTTGTCTTAAATCGTTTTTTCTTGCTTCATCAATATCAATTAATTCTAGTAATTTCTCCTCGATCCTATTTCTGACACTCACAAGCTCAGACGGATCCTCTACTTTTTTGCCACCGTACTCATTATAGCCCTCCAAGAATTTCTCTGTTTTACAAATACATATAGGAAAATCATTCTGCTCAGGATCCTCACATAGCTGCTTACCGATGAAAGGTATAGTAATTAGTTTACCCTTAATTTTTACCATAACATCATTGGTAGAAAAATTCACCCATCCTTCATATTTATTCAAAAAGTCAGCCCCCACCAATATGTCTACACTCAGTCCATTTATAACTAAGAAGTTCTGTCTTATTTCTACTTCCTTAAATGCTATGGGTAGAAACACTTCCTGTTTTACTGTCTTCTTAGTCTTACCGGTTGCTACTACAATGTTCAAGCCACTTACTGGCATCTTAACAATCTGTTTACTGTTAGGGAGTTCATTTACCAAGTTCTGGGATACTGCACAGACTTCCGATCCAGTATCTATCAAACATTTAACTGGTTCATTTAATACTCTTAGCTCTACTATCAGTTGCCCTAAGTACTCTTTATTTATTTTGGGTTCTGCTTCCTCCAATAAATCTTGCACAATTTCTCTCCTTTCGAAGCCTGTCTTTTGGGTGGCAATCACATCCACACTTACAGGGTTTATTTCATGCTTATTATCACCCTCAATTCTAGTGGCAGCTCCTATTAGCCTATCCACTATTGCTAAGTCAAAACATTTTTCCAATGTTTCCCCCTCTTTCTCATTAACCTCCTTTTCTACGACCCTATCCAAGGCGTCGTCATTAACCTCTACCTCCTCCTCTAATCTATCCTCTTCTACGTAACTATCTACAACATCAATTATCTTATCAAGCACAGTCACAACCCTGCCATTATTACTGTTCTCACCCCTATCCGACAGCCCTTCATTAGTTTTACTGTGCATAATGTCTTTCTGATTATTACCCTTATAACTAGTACTTAGTTCTTCAATAAGTGGCTTCTTATGATTATTCTTACAGTTAATTGGTTCATTAACCTCCACTTGACTTAAAGCTACTATCTCTGTCTGTTTTACGTTATCCTCCCTAAATTTTGTAGCAACAACATTTATGTTAGGTGGTCGTTCAGGCTGCTTTCTTATGAATGGTTTTGCCAGCGGATTTAACGTTAAACGCTGTTGCCTACGATCGCCAGCACACTCGTAGACAATTAATGGTTTTCCGAGCGCGGTGCGTCATCACTATGCCTCCAGCTGACCGCCTCACCTCCTGACATCTGTCGGCCGCTGTCATACTGCTCGCGTTCATTGAACCTGTTAACATATGTTCTTCCTCTACCACGTGAACTGCCACGGTATCCGCCGCCTCTCTGAACACCCATCCTATTAATGTTTACATCCGCGCGATTGTCATTCTGCCTAGCAGGCGGGCGATGCTCCCTCCTCATGTTTTCTTCTTCTTTTTGGACGGATTCAACCCTTTCTAAATACTGTACGAACTTGTCAATGTTATCTCGGGGCGCAGATATGATCTTAGTTTTCCAGTTCCACGGTAGCTTATTTTCTACCCCTAATATGATCTGTTCTGTTTCTAACTTATTACTAAGGTAGGACAGAGTTGTTACCCACCTTTGAACAAATCGTTTGATGCCCTCTCTCTTGGGGTCATACTTCTCTCCCGACCAGAACCGATTAAGAACATCCATCTGCTTTCTCTTTCCCCAGTATTCCTCAAAGAACGCTAATTTAAATTCTGACAATTTCGCGTATTTTTCAGAGGCTAAATTCCCCCATACTCTGGCCTCTCCCATCAAATTTGAAGTGATAAAGCCTATCTTTTGTTTATCGCTCCATACTTTCGGCAAAACGTCTTCAAAATCGTTCCAAAATTCTCTGGGGTGCATGTTCTTACTTGGGTCAAATTTTAAAAACTGTCTGTGGGTAACATACGCAACCTCGGTAGATTCAATTATTCCACTGGAAATTATACTACCACTATGGTTAGAAACACACTGTTCTACTTTGGTTAGTCTGCATTCATGCCCATAAAGTTGCTCATTCACACTTTCACTGAAATGGCTTATGTGAGTCTCTAAATTATTGACCTTA
Source organism: Schistocerca gregaria (assembly GCF_023897955.1). Classification (NCBI taxonomy): domain Eukaryota; kingdom Metazoa; phylum Arthropoda; class Insecta; order Orthoptera; family Acrididae; genus Schistocerca; species Schistocerca gregaria. The sequence goes on from NW_026061899.1 coordinate 2,321,428, forward strand.
TTTACAACTTGCTCTCCAAGTTTCTCACACCGAATTTTGGTATCATTTACTTTACATTCTAAGGCGGCATGATTAATTTCATTGGAATTCTCTACCACTTTTATGTGCTCACATACTTTATCTAATTCTGCATCAACATGGGATTTAAATTGCTGTTGATCCTCAGTAACCTGTTCGATTCGTGTCGTCAATTCACTTTGCACTTGAACAATATTTTCTGTACATTCTAGTTTAACCTGCTGTATTTCAACATTTCCTTTACTACTGAGCACTGCTAAATCTTGCTTCCAACAGTCTCTGAGATCGGATATTTTGGAATCTAAATCAGCGCCCATTTTAGTCATCTCATTACTTAAATCAGATCCTAATTTAGACATTTTTGAATCCATTTTACTTGACATATTAGTTTCCATTTGTGACATATTAGTTTCCAATTTTGACATACTGGAATCCATCTTACTTGACATATTGGAATCCAACACGTTCATCTTAGTTAATAGATTCATCAGCATACTGGCGACATTATCCTTCGCCCCCTCATTTGCTGATACAATGTCCCTATTAACATTAACTACCGGCATGGGTAACTGTAACTCACTGGGCACTGACATATTTGGATCTGACTCCAAACTATAATTAACATAGGATGAATCAGTCAAACTACTACTGAAATTGGGTTGAGACACGTCTAAACTAAAATTCATGGGGTCATTTTCCCCTGTCTCCATCCCACTATCACAACTTAGTTCCGCCTTTTTGTCACTTGGTTGAAACTCAGCCATTTTTCTCAGTTTGACTCCACAAACACACAAAGTTTTCAAAAGCACTGTACTTAACTTTGTGCTTCGGCGTGCTGCGTTGCTGCTAGATGAAACTGCGGGTCCGTTCACCATACACTGCAATGCTGTACCAGTTTCCGGGCCCCCGCTCGAATCAGCGCTGCCAACTGCCACTGCTGTCGTCGCCTCTGCGTAGTCTCCGTAGCTCGTCGTCTGCCAGACGCCGTCGTAGACTGCTATTCCAATCGGCGCGTAGTCACCGAAAAATTCTTCCGTTCCGTACAACACATTACAGTTCACGGACACTTTCACTGTCCTTCCTATTCACGTGGCGATATCAATTTGTACGCTACACAGTTCCTACACATAGCGAGCACTTCTGTATTGTCCGGTAATTGTCACTACTGCTTTTTTTGAAGTTCACTGGAATTTACTATTTTTATTTCCCGGCCGATGCACCACTTGCGACGGTTCAGGCTCTTATCGCGCAGTTTCCTTTCCCTGAAAGAAAATCCACCTACCTCGTTTCTTAGGTAGTTGCTGCACTCGCCTCTCCTGATAGCAGCTACTGGAAAAATTGCAGAAAAGCAGTGTTGAAGAAACTGCAATTTAATAGCCGCTCACCGGAGGCCGCGATACATGTTTGCTGAAATACAATCTATGAGCAATCTTCCTAAATAAATTGAGTTATTGGAATGGTAGTAATTGTTTACTCAAACGAGAACGCGAAGTTGGTAATTCTATTTAAGCTCTTTATTGTCTTTAAGCCTGATCATCAGCCCGCTAATCTACGTTTGAAGAAAGTTCAGTTCACAATTCTATCCACACTCAAACCCCGCCAGAATTAGCTTTCAAAGTTACGGAATTTACTTAACTGCAACACAGACGATTTTCTAACATACACGTTTGCAGTCGATGTTCAATAATAGTTCGTTTTTTAACGTTAATGCTCGTCATAAGCACTTAGTAAAAGTTTACGAAGTACCGCCACGCTTTTAATTATTAAAGTTACTCGCGTCTTTCGCGGAACGAAAAGTCACAACTCGCTCAAACTCACACTACGCGTTACTGGACTCTTCCAGTCTCAAATCGCACAGTACCGAACCGATGAAGCCGTTTTATGACTTCATTTTACACATTATTCGCGAGGACACATCAAGCATGTCTCTTCTCGATCACAGTTCCTTCGCGACTCCCCATCCACTCGCGACTCACTCTCCTAGTCTCTAACCGTCCTCGCATCTCATTGGCTCACACATCACACAGCCAATCAGAATTAACTCTTTGGGTGCGCCTCGCGCCAAAATCTAGCACGCACCAGTCATGACTTCTGAATCATTTACGTCATGATTTCTTGTTACACAAAATTTACTGTATAATTTAACAAACCGAAAGGAAAACTAGACTTTACTTTATTTCCAGAAATTATTTAAATACTCGCGAACGTTCTGGCTGCTTGTACAATACCATACACTCTTGGACATCCGACATTCACTAAGATGGGGAACCACTGGCGACTCTGTTCCCACGGTTACATCGTCTGAACACTTGCGAGTTCCAACCTAGATTTTATACACTTGCAAAGAATGGCGAATGTCCCTCTTTCATTCACTCAGGCACACTCATTCACTCTCACCTACTCATATAAAATAACTGTTCACAAAAATTCAAAACATTTATGGTTTTAACAAAGTTATAGTTGAATTTCTAAAAGTAAAATTCTCAAAATAAATACAAAAGCACGGAAGGTGATTTTGTTTCATAGTTGGATGGTCACTGAAGGTGATCTATACATAATGGTATTTATTTAGACTCGAAAATTGTAGAAATTTGCGTTTTCTGTAAGATTTTTCTAATTTCCAAAATATGCAGGTTTCAAAGCTCAAATTTGGATGACTTATTTTTATTCATAACAGAAACTAGTATATTAACTTTTAATTTCCTCAGGTTCCTCAGTTAGAAGTTATTAAAGATGAAAGTTCCACGTTATACACGCGGCTAGTTAGCGCACAGGTCTTACATTCTCACGGTACAGACATGCCATATGGTCGTGACGTCAGACGAACGGACACCGGTAATCTGCCCGCTACAGCACATATGCTAATCTGATGGCTACTTTACAGTCTGTCTACATTTCACAGTAAATATTTGATAGAAAACTGTGCGCTCGCACTAGTTGCGACGCCACACACCTCCTGAGGAAACTAAATTTTTTCATTCATGACAAACTTTTAGTTTTCTAAAAAAAATTTCTATTAAAGATTTACTCAAACAGCTATTTAACATTTATAGTTCCTGTACATCAATCATCCACTTATACCTAGGGCTGACGACCTACAAAACATCTTATATCTAAACATGCACTTTTATCATCATTCAAAAAAAAATTTTCAGATTACAAAATTCTATTTACAAATTCCTGAAAGAGAAAACAAACCTAAATACTATCTTGATGTACGTCACACGCACACTAACACTACTATCGCTATGGTGAGCGTCACTTTTTTACCACTTACACTTAAGATTTTGATAGCACTCGTAGTTCGACCGGGTCCTGCTTGGGAGGTCCATTTCAAGTCTCGTGCTACCACCTCTGTTTACTTCGGCGCACCTGAAACATCAGCTGGCCTCAGTTCCCTTTCTAACTGCTACGTCTTAACCTACAGCAGCGATAAATGGCGCTATCTGCTTGACTCTAAAGTCTCATATTTTTGATAAAATTTACTTTACAGTATGTACAATTTTCAAATTTTTTTTATTTTTTATTTTTTTTTATTTTTTTTAAGTGAAAAGTGAATTGACTTTCCTAATGCAGTACCGAAGTGGCACATTTACTCTTTAATTACTTCTTCATCTCATAATCAAACAAGTTATGGTTACATAAGAAATACTAAGAAAAACAATTCCTACAAATAGTTCACAAATACATAATAAATCTCCGCCAGCACTGGTGACTCTCCAGTTCCTGTACAATACACAACAATATAAAATATACACAAAATTATCAATATTACAATTCTGTCTCCAGGCAATCTCCTGTAGTCCTGTATCATAAATTAAACACTGAAAAATACATATTTACTTATTCATTTATCAACACTACAATCCTTATACTAATCTCTACGACAAACTTGGGGAGCTTTGTGTGTCTCTGGTCAAAAATGGAATCGATGTCATGGGTACTTTCCTCATCTCACATATCTGGAGTTACTTCAATTTCTTGTCAACATCAGGTTTTCTCTAGTCACATTCGGGTTTAATTTACAACTCTCATACTCATACTTCACACACTCAGGTTAGTATTTGTTAAAGCGTTTCCTACTAATCTGCGAAACCTCGTTACCCATACTTTCTAACATACATCCACCTCCTGAGTTACCAACGTCGCCTCAGCTCTGTTTACATTCGTAGCCTCACTTCCTTTTGTTTACAAACATCTCCTCTGTTTACCAACAAACGCCACCTCTGGTTACCAACATTAAGCTTTTTATTTACTCACCTTCGTAGCCTCACTTTTTCCTAATATCGAGCTAGCCAAACACTATGCTCATTCTTTCTCCTTTTCTCACATATTTCTCTTCATTTGACAGTCAGTCCTGCTGCACTGTCCCTTTAACTTAACTTCCTTTACCCCTTTGACAGTCAACCTTGTTGCACTGTACCTTTACTCATTTTACCACTAAATCACCTCCTGAGGCTCTGACTTCATTGAACAGACAGTTTTGCTGTACTGCTCCATTTCCTTTCCTAAACATTAGCTTAATGCTACGTCTTAACATATCGTTCTGTCACTTAACAAACAGCTTCAATGTTCGTCACCATATTTTCTGAGGCTCTTACATTTCTTAGTTATTTTACCTTTCTAAGGGCATTACTCACACCTTAGGCCAAACATTTACTTTACTGAGACTTATTACTTATCTGAGGTATCTTAATCCTTTTTGATTTTCTCTTACACTCATTCCTTACGCTTAACCTATACTGCACTGAGGTTCTTTCCTACTCATTACTTAAACACTTTATCACTTAAAAACTACGATAGAGAAGAAGGAAAGACGATAGAATTTTAGTTCTGAATGAAAGAAAAGGTAGGTTGACAATACGGAAAAGAAAGTGGAAGAAATATTGTCAAACGACTCGAGACCTAGTGCTCGTCACGCACTTAGCTCTGCAAAGAGTGCAAAGCTCTCTGAGGTAGCTACTCACTCCTGGCCACGTCTCTCTTTTGAACATATCTTTTCAAATCCACAATGTTCCTAAGCCCTAACACCTTATGTGATTTCACAAACTCCAGTCTATAAGCATTTGGGTGAGGCTTCTCTACGATACTAAATGGGCCCACGTACTCATCGGTAAACTTCTTTGTTTCTGACGTAAGTTTCTTAGATCTTTCCCTAGTTTTCACTAGCACTAGATCCCCTACCTGAAAACTAGTGGGATCAGCTCTTGCGTCATGCCTTCTCTTTCTTTCCAGGGCCTTCTTTCTTATATTAATACGTGCCAGTCTCTCCTTCTCTTCGATGGCTATGTCTGTGAGATTTGGAAACTCGACCAGGTCGAATAAAATATTATTCGGCCTAATGTCACACATTAGCTCTACTGGTGCATATCCTGTGGCTTCATGCTTCAGATGGTTTATTACTTCTTCGAAGTATTCAATATAATTGGCCCAAGCGGAGTGTTTTTTATGACAATATGTTCTACACAATCTGTTTAACTCCTTCATAATTCGCTCACACATGTTCCCTTGAGGAAAGTACGCGGAGATTTTTATGTGATCGATACCTCTCTGTTGTAAACATTCACTAAATTTCTTAGAGATAAACTGGGGCCGATTGTCTGACAATATTGCCTTTGGCACTCCTATCTTCCCAAAATAGTCCTTCTCCAACTTATTCACTAATACTTTAGAGTTGGCTTTCTTAATTGGGTAAAATTTTACGTACTTAGTAAACCCATCCACCATCACAAACACATATTCACATCCCCCTCTAGACACTGGTAGTGGACCAAATAAATCTACAGCTACTAAATCCAGCCGATTTTGTGGTTCTACTGAATACATCTGTCCTTGGATAGTTCTATTGTTGGCCCTAACTTTCTGGCAACGATCACAGGATTCTAATCGCTGTTGCACCCTTCTCCACATATTATCAAAAATTACCACTTCACTTAACTTAGCTATACATTTACGAGCGCCATAATGCCCATACTTACAATGTACGTAGTCTATAAGTGCATCTACATGTTGCTCCGGAAAACATATTTTCCAATTCTCCTCACTGTCTTTCCTGCGCCTAAATAAGACATCTTTATGCACTTTATAGTAGACCAGTAATTTTGGGTAGTCTGGATGACCTAATCTACTCTTTACTAATTTAATGTTGTCATCCTGGTTCTGTTCCCTCCGTAGGTTCTTACAAATGCGCTTAATTAAGCCATCGTCCTGGAGCTGCATGATGGCCAACATTACTTCATTATTATCGGTATTTCTTAAAGATTTCCCTTCTTGTCCTGTATCTTTCACACTTCTTGATAAGGCGTCCGCCACGATGTTCTCGGAACCCTTAATGTATATCATCTTATAATTAAATTGCTGTAAATACAGGGACCACCTTCTTAATCTAGCATGTTTTAGCTGACATGAGTCTAAATATGTAAGGGCACTATGGTCTGTGTAGATCCAAATTTCATGTCCTAAAAGGTACTTTTCAAATTTTTGCAGGCCGAAAATAACAGCTAATGCTTCAAGTTCAGATATACTATAATTTTTCTCGGATTGTTGCAATGACCTGCTCGCAAAGGCTATGGTCTTGTGGACTTCCTCTTCTCCTTCTTTTTCCAACTGAAATAGTTCAACTCCTAACCCGTAACCACAAGCATCAGATCCCAGACAAAATGGTTTCGAAAAATCGGGATGGTTCAAAATCTTACTATTAATAAGAGCTTCTTTCAATTCTTCAAACGCCTTCTGACACTCATGAAAAGAGGACTAGATGCCGCGTTGCACGGGCGAATGTGAAAAGTGTTCATATGTATTAAAAACCTGAGAAATCTGACCGGTTTCGCCACTTTTTATCGTATCGACTTAAAGCCAGATCGTCACATTGGCCTCTCTTCTCTCTGACACGGTTACATTTATCCTCTGCAAAACTATGTCGCGAGGTGCGGTATCCGGAGAGACTAAAAGCATCATAGTAAAACACAAATGAACCTTCTAAGTTGATGTAATAACCAAGAAGAAGTAGTAAAACTCAAGTTTTAGCTATCGATTATTGACTTTTTAGGTGGCTTTGGTGAGTTGTACATGAGATGGGACCTTAAGATTTTGCATGAAAGGAGGACTAGCAGCCGCGCTAAACGGGTGAATGTGAAAAGTGTTCATATGTAGTAAAACCTGAGAAATCCGTCCGTTTTCGTCATTTGTTATCGAATCGACTTAAAGCCAGATCGTCACATTATCCGATCTTCTCTCTGAAACGATTACATTTATCGTCTGCAAAGCTATGTCGCGTGCTACGTTATCCGGAGACACTAAAATCATCATAGTAAAACACAGATGAACCTTCTAAGTTGATGTAATAGCCAGTAAGAAGTAGTACTATTCAAGTTTTTGTTATCGATTATTGACGTTTTACCATTCTTTGGTGCATGGACATGAGCTAGGACCTTAAGATTTTGCATGAAGGGACGTCTAGTGGCCGCGTTGCAGGGGAGAAAGTGACAAGTTTGCATATGTAGTAAAAATCTGAGAAATTCGTCCGTTTTCGTCATTTGTTTTCGAATCGATTTAAATCCAGATCGACACATTGGCCGCTCTTCTCTCTGAAACGATTACATTTATCGTCTGCAAAGCTATGTCCGGTGCTGCGGTATGCGGAGACACTAAAAGCACCATAATACAATACAGATGAACCTTCTAAGTTAATGTAATAGCCAGTAAGAAGTAGTACAATTCAAGTTTAAGTTATAGATTAGTGAATTTTTAGCCGGCTTTGGTGCCTTTGACATGAAATAGGACCTTAAGATTTTGCATGAAAGGCAGGACTAGCAACCGCGTTGCACAGGGGAATGTGAAAAGTTTTCATATGTAGTAAAAACCTGATAAATCGGTTCGTTTTCGTGATTTGTTATCGAATAGACTTAAATCCAGATCGCCACATTGGCCGCTCTTCTCTCTGAAACGGTTACGTTTTGTCATCTGCAAAGCTATGTCGCGTGCTGCAGTATCCGGAGACACTAAAAGGAGCATAGTAGAGCACAGATGAAGCCTCTAAGTTGATGTAATACCCAGTAGGAAGTAGTACAATTCAAGTATTAGTTATCGATTACTGACTTTTTACGCTTCTTTGGAGCCTTGGACTTGAGGTAGGACCTTAAGATTTTGCATAAAGGGAAGTCTATCAGCCCCGTAGCACGGGAGAAAGTGAAAAGTGTTCATACATAGCCGCGGTCCTCGGGCGAATGTGAAAAGTGTTCATATGTAGTAAGAAACTGAGAATCCGTCCGATTTCGTCATTTGTTATCGAATCGACTTAACACCAGATCGTCTTATTGGCCGCTCTTCTCTCTGAAACGGCTACATTTATCGTCTGCAAAGCTATGTCGCGTGCTGTGAAATGCGGCGACACTAAAATCACCATAGAAGAATACAGATGAAACTTCTAAGTTTACGTAATAGCCAGTAAGAAGTAGTAGAATTCAAGTTTTAGCTATCGATTATTGACTTTTTACCCTTCATTGGCGCTTGGACATGAGTTAGGGCCTTAAGATATTTCATGAAGGGAAGGCTAGTGGCCACGATGCACGGGAGAATGTGAAAAGTGTTCATATGTAGTAAAAATCTGAGAAATTCGTCCGTTTTCGTCATTTGTTATCGATACGACCTAAATCCAGATCGACACATTTGCCGCTCTGCTCTCTGGAACGATTACATTTATTGTCTGCAAAGCTATGTCGCGTGCTGCGGTATGCGGAGACACTAAAACCATTATAGTAGTACACAGATGAAGCTTCTAAGTAATGTAATAGCCAGTAAGCAGTAGTACAATTCAGGTTTTAGTTATTGGTTATTGACTTTTTAGCACGCTTTGGAGACTTGGACATTTGCTAGGAGCTTAGGATTTTGCATGAAAGGATGACTAGCAACTGCGTTGCACGTGAGAATACGATAAGCGTTCATATGTAGTAAAAATCTGAGAAATTCGTCCGATTTCGTCATTTGTTATGGAATCGACTTAAAGCCAGATCGTCACATTGGCCGCTCTTCTCTCTGAAACGATTACATTTATCGTCTGCTAAGCTATGTCGCGTGCTGCGGTATACGGAGACACTAAAAGCACCATAGTAGAACACAGATAAAGCTTCTAAGTTGATGTAATCGCCAGTAAGAAGTAGTACAATTCAAGATTTAGTTATCGATTATTGACTTTTTAGCCGGCTTTGGTGCCTTTCACATGAGGTAGGACTATACGATTTTGCATGAAAGGAGGACTAGCAGCCGCGTTGCACGAGCGAATGTGAAAAGTATTCATATGTAGTAAATACCTGAGAAATCCGTCCGTTTTCGTCATTTGTTATTAATTCGACTTAAATCCAGATCGACACATTGGCCGCTCTTCTCTCTGTAACGGTTACATTTATCGTCTGCAAAGCTATGTCGAGTGCTGCGGTATGCGGAGATACTGAAAGCACCTTAGTAGAACACAGATGAATCTTCTAAGTTGATGTAAAGCCAGTAAGAAGTATTACAATTCAAGTTCTTTTATCGATTTTTGACTTTTTAGCCGGCTTTGGTGCATTGGACATGAGCTAGGACCTTCAGATTTTGCATGAAAGGAAGACTAGCAGCCGCGCTGCACGAGCGAATATGAAAAGTGTCATATGTAGTAAAAACCTAAGAAATCCGTCCGTTTTCGTCATTTGTTATCGAATCAACTTAAATCCAGATCGTCACATTGGCCGCTTTTCTCTCGGAAACGCTTACATTTATCGTCTGCAAAGCTAAGTCGCGTGCTGCGGTATGCGGAGATACTGAAAGCACCATAGTAGAACACAGAAGAAGCTTCTAAGTTGATGTAATAGCCAGTAAGAAGTAGTACAATTCAAGTTTTAGTTATTGATTATTGACTTTTTAGCCGGCTTTGGTGCCTTGGACATGAGCTAGGACCTTAAGATTTTGCATGAAAGAAAGACTAGCAGCCAAGTTGCAAGGGACAATGTGAAAAGTGTTCATATGTAGTAAAAACCTGAGAAATCCGTTCGTTTTCGTCATTTGTTATCGAATCGACTGAAATCCAGATCGACACATTGGCCGCTCTTCTCTCTGAAACGGTTACATTTGTCTTCTGCAAAGCTATGTTGCGTCCTGGGGTATGCGGCGACACTACAAGCACAATAGTAGAACACAGATGAAGCTTCTAAGTTGATGTAATAGACAGTAAGAAGTCATACAATGCAAGTTTTAGTTATCGATTATTGACTTTTAGCCGGCTTTGGTGCCTTGGATATGGGATACGTCTATACGATTTTGCATGAAAGGATGACTAGCAGCCGCGTTGCACGGGCGAATGTGAAAAGTGTTCATATGTAGTAAAAACCTGAGAAATCTGTCTGTTTTCGTCATTTGTTATCGAATCGACTTAAAGCCAGATCGTCACATTGCCCGGTCTTCTCTCTGAAACGGTTGCATTTATCGTCTGCAAAGCTCTGTCGCGTGCTGCGGTATACGGAGACACTAATAGCACCATAGTAGAACACAGATGAAACTTATAAGTTGATGTAATAGCCAGTAAGATGTAGTACAATTCAGGTTTTAGTTATCGATTATTGACTTTTTAGCAGGCTTTGGTCACTTGGACATTTGCTAGGACCTTAGGATTTTGCATGAAAGGAGGACTAGCAGCCGCGGTCCTCGGGCGAATGTGAAAAGTGTTCATATGTTGTAAGAAACTAAGAAATCCGTCAGTTTTCGTCATTTGTTATCGAATCGACTTAACACCAGATCGTCTAATTGGCCGCTCTTCTCTCTGAAGCGGCTACATTTATCGTCTGCAAAGATATGTCGCGTGCTGTGGTATGTGGCGAAACTAAAAGCACCATAGAAGAATACAGATGAAACTTCTAAGTTTATGTAATAGCCAGTAAGAAGTAGTAGAATTCAAGTTTTAGCTATCGATTGTTGACATATTATCCTTCTTTGGCGCTTGGGCATGAGTTAGGGCCTTAAGATATTTCATGAAGGGAAGGCTAGTGGCCACGATGCACGGAGAATGTGAAAAGAGTTCATATGTAGTAAAAATCTGAGAAATTCGTCCGTTTTCGTCATTTGTTATCGAATCGACTTAAATCCAGATCAACACATTTGCCGCTCTTCTCTCTGGAACGATTACATTTATCGTCTGCAAAGCTATGTCGCGTGCTGCGGTATGCGGAGACACTAAAACCATAATAGTAGTACACAGATGAAACCTCTAAGTTGATGTAATAACCAGTAAGAAGTAGTACAATTCAAGTTTTCGTTATCGATTATTAATTTTTAGCCGGCTTTGGTGCAATTGACATGAGCTAGGACCTTAAGATTTTGTATGAAAGGAGAACTAGCAGCTGCGTTGCTCGAGAAAATGTGATAAGTGTTCATATGTAGCAAAAACATGAGAAATCAGTCCGTTTTCGTCATTTGTTATTGAATCGACTTAATGTCAGATCGTCTCACTGGCCGCTCATCATTCTTAAACGGTGACATATATCGTCTGCAAAGCTATGTCGCGTTCTGCGGTATGAGGAGACACTAAAAGCACAATAGTAGAACACAGACGAAGCTTCCAAGTTGATGTAATAGCCAGTAAGAAGCAGTACAAATCTAGTTTTAGTGATCGATTATTGACTTTTTAGCCGGCTTTGGTACCTGGGACATGAGCTAGAACCTTAAGATTTTGCATGAAAGGAGAACTAGCAGCTGCGTTGCTCGAGAAAATGTGATAAGTGTTCATATGTAAATAAAACATGAGAAATTCGCTAGTTTTCGTCATTTGTTATCAAATCGACTTTAAGCCAGATCATCACTTTGGTCGCGCTTCTCTCTGAAACGGTTACATTTATCGCCTGCAAAGCTATGTCGCGTGCTGCGGTATGCGGAGACACTAAAATCAACATAGTAGGACACAGAAGAAACTTCTAAGTTGATGTAATAGCCAGTAAGAAACAGTACAATTCAAGTTTTAATTATCGATTATTGACTTTTTAACTGGCATTGGTGCCTTGGACATGAGCTAGGAACTTAAGATTTTGAATGAAAGGATGACTAGCAGCCGCGTTGCACGGAGAATGTGAAAAGTGTTCACATGTGGTATAAAGCTGTGAAAACCGTCCGTTTTCATCATTTGTTATCGAATCGACTTAAAGCCAGATCGTCACATTGGCAGCTCTTCTCTCTGAAACGGTTGTACTTATCGTCTGCAAATCTATGTCGCGTGCTGCGGTATGCGGAGACACAAAAAGCACCACAGTAGAACACAGATGAAGCTTCTAAGGTGATGTAATAGCCCGTAAGAAGTAGTATAATTCAAGTTTTAGTTATCGATTATTGACTTTTTAACTGGCATTGGTGCCTTGGACATGAGCTAGGAACTTAACATTTTGCATGAAAGGAGGACTAGCGGCCGAGTTGCACGGGAGAATGTGAAAAGTGTTCATATGTATTAAAAACCTGAGAAATCCGTCCGTTTTCGTCATTTGTTATCGAATCGACTTAAAGCCAGATCCTCACATTAGCCGCAGTTCTGTCTGAAACGGTTACATTTATCGTCTGCAAAGCTATGTCGCGTGCTGCGGTATGCAGAGACACTAAAAGCACCATAGTAGAACACAGATGAAGCTTCTAAGTTGATGTAATAGCTAGTATGAAGTAGTACAATTCAAGTTTTTCTTATCGATTATTGACTTTTTACCCTTCTTTGGTACCTTGGACATGAGCTAGGAACCTAAGATTTTGCATGAAAGGATGACTAGAAGCCGCGTTGCACGGAGAATGTGAAAAGTGTTCATATGTGGTATAAAGCTGTGAAATCCGTCCGTTTTCGTCATTTGTTATCGAATCGACTTAAAGCCAGATCGTCACATTGGCCGCTCTTCTCTCTGAAACGGTTGTACTTATCGTCTGCAAAGCTATGTCGCGTGCTGCGGTATGCGGAGACACAAAAAGCACCACAGTAGAACACAGATGAAGCTTCTAAGTTTATGTAATAGCCAGTAAGAAGTAGTACAATTCATGTTTTAGTTATCGATTATTGACTTTTTAACTGGCATTGGTGCCTTGGACATGAGCTAGGAACTTAACATTTTGCATGAAAGGAGGACTAGCAGCCGAGTTGCACGGGAGAATGTGAAAAGTGTTCATCTGTAGTAAAAACCTGAGAAATCCGTCCGTTTTCGTCATTTGTTATCGAATCGACTTAAAGCCAGATCGTCACATTAGCCGCAGTTCTGTCTGAAACGGTTACATTTATCGTCTGCAAAGCTATGTCGCGTGCTGCGGTATGCAGAGACACTAAAAGCACCATAGTAGAACACAGAAGAAACTTCTAAGTTAATATAATAGAAAGTAAGAAACAGTACTATTCAAGTTTTTGTTATCGATTATTGACTTTTTACCATTCTTTGGTGCTTCGACATGAGCTAGGAAATTAAGATTTTGCATGAAGGGAAGTCTAGTGGCCGCGTTGCAGGGAGAATGTGAAAAGTGTTCATATGTAGTAAAAATCTGAGAAATTCGTCCGATTTCGTCATTTGTTATGGAATCGACTTAAAGCCAGATCGTCACATTGGCCGCTCTTCTCTCTGAAACGATTACATTTATCGTCTGCTAAGCTATGTCGCGTGCTGCGGTATACGGAGACACTAAAAGCACCATAGTAGAACACAGATAAAGCTTCTAAGTTGATGTAATCGCCAGTAAGAAGTAGTACAATTCAAGATTTAGTTATCGATTATTGACTTTTTAGCCGGCTTTGGTGCCTTTCACATGAGGTAGGACTATACGATTTTGCATGAAAGGAGGACTAGCAGCCGCGTTGCACGAGCGAATGTGAAAAGTATTCATATGTAGTAAATACCTGAGAAATCCGTCCGTTTTCGTCATTTGTTATTAATTCGACTTAAATCCAGATCGACACATTGGCCGCTCTTCTCTCTGTAACGGTTACATTTATCGTCTGCAAAGCTATGTCGAGTGCTGCGGTATGCGGAGATACTGAAAGCACCTTAGTAGAACACAGATGAATCTTCTAAGTTGATGTAAAGCCAGTAAGAAGTATTACAATTCAAGTTCTTTTATCGATTATTGACTTTTTAGCCGGCTTTGGTGCATTGGACATGAGCTAGGACCTTCAGATTTTGCATGAAAGGAAGACTAGCAGCCGCGCTGCACGAGCGAATATGAAAAGTGTCATATGTAGTAAAAACCTAAGAAATCCGTCCGTTTTCGTCATTTGTTATCGAATCAACTTAAATCCAGATCGTCACATTGGCCGCTTTTCTCTCGGAAACGCTTACATTTATCGTCTGCAAAGCTAAGTCGCGTGCTGCGGTATGCGGAGATACTGAAAGCACCATAGTAGAACACAGAAGAAGCTTCTAAGTTGATGTAATAGCCAGTAAGAAGTAGTACAATTCAAGTTTTAGTTATTGATTATTGACTTTTTAGCCGGCTTTGGTGCCTTGGACATGAGCTAGGACCTTAAGATTTTGCATGAAAGAAAGACTAGCAGCCAAGTTGCAAGGGACAATGTGAAAAGTGTTCATATGTAGTAAAAACCTGAGAAATCCGTTCGTTTTCGTCATTTGTTATCGAATCGACTGAAATCCAGATCGACACATTGGCCGCTCTTCTCTCTGAAACGGTTACATTTGTCTTCTGCAAAGCTATGTTGCGTCCTGGGGTATGCGGCGACACTACAAGCACAATAGTAGAACACAGATGAAGCTTCTAAGTTGATGTAATAGACAGTAAGAAGTCATACAATGCAAGTTTTAGTTATCGATTATTGACTTTTTAGCCGGCTTTGGTGCCTTGGATATGGGATACGTCTATACGATTTTGCATGAAAGGATGACTAGCAGCCGCGTTGCACGGGCGAATGTGAAAAGTGTTCATATGTAGTAAAAACCTGAGAAATCTGTCTGTTTTCGTCATTTGTTATCGAATCGACTTAAAGCCAGATCGTCACATTGCCCGGTCTTCTCTCTGAAACGGTTGCATTTATCGTCTGCAAAGCTCTGTCGCGTGCTGCGGTATACGGAGACACTAATAGCACCATAGTAGAACACAGATGAAACTTATAAGTTGATGTAATAGCCAGTAAGATGTAGTACAATTCAGGTTTTAGTTATCGATTATTGACTTTTTAGCAGGCTTTGGTCACTTGGACATTTGCTAGGACCTTAGGATTTTGCATGAAAGGAGGACTAGCAGCCGCGGTCCTCGGGCGAATGTGAAAAGTGTTCATATGTTGTAAGAAACTAAGAAATCCGTCAGTTTTCGTCATTTGTTATCGAATCGACTTAACACCAGATCGTCTAATTGGCCGCTCTTCTCTCTGAAGCGGCTACATTTATCGTCTGCAAAGATATGTCGCGTGCTGTGGTATGTGGCGAAACTAAAAGCACCATAGAAGAATACAGATGAAACTTCTAAGTTTATGTAATAGCCAGTAAGAAGTAGTAGAATTCAAGTTTTAGCTATCGATTGTTGACATATTATCCTTCTTTGGCGCTTGGGCATGAGTTAGGGCCTTAAGATATTTCATGAAGGGAAGGCTAGTGGCCACGATGCACGGAGAATGTGAAAAGAGTTCATATGTAGTAAAAATCTGAGAAATTCGTCCGTTTTCGTCATTTGTTATCGAATCGACTTAAATCCAGATCAACACATTTGCCGCTCTTCTCTCTGGAACGATTACATTTATCGTCTGCAAAGCTATGTCGCGTGCTGCGGTATGCGGAGACACTAAAACCATAATAGTAGTACACAGATGAAACCTCTAAGTTGATGTAATAACCAGTAAGAAGTAGTACAATTCAAGTTTTCGTTATCGATTATTAATTTTTAGCCGGCTTTGGTGCAATTGACATGAGCTAGGACCTTAAGATTTTGTATGAAAGGAGAACTAGCAGCTGCGTTGCTCGAGAAAATGTGATAAGTGTTCATATGTAGCAAAAACATGAGAAATCAGTCCGTTTTCGTCATTTGTTATTGAATCGACTTAATGTCAGATCGTCTCACTGGCCGCTCATCATTCTTAAACGGTGACATATATCGTCTGCAAAGCTATGTCGCGTTCTGCGGTATGAGGAGACACTAAAAGCACAATAGTAGAACAGAGACGAAGCTTCCAAGTTGATGTAATAGCCAGTAAGAAGCAGTACAAATCAAGTTTTAGTGATCGATTATTGACTTTTTAGCCGGCTTTGGTACCTGGGACATGAGCTAGAACCTAAAGATTTTGCATGAAAGGTGAACTAGCAGCTGCGTTGCACGAGAAAATGTGAAAAGCGTTCATATGTAAATAAAACATGAGAAATTCGCTAGTTTTCGTCATTTGTTATCAAATCGACTTTAAGCCAGATATCACTTTGGTCGCGCTTCTCTCTGAAACGGTTACATTTATCGTCTGCAAAGCTATGTCGCGTGCTGCGGTATGCGGAGACACTAAAAGCAACATAGTAGGACACAGAAGAAACTTCTAAGTTGATGTAATAGCCAGTAAGAAACAGTACAATTCAAGTTTTAGTTATCGATTTTTGACCTTTTACCCTTCTTTGATGCCTTGGACAAGAGCTAGGACCTTACGATTTGCATGAAAGGAAGACTAGCAGCCGCGTTGCCCGGGAGAATGTGAAAAGTGTTCATATATAGCAAAAACCTGAGAAATCCGTCCGTTTTCTTTATTTGTTATCGAATAGACTTAAAGCAAGGTGGTTACATTGGCCGCTCATCTATCTGAAAGGGTAACATTTATCTTCTGCAAAGCTATGTCGCGTTCTGCGGTATGAGGAGACACAAAAAGCACCATAGTGGAACTCAGAAGAAGCATCTAAGTTGATATAACAGCCATTAAGAAACAGTATAATTCAAGTTTTAGTTATCGATTATTGAACTTTTACCCTTCTTTGGTGCCTTGGACATGAGCTAGGACCTTAAGATTTTTCTTGAAAGGAAGACTATCAGCCGCGTTGCACGGGAGAATGTGAAAAGTGTTCCTATGTAGCAAAAACATGAGAAGTCAGTCCGTTTTCGTCATTTGTTATCCATTCGACTTAATGTCAGATCGTCTCATTGGCCGCTCATCACTATTAAACGGTGACGTATATCGTCTGCAAAACTATGTCGCGTTCTGCGGTATGCGGAGACACTAAAAGCACCATATTAGAACACAGACGAATCTTCCAAGTTAATGTAATAGCCAGTAAGAAGCAGTACCAATCAAGTTTCGGTTATCGATTATTGCCTTTATAGCCGGCTTTGGTGCCTTGAACATGAGCTAGGACCTTACGATTTTGCATAAATGGAGCACTAGCTGCCGCGTTGCTAGGGACAATGTGAAACGTATTCATATGTAGTAAAAACCTGAGAAATCCGTCCGTTTTCGTCATTTGTTATCGAATCGACTTAAAGCCAGATCGTCACATTGCCGCTCTTCCCTCTGAAATGGTTGTACTTATCGTCTCCAAAGCTATGTCGCGGGCTTCGGTATGTGGAGACACTAAAAGCACCATAGTAGAACACAGATGAAGCTTCTAAGTTGATGTAATAGCTAGTAAGAAGTAGTACAATTCAAGTTTTAGGTATCGATTATTGACTTTTTAGCTGGCTTTGGTGCCTTGGACATGAGCTAGGAACTTAAGATTTGGCATGAAAGGAAGACTAGCAGCCGCGTTGCGTGGGATAATCTGAAAAGTGATCATATGTAGTAAAAACCTGAGAAATCCGTCCGTTTTCGTCATTTGTTATCGAATCGATTTAAAGCCAGATCGTCACATTGGCCGCAGTTCTGTCTGAAACAGTTACATTTATCGTCTGAAAAGCTATGTCGCGTGCTGCGGTATGCAGAGACACTAAAAGCACCATAGTAGAACACAGATGAAGCTTCTAAGTTGATGTAATAGCTAGTATGAAGTAGTACAATTCAAGTTTTTGTTATCGATTATTGACTTTTTACCCTTCCTTGGTGCCTTGGACATGAGCTAGGACCTTAAGATTCTGCATGAAAGGATGACTAGCAGCCGAGTTGCACGGGAGAAAGTGAAAAGTGTTCATACGTATTAAAAACTGGAGAAATCCGTCCGTTTTCGTCATTTGTTATCGAATAGACTTAAAGCCAGATCGTCACATTGGACGCAGTTCTGTCTTAAACGGTTACATTTATCGTCTGCAAAGCTATGTCGCGTGCTGCGGTATGCAGAGACACTGAAAGCACCATAGTAGAACACAGATGAAGCTCCTAAGTTGATGTAATAGCTTGTAAGTAGTAGTGCAATTCAAGTTTTAGGTATCGATTATTGACTTTTTACCCTTCTTTGGTGCCTTGGACATGTGCTAGGAACTTAAGATTTTGCATGAAAGGAGGCCTAGCAGCCGCGTTGCACGGGAGAATGTGAAAAGTGTTCGTATGTAGTAAAACCTGAGAAATCTGTCCGTATTCGTCATTTGTTATCGAATCGACTTAAAGCCAGATCGTCACATAGGCCGCTCTTCTCTCTGAAACGGTTGTACTTATCGTCTGCAAAGCTATGTCGCGTGCTGCGGTATGCGGAGACACTAAAAGCACCATAGTAGAACACAGATGAAGCTTCTAAGTTGATGTAATAGCCAGTAAGAAGTAGTACAATTCATGTTTTAGGTATCGATTATTGACTTTTTAACTGCCTTTGGTGCCTTGGACATGAGCTAGGACCGTAACATTTTGCATGAAAGGAGGACTAGCAGCCGAGTAGCACTTGAGAATGTGAAAAGTGTTCATCTGTAGTAAAAACCTGAGAAATCCGTCCGTTTTCGTCATTTGTTATCGAATCGACTTAAAGCCAGATCGTCACATTAGCCGCAGTTCTGTCTGAAACGGTTACATTTATCGTCTGCAAAGCTATGTCGCGTGCTTCGGTATGCAAAGACACTAAAAGCACCATAGTAGAACACAGATGAAGCTTCTAAGTTGATGTAATAGCTAGTATGAAGTAGTACAATTCAAGTTTTTGTTATCGATTATTGACTTTTTACCCTTCTTTGGTACCTTGGACATGAGCTAGGAACTTAAGATTTTGCATGAAAAAATGACTAGCAGCCGCGTTGCACGGGAGAATGTGAAAAGTGTTCATATGTGGTATAAAGCTGAGGAATAAGTCCGTATTCGTCATTTGTTATCGAATCAACTTAAAGCCAGATCGTCACATTGGGGGCTCTTCTCTCTGAAACGGTTGTACTTATCGTCTGCAAAGCTATGTCGTCTTCTGCGGTATGCAGAGACACTAAAAGCACCATAGTAGAACACAGATGAAGCTTCTAAGTTGATGTAATAGCTAGTATGAAGTAGTACAATTCAAGTTTTTGTTATCAATTATTGACTTTTTACCATTCTTTGGTACCTTGGATATGAACTAGGAACTTAAGATTTTGCGTGAAAGGATGACTAGCAGCCGCGTTGCACGGGAGAATGTGAAAAGTGTTCATATGTGGGATAAAGCCGAGAAATCCGTCCGTATTCGTCATTTTTTATCGAATCGACTTAAAGCCAGATCGTCACATAGGCCGCTCTTCTCTCTGAAACGGTTGTACTTATCGTCTGCAAAGCTATGTCGCGTGCTGCGGTATCCGGAGACACTAAAAGCACCATAGAAGAACACAGATGAAGCTTCTATGTTGATGTAATAGCCAGTAAGAAGTAGTACAATTCAAATTTCAGTTATCGATTATTGACTTTTTTGCTGGCTTTGGTGCCTTGGACATAAGCTAGGACCTTAAGATTCTGCATGAAAGGAGGACTAGCAGCCGAGTTGCACGGGAGAGTGTGATGAGTTGTCCATACGTAGTAAAAACCTGAGAAATCCGTCCATTTTCGTCATTTGTTATCGAATCGACTTAAACCCAGATCGTCACATAGGCCGCTCTTCTCTCTGAAACGGTTGTACTTATCGTCTGCAAAGCTATGTCGCGTGCTGCGGTATGCGGAGACAATATAAGCACCATAGTAGAACACAGATGAAGCTTCTAAGTTGATGTAATAGCCAGTAAGAAGTAGTACAATTCATGTTTTAGTTATCGATTATTGACTTTTTAACTGCCTTTGGTGCCTTGGACATGAGCTAGGACTGTAACATTTTGCATGAAAGGAGGACTATCAGCGGAGTAGCACGGGAGAATGTGAAAAGTGTTCATCTGTAGTAAAAACCTGGGAAATACGTCCGTTTTCGTCATTTGTTATCGAATCGACTTAAAGCCAGATCGTCACATTAGCCGCAGTTCTGTCTGAAACGGTTACATTTATCGTCTGCAAAGCTATGTGGCGTGCTGCGGTATGCAGAGACACTAAAACCACCATAGTAGAACACAGATGAAGCTTCTAAGTTGATGTAATAGCTAGTATGAAGTAGTACTATTCAAGTTTTTGTTATCGATTATTGACTTTTTACCCTTCTTTTTTACCTTGGACATGAGCTAGGAACTTAAGATTTTGCATGAAAGGATGACTAGCAGCCGCGTTGCACGGGAGAATGTGAAAAGTGTTCATATGTGGTATAAAGCTGAGAAATAAGTCCGTATTTGTCATTTGTTATCGAATCGACTTAAAGCCAGATCGTCACATTGGCCGCAGTTCTGTCTGAAACAGTTACATTTATCGTCTGCAAAGCTATGTCGCGTTCTGCGGTATGCAGAGACACGAAAAGCACCATAGTAGAACACAGATGAAGCTTCTAAGTTGATGTAATAGCCAGTAAGAAGTATTACAATTCAAGTTTTTGGTATCGATTATTGACTTTTTACCCTTCTTTGGTGCCTTGGACATGACCTAGGAACTTAAGATTTTGCATGAAAGGAGGACTAGCAGCCGCGATGCGCGGGAGAATGTGAAAAGTGTTCATATGTAGTAAAAGCCTGAGAAATCCGTCCGTTTTCGTCATTTGTTATCGAATCGACTTAAAGCCAGATCGTCACATTGGCCGCTCTTCTCTCTGAAACGGTTGTACTTATCGTCTGCAAAGCTATGTCGCGCGCTGCGGTATCCGGAGACACTAAAAGCACCACAGTAGAACACAGATGAAGCTTCTATGTTGATGTAATAGCCAGTAAGAAGTAGTACAATTCAAATTTTAGGTATCGATTATTGACTTTTTAGCTGGCTTTGGTGCCTTGGACATGAGCTAGGACCTTAAGATTCTGCATGAAAGGAGGACTAGCAGCCGAGTTGCACGGGAGAGTGTGAAAAGTGTTCATACGTAGTAAAAACCTGAGAAATCCGTCCATTTTTGTCATTTGTTATCGAATCGACTTAAAGCCAGATCGTCACATTGGCCGCTCTTCTCTCTGAAACGGTTACATTTATCGTCTGCATGGCTGTGTCGCGTGCTGCGGTATGTGGAGACACTAAAAGCACCATAGTAGAACATAGATGAGCTTCTAAGTTGATGTAATAGCCAGTAAGAAATAGTACAATTCAAGTTTTAGTTATCGATTTTTGACTTCTTAGCTGGTTCTGGTGCCTTGGACATGAGCTAGGACCTTAACATTTTGCATGAAAGGATGACTAGCAGCCGCGTTTCACGGGAGAATGTGAAAAGTGTTCATATGTAGTAAAAGCCTGAGAAATCCGTCCGTTTTCGTCATTTGTTATCGAATCGACTTAAAGCCAGATCGTCACATTGGCCGCTTTTCTCTCTGAAACGGTTACATTTATCGTCTGCGAAGCTATGTCACGTGCTGCGGTATGTGGAGACACTAAAAGCACCACATTAGAACACAGATGAAGCTTCTAAGTTGATGTAATAGCCAGTTAGAAGTAGTACAATTCAAGTTTTATTTATCGATTATTGACTTTTTAACTGGCTTTGGTGCCTTGGAGATGAGCTAGGAACTTAAGATTTTGCATGAAAGGAGGACTAGCAGCCACGATGCGCGGGAGAATGTGAAAAGTGTTCATATGTAGTAAAAACCTGAGAAATCCGTCCATTTTCGTCATTTGTTATCGAATCGACTTAAAGTAAGATCGTCAAATTGGCCGCTCTTCTCTCTGAAACGGTTGTACTTATCGTCTGCAAAGCTATGTCGCTTGTTGCGGTATGCGGAGACACTAAAAGCACCATAGTAGAACACAGCTGAAGCATCTACGTTGATGTAATAGACAGTAAGAAGTAGTACAATTAAAGTTTTGGTATCGATTATTGAATTTTAGCTGGCTTTGGTGCCTTTGACATGAGCTAGGACCTGATGATTCTGCATGAAGTGAGGACTAGCAGCCGAGTTGCATGGGAGAATGTGAAAAGTGTTCATACGTAGTAAAAACTTGAGAAATCCGTAGGTTTTCGTCATTTGTTATCGAATCGACTTAAAGCCTGATCGTCACATTTGCCGCAGTTCTGTCTTAAACGGTTACATTTATCGTCTGCAAAGCTATGTCGCGTGCTGCGGTATGCGGACACACTAAAAGCACCATAGTAGAAGCTTCTAAGTTTATGTAATAGCCAGTATGAAGTAGTACAATTCAAGTTTTTGTTATCGATTATTGACTTTTTACCCATCTTTGGTGCCTTGGACATGACCTATGAACTTATGATATTGCATGAAAGGAGGACTAGCAGTCGCGATGCACGGGATAATGTGAAAAGTGTTCATATGTAGTAATACCTGAGAAATCCGTCCGTATTCGTCATTTGTTATCAAATCGATTAAAGCCAGATCGTCACATTGGCCGCTCTTCTCTCTGAAACGGTTGTACTTATCGTGTACAAAGCTATGTCACGTGCTGCGGTATGCGGAGACACTAAAAGCACCATAGTAGAACACAGATGAAGCTCCTAAGTTGATGTAATAGCTTGTAAGTAGTAGTACAATTCAAGTTTTAGGTATCGATTATTGACTTTTTACCCTTCTTTGGTGCCTTGGACATGAGCTAGGAACTTAAGATTTTGCATGAAAGGAGGATTAGCAGCCAAGTTGCACGGGAGAAAGTGAAAAGTGTTCATATGTAGTAAAAACCTGAGAAATCCGTCCGTTTTCGTCATTTGTTATCGAATCGACTTAAAGCCAGATCATCACATAGGCCGCTCTTCCCTCTGAAACGGTTGTACTTATCGTCTGCAAAGCTATGTCGCGTGCTGCGGTATGCGGAGACACTAAAAGCACCATAGTAGAACACAGATGAAGCTTCTAAGTTTATGTAATAGCCAGTATGAAGTAGTACAATTCAAGTTTTAGGTATCGATTATTGACTTTTTACCCTTCTTTGGTGCCTAGGACATGAGCTAGGAACTTAAGATTTTGCATGAAAGGAGGACTAGCAGCCGCGTTGCATGTGAGAATGTGAAAAGTGTTTGTATGTAGTAAAAACCTGAGAAATCCTTCCGTTTTCGTCATTTGTTATCGAATCGACTTAAAGCCAGATCGTCACATTGGCCGCAGTTCTGTCTGAAACGGTTACATTTATCGTCTGCAAAGCTATGTCGCGTGCTGCGGTATGCAGAGACACTAAAAGTACCATAGCAGAACACAGATGAAGCTTCTAAGTTGTTGTAATGGCCAGTTAGAAGTAGTACAATTCAAGTTTTAGGTATCGATTATTGACTTTTTAGCTGGCTTTGGTGCATTGGACATGAGCTAGGACCTTAAGATTCTGCAAGAAGGGTGGACTTGCAGCCGAGTTGCACGGGAGAATGTGAAAAGTGTTCATATGTAGTAAAAACCTGAGAAATCCGAACGTTTTCGTCATTTGTTATCGATTCGACTTAAAGCCAGATCGTCACATTGGCCGCTTTTCTCTCTGAAACGGTTACATTTATCGTCTGCAAAGCTATGTCACGTGCTGCGGTATGTGGAGACACTAAAAGCACCATAGTAGAACACAGATGAAGCTTCTGAGTTGATGTAATAGCCAGTAAGAAGTAGTACAATTCAAGTTTTTGTTATCGATTATTGACTTTTTACCCTTCTTTGGTACCTTGGACATGAGCTAGGACCTTAAGATTCTACATGAAAGGAGGACTAGCAGCCGAGTTGCACGGAAGAAAGTGAGGAGTGTTCATACGTATTAAAAACCTATGAAATCCAAACGTTTTCGTCATTTGTTATCGAATCGACTTAAAGCCAGATCGTCACATTGGCCGCTTTTCTCTCTGAAACGGTTACATTTATCGTCTGCAAAGCTATGTCACGTGCTGCGGTATGTGGAGACACTAAAAGCACCATAGTAGAACACAGATGAAGCTTCTAAGTTGATGTAATAGCCAGTAAGAAGTAGTACAATTCAAGTTTTAGTTATCGATTATTGACTTTTTAACTGCCTTCGGTGCCTTGGACATGAGCTAGGACCGTAACATTTTGCATGAAAGGAGGACTAGCAGCCGAGTAGCACGGGAGTATGTGAAAAGTGTTCATTTGTAGTAAAAACCTGAGAAATCCGTCCGTTTTCGTCATTTGTTATAGAATCGACTTAAAGCCAGATCGTCACATTGGCCACTTTTCTCTCTGTAACGGTTACATTTATCGTCTGCAAAGCTATGTCGCGTGCTGCGGTATGTGGAGACACTAAAAGCACCATAGTAGAACACAGATGAAGCTCCTAAGTTGATGTAAAAAGCCAGTAAGAAGTAGTACAATTCAAGTTTTAGGTATCGATTATTAACTTTTTACACTTCTTTGGTGCTTTGAACCGGAGCTATGAACTTAAGATTTTGTATGAAAGGAGGACTAGCAGTAGCGTTGCAGTGGAGCATGTGAAAAGTGTTCATATGAAGTAAAAACCTGAGAAATCGGTCCGTTTTCGTCATTTGTTATCGAATCGACTTAAAGCCAGATCGTCACATTGGCCGCAGTTCTGTCTGAAACGGTTACATTTATCGTCTGCAAAGCTAGGTCGCGTGCTGCGGTATGCAGAGACACTAAAAGCACCATAGTAGAACACAGATGAAGCTTCTAAGTTGATGTAATAGCTAGTATGAAGTAGTACAATTCAAGTTTTTGTTATCGATTATTGACTTTTTAATCTTCTTTGGTACCTTGGACATGAGCTAGGACCTTAAGATTCTGCATGAAAGGAGGACTAGCAGCCGAGTTGCACGGGAGAAAGTGAAAAGTGTTCATACGTAGGAAAAACCTGAGAAATCCGTCGGTTTTCGTCATTAGTTATCGAATAGACTTAAAGCCAGATCGTCACATAGGACGTAGTTCTGTCTGAAACGGTTACATTTATCGTCTGCAAAGCTATGTCGCGTGCTGCGGTATGCAGAGACACTAAAAGCACCATAGTAGAACACAGATGAAGCTTCTAAGTAGATGTAATAGCTAGTATGAAGTAGTACAATTCAAGTTTTTGTTATCGATTATTGACTTTTTACCCTTCTTTGGTAACTTGGACATGAGCTAGGAACTTAAGATTTTGCATGAAATGATGACTAGCAGCCGCGTTGCACGGGGAATGTGAAAAGTGTTCATATGTGGTATAAAGCTGAGAAATCCGTCCGTATTCGTCATTTGTTATCGAATCGACTTAAAGCAAGATCGTCACATTGGCCGCTCTTCTCCCTGAAACGGTTGTACTTATCGTCTGCAATGCTACGTCGCGTGCTGCGGTATGCGGAGACACTAAAAGCACCATAGTAGAACACAGATGAAGCTTCTAAGTTGATGTAGTAGCCAGTAAGATGTAGTAGAATTCAAGTTTTAGGTATCGATTATTGACTTTTTAGCTGGCTTTGGTGCCTTGGACATGAGCTAGGACCTTAAGATTCTGCATGAAACGAGGACTAGCAGCCGAATTGCACGGCAGAATGTGAAAAGTGTTCATATGTAGTAAAAACCTGAGAAATCCGTCCGTATTCGTCATTTGTTATCAAATCGACTTAAAGCCAGATCGTCACATTGGCCGCTCTTCTCTCTGAAACGGTTGTACTGATCGTCTGCAAAGCTATGTCGCGTGCTGCGGTATGCGGAGACACTAAAAGCACCATTGTAGAACACAGATGAAGCTTCTAAATTGATGTAATAGCCAGTAATAAGTAGTACAATTCAAGTTTTAGTTATCGATTATTGACTTTTTAACTGGCTTTGGTGCCTTGGACATGAGCTAGGATCTTAACATTTTGCACGAAAGCAGGACTAGCAGCCGAGTTGAAAGGGAGAATGTAAAAAGTGTTCATATGTAGTAAAAACCTGAGAAATCCGTTACTTTTCGTCATTTGTTATCAAATCGACTTAAAGCCAGATCTTCACATTGGCCGCCCTTCTGTCTGAAACGGTTACATTTATCGTCTGCAAAGCTATGTCGCATGCTGCAGTATGCGGAGACACTAAAAGCACCATAGTGGATCACAGATGAAGCATCTACGTTGATGTAATAGCCAGTAAGAAGTAGTACCATTCAGGTTTTAGGTATCGATTATTGACTTTTTAGCTGGCTTTGGTGCCTTGGACATGAGCTAGGACCTTAAGATTCTGCATGAAAGGAGGACTAGCAGCCGAGTTGCACGGGAGAATGTGAAAAGTGTTCACACGTAGTAAAAACCTGAGGAACCCGTCCATTTTCGTCATTTGTTATCGATTCGACTTAAAGCCAGATCGTCACATTTTCCGATCTTCTCTCTGAAACGGTTGTACTTATCGTCTGCAAAGCTATGTCGCGTGCTGCGGTATACGGAGACACTAAAAGCACCATAGTAGAACACAGATGAAGCTTCCTAATTGATGTAATAGCCAGTAAGAAGTAGTACAATTCAAGTTTTAGTTAACGATTATTGACTTTTTAGCTGGCTTTGGTGCCTTGGACATGAGCTAGGACCTTAAGATTCTGCATGAAAGGAGGACTAGCAGCCGAGTTGCACGGGAGAATGTGAAAAGTGTTCATATGTAGTAAAAACGTGAGAAATCCGTTACTTTTCGTCATTTGTTATCGAATCGACTTAAAGCCAGATCGTCACATTGGCCGCCCTTCTGTCTGAAACGGTTACATTTATCGTCTGCAAAGCTATGTCGCATGGTGCGGTATGCGGAGACACTAAAAGCACCATAGTGGATCACAGATGGAGCATCTAAGTTGATGTAATAGCCAGTAAGAAGTAGTACAATTCAAGTTTTAGGTATCGATTATTGACTTATTTGCTGCCTTTGGTGCCTTGGACATGAGCTAGGACCTTAAGATTCTGCATTAAAGGAGGACTAGCAGCCGCGTTGCACGGGAGAATGTGAAAAGTGTTTATACGTAGTAGAAACCTGAGAAATCCGTCCGTTTTCGTAATTTATTATCGAATCGACTTAAAGCCAGATCGTCACATTGGCCGCTCTTCTCTCTGAAACGGTTACATTTACCGTCTGCAGAGCTATGTCGCGTGCTGCGGTATTTGGAGACACTAAAAGCACCATAGTAGAACACAGATGATGCTTCTAAATTGATGTAATATCCAGTAAGAAGTAGTACAATTCAAGTTTTAGGTATCGATTATTGACTTTTTAGCTGGCTTTGGTGATTTGGACATGAGCTAGGACCTTAAGATTCTGCATGAAAGGAGGACAAGCAGCCGAGTTGCATGGGAGAATGTGAAAAGTGTTCATATGTAGTAAATACCTGAGAAATTCGTCCGTTTTCGTCATTTGTTATCGAATCGACTTAAAGCCAGATCGTCACATTTGCCGCTCTTCTCTCTGAAACGGTTGTACTTATCGTCTGCAAAGCTATGTAGCGTGCTGCGGTATGCAGAGACACTAAAAGCACCATTGTAGAACACAGATGAAGCTTCTAAGTTGATGTAATAGCCAGTAAGAAGTAGTACAATTCAAGGTTTACGTATCGATTATTGACTTTTTTGCTGGCTTTGGTGCCTTGGACATGAACTAGGACCTTAAGATTCTGCATGAAAGGAGGACTAGCAGCCGAGTTGTATGGGACAATGTGAAAAGTGTTCATATGTAGTAAAAACCTGAGAAATCCGCCCCTTTTCGTCATTTGTTATCGAATCGACTTGAAGCAAGATCGTCACATTGGCCGCTCTTCTCTCTGAAACGGTTGTACTTATCGTCTGCAAAGCTATGTCGCGTGTTGCGGTATGCGGAGACACTAAAAGCACCATAGTGGATCACAGATGAAGCATCTACGTTGATGTAATAGCCGGTAAGAAGTAGTACAATTAAAGTTTTAGGTATCGATTATTGACTTTTTACCCTTCTTTGGTGCCTTGGACATGAGTTAGGTACTTAAGATTTTGCATGAAAGGAGGACTAGTAGCCGCGATGCGCGGGAGAATGTGAAAAGTGTTCATACGTAGTAAAAACCTGAGAAATCCGACCGTTTTCGTCATTTGTTATCGAATCGACTTAAAGGCAGATCGTCACATTGGCCGCCCTTCTGTCTGAAACGGTTACATTTATCGTCTGCAAAGCTATGTCGCATGGTGCGGTATGCGGAGACACTAAAAGCACCATAGTAGAACACAGATGAAGCTTCTAAGTTGATGTAATAGCCAGTAAGAAGTAGTACAATTCAAGTTTTAGGTATCGATTATTGACTTTTTAGCTGGCTTTGGTGCTTTGGACATGAGCTAGGACCTTAAGATTCTGCATGAAAGGAGGACTAGCAGCCGCGTTGCACGGGAGTATGTGAAAAGTGTTCATATGTAGTAAAGACCTGAGATATCCGTCCATTTTCGTCATTTGTTATCGAATCGACTTATAGCCAGATCGTCACATTGGCCCCTCTTCTCTCTGAAACGGTTGTACTTATCGTCTGCAAAGCTATGTCGCATGCTGCGGTATGCGAAGACACTAAAATCACCATAGTGGAACACAGATGAAGCTTCTAAGTTGATGTAATAGCCAGTAAGAAGTAGTACAATTCAAGTTTTAGCTATCGATTATTGACTTTTTAGCTGGCTTTGGTGCCTTGGACATGAGCTATGTCCTTAAGATTCTGCACGAAAGGAGGACTAGCAGCCGAGTTGAATGGGAGAATGTGAAAAGTGTTCATATGTAGTAAAAACCTGAGAAATCCGTCCGTTTTCGTCATTTGTTGTCGAATCAACTTGAAGCCAGATCGTCACATTGGCCGCTCTTCTCTCTGAAACGGTTGTACTTATCGTCTGGAAAGCTATGTCGCGTGCTGCAGTATGCGGAGACACTAAAAGCACCATAGTAGAACACAGATGAAGCTTCTAAGTTGATGTGATAGCCAGTGAGAAGTAGTACAATTCAAGTTTTAGGTATCGATTATTGACTTTCTAGCTGGCTTTGGTGCCTTGGACATGAGCTAGGACCTTAAGATTCTGCATGAAAGGAGGACTAGCAGCCGCGTTGCACGGGAGTTTGTGAAAAGTGTTCATCTGTAGTAAATACCTGAGAAATTCGTTCGTTTTCGTCATTTGTTACCGAATCGACTTAAAGCCAGATCGTCACATTGGCCGCTCTTCTCTCTGAAACGGTTGTACTTATCGTTTGCAAAGCTATGTCGCATGCTGCGTTATGCGGAGATACTAAAATCACCATAGTGGAACACAGATGAAGCTTCTAAGTTGACGTAATAGCCAGTAAGAGGTAGTACAACTCAAGGTTTAGGTATCGACTATTGACTTTTTAGCTGGCTTTGGTGCCTTGGACATGAGATAGGTCCTTAAGATTCTGAATGAAAGGAGGACTAGCAGCCGAGTTGCATGGGAGAATGTGAAAAGTGTTCATCTGTAGTAAATACCTGAGAAATTCGTTCGTTTTCGTCATTTGTTACCGAATCGACTTAAAGCCAGATCGTCACATTGGCCGCTCTTCTCTCTGAAACGGTTGTACTTATCGTTTGCAAAGCTATGTCGCGTGCTGCGGTATTCCGAGACACAAAAAGCACCATAGTGGACACACAGATGAAGCTTCTAAGTTGATGTAATAGCCAGTAAGAAGTAGTACAATTCAAGTTTTAGGTTATGGATTATTGACTTTTTAGCTGGCTTTGGTGACTGGGACATGAGCTAGGACCTTAAGATTCTGCATGAAAGGAGGACTAGCAGCCGAGTTGCATGGGAGAATGTGAAAAGTGTTCATATGTAGTAAAAACCTGAGAAATCCGTCCGTTTTCGTAATTTGTTATGGAATCGACTTAAAGCCAGATCGTCACATTGGCCGCTCTTCTGTCTGAAACGGTAGTACTTACCGTCTGCAAAGCTATGTCGCGTGCTGCGGTATGCGTAGACACTAAAAGCACCATAGTAGAACACAGATGAAGCTTCTAAGTTGATGTAATAGCCAGTAAGAAGTAGTACAATTCAAGATTTACGTATCGATTATTGACTTTTTTGCTGGCGTTGGTGCCTTTGGCATGAGCTAGGTCCTTATGATTCTGCATGAAAGGAGGACTAGCAGCCGAGTTGCATGGGAGAATGTGAAAAGTGTTCATATGTAGTAAAAACCTGAGAAATCCATCCGTTTTCGTCATTTGTTATCGAATCGACTTAAAGCCAGATCGTCACATTGGCCGCTCTTCTCTCTGAAACGGTTGTACTTATCGTCTGCAAAGCTATGTCGCGTGCTGCGGTATGCGGAGACACTAAAAGCACAATAGTAGAACACAGATGAAGCTTCTAAGTTGATGTAATAGCCAGTAAGGAGTAGTACAATTCAAGTTTTAGGTATCGAATATTGACTTTTTAGCAGGCTTTGGTGCCTTGGACATGGGCTAGAACCTTAAGATTCTGCATGAAAGGAGGACTAGCAGCCGAGTTGCACGGGAGGATGCGAAAAGTGTTCATATGTAGTAAAAACCTGAGAAATCCGTCCGTTTTCGTAATTTATTATCGAATCGACTTAAAGCAGTGCGTCACATTGCCGCTCTTCTCTCTGAAACGGTTGTACTTATCGTCTGCAAAGCTATGTCGCGTGCTGCGGTATGCGGAGACACTATAAGCACCATAGTAGAACACAGATTAAGCTTCTAAGTTGATGTAATACCCAGTAAGAAGTAGTACAATTCAAGTTTTAGGTATCGATTATTGACTTTTTAGCTGGCTTTTGTGCCTTGGACATGAGCTAGGACCTTATGATTTTGCATGAAAGGAGGACTAGCAGCCGAGATGCATGGGAGAATGTGAATAGTGGTCATATGTAGTGAAAAAAATGAGAAATCCTTCCGTTTTCGTCATTTGTTATCGAATCGCCTTAAAGCCAGATCGTCACATTGGCCGCTCTTCTCTCTGAAACGGTTGTACGTATCGTCTGCAAAGCTATGTCGCGTGCTGCAGTATGCGGAGACACTAAAAGCACCATAGTAGAACAGAGATGAAGCTTCTAAGTTGATGTGATAGCCAGTGAGAAGTAGTACAATTCAAGTTTTAGGTATCGATTATTGACTTTTTAGCTGGCTTTGGTGCTTTGGACATGAGCTAGGACCTTACGATTCTGCATGAAAGGAGGACTAGCAGCCGAGTTGCACGGGATAATGTAAAAAGTGTTCATATGTAGTAAAAACCTGAGAAATCCGTCCGTTTTCGATATTTGTTATCGAATCGACTTAAAGCCAGATCGTCACATTGGCCCCTCTTCTCTCTGAAACGGTTGTACTTATCGTCTGCAAAGCTATGTCGCGTGCTGCAGTATGCGGAGACACTAAAAGCACCATAGTAGAACACAGATGAAGCTTCTAAGTTGATGTGATAGCCAGTGAGAAGTAGTACAATTAAAGTTTTAGGTATCGATTACTGACTTTTTAGCTGGCTTTGGTGCCTTGGACATGAGGTGGGACCTTAAGATTGTGCATGAAAGGAGGACTAGCAGCCGCGTTGCACGGGAGTATGTGAAAAGTGTTCATATGTAGTAAAAACGTGAAAAATCCGTCCGTTTTCGTCATTTGTTATCGAATGGACTTGAAGCCAGATCGTCACATTGGCCGCTCTTCTCTCTGAAACGGTTGTACTTATCGTTTGCAAAGCTACGTCGCGTGCTGCGGTATGCGGAGACACGAAAAGCTCCATAGTGGACACACAGATGAAGTTTCTAAGTTGATGTAATAGCCAGTAAGAAGTAGTACAATTCAAGTTTTAGGTATGGATTATTGACTTTTTAGCTATCTTTGGTGCTTTGGAAATGAGCTAGGACATTAAGATTCTGCATGAAAGGAGGACTAGGAGCCGCGTTGCATGGGAGTATGTGACAAGTGTTCATATGTAGTAAAAACCTGAGAAATCCGTCCGTTTTCTTCATTTGTTATCGAATAGACTTAAAGCCAGATCGTCACATTGGCCGCTCTTCTCTCTGAAACGGTTGTACTGAACGTCTGCAAAGCTATGTCGCGTGCTGCGGTATGCAGAGACACTAAAAGCACCATACTAGAACACAGACGAAGCTTCTAAGTTGATGTAATAGCCAGTAAGAAGTAGTACAATTCAAGTTTTAGGTATCGATTATTGACTTTTTAGCTGGCTTTGGTGACTTGGACATGAGCTAGGATCTTAAGATTCTGCATGAAAGGAGGACTAGCAGCCGCGTTGCATGGGAGAATGTGAAAAGTGTACATATGTAGTAAAAATCTGAGAAATCCGTCCGTTTTCGTAATTTGTTATGGAATCGACTTAAAGCCAGATCGTCACATTGGCCGCTCTTCTGTCTGAAACGGTTGTACTTATCGTCTGCAAAGCTATGTCGCGTGCTGCAGTATGCGGAGACACTAAAAGCACCATAGTAGAACACAGATGAAGCTTCTAAGTTGATGTAATAGCCAGTAAGAAGTATTACAATTCAAGATTTAAGTATCGATTATTGACTTTTTTGGTGGCTTTGGTGCCTTGGACATGAGCTAGGACCTTATGAATCTGCATGAAAGGAGGACTAGCAGCCGAGTTGTATGGGACAATGTGAAAAGTGTTCATATGTAGTAAAAACCTGAGAAATCCGTCCGTTTTCGTCATTTGTTATCGAATCAACTTGAAGCCAGATCGTCACATTGGCCGCTCTTCTCTCTGAAACGGTTGTACTTATCGTCAGCAAAGCTATGTCGCGTGTTGCAGTATGCGGAGACAGTAAAAGCACCATAGTAGAACACAGATGAAGCTTCTAAGTTGATGTGATAGCCAGTGAGAAGTAGTACAATTAAAGTTTTAGGTATCGATTACTGACTTTTTAGCTGGCTTTGGTGCCTTGGACATGAGGTGGGACCTTAAGATTGTGCATGAAAGGAGGACTAGCAGCCGCGTTGCACGGGAGTTTGTGAAAAGTGTTCATATGTAGTAAAAACCTGAAAAATCCGTCCGTTTTCGTCATTTGTTATCGAATGGACTTGAAGCCAGATCGTCACATTGGCCGCTCTTCTCTCTGAAACGGTTGTACTTATCGTTTGCAAAGCTACGTCGCGTGCTGCGGTATGCGGAGACACGAAAAGCACCATAGTGGACACACAGATGAAGCTTCTAAGTTGATGTAATAGCCAGTAAGAAGTAGTACAATTCAAGTTTTAGGTATGGATTATTGACTTTTTAGCTATCTTTGGTGCTTTGGAAATGAGCTAGGACATTAAGATTCTGCATGAAAGGAGGACTAGGAGCCGCGTTGCATGGGAGTATGTGACAAGTGTTCATATGTAGTAAAAACCTGAGAAATCCGTCCGTTTTCTTCATTTGTTATCGAATAGACTTAAAGCCAGATCGTCACATTGGCCGCTCTTCTCTCTGAAACGGTTGTACTTAACGTCTGCAAAGCCATGTCGCGTGCTGCGGTATGCAGAGACACTAAAAGCACCATACTAGAACACAGACGAAGCTTCTAAGTTGATGTAATAGCCAGTAAGAAGTAGTACAATTCAAGTTTTAGGTATCGATTATTGACTTTTTAGCTGGCTTTGGTGACTTGGACATGAGCTAGGATCTTAAGATTCTGCTTGAAAGGAGGACTAGCAGCCGCGTTGCATGGGAGAATGTGAAACGTGTTCATATGTAGTAAAAATCTGAGAAATCCGTCCGTTTTCGTAATTTGTTATGGAATCGACTTAAAGCCAGATCGTCACATTGGCCGCTCTTCTCTCTGAAATGGTTGTACTTATCGTCTGCAAAGCTATGTCGCGTGCTGCGGTATGCGTAGACACTAAAAGCACCATAGCAGAACACAGATGAAACTTCAAAGTTGATGTAATAGCCAGTAAGAAGTAGTCCAATTCAAGATTTAGGTATCGATTATTGACTTTTTAGCTGGCTTTGGTGCCTTGGACATGAGCTAGGACTTTAAGATTCTGCATAAAAGGAGGACTAGCAGCCCAGTTGCACGGGAGAATGTGAAAAGTGTTCATATGTATTAAAAACCTGAGAAATCCGTCCGTTTTCGTCATTTGTTATCGAATCGACTTAAAGCCAGATCGTCACATTGGCCGCTCTTCTCTCTGAAACGGTTGTACTTATCGTCTGCAAAACTATGTCGCGTGCTGCGGTATGCGGGGACACTAAAAGCACCATTGTAGAACACAGATGAAGCTTCTAAGTTGATGTAATAGCCAGTAGGAAGTAGTACAATTCAAGTTTTAGGTATCGATTATTGACTTTTTAGCTGGCTTTTGTGCCTTGGACATGAGCTAGGACCTTATGATTCTGCATGAAGGGAGGACTAGCAGCCGAGATGCATGGGAGAATGTGAATAGTGTTCATATGCAGTAAGAAAATGAGAAATCCGTCCGTTTTCGTCATTTGTTATCGAATCGACTTAAAGCCAGATCGTCACATTGGCCGCTCTTCTCTCTGAAACGGTTGTACTTATCGTCTGCAACTCTATGTCCCGTGCTGCAGTATGCGGAGACACTAAAAGCACCATAGTAGAACAGAGATGAAGCTTCTAAGTTGATGTGATAGCCAGTGAGAAGTAGTACAATTCAAGTTTTAGGTATCGATTATTGACTTTTTAGCTGGCTTTGGTGCCTTGGACATGAGCTAGGACCTTATGATTCTGCATGAATTGAGGACTAGCAGCCGCGTTGCACGGGAGTATGTGAAAAGTGTTCATATGTAGTAAAAACCTGAGAAATCCGTCCATTTTCGTCATTTGTTATCGAATCGACTTAAAGCCAGTTCGTCACATTGGCCCCTCTTCTCTCTGAAACGGTTGTACTTATCGTCTGCAAAGCTATGTCGCGTGCTGCGGTATGCGGAGACACTAAAAGCACCATAGTAGAACACAGATGAAGCTTCTAAGTTGATGTAATAGCCAGTAAGGAGTAGTACAATTCAAGTTTTAGGTATCGAATATTGATTTTTTAGCTGGCTTTGGTGCCTTGGACATGAGCTAGGACCTTAAGATTCTTCATGAAAGGAGGACTAGCAGCCGAGTTGCATGGGAGGATGCGAAAAGTGTTCACATGTAGTAAAAACCTGAGAAATACGTCCGTTTTCGTAATTTATTATCGAATCGACTTAAAGCAGTGCGTCACATCTGCCGCTCTTCTCTCTGAAACGGTTGTACTTATCGTCTGCAAAGCTATGTCGCGTGCTGCGGTATGCGGAGACACTAAAAGCACCATAGTAGAACACAGATGAAGTTTCTAAGTTGATGTAATAGCCAGTAAGAAGTAGTACAATTCAAGTTTTATTTATCGATTATTGACTTTTTATCTGGCTTTTGTGCCTTGGACATGTGCTAGGACATTAACATTCTTCATGAAAGGAGGACTAGCAGCCGAGTTGCATGGGAGAATGTGAAAAGTGTTCATATGTAGTAAAAACCTGAGAAATCCGTCCGTTTTCGTCATTTGTTATCGAATCGACTTAAAGCCAGATCGTCACATTGGCCGCTCTTATATCTGAAACGGTTGTACTTATCGTCTGCAAAGCTATGTCGCGTGCTGCGGTATGCGGAGACACTAAAAGCACCAAAGTAGAACATAGATGAAGCTTCAAAGTTGATGTAATAGCCAGTAAGAAGTAGTACAATTCTATATTTAGGTATCGATTATTGACTTTTTTGCTGGCTTTGGTGCCTTGAACATGAGCTAGGACCCTACGATTCTACATGAAAGGAGGACTAGCAGCCGAGTTGCACGGGGGAATGTGAAAAGTGTTCATATGTAGTAAAAACCTGAGAAATCCGTCCGTTTTCGTCATTTGTTATCGAATCGACTTAAAGCCAGATCGTCACATTGGCCGCTCTTCTCTCTGAAACGGTTGTACTTATCGTCTGCAAAGCTATGTCGCGTGCTGCGGTATGCGGAGACACTAAAAGCACCATAGTAGAATACAGATAAAGCTTATAAGTTGATGTAATAGCCAGTAAGAAGTAGTACAATTCAAGTTTTAGGTATCGATAATAGACGTTTTAGCTGGCTTTGGTGCCTTGGACATGAGGTAGGACCTTAAGATTGTGCATGAAAGGAGGACTAGCAGCCGCGTTGCACGGAGAATGTGAAAAGTGGTCATATGTAGTAAAAACCTGAGAAATCCGTCCGTTTTCGTAATTTATTATCGAATCGACTTAAAGCCAGATCGTCACATTGGTCGCTCTTCTCTCTGAAACGGTTGTACTTATCGTCTGCAAAGCTATGTCGCGTGCAGCGGTATGCGGAGACACAAAAATCACCATAGTGGAACACAGATGATGCTTCTAAGTTGATGTAATAGCCAGTAAGAGGTAGTAAAATTCAAGTTTTAGTTATCGATTATTGCCTTTTTTGATGGCTTTGGTGCCTTTAACATGAGCTAGATCCTTATGATTCTGCATGAAAGGAGGACTAGCAGCCGAGTTGCATGGAAGAATGTGAAAAGTGTTCATATGTAGTAAAA
Source organism: Schistocerca gregaria (assembly GCF_023897955.1). NCBI lineage: Eukaryota > Metazoa > Arthropoda > Insecta > Orthoptera > Acrididae > Schistocerca > Schistocerca gregaria. The sequence goes on from NW_026061899.1 coordinate 2,358,174, forward strand.
ACCTGAGAAATCCATCCGTTTTCGTCACTTCTTATCGAATAGACTTAAAGCCAGATCGTCACATTGGCCCCTCTTCTCTCTGAAACGGTTGTACTTATCGACTGCAAAGCTATGTCGCGTGCTGCGGTATGCGGAGACACTAAAAGCACCATAGTAGAATACAGATGAAGCTTCAAAGTTGATGTAATAGCCAGTAAGAAGTAGTACAATTCAAGATTTAGGTATCGATTATTGACTTTTTTGCTGGCATTGGTGCCTTGGACATGAGCTAGGACCTTAAGATTCTGCATGAAAGGTGGACTATCAGCCGCGTTGCACGGGAGTATGTGAAATGTGTTCATATGTAGTAAAAACCTGTGAAATCCGTCCATTTTCGTCATTTGTTATCTAATCGACTTGAGGCCAGTTCGTCACATTGGCCCCTCTTCTCTCTGAAACGGTTGTACTTATCATCTGCAAAGCTATGTCGCGTGCTGCGGTATGCGGAGACACTAAAAGCACCATAGTAGAACACAGATGAAGCTTCTAAGTTGATGTAATAGCCAGTAAGGAGTAGTACAATTCAAGTTTTAGGTATCGAATATTGACTTTTTAGCTGGCTTTGGCGCCATGGACATGAGCTAGGACCTTAAGATTCTGCATGAAAGGAGGACTAGCAGCCGAGTTGCACGCGAGGATGCGAAAAGTGTTCTTATGTAGTAAAAACCTGAGAAATCCGTCCGTTTACGTAATTTATTATGGAATCGACTTAAAGCAGTGCGTCACATTGGGCGCTCTTCTCTCTGAAACGGTTGTACTTATCGTCTGCAAAGCTATGTCGCGTGCTGCGGTATGCGGAGACACTAAAATCACCATAGTGGAACACAGATGAAGCTTCTAAGTTGATGTAATAGCTAGTAAGATGTAGTCAATTTAGGTATCGATTATTGACTTTTTAGCTGGCTTTGGTGCCTTGGACATGAGCTATGTCCTTATGATTCTGCATGAAAGGAGGACTAGCAGCCGAGTTGCATTGGAGAATGTGGAAAGTGTTCATATGTAGTAAAAACCTGAGAAATCCGTCCGTTTTAGTCATTTGTTATCGAATCAACTTGAAGCCAGATCGTCACATTGCCCGCTTTTCTCTCTGAAACGGTTGTACTTATCGTCTGCAAAGCCATGTCGCGTGCTGCAGTATGCGGAGACACTAAAAGCACCATAGTAGAACGCAGATGAAGCTTCTAAGTTGATGTGATAGCCAGTGAGAAGTAGTACAATTAAAGTTTTAGGTATCGATTATTGACTTTTTAGCTGGCTTTTGTGCCTTGGACATGAGCTAGGACCTTATGATTCTGCATGAAAGGACGACTAGCAGCCGAGTTACATGGGAGAATGTGAAAAGTGTTCATATGTAGTAAAAACCTGAGAAATCCGTCCGTTTTCGTAATTTATTATCGAATCGACTTAAAGCCAGATCGTCACATTGGTCGCTCTTCTCTCTGAAACGGTTGTACTTATCGTCTGCAAAGCTATGTCGCGTGCAGCGGTATGCGGAGACACAAAAATCACCATAGTGGAACACAGATGATGCTTCTAAGTTGATGTAATAGCCAGTAAGAGGTAGTAAAATTCAAGTTTTAGTTATCGATTATTGCCTTTTTTGATGGCTTTGGTGCCTTTAACATGAGCTAGATCCTTATGATTCTGCATGAAAGGAGGACTAGCAGCCGAGTTGCATGGAAGAATGTGAAAAGTGTTCATATGTAGTAAAAACCTGAGAAATCCATCCGTTTTCGTCACTTCTTATCGAATAGACTTAAAGCCAGATCGTCACATTGGCCCCTCTTCTCTCTGAAACGGTTGTACTTATCGACTGCAAAGCTATGTCGCGTGCTGCGGTATGCGGAGACACTAAAAGCACCATAGTAGAATACAGATGAAGCTTCAAAGTTGATGTAATAGCCAGTAAGAAGTAGTACAATTCAAGATTTAGGTATCGATTATTGACTTTTTTGCTGGCATTGGTGCCTTGGACATGAGCTAGGACCTTAAGATTCTGCATGAAAGGTGGACTATCAGCCGCGTTGCACGGGAGTATGTGAAATGTGTTCATATGTAGTAAAAACCTGTGAAATCCGTCCATTTTCGTCATTTGTTATCTAATCGACTTGAGGCCAGTTCGTCACATTGGCCCCTCTTCTCTCTGAAACGGTTGTACTTATCATCTGCAAAGCTATGTCGCGTGCTGCGGTATGCGGAGACACTAAAAGCACCATAGTAGAACACAGATGAAGCTTCTAAGTTGATGTAATAGCCAGTAAGGAGTAGTACAATTCAAGTTTTAGGTATCGAATATTGACTTTTTAGCTGGCTTTGGCGCCATGGACATGAGCTAGGACCTTAAGATTCTGCATGAAAGGAGGACTAGCAGCCGAGTTGCACGCGAGGATGCGAAAAGTGTTCTTATGTAGTAAAAACCTGAGAAATCCGTCCGTTTACGTAATTTATTATGGAATCGACTTAAAGCAGTGCGTCACATTGGGCGCTCTTCTCTCTGAAACGGTTGTACTTATCGTCTGCAAAGCTATGTCGCGTGCTGCGGTATGCGGAGACACTAAAATCACCATAGTGGAACACAGATGAAGCTTCTAAGTTGATGTAATAGCTAGTAAGATGTAGTCAATTTAGGTATCGATTATTGACTTTTTAGCTGGCTTTGGTGCCTTGGACATGAGCTATGTCCTTATGATTCTGCATGAAAGGAGGACTAGCAGCCGAGTTGCATTGGAGAATGTGGAAAGTGTTCATATGTAGTAAAAACCTGAGAAATCCGTCCGTTTTAGTCATTTGTTATCGAATCAACTTGAAGCCAGATCGTCACATTGCCCGCTTTTCTCTCTGAAACGGTTGTACTTATCGTCTGCAAAGCCATGTCGCGTGCTGCAGTATGCGGAGACACTAAAAGCACCATAGTAGAACGCAGATGAAGCTTCTAAGTTGATGTGATAGCCAGTGAGAAGTAGTACAATTAAAGTTTTAGGTATCGATTATTGACTTTTTAGCTGGCTTTTGTGCCTTGGACATGAGCTAGGACCTTATGATTCTGCATGAAAGGACGACTAGCAGCCGAGTTACATGGGAGAATGTGAAAAGTGTTCATATGTAGTAAAAACCTGAGAAATCCGTCCGTTTTCGTCATTTGTTATCGAATCGACTTAAAGCCAGATCGTCACATTGGCCGCTCTTCTCTCTGAAACGGTTGTACTTATCGTCTGCAAAGCTATGTCGCGTGCTGCGGTTTGCGGAGACACTAAAATCACCATAGTGGAACACAGATGAAGCTTCTAAGTTGATGTAATGGCTAGTAAGATGTAGTCAATTTAGGTATCGATTATTGACTTTTTAGCTGGGTTTGTGCCTTGGACATGAGCTATGTCCTTAAGATTCTGCATGAAAGGAGGACTAGCAGCCGAGTTGGATGGGAGAATGTGAAAAGTGTTCATATGTAGTAAAAACCTGAGAAATCCGTCCGTTTTCGTCACTTGTTATCGAATCGACTTAAAGCCAGATCGTCACATGGGCCCCTCTTCTCTCTGAAACGGTTGTACTTATCGTCTGCAAAGCTATGTCGCGTGCTGCAGTATGCGGAGACACTAAAAGCACCATAGTAGAACACGGATGAAGCTTCTAAGTTGATGTGATAGCCAGTGAGAAGTAGTACAATTCAAGTTTTAGGTATCGATTATTGACTTTTTAGTTGGCTTTTATGCCTTGGACATGAGCTAGGACCATATGATTCTGCATGAAAGGAGGACTAGCAGCCGAGATGCATGGGAGAATGTGAATAGTGTTCATCTGTAGTAAAAACCTGAGAAATCCGTCCGTTTTCGTCATTTGTTATCGAATCGACTTAAAGCAGATCGTCACATTGGCCGCTCTTCTCTCTGAAACGGTTGTACTTATCGTCTGCAAAGCTATGTCGCATGCTGCAGTATGCGGAGACACTAAAAGCACCATAGTAGAACACAGATGATGTTTCTAAGTTGATGTGATAGCCAGTGAGAAGTAGTACAATTCAAGTTTTAGGTATCGATTATTGACTTTTTAGCTGGCTTTGGTGCCTTGGACATGGGCTAGGACCTTAAGATTCTGCATGAAAGGAGGACTAGCAGCCGAGTTGCACTGGAGGATGCGAGAAGTGTTCATATGTAGTAAAAACCTGAGAAATCCGTCCGTTTTCGTCATTTGTTATCGAATCGACTTAAAGCCAGATCGTCACATTGGCCGCTCTTCTCTCTGAAACGGTTGTACTTATCGTCTGCAAAGCTATGTCGCGTGCTGCGGTATGCGGAGACACTAAAAGCACCATAGTAGAACACAGATGAAGGATCTATGTTGATGTAATAGCCAGTAAGGAGTAGTACAATTCAAGATTTAGGTATCGATTATTGACTTTTTGCTGGATTTGGTGCCTTGGACATGAGCTAGGACCTTATGATTCTGCATGAAAGGAGGACTAGCAGCCGAGCTGCATGGGAGAATGTGAATAGTGTTCATATGTAGTAAAAAAATGAGAAACCCGTCCGTTTTCGTCATTTGTTATCGAATCGACTTAAAACAGATCGTCACATTGGCCGCTCTTCTCTCTGAAACGGTTGTACTTATCGTCTGCAAAGCTATGTCGCGTGCTGCGGTATGCGGAGACACTAAAAGCACCATAGTAGAACACAGATTAAGCTCCTAAGTTGATGTAATAGCCAGTAAGAAGTAGTACAATTCAAGATTTAGGTATCGATTATTGACTTTTTGCTGGATTTGGTGCCTTGGACATGAGCTAGGACCTTATGATTCTGCATGAAAGGAGGACTAGCAGCCGAGCTGCATGGGAGAATGTGAATAGTGTTCATATGTAGTAAAAAAATGAGAAATCCGTCCGTTTTCGTCATTTGTTATCGAATCGACTTAAAACAGATCGTCACATTGGCCGCTCTTCTCTCTGAAACGGTTGTACGTATCGTCTGCAAAGCTATGTCGCGTGCTGCGGTATGTGGAGACACTAAAAGCACCATAGTAGAACACAGATGAAGCTTCTAAGTTGATGTAATAGCCAGTAAGGAGTAGTACAATTCAACTTTTAGGTATCGAATATTGACTTTTTAGCTGGCTTTGGCGCCTTGGACATGAGCTAGGACCTTAAGATTCTGCATGAAAGGAGGACTAGCAGCCGAGTTGCACGGGAGGATGCGAAAAGTGTTCATATGTAGTAAAAACCTGAGAAATCCGTCCGTTTTCGTAATTTATTATGGAATCGACTTAAAGCAGTGCGCCACATTGGCCGCTCTTCTCTCTGAAACGGTTGTACTTATCGTCTGCAAAGCTATGTCGCGTGCTGCGGCATGCGGAAACACTAAAAGCAACATAGTAGAACACAGATGAAGCTACTAAGTTGATGTAATAGCCAGTAAGGAGTAGTACAATTCAAGTTTTAGGTATCGAATATTGACTTTTTAGCTGGCTTTGGCGCCTTGGACCTGAGCTAGGACCTTAAGATTCTGCATGAAAGGAGGACTAGCAGCCGCGTTGCACGGGACTATGTGACAAGTGTTCATATGTAGTAAAAACCTGAGAAATCCGGCCATTTTCGTCATTTGTTATCGAATAGACTTAAAGCCAGATCGTCACATTGGCCTCTCTTCTCTCTGAAACGGTTGTACTTATCGTCTGCAAAGCTATGTCGCGTGCTGCGGTTTGCGGAGACACTAAAATTACCATAGTGGAACACAGATGAAGCTTCTAAGTTGATGTAATAGCTAGTAAGATGTAGTCAATTTAGGTATCGATTATTGACTTTTTAGCTGGCTTTGGTGCATTGGACATGAGCTATGTCCTTAAGATTCTGCATGAAAGGAGGACTAGCAGCAGCGTTGCACGGGAGTATGTGAAAAGTGTTCATATGTAGGAAGAACCTGAGAAATCCATCCTTTTTCGTCAGTTGTTATCGAATCAACTTGAAAACAGATCGTCAAATTGCCCGCTCTTCTCTCTGAAACGGTTGTAATTATCGTCTGCAAAGCTATGTCGCGTGCTGCGGTATGCGGAGTCACTAAAAGCACCATAGTAGAACACAGATGAAGCTTCTAAGTTGATGTAATAGCCAGTAAGGAGTAGTACAATTCAAGTTTTAGGTATCGAAAATTGACTTTTTAGCTGGCTTTGGTGCCTTGGACATTAGGTAGGACCTTATGATTGTGCATGTAAGGATTACTAGCAGCCGAGTGGCACGGGAGGTAGCGAAAAGTGTTCATATGTAGTAAAAACCTGAGAAATCCGTCCGTTTTCGTCATTTGTTATCGAATCGACTTAAAGCCAGATCGTCACATTGGCCGCTCTTCTCTCTGAAACGGTTGTACTTATCGTCTGCAAAGCTATGTCGCGTGCTGCGGTATGCGGAGACACTAAAAGCACCATAGTAGAACACAGATGAAGCTTCAAAGTTGATGTAATAGCCAGTAAGAAGTAGTACAATTCAAGATTTAGGTATCGATTATTGACTTTTTTGCTGGCTTTGGTGCCTTGGACATGACCTAGGACCTTAAGATTCTGCATGAAAGGAGGACTAGCAGCCGAGTAGCACGGGAGAATGTAAAAAGTGTTCATATGTAGTAAGAACCTGAGAAATCCGTCCGTTTTCGTCATTTGTTATCGAATCGACTTAAAGCCAGATCGTCACATGGGCCCCTCTTCTCTCTGAAACGGTTGTACTTATCGTCTGCAAAGCTATGTCGCGTGCTGCAGTATGCGGAGACACTAAAAGCACCATAGTAGAACACAGATGAAGCTTCTAAGTTGATGTGATAGCCAGTGAGACGTAGTACAATTCAAGTTTTAGGTATCGATTATTGTCTTTTTAGCTGGCTTTGGTGCCTTGGACATGAGCTAGGACCTAAAGATTCTGCATGAAAGGAGGACTAGCAGCCGCGTTGCACGGAGAATGTGAAAAGTGTTCATATTTAGTAAAAACCTAAGAAATCCGTCCGTTTTCTTCATTTGTTATCGAATCGACTTAAAGCCAGATCGTCACATGGGCCCCTCTTCTCTCTGAAACGGTTGTACTTATCGTCTGCAAAGCTATGTCGCGTGCTGCGGTATGCGGAGACACTAAAAGCACCATAGTAGAACACAGATGAACCTACTAAGTTGATGTAATAGCCAGTAAGGAGTAATACAATTCAAGTTTTAGGTATCGAATATTGACTTTTTAGCTGGCTTTGGCGACTTGGACATGAGCTAGGACCTTAAGATTCTGCATGAAAGGAGGACTAGCAGCCGCGTTGCACGGGACTATGTGACAAGTGTTCATATGTAGTAAAAACCTGAGAAATCCGTCCATTTTCGTCATTTGTTATCAAATCGACGTAAAGCCAGATCGTCACATTGGCCTCTCTTCTCTCTGAAACGGTTGTACTTATCGTCTGCAAAGATATGTCGCGTGCTGCGGTATGCGGAGACACTAAAAGCACCATAGTAGAACACAGATGAACCTACTAAGTTGATGTAATAGCCAGTAAGGAGTAGTACAATTCAAGTTTTAGGTATCGAATATTGACTTTTTAGCTGGCTTTGGCGACTTGGACATGAGCTAGGACCTTAAGATTCTGCATGAAAGGAGGACTAGCAGCCGCGTTGCACGGGACTATGTGACAAGTGTTCATATGTAGTAAAAACCTGAGAAATCCGTCCATTTTCGTCATTTGTTATCGAATCGACTTAAAGCCAGATCGTCACATTGGCCTCTCTTCTCTCTGAAACGGTTGTACTTATCGTCTGCAAAGCTATGTCGCGTGCTGCGGTTTGCGGAGACACTAAAATCACCATAGTGGAACACAGATGAAGCTTCTAAGTTGATGTAATAGCTAGTAAGATGTAGTCAATTTAGGTATCGATTATTGACTTTTTAGCTGGGTTTGTGCCTTGGACATGAGCTATGTCCTTAAGATTCTGCATGAAAGGAGGACTAGCAGCCGAGTTGGATGGGAGAATGTGAAAAGTGTTCATATGTAGTAAAAACCTGAGAAATCCGTCCGTTTTCGTCACTTGTTATCGAATCGACTTAAAGCCAGATCGTCACATGGGCCCCTCTTCTCTCTGAAACGGTTGTACTTATCGTCTGCAAAGCTATGTCGCGTGCTGCAGTATGCGGAGACACTAAAAGCACCATAGTAGAACACGGATGAAGCTTCTAAGTTGATGTGATAGCCAGTGAGAAGTAGTACAATTCAAGTTTTAGGTATCGATTATTGACTTTTTAGTTGGCTTTTATGCCTTGGACATGAGCTAGGACCATATGATTCTGCATGAAAGGAGGACTAGCAGCCGAGTTGCACTGGAGGATGCGAAAAGTGTTCATATGTAGTAAAAACCTGAGAAATCCGTCCGTTTTCGTCATTTGTTATCGAATCGACTTAAAGCCAGATCGTCACATTGGCCGCTCTTCTCTCTGAAACGGTTGTACTTATCGTCTGCAAAGTTATGTCGCGTGCTGCGGTATGCGGAGACACTAAAAGCACCATAGTAGAACACAGATGAAGGATCTAAGTTGATGTAATAGCCAGTAAGGAGTAGTACAATTCAAGTTTTAGGTATCGAATATTGACTTTTTAGCTGGCTTTGGTGCCTTGGACATGAGCTAGGACCTTAAGATTCTACATGAAAGGAGGACTAGCAGCCGAGTTGCACGGGAGGATGCGAAAAGTGTTCATATGTAGTAAAAACCTGAGAAACCCGTCCGTTTTCTTAATTTATTATCGAATCGACTTAAAGCAGTGCGTCACATTGGCCGCTCTTCTCTCTGAAACGGTTGTACTTATCGTCTGCAAAGCTATGTCGCGTGCTGCGGTATGCGGAGACACTAAAAGCACCATAGTAGAACACAGATTAAGCTCCTAAGTTGATGTAATAGCCAGTAAGAAGTAGTACAATTCAAGATTTAGGTATCGATTATTGACTTTTTGCTGGATTTGGTGCCTTGGACATGAGCTAGGACCTTATGATTCTGCATGAAAGGAGGACTAGCAGCCGAGTTGCACGGGAGGATGCGAAAAGTGTTCATATGTAGTAAAAACCTGAGAAATCCGTCCGTTTTCGTAATTTATTATGGAATCGACTTAAAGCAGTGCGTCACATTGGCCGCTCTTCTCTCTGAAACGGTTGTACTTATCGTCTGCAAAGCTATGTCGCGTGCTGCGGTATGCGGAGACACTAAAAGCAACATAGTAGAACACAGATGAAGCTACTAAGTTGATGTAATAGCCAGTAAGGAGTAGTACAATTCAAGTTTTAGGTATCGAATATTGACTTTTTAGCTGGCTTTGGCGCCTTGGACCTGAGCTAGGACCTTAAGATTCTGCATGAAAGGAGGACTAGCAGCCGCGTTGCACGGGACTATGTGACAAGTGTTCATATGTGGTAAAAACCTGAGAAATCCGGCCATTTTCGTCATTTGTTATCGAATAGACTTAAAGCCAGATCGTCACATTGGCCTCTCTTCTCTCTGAAACGGTTGTACTTATCGTCTGCAAAGCTATGTCGCGTGCTGCGGTTTGCGGAGACACTAAAATTACCATAGTGGAACACAGATGAAGCTTCTAAGTTGATGTAATAGCTAGTAAGATGTAGTCAATTTAGGTATCGATTATTGACTTTTTAGCTGGCTTTGGTGCATTGGACATAAGCTATATCCTTAAGATTCTGCATGAAAGGAGGACTAGCAGCAGCGTTGCACGGGAGTATGTGAAAAGTGTTCATATGTAGGAAGAACCTGAGAAATCCATCCTTTTTCGTCAGTTGTTATCGAATCAACTTGAAGCCAGATCGTCATATTGCCCGCTCTTCTCTCTGAAACGGTTGTAATTATCGTCTGCAAAGCTATGTCGCGTGCTGCGGTATGCGGAGTCACTAAAAGCACCATAGTAGAACACAGATGAAGCTTCTAAGTTGATGTAATAGCCAGTAAGCAGTAGTACAATTCAAGTTTTAGGTATCGAAAATTGACTTTTTAGCTGGCTTTGGTGCCTTGGACATTAGGTAGGACCTTATGATTGTGCATGAAAGGATTACTAGCAGCCGAGTGGCACGGGAGGATGCGAAAAGTGTTCATATGTAGTAAAAACCTGAGAAATCCGTCCGTTTTCGGAATATATTATCGAATCGACTTAAAGCACTGCGTCACATTGGCCGCTCTTCTCTCTGAAACGGTTGTACTTATCGTCTGCAAAGCTATGTCGCGTACTGCAGTATGCGGAGACACTAAAAGCACCATAGTAGAACACGGATGAAGCTTCTAAGTTGATGTGATAGCCAGTGAGAAGTAGTACAATTCAAGTTTTAGGTATCGATTAGTGACTTTTTAGCTAGCTTTTATGCCTTGGACATGAGCTAGGACCTTATGATTCTGCATGAAAGGAGGACTAGCAGCCGAGATGCATGGGAGAATGTGAATAGTGTTCATCTGTAGTAAAAAAATGAGAAATCCGTCCGTTTTCGTCATTTGTTATCGAATCGACTTAAAGCAGATCGTCACATTGGCCGCTCTTCTCTCTGAAACGGTTGTACTTATCGTCTGCAAAGCTATGTCGCATGCTGCAGTATGCGGAGACACTAAATGCACCATAGTAGAACACAGATGAAGCTTCTAAGTTGATGTGATAGGCAGTGAGAAGTAGTACAATTCAAGTTTTAGGTATCGATTATTGACTTTTTAGCTGGCTTTGGTGCCTTGGACATGGGCTAGGACCTTAAGATTTTGCATGAAAGGAGGACTAGCAGCCGAGTTGCACTGGAGGATGCGAAAAGTGTTCATATGTAGTAAAAACCTGAGAAATCCGTCCGTTTTCGTAATTTATTATCGAATCGACTTAAAGCAGTGCGTCACATTGGCCGCTCTTCTCTCTGAAACGGTTGTACTTATCGTCTGCAAAGCTATGTCGCATGCTGCAGTATGCGGAGACACTAAAAGCACCATAGTAGAACACAGATTAAGCTTCTAAGTTGATGTAATAGCCAGTAAGAAGTAGTACAATTCAAGTTTTAGGTATCGAATATTGACTTTTTAGCTGGCTTTGGTGCCTTGGATATGGGCCAGGACCTTAAGATTCTGCATGAGAGGAGGACTAGCAGCCGAGTTGCACGGGAGGATGCGAAAAGTGTTCATATGTACTAAAAACCTGAGAAATCCGTCCGTTTTCTTAATTTATTATCGAATCGACTTAAAGCAGTGCGTCACATTGGCCGCTCTTCTCTCTGAAACGGTTGTACGTATCGTCTGCAAAGCTATGTCGCATGCTGTAGTATGCGGAGACACTAAAAGCTCTATAGTGGAACACAGATGAAGCTTCTAAGTTGATGTAATAACCAGTAAGAAGTGGTAAAATTCAAGATTTAGGTATCGATTATTGACTTTTTTCCTGGCTTTGGTGCCTTGGACATGAGCTAGGACCTTAAGATTCTGCATGGAAGGAGGACTAGCAGCCGCGTTGCACGGGAGTATGTGAAAAGTGTTCATATGTAGTAAAAACCTGAGAAATCCGTCCGTTTTCGTAATTTATTATCGAATCGACTTAAAGCAGTGCGTCACATTGGCCACTCTTCTCTCTGAAACGGTTGTACTTATCGTCTGCAAAGCTATGTCGCGTGCTGCAGTATGCGGAGACACTAAAAGCCCCATAGTAGAACACAGATGAAGCTTCTAAGTTGATGTGATTGCCAGTGAGAAGTAGTACAATTCAAGTTTTAGGTATCGATTATTGACTTTTTAGCTGGCTTTTATGCCTTGGACATGAGCTAGGACCTTATGATTCTGCATGAAAGGAGGACTAGCAGCCGAGAAGCATGGGAGAATGTGAATAGTGTTCATATGTAGTAAAAAAATTAGAAGTCCGTCCGTTTTCGTCATTTGTTATCGAATCGACTTAAAGCCAGATCGTCACATTGGCCGCTCTTCTCTCTGAAACGGTTGTACTTATCGTCTGCAAAGCTATGTCGCGTGCTGCGGTATGCGGAGACACTAAAAGCACCATAGTAGAACACAGATGAAGCTTCAAAGTTGATGTAATAACCAGTAAGAAGTAGTAAAATTCAAGGTTTAGGTATAGATTATTGACTTTTTAGCTGGCTTTGGTGCCTTGGACATGAGCTAGGACCTTACGATTCTGCATGAGAGGAGGACTAGCAGCAGCGTTGCACGGGAGTATGTGAAAAGTGTTCATATGTAGTAAAAACCTGAGAAATCCGTCCATTTTCGCCATTTGTTATCGTTGCAACTTAAAGCCAGTTCGTCACATTGGCCCCTCTTCTCTCTGAAACGGTTGTACTTATCGTCTGCAAAGCTATGTCGCGTGTTGCGGTATGCGGAGACACTAAACGTACCATAGTAGAACACAGATGAAGCTTCTAAGTTGATGTAATAGCCAGTAAGGAGTAGTACAATTCAAGTTTTTAGGTATCGAATATTGACTTTTTAGCTGGCTTTGGTGCCTTGGACATGAGCTAGGACCTTAAGATTCTGCATGAAAGGAGGACTAGCAGCCGAGTTGCACGGGAGGATGCGAAAAGTGTTCATATGTAGTAAAAACCTGAGAAATCCGTCCGTTTTCGTAATTTATTATCGAATCGACTTAAAGCAGTGCGTCACATTGGCCGCTCTTCTCTCTGAAACGGTTGTACTTATCGTCTGCAAAGCTATGTCGCGTGCTGCGGTATGCGGAGACACTAAAAGCACCATAGTAGAACACAGATGAAGCATCTAAGTTGATGTAATAGCCAGTAAGGAGTAGTACAATTCAAGTTTTAGGTGTCGAATATTGAATTTTTAGCTGGCTTTGGTGCCTTGGATATGAGCTAGGACCTTACGATTCTGCATGAAATCAGGACTAGCAGCCGCGTTGCACGGGAGTATGTGAAAAGTGTTCATATGTAGTAAAAACCTGAGAAATCCGTCCATTTTCGTCATTTGTTATCGAATCGACTGAAAGCCAGATCGTCACATTGGCCATTCTTCTCTCTGAAACGGTTGTACTTATCGTCTGCAAAGCTATGTCGTGTGCTGCGGTATGCGGAGACACTAAAATCACCATAGTGGAACACAGATCAAGCTTCTAAGTTGATGTAATAGCCAGTAAGAAGAAGTACAATTCAAGTTTTAGGTATCGATTATTGACTTTTTAGCTGGTTTTGGTGCCTTGGACATGAGCTAGGACTTTAAGATTCTGCATGAAAGGTGGACTAGGAGCCGAGTTGCACGGGAGAATGCGAAAAGTTTTCATATGTAGTAAAAACCTGAGAAATCCGTCCGTTTTAGTAATTTGTTATCGAATCGACTTAAAGCCAGATCGTCACATTGGCCCCTCTTCTCTCTGAAACGGTTGTACTTATCGTCTGCAAAGCTATGTCGCGTGCTGCGGTATGCGGAGTCACTAAAAGCACCATAGTAGAACACAGATGAAGCTCCTAAGTTGATGTGATAGCCAGTGAGAAGTAGTACAATTCAAGTTTTAGGTATCGATTATTGACTTTTTAGCTGGCTTTGGTGCCTTGGACATGAGGTAGGACCTTAAGATTGTGCATGAAAGGAGGACTAGCAGCCGCGTTGCACGGGAGTATGTGAAAAGTGTTCATATGTAGTAAAAACCTGAGAAATCCGTCCCCTTTTATTCATTTGTTATCGAATCGACTTAAAGCCAGATCGTCACATTGGCCGCTCTTCTCTCTGAAACGGTTGTACTTATCGTCTGCAAAGCTATGTCGTGTGCTGCGGTATGCGGAGACACTAAAAGCACCATAGTAGAACACAGATGAAGCTTCTAAGTTGATGTAATAGCCAGTAAGAAGTAGTACAATTCAAGTTTTAGGTATCGATTATTGACTTTTTAGCTGGCTTTGGTGCCTTGGACATGAGCTATGTCCTTAAGATTCTGCATGAAAGGAGGACTAGCAGCCGAGTTGCATGGGAGAATGTGAAAGGTGTTCATATGTAGTAAAAACCTGAGAAATCGGGACTTTTTCGTCAGTTGTTATCGAATCAACTTGAAGCCAGATCGTCACATTGCCCGCTCTTCTCTCTGAAACGGTTGTACTTATCGTCTGCAAAGCTATGTCGCGTGCTGCGGTATGCGGAGTCACTAAAAGCACCATAGTAGAACACAGATGAAGCTTCTAAGTTGATGTAATAGCCAGTAAGAAGTAATACAATTCAAGTTTTAGGTATCGATTATTGACTTTTTAGCTGGCTTTGGTGCCTTGTACATGAGCAATGTCCTTAAGATTCTGCATGAAAGTAGGACTAGCAGCCGAGTTGCATGGGAGAATGTGAAAGGTGTTCATATGTAGTAAAAACCTGAGAAATCGGGACTTTTTCGTCAGTTGTTATCGAATCAACTTGAAGCCAGATCGTCACATTGCCCGCTCTTCTCTCTGAAACGGTTGTACTTATCGTCTGCAAAGCTATGTCGCGTGCTGCGGTATGCTGAGTCACTAAAAGCACCATAGTAGAACACAGATGAAGCTTCTAAGTTGATGTAATAGCCAGTAAGGAGTAGTACAATTCAAGTTTTAGGTATCGAATATGACTTTTTAGCTGGCTTTGGTGCCTTGGACATGAGGTAGGACCTTACGATTCTGCATGAAAGGAGGGCTAGCAGCCGAGTTGCACGGGAGAATGTAAAAAGTGTTCATATGTAGTAAAAACCTGAGAAATCCGTCCGTTTTCGTCATTTGATATCGAATCGACTTAAAGCCAGATCGTCACATTGGCCCCTCTTCTCTCTGAAACGGTTGTACTTATCGTCTGCAAAGCTATGTCGCGTGCTGCGGTATGCGGAGTCACTAAAAGCACCATAGTAGAACACAGATGAAGCTTCTAAGTTGATGTGATAGCCAGTGAGAAGTAGTACAATTCAAGTTTTAGGTATCGATTATTGACTTTTTACCTGGCTTTGGTGCCTTGGACATGAGGTAGCACCTTAAGATTGTGCATGAAAGGAGGACTAGCAGCCGCGTTGCACGGGAGTATGTGAAAAGTGTTCATATGTAGTAAAAACCTGAGAAATCAGTCCAATTTTATTCATTTGTTATCGAATCGACTTAAAGCCAGATTGTCACATTGGCCGCTCTTCTCTCTGAAACGGTTGTACTTATCGTCTGCAAAGCTATGTCGCGTGTTGCGGTATGCGGAGACACTAAAAGTACCATAGTAGTACACAGATGAAGCTTCTAAGTTGATGTAATAGCCAGTAAGAAGTAGTACAATTCAAGTTTTTAGGTATCGAATATTGACTTTTTAGCTGGCTTTGGTGCCTTGGACATGAGCTAGGACCTTAAGATTCTGCATGAAAGGAGGACTAGCAGCCGAGTTGCACGGGAGGATGCGAAAAGTGTTCATATGTAGTAAAAACCTGAGAAATCCGTCCGTTTTCGTAATTTATTATCGAATCGACTTAAAGCAGTGCGTCACATTGGCCGCTCTTCTCTCTGAAACGGTTGTACTTATCGTCTGCAAAGCTATGTCGCGTGCTGCGGTATGCGGAGACACTAAAAGCACCATAGTAGAACACAGATGAAGCATCTAAGTTGATGTAATAGCCAGTAAGGAGTAGTACAATTCAAGTTTTAGGTGTCGAATATTGAATTTTTAGCTGGCTTTGGTGCCTTGGATATGAGCTAGGACCTTACGATTCTGCATGAAATCAGGACTAGCAGCCGCGTTGCACGGGAGTATGTGAAAAGTGTTCATATGTAGTAAAAACCTGAGAAATCCGTCCATTTTCGTCATTTGTTATCGAATCGACTGAAAGCCAGATCGTCACATTGGCCATTCTTCTCTCTGAAACGGTTGTACTTATCGTCTGCAAAGCTATGTCGTGTGCTGCGGTATGCGGAGACACTAAAATCACCATAGTGGAACACAGATGAAGCTTCTAAGTTGATGTAATAGCCAGTAAGAAGAAGTACAATTCAAGTTTTAGGTATCGATTATTGACTTTTTAGCTGGTTTTGGTGCCTTGGACATGAGCTAGGACTTTAAGATTCTGCATGAAAGGTGGACTAGGAGCCGAGTTGCACGGGAGAATGCGAAAAGTTTTCATATGTAGTAAAAACCTGAGAAATCCGTCCCCTTTTATTCATTTGTTATCGAATCGACTTAAAGCCAGATCGTCACATTGGCCGCTCTTCTCTCTGAAACGGTTGTACTTATCGTCTGCAAAGCTATGTCGCGTGCTGCGGTATGTGGAGACACTAAAAGCACCATAGTAGAACACAGATGAAGCTTCTAAGTTGATGTAATAGCCAGTAAGGAGTAGTACAATTCAAGTTTTAGGTATCGAATATTGAATTTTTAGCTGGCTTTGGTGCCTTGGACTTGAGCTAGGACCTTAAGATTCTGCATGAAAGGAGGACTAGCAGCCGAGTTGCACGGGAGAATGCGAAAAGTTTTCATATGTAGTAAAAACCTGAGAAATCCGTCCGTTTTCGTAATTTATTATCGAATCGACTTAAAGCAGTGCGTCACATTGGCCGCTCTTCTCTCTGAAACGGTTGTACTTATCGTCAGCAAAGCTATGTCGCGTGCTGCGGTATGCGGAGACACTAAAAGCACCATAGTAGAACACAGATTAAGCTTCTAAGTTGATGTAATAGCCAGTAAGAAGTAGTACAATTCAAGTTTTAGGTATCTATTATTGACTTTTTAGCTGGCTTTTGTGCCTTGGACATGAGCTAGGACCTTATGATTCCGCATGGAAGGAGGACTAGCAGGCGAGTTGCATGGGAGAATGTGAAAAGTGTTCATATGTAGTAAAAACCTGAGAAATCCGTCCGTTTTCGTCATTTGTTATCGAATCGACTTAAAGCTAGTTCGTCACATTGGCTGCTCTTCTCTCTGAAACGGTTGTTCTTATCGTCTGCAAAGCTATGTCGCGTGCTGCGGTATGCGGAGACACTAAAAGCACCATAGTAGAACACAGATGAAGCTTCTAAGTTGATGTAATAGCCAGTAAGAAGTAGTACAATTCAAGTTTTAGGTATCGATTATTGACTTTTTAGCTGGCTTTGGTGCCTTGGACATGAGCTATGTCCTTAAGATTCTGCATGAAAGGAGGACTAGCAGCCGAGTTGCATGGGAGAATGTGAAAGGTGTTCATATGTAGTAAAAACCTGAGAAATCGGGACTTTTTCGTCAGTTGTTATCGAATCAACTTGAAGCCAGATCGTCACATTGCCCGCTCTTCTCTCTGAAACGATTGTACTTATCGTCTGCAAAGCTATGTCGCGTGCTGCGGTATGCGGAGTCACTAAAAGCACCATAGTAGAACACAGATGAAGCTTCTAAGTTGATGTAATAGCCAGTAAGAAGTAATACAATTCAAGTTTTAGGTATCGATTATTGACTTTTTAGCTGGCTTTGGTGCCTTGGACATGAGCAATGTCCTTAAGATTCTGCATGAAAGTAGGACTAGCAGCCGAGTTGCATGGGAGAATGTGAAAGGTGTTCATATGTAGTAAAAACCTGAGAAATCGGGACTTTTTCGTCAGTTGTTATCGAATCAACTTGAAGCCAGATCGTCACATTGCCCGCTCTTCTCTCTGAAACGGTTGTACTTATCGTCTGCAAAGCTATGTCGCGTGCTGCGGTATGCTGAGTCACTAAAAGCACCATAGTAGAACACAGATGAAGCTTCTAAGTTGATGTAATAGCCAGTAAGGAGTAGTACAATTCAAGTTTTAGGTATCGAATATGACTTTTTAGCTGGCTTTGGTGCCTTGGACATGAGGTAGGACCTCACGATTCTGCATGAAAGGAGGGCTAGCAGCCGAGTTGCACGGGAGAATGTAAAAAGTGTTCATATGTAGTAAAAACCTGAGAAATCCGTCCGTTTTCGTCATTTGATATCGAATCGACTTAAAGCCAGATCGTCACATTGGCCCCTCTTCTCTCTGAAACGGTTGTACTTATCGTCTGCAAAGCTATGTCGCGTGCTGCGGTATGCGGAGTCACTAAAAGCACCATAGTAGAACACAGATGAAGCTTCTAAGTTGATGTGATAGCCAGTGAGAAGTAGTACAATTCAAGTTTTAGGTATCGATTATTGACTTTTTACCTGGCTTTGGTGCCTTGGACATGAGGTAGGACCTTAAGATTGTGCATGAAAGGAGGACTAGCAGCCGCGTTGCACGGGAGTATGTGAAAAGTGTTCATATGTAGTAAAAACCTGAGAAATCAGTCCAATTTTATTCATTTGTTATCGAATCGACTTAAAGCCAGATTGTCACATTGGCCGCTCTTCTCTCTGAAACGGTTGTACTTATCGTCTGCAAAGCTATGTCGCGTGGTGCGGTATGTGGAGACACTAAAAGCACCATAGTAGAACACAGATGAAGCTTCTAAGTTGATGTAATAGCCAGTAAGGGGTAGTACAATTCAAGTTTTAGGTATCGAATATTGACTTTTTAGCTGGCTTTGGTGCCTTGGACATGAGGTAGGACCTTACGAGTCTGCATGAAAGGAGGGCTAGCAGCCGAGTTGCACGGGAGAATGTAAAGAGTGTTCATATGTAGTAAAAACCTGAGAAATCCGTCCGTTTTCGTCATTTGTTATCGAATCGACTTAAAGCCAGATCGTCACATTGGCCCCTCTTCTCTCTGAAACGGTTGTACTTATCGTCTGCAAAGCTATGTCGCGTGCTGCGGTATGCGGAGTCACTAAAAGCACCATAGTAGAACACAGATGAAGCTTCTAAGTTGATGTGATAGCCAGTGAGAAGTAGTACAATTCAAGTTTTAGGTATCGATTATTGACTTTTTAGCTGGCTTTGGTGCCTTGGACATGAGGTAGGACCTTAAGATTGTGCATGAAAGGAGGACTAGCAGCCGCGTTGTACGGGAGTATGTGAAAAGTCTTCATATGTAGTAAAAACCTGAGAAATCCGTCCCCTTTTATTCATTTGTTATCGAATCGACTTAAAGCCAGATCCCACATTGGCCGCTCTTCTCTCTGAAACGGTTGTACTTATTGTCTGCAAAGCTATGTCGCGTGCTGCGGTATGCGGAGACACTAAAAGCACCATAGTAGAACACAGATGAAGCTTCTAAGTTGATGTAATAGCCAGTAAGGAGCAGTACAATTCAAGTTTTAGGTATCGAATATTGAATTATTTGCTGGCTTTGGTGCCTTGGACTTGAGCTAGGACCTTAAGATTCTGCATGAAAGGAGGACTAGCAGCCGAGTTGCACGGGAGAATGCGAAAAGTTTTCATATGTAGTAAAAACCTGAGAAATCCGTCCGTTTTCGGAATATATTATCGAATCGACTTAAAGCAGTGCGTCACATTGGCCGCTCTTCTCTCTGAAACGGTTGTACTTATCGTCTGCAAAGCTATGTCGCGTGCTGCAGTATGTGGAGACACTAAAAGCACCATAGTAGAACACAGATGAAGCTTCTAAGTTGATGTGATAGCCAGTGAGATGTAGTACAATTCAAGTTTTAGGTATCGATTATTGACTTTTTAGCTGGCCTTGGTGCCTTGGACATGAGCTAGGACCTTAAGATTCTGCATAAAAGGAGGACTAGCAGCCGCGCTGCACGGGAGTATGTGAAAAGTGTTCATATGTAGTAAAAACCTGAGAAATCCGTCCATTTTCGTCATTTGTTATCGAATCGCCTTAAAGCCAGATCGTCACATAGGCCCCTCTTCTCTCTGAAACGGTTGTACTTATCGTCTGCAAAGCTATGTCGCGTGCTGCGGTATGCGGAGACACTAAAATCACCATAGTGGAACACAGATGAAGCTTCTAAGTTGATGTAATAGCCAGTAAGAAGTAGTACAATTCAAGTTTAAGTATCGATTATTTACTTTTTAGCTGGCTTTGGTGCCTTGGACATTAGCTATGTCCTTAAGATTCAGCATGAAAGGAGGCCTAGCAGCCGAGTTGCATGGGAGAATGTAAATAGTGTTCATATGTAGTAAAAACCTGAGAAATCCGTCCGTTTTCGTAATTTATTGTCGAATCGCCTTAAAGCAGTGCGTCACATTGGCCGCTCATCTCTCTGAAACGGTTGTACTTATCGTCTGCAAAGCTGTGTCGTCTGCTGCGGTATGCGGAGACACTAAAAGCACCATAGTAGAACACAGATAAAGCTTCTAAGTTGATGTAATACCCAGTAAGGAGTAGTACAATTCAAGTTTTAGGTATCGATTATTGACTTTTTAGCTGGCTTTGGTGCCTTGGACATGAGCTATGTCCTTAAGATTCTGCATGAAAGGAGGACTAGCAGCCGAGTTGCATGGGAGAATGTGGAAAGTGTTCATATGTAGTAAAAATCTGAGAAATCCGTCCGTTATCGTCATTTGTTATCGAATCAACTTGAAGCCAGATCGTCACATTGCACGCTCTTCTCTCTGAAACGGATGTACGTATCGTCTGCAAAGCTATGTCGCGTGCTGCGGTATGCGGAGACACTAAAAGCACCATAGTAGAACACAGATGAAGCTTCTAAGTTGATGTAATAGCCAGTAAGGAGTAGTACAATTCAAGTTTTAGGTATCGAATATTGACTTTTTAGCTGGTTTAGGTGCCTTGGACATGAGCTAGGACCTTAAGATTCTGCATGAAAGGAGGACTAGCAGCCGAGTTGCACGGGAGGATGTGAAAAGTGTTCATATGTAGTATAAACCTGAGAAATACGTCCGTTTTCGTAATTTATTATCGAATCGACTTAAAGCCAGATCGTCACATTGGCCGCTCTTCTCTCTGAAACGATTGTACTTATCGTCTGCAAAGCTATGTCGCGTGCTGCGGAATGCGGAGACACTAAAAGCACCATAGTAGAACACAGATGAAGCTTCAAAGTTGATGTAATAGCCAGTAAGAAGTAGTACAATTCAAGATTTAGGTATCGATTTTTGACTTTTTTGCTGTCTTTGGTGCCTAGGACATGAGCAAGGACCTTACGATTCTGCATGAAAGGAGGACTAGCAGCCGAGTTGCACGGGAGAATGTAAAAATTGTTCATATGTAGTAAAAACCTGAGAAATCCGTCCGTTTTCGTCATTTCTTATCGAATCGACTTAAAGCCAGATCGTCACATTGGCCCCTCTTCTCTCTGAAACGGTTGTACGTATCGTCTGCAAAGCTATGTCGTGTCCTGCGGTATGCGGAGACACTAAAAGCACCATAGTAGAACACAGATAAAGCTTCTAAGTTGATGTAATAGCCAATAAGGAGTAGTACAATTCTAGTTTTAGGTATCGATTATTGACTTTTTAGCTGGCTTTGGTGCCTTGGACATGAGCTATGTCCTTAAGATTCTGCAAGAAAGGAGGACTAGCAGCCGAGTTGCATGGGAGAATGTGGAAAGTGTTCATATGTAGTAAAAACCTGAGAAATCCGTCCGTTATCGTCATTTGTTATCGAATCAACTTGAAGCCAGATCGTCACATTGCCCGCTCTTCTCTCTGAAACGGTTGTACTTATCGTCTGCAAAGCTATGTAGCGTGCTGCAGTATGCGGAGACACTAAAAGCACCATAGTAGAACACAGATGAAGCTTCTAAGTTGATGTAATAGCCAGTAAGGAGTAGTACAATTCAAGTTTTAGGTATCGAATATTGACTTTTTAGCTGGTTTAGGTGCCTTGGACATGAGCTAGGACCTTAAGATTCTGCATGAAAGGAGGACTAGCAGCCGAGTTGCACGGGAGGATGTGAAAAGTGTTCATATGTAGTAAAAACCTGAGAAATCCGTCCGTTTTCGTAATTTATTATCGAATCGACTTAAAGCAGTGCGTCACATTGGCCGCTCTTCTCTCTGAAACGGTTGTACTTATCGTCTGCAAAGCTATGTCGCGTGCTGCGGTATGAAGAGACACTAAAAGCACCATAGTAGAACACAGATGAAGCTTCTAAGTTGATGTAATAGCCAGTAAGAAGTATTACAATTCAAGTTTTAGGTATCGATTATTGACTTTTTAGCTGGCTTTTGTGCCTTGGACATGAGCTAGGACCTTATGATTCTGCATGAAAGGAGGACTAGCAGCCGAGTTGCATGGGAGAATGTGAAAAGGGTTCATATGTAGTAAGAACCTGAGAAATCCGTCTGTTTTCGTCATTTATTATCGAATCGACTTAAAGCCAGATCGTTACAATGGCCGCTCTTCTCTCTGAAACGGTTGTACTTATCGTCTTCAAAGCTATGTCGCGTGCTGCGGTATGCGGAGACACTAAAAGCACCATAGTAGAACACAGATGAAGCTTCAAAGTTGATGTAATGGCCAGTAAGAAGTAGTACAATTCAAGATTTAGGTATCGATTATTGACTTTTTTGCTGGCTTTGGTGCCTAGGACATGAGCTAGGACCTTACGATTCTGCATGAAAGGAGGAGTAGCAGCTGAGTTGCACGGGAGAATGTAAAAATTGTTCAAATGTAGTAAAAAAACTGAGAAATCCGTCCGTTTTCGTCATTTGTTATCGAATCGACTTAAAGCCAGATCGTTACATTGGCCGCTCTTCTCTCTGGAACGGTTGTACTTACCGTCTGCAAAGCTATGTCGTGTGCTGCGGTATGCGGAGATACATAAAGCACCATAGTAGAACACAGTTGAAGCTTCTAAGTTGATGTAATAGCCAGTAAGAAGTAGTACAATTCAAGATTTAGGTATCGATTATTGACTTTTTACCCTTCTTTGGTGCCTTGGACATGAGCTGGGGCCTTAAGATTCTGCATGAAGCGAGGACTAGCATCCGAGTTGCTCGGGAGAATGTGAAAAGTGTTCACATGTATTAAAAACCTGAGAAATCCGTCCGTTTTCGTCATTTGTTATCGAGTCGACTTAAAGCCAGATCGTCACATTGGTCGCTCTTCTCTCTGAAACGGTTGTACTTATCGTCTGCAAAGCTATGTCGCGTGCTGCGGTATGCGGAGACACTAAAATCACCATAGTGGAACACAGATGAAGCTTCTAAGTTGATGTAATAGCCAGTAAGAAGTAGTACAATTCAAGTTTTAGGTATCGATTATTGACTTTTTAGATGGCTTTGGTGCTTTGGTCATGAGCTGTGTCCTTAAGATTCTGCATGAAAGGAGGACTAGCAGCCGAGTTGCATGGGAGAATGTGAAAAGTGTTCATATGTAGTAAAAACCTGAGAAATCCGTCCGTTTTCGTCATTTGTTATCGAATCAACTTGAAGCCAGATCGTCACATTGGCCGCTCTTCTCTCTGAAACGGTTGTACTTATCGTCTGCAAAGCTATGTCGCGTGCTGCGGTATGCGGAGACACTAAAAGCACCATTCTAGAACACAGATTAAGCTTCTAAGTTGATGTAATAGCCAGTAAGGAGTAGTATAATTCACGTTTTAGGTATCGAATATTGACTTTTTAGCTGGCTTTGGTGCCTTGGACATGAGCTAGGACCTTAAGACTCTGCATGAAAGGAGGACTAGCAGCCGAGATGCACGGGAGGATGCGAAAAGTGTTCATATGTAGTAAAAACCTGAGAAATCCGTCCGTTTTCGTAATTTATTATCGAATCGACTTAAAGCAGTGCGTCACATTGGCCGCTCTTCTCTCTGAAACGGTTGTACTTATCGTCTGCAAAGCTATGTCGCGTGCTGCGGTATGAAGAGACACTAAAAGCACCATAGTAGAACACAGATGAAGCTTCAAAGTTGATGTAAAAGCCAGTAAGAAGTAGTACAATTCAAGATTTAGGTATCGATTATTGACTTTTTTGCTAGCTTTGTTGCCTTGGACATGAGCTAGGACCTTACGATTCTGCATGAAAGGAGGACTAGCAGCCGCGTTACACGGGAGTAAGTGAAAAGTGTTCATATGTAGTAAAAACCTGAGAAATCCGTCCATTTTCGTCATTTGTTATCGAATCGACTTAAAGCCAGATCGTCACATTGGCCCCTCTTCTCTCTGAAACGGTTGTTCTTATCGTCTGCAAAGCTATGTCGCGTGCTGCGGTATGCGGTGACACTAAAATCACCATAGTGGAACACTGATGAAGCTTCTAAGTTGATGTAATAGCCAGTAAGAAGTAGTACAACTCAAGATTTAGGTATCGATTATTGACTTTTTTGCTGGCTTTGGTGCCTTGGACATGATCTAGGACCTTACGATTCTGCATGAAAGTAGGACTAGCAGCCGAGTTAAACGGGAGAATGTAAAAAGTGTTCATATGTAGTAAAAACCTTAGAAATCCGTCCGTTTTCGTCATTTATTATCGAATCGACATAAAGCCAGATCGTCACATTGGCCGCTCTTCTCTCTGAAACGGTTGTACTTATCGTCTGCAAAGCTATGTCGCGTGCTGCGTTATGCGGAGACACTAAAAGCACCATAGTAGAACACAGATGAAGCTTCAAAGTTGATGTAATAGCCAGTAAGAAGTAGTACAATTCAAGATTTAGGTATCGATTATTGACTTTTTTGCTGGCTTTGGTGACTCGGACATGAGCTAGGACCTTACGATTCTGCATGAAGGAAGGACTAGCAGCCGAGTTGCACGGGAGAATGTAAAAATTGTTCATATGTAGTAAAAAACTGAGAAATCCGTCCGTTTTCGTCATTTGTTATCGAATCGACTTAAAGCCAGATCGTTACATTGGCCGCTCTTCTCTCTGAAACGGTTGTAATTATCGTCTGCAAAGCTATGTCGTGTGCTGCGGTATCCGGAGATACATAAAGCACCATAGTAGAACACAGATGAAGCTTCTACGTTGATGTAATAGCCAGTAAGAAGTAGTACAATTCAAGATTTAGGTATGGATTATTGACTTTTTACCCTTCTTTGGTGCCTTGGACATGAGCTGGGGCCTTAAGATTCTGCATGAAACGAGGACTAGCAGCCGAGTTGCACGGGAGAATGTGAAAAGTGTTCATATGTATTAAAAACCTGAGAAAACCGTTCGTTTTCGTCATTTGTTATCGAATCGACTCAAAGCCAGATCGTCACATTGGTCGCTCTCCTCTCTGAAACGGTTGTACTTATCGTCTGCAAAGCTATGTCGCGTGCTGCGGTATGCGGAGACACTAAAAGCACCGTAGTAGAACACAGATGAAGCTTCTAAGTTGATGTGATAGAGAGTGAGAAGTAGTACAATTCAAGTTTTAGGTATCGATTATTGACTTTGTAGCTGGCTTTGGTGCCTTGGACATGAGCTAGGACCTTAACATTCTGCATGAAAGGAGGACTAGCAGCAGCGTTGCACGGGAGTATGTGAAAAGTGTTCATATGTAGTGAAAACCTGAGAAATCCGTCCGTTTTCGTCATTTGTTACCGAATCAACTTGAAGCCTGATCGTCACATTGGCCGCTCTTCTCTCTGAAACGGTTGTACTTATCGTCTGCAAAGCTATGTCGCGTGCTGCGGTATGCGGAGACACTAAAATAACCATAGTAGAACACAGATGAAGCTTCTAAGTTGATGTAATAGCCAGTAAGGAGTAGTACAATTCAAGTTTTAGGTATCGAATATTGACTTTTTAGCTGGCTTTCGTGCCTTGGACATGAGCCAGGACCTTAAGATTCTGCATGAAGGGAGGACTAGCAGCTGAGTTGCACGGGAGGATGCGAAAAGTGTTCATATGTAGTAAAAACCTGAGAAATCCGTCCGTTTTCTTAATTTCTTATCGAATCGACTTAAAGCAGTGCTCCACATTGGACGCTCTCCTCTCTGAAACGGTTGTACTTATCGTCTGCAAAGCTATGTCGCGAGCTGCGGTATGCGGAGACACTAAAAGCACCGTAGTAGAACACAGATGAAGCTTCTAAGTTGATGTAATAGCCAGTAAGAAGTAGTACAATTCAAGTTTTAGGTATCGATTATTACTTTTCAGCTTGCTTTTTTGCCTTGGACATGAGCTAGGACCTAATGATTCTGCATGAAAGGAGGACTAGCAGCGGAGTTGCATGTGAGAATGTGAAAAGTGTTCATATATAGTAAAAACCTGAGAAATCCGTCCGTTTTTGTCATTTGTTATCGAATCGATTTAAAGCCAGATCGTCACATTCTCCGCTCTTCACTCTGAAACGGTAGTACTTTTCGTCTGCAAAGCTATGTCGCGTGCTGCGGTATGCGGATACACTAAAAGCAACATAGTAGAACACAGATGAAGCTTCAAAGATGATGTAATAGCCAGTAAGAAGTAGTAAAATTCAAGATTTAGGTATCGATTATTGACTTTTTTGCTGGCTATGGTGCCTTGGACATGAGCTAGGACCTTACGATTCTGCATGAAAGGAGGAGTAGCAGCCGAGTTGCACGGGAGAATGTAAAAAGTGTTCATATGTAGTAAAAACCTGAGAAATCCGTCCGTTTTCGTCATTTGTTATCGAATCGAGTTAAAGCCAGATCGTCACATTGGCCGCTCTTCTCTCTGAAACGGTTGTACTTATCGTCTACAAAGCAATGTCGCGTGCTGCGGAATGCGGAGACACCAAAAGGACCATAGTAGAACACAGATCAAACTTCTAAGTTAATGTAATAGCCAGGAAGAAGTAGTACAATTCAAGTTTTGGGTACTGATTATTTACTTTTTAGCTGGCTTTGGTGCCTTGGACATGAGCTAGGACCTTAAGATTCTGCATGAAAGGAGGACTAGCGGGCGAGTTGAACGGGAGAATGTGAGAAGTGTTCATATGTAGTAAAAACCTGAGAAATCCGTCCGTTTTCGTCATTTGTTATCGAATCGACTTAAAGCCAGATCGTCACATTTTCCGCTCTTTTCCCTGAAACGGTTGTACTTAACGTCTGCAAAGCTATGTCGCGTGCTGCGGTATGCGGAGACACAAAAAGCACCATAGTAGAACACAGATGAAGCTTCTAAGTTGATGTAATAGCCAGTAAGAAGTAATACAATTCACGTTTTAGGTATCGATTATTGACTTTTTAGCTGGCTTTGGTGCCTTGGACATGAGCTAGGACCTTAAGATTCTGCATGAAAGGAGTACTAGCAGCCGAGTTGCACGGGAGAATGTGAAAAGTGTTCATATGTAGTATAAACCTGAGAAATACGTCCGTTTTCGTCATTTGTTATCGAATCGACTTAAAGCCAGATCGTCACATTGGCCGCTCTTCTCTCTGAAACGGTTGTACTTATCGTCTGCAAAGCTATGTCGCGTGCTGCGTTATACGGAGACACTAAAATCAGCACAGTGGAACACAGATGAAGCTTCTAAGTTGATGTAGTAGCCTGTAAGAAGTAGTACAATTCAAGTTTTAGGTATTGATTATTGACTTTTTAGGTGGCTTTGATGCCTTGGACATGAGGTAGGACCTTAAGATTCAGTATGAAAGGAGGACTAGCAGCCGAGTTGCATGGGAGAATGTGAAAAGTGTTCATATGTAGTAAAAACCTGAGAAATCCGTCCGTTTTCGTCATTTGGTATGGAATCAACTTAAAGCCAGATCGTCATATTGGCCGCTCTTCTCTCTGAAACGGTTGTACTTATCGTCTGCAAACCTATGTCGCGTGCTGCGGTATGTGGAGACACTAAAAGCACCATAGTAGAACACAGATGAAGCTTCTAAGTTGATGTAATAACCAGTAAGAATTAGAACGATTCAAGTTTTAGGTATCGATTATTGACTTTTTAGCTGCCTTTGGTGCCTTGGACATGAGCTAGGACCATAAGATTCTGCATGAAAGGAGGACCAGCAGCGGAGTTCCACGGGAGAATGTGAAAAGTGTTCATATGTAGTAAAAACCTGAGAAATCCGTCCGTTTTCGTCATTTGTTATCGAATCGACTTAAAGCCAGATCGTCACATTGGAAGCTCTTCTCTCTGAAACGGTTGTACTTATCGTCTGCAAAGCTATGTCGCGTGCTGCGGTATGCGGAGACACAAAAACCACCATAGTAGAACACAGATGAAGCTTCTAAGTTGATGTAATAACCAGTAAGAAGTAGTACAATTCAAGTTTTACGTATCGATTAATGCCTTTTTGCTGGCTTTGATGCCTTGGACATGAGCTAGAACCTTAAGATTCTGCATGAAAGGAGGACTAACAGCCGAGTTGCACGGGAGAATGTGAAAAGTGTTCATATGTAGTAAAAACCTTAGAAATTCGTCCGTTTTCGTCAATTTGTTATCGAATCGACTTAAAGCCAGATCGTCACATTGGCCGCTCTTCTCTCTGAAACGGTTGTACTTATCGTCTGCAAAGCTATGTCGCGTGCTGCGTTATGCGGAGACACTAAAATCAGCACAGTGGAACACAGATGAAGCTTCTAAGTTGATGTAATAGCCAGTAAGAAGTAGTACAATTCAAATTTTGAGGTATCGATTATTGACTTTTTAGCTGGCTTTGATGTTTTGGACATGAGCTAGGATCTTAAGATTCAGTATGAAAGGAGGACTAGCAGCCGAGTTGCATGGGAGAATGTGAAAAGTGTTCAAATGTAGTAAAAACCTGAGAAATCCGTCCGTTTTCGTCATTTGTTATTTAATCAACTTAAAGCCAGATCGTCACATTGGCCGCTCTTCTCTCTGAAACGGTTGTACTTATCGTCTGCAAAGCTATGTCGCGTGCTGCGTTACGCGGAGACACTAAAATCACCACAGTGGAACACAGATGAAGCTTCTAAGTTGATGTAATAGCCAGTAAGAAGTAGTACAATTCAAGTTTTAGGTATCGACTATTGACTTTTTAGCTGGCCTTGATGCCTTGGACATGAGCTAGGACCTTAAGATTCAGTATGAAAGTAGGACTAGCAGCCGAGTTGCAAGGGAGAATGTGAAAAGTGTTCAAATGTAGTAAAAACCTGAGAAATCCGTCCGTTTTCGTCATTTGGTATGGAATCAACTTAAAGCCAGATCGTCATATTGGCCGCTCTTCTCTCTGAAACGGTTGTACTTATCGTCTGCAAAGCTATGTCGCGTGCTGCGGTATGTGGAGACACTAAAAGCACCATAGTAGAACACAGATGAAGCTTCTAAGTTGATGTAATAGCCAGTAAGAATTAGTACGATTCAAGTTTTAGGTATCGATTATTGACTTTTTAGCTGGCTTTGGTGCCTTGGACATGAGATAGGACCATAAGATTCTGCATGAAAGGAGGACCAGCAGCGGAGTTCCACGGGAGAATGTGAAAAATGTTCATATGTAGTAAAAACCTGAGAAATCCGTCCGTTTTCGTCATTTGTTATCGAATCGACTTAAAGCCAGATCGTCACATTGGCCGCTCTTCTCTCTGAAACGGTTGTACTTATCGTCTGCAAAGCTATGTCGCGTGCTGCGGTATGCGGAGACACTAAAAGCACCATAGTAGAACACAGATGAAGCTTCTAAGTTGATGTAATAGCCAGTATGAAGTAGTACAATTCAAGTTTTAGTTATCGATTATTGACATTTTAGCTGGCTTTGGTGCCTTGGACATAAGCTAGGACCTTAAGATTCTGCATGAAAGGAGGATTAGCAGCCGAGTTGTACGGGAGAATGTGAAAAGTCTTCATATGTAGTAAAAACCTGAGAAATCCGTCCGTTTTCGTCATTTGTTAAGGAATCGACTTAAAGCCAGATCGTCACATTGCCGCTCTTCTCTCTGAAACGGTTGTACTTATCGTCTGCAAAGCTATGTCGCGTGCTGCGTTATGCGGAGACACTAAGAGCACCATAGTAGAACACAGATGAAGCTTCTAAGTTGATGTAATAGCCAGTAAGAAGTAGTACAATTCAAGTTTTAGGTTCTCATTAATTACTTTTTAGCTGGCTTTGGTGCCTTGGACATGAGCTGGGACCTTAAGATTCTGCATGAAAGGAGGACTAGCAGGCGAGTTGTACGGGAGAAAGTGAGAAGTGTTCATATGTAGTAAAAACTTGAGAAATCCGTCCGTTTTCGTCATTTGTTATCGAATCGACTTAAGGCCAGATCGTCACATTGGCCACTCTTCTCTCTGAAACGGTTGTACTTATCGTCTGCAAAGCTACGTCGCGTGCTGCGGTATGCGGAGACACTAAAAGCACCATAGTAGAACACAGATGAAGGTTCTAAGTTGATGTAATAGCCAGTAAGAAGTAGTACAATTGAAGTTTTAGGTATCGATTATTGACATTTTAGCTGGCTTTGGTGCCTTGGACATGAGGTAGGACCTTAAGAATCTGCATGAAAGTATGACTAGCAGCCGAGTTGCACGAAAGAATGTGAAAGGTGTTCATATGTAGCAAAAATCTGAGAAATACGTCCGTTTTCGTCACTTATTATCGAATCGACTTAAAGCCAGATCGTCACATTGGCCGCTCTTCTCTCTGAAACGGTTGTACTTATCGTCTGCAAAGCTATGCCGCGTGCTGCGTTATGCGGAGACACTAAAGTCACCATAGTGGAACACAGATGAAGCTTCTAAGTTGTGTAATAGCCAGTAAGAAGTTGTACAATTTACGTTTTAGGTATCGATTATTGACTTTTTAGCTGGCTTTGGTGCCTTGGACATGAGCTAGGACCTTAAGATTCTGCATGAAACGAGGACCAGCAGCGGAGTTCCACGGTAGAATGTGAAAAGTGTTCATATGTAGTAAAAACCTTAGAAATTCGTCCGTTTTCGTCAATTTGTTATCGAATCGACTTAAAGACAGATCGTCACATTGGCCGCTCTTCTCTCTGAAACGGTTGTACTTATCGTCTGCAAAACTATGTCGCGTGCTGCGGTATGCGGAGACACAAAAACCACCATAGTAGAACACAGATGAAGCTTGTAAGTTGATGTAATAAAAAGTAAGAAGTAGTACAATTCAAGTTTTACGTATCGATTATTGCCTTTTTGCTGGCTTTGATGCCTTGGACATGAGCTAGAACCTTAAGATTCTGCATGAAAGGAGGACTAGCAGCCGAGTTGCACGGGAGAATGTGAAAAGTGTTCATATGTAGTAAAAACCTTAGAAATTCGTCCGTTTTCGTCAATTTGTTATCGAATCGACTTAAAGCCAGATCGTCACATTTGCCGCTCTTCTCTCTGAAACGGTTGTACTTATCGTCTGCAAAGCTATGTCGCGTGCTGCGTTATGCGGAGACACTAAAATCAGCACAGTGGAGCACAGATGAAGCTTCTAAGTTGATGTAATAGCCAGTAAGAAGTAGTACAATTCAAGTTTTAGGTATCGACTGTTGACTTTTCAGCTGGCTTTGATGCCTTGGACATGAGCTAGGACCTTAAGATTCAGTATGAAAGGAGGACTAGCAGCCGCGTTGCATGGGAGAATGTGAAAAGTGTTCATATGTAGTAAAAACCTGAGAAATCCGTCCGTTTTCGTCATTTTGTATGGAATCAACTTAAAGCCAGATCGTCATATTGGCCGCTATTCTCTCTGAAACGGTTGTACTAATCGTCTGCAAACCTATGTCGGGTGCTGCGGTATGTGGAGACACTAGAAGCACCATAGTAGAACACAGATGAAGCTTCTAAGTTGATGTAATAGCCAGTAAGAATTAGTACGATTCAAGTTTTAGGTATCGATTATTGACATTTTAGCTGGCTTTGGTGCCTTGGACATAAGCTAGGACCTTAAGATTCTGCATGAAAGGAGGATTAGCAGCCGAGTTGTACGGGAGAATGTGAAAAGTCTTCATATGTAGTAAAAACCTGAGAAATCCGTCCGTTTTCGTCATTTGTTATGGAATCGACTTAAAGCCAGATCGTCACATTGCCGCTCTTCTCTCTGAAACGGTTGTACTTATCGTCTGCAAAGCTATGTCGCGTGCTGCGTTATGCGGAGACACTAAAAGCACCATAGTAGAACACAGATGAAGCTTCTAAGTTGACGTAATAGCCAGTAAGAAGTAGTACAATTCAAGTTTTAGGTTCTGATTATTTACTTTTTAGCTGGCTTTGGTGCCTTGGACATGAGCTGGGACCTTAAGATTCTGTATGAAAGGAGGACTAGCAGCCGAGTTGCACGGGAGAATGTGAAAAGTGTTCATATGTAGTAAAAACCTTAGAAATTCGTCCGTTTTCGTCAATTTGTTATCGAATCGACTTAAAGCCAGATCGTCACATTTGCCGCTCTTCTCTCTGAAACGGTTGTACTTATCGTCTGCAAAGCTATGTCGCGTGCTGCGTTATGCGGAGACACTAAAATCAGCACAGTGGAACACAGATGAAGCTTCTAAGTTGATGTAATAGCCAGTAAGAAGTAGTACAATTCAAATTTTAGGTATCGATTATTGACTTTTTAGCTGGCTTTGATGCCTTGGACATGAGCTAGTATCTTAAGATTCAGTATGAAAGGAGGACTAACAGCCGAGTTGCATGGGAGAATGTGAAAAGTGTTCAAATGTAGTAAAAACCTGAGAAATCCATCCGTTTTCGTCATTTGTTATGGAATCAACTTAAAGCCAGATCGTCACATTGGCCGCTCTTCTCTCTGAAACGGTTGTACTTATCGTCTGCAAAGCTATGGCGCGTGCTGCGTTACGCGGAGACACTAAAATCACCACAGTGGAACACAGATGAAGCTTCTAAGTTGATGTAATAGCCAGTAAGAAGTAGTACAATTCAAGTTTTAGGTATCGACTATTGACTTTTTAGCTGGCTTTGATGCCTTGGACATGAGCTAGGACCTTAAGATTCAGTATGAAAGGAGGACTAGCAGCCGCGTTGCATGGGAGAATGTGAAAAGTGTTCATATGTAGTAAAAACCTGAGAAATCCGTCCGTTTTCGTCATTTGGTATGGAATCAACTTAAAGCCAGATCGTCATATTGGCCGCTCTTCTCTCTGAAACGGTTGTACTTATCGTCTGCAAACCTATGTCGCGTGCTGCGGTATGTGGAGACACTAGAAGCACCATAGTAGAACACAGATGAAGCTTCTAAGTTGATGTAATAGCCAGTAAGAATTAGTACGATTCAAGTTTTAGGTATCGATTATTGACATTTTAACTGGCTTTGGTGCCTTGGACATAAGCTAGGACCTTAAGATTCTGCATGAAAGGAGGATTAGCAGCCGAGTTGTACGGGAGAATGTGAGAAGTGTTCATATGTAGTAAAAACCTGAGAAATCCGTCCGTTTTCGTCATTTGTTATCGAATCGAATTAAGGCCAGATCGTCACATTGGCCACTCTTCTCTCTGAAACGGTTGTACTTATCGTCTGCAAAGCTATGTCGCGTGCTGCGGTATGCGGAGACACTAAAAGCACCATAGTAGAACACAGATGAAACTTCTAAGTTGATGTAATAGCCAGTAAGAAGTAGTACAATTCAAGTTTTAGGTATCGATTATTGACATTTTAGCTGGCTTTGGTGCCTTGGACATGAGCTAGGACCTTAAGATTCTGCATGAAAGGATGACTAGCAGCCGAGTTGCACGCAAGAATGTGAAAGGTGTTCATATGTAGTAAAAATCTGAGAAATACGTCCGTTTTCGTCATTTGTTATCGAATCGACTTAAAGCCAGATCGTCTCATTGTCCGCTCTTCTCTCTGAAACGGTTGTACTTATCGTCTGCAAAGCTATGCCGCGTGCTGCGTTATGCGGAGACACTAAAGTCACCATAGTGGAACACAGATGAAGCTTCTAAGTTGTGTAATAGCCAGTAAGAAGTAGTACAATTCAAGTTTTAGGTATCGATTATTGATTTTTTAGCTGGCTTTGGTGCCTTGGACGTGAGCTAGAACCTTAAGATTCTGCATGAAAGGAGGACTAGCAGCCGAGTTGCACGGGAATATGTGAAAAGTGTTCATATGTAGTAAAAACCTGAGAAATCCGTCCGTTTTCGTCATTTGTTATGGAATCGACTTAAAGCCAGATCGTCACATTGCCGCTCTTCTCTCTGAAACGGTTGTACTTATCGTCTGCAAAGCTATGTCGCGTGCTGCGTTATGCGGAGACACTAAAAGCACCATAGTAGAACACAGATGAAGCTTCTAAGTTGATGTAATAGCCAGTAAGAAGTAGTACAATTCAAGTTTTAGGTTCTGATTATTTACTTTTTAGCTGGCTTTGGTGCCTTGGACATGAGCTGGGACTTTAAGATTCTGCATGAAAGGATGACTAGCAGGCGAGTTGTACGGGAGAAAGTGAGAAGTGTTCATATGTAGTAAAAACCTGAGAAATCCGTCCGTTTTCGTCATTTGTTACCGAATCGACTTACGGCCAGATCGTCACATTGGCCACTCTTTTCTCTGAAACGGTTGTACTTATCGTCTGCAAAGCTATGTCGCGTGCTGCGGTATGCGGAGACACTAAAAGCACCATAGTAGAACACAGATGAAGCTTCTAAGTTGATGTAATAGCTAGTAAGAAGTAGTACAATTCAAGTTTTAGGTATCGGTTATTTACATTTTAGCTGGCTTTGGTGCCTTGGACATGAGCTAGGACCTTAAGATTCTGCATGAAAGGATGACTAGCAGCCGAGTTGCACGAAAGAATGTGAAAGGTGTTCATATGTAGTAAAAATCTGAGAAATACGTCCGTTTTCGTCATTTGTTATCGAATCGACTTAAAGCCAGATCGTCACATTGGCCGCTCTTCTCTCTGAAACGGTTGTACTTATCGTCTGCAAAGCTATGCCGCGTGCTGCGTTATGCGGAGACACTAAAGTCACCATAGTGGAACACAGAAGAAGCTTCTAAGTTGTGTAATAGCCAGTAAGAAGTTGTACAATTCAAGTTTTAGGTATCGATTATTGACTTTTTAGCTGGCTTTGGTGCCTTGGACGTGAGCTAGACCCTTAGGATTCTGCATGAAAGGAGGACTAGCAGCCGAGTTGCACGGGAGAATGTGAAAAGTGTTCATATGTAGTAAAAACCTTAGAAATTCGTCCGTTTTCGTCAATTTGTTATCGAATCGACTTAAAGCCAGATCGTCAGATTGGCCGCTCTTCTCTCTGAAACGGTTGTACTTATCGTCTGAAAAGCTATGCCGCGTGCTGCGTTATGCGGAGACACTAAAAGCACCATAGTAGAACACAGATGAAGCTTCTAAGTTGATGTAATAGCCAGTAAGAAGTAGTACAATTCAAGTTTTAGGTTCTCATTAATTACTTTTTAGCTGGCTTTGGTGCCTTGGACATGAGCTGGGACCTTAAGATTCTGCATGAAAGGAGGACTAGCAGGCGAGTTGTACGGGAGAAAGTGAGAAGTGTTCATATGTAGTAAAAACCTGAGAAATCCGTCCGTTTTCGTCATTTGTTATCGAATCGACTTAAGGCCAGGTCGTCACATTGGCCACTCTTCTCTCTGAAACGGTTGTACTTATCGTCTGCAAAACTATGTCGCGTGTTGCGGTATGCGTAGACACTAAAAGCACCATAGTAGAACACATATGAAGCTTCTAAGTTGATGTAATAGCCAGTAAGAAGTAGTACAATTCAAATTTTAGGTATCGATTATTGACTTTTTAGCTGGCTTTGATGCCTTGGACATGAGCTAGGATTTTAGATTCAGTATGAAAGGAGGACTAGCAGCCGAGTTGCATGGGAGAATGTGAAAAGTGTTCAAATGTAGTAAAAACCTGAGGAATCCGTCCGTTTCCGTCATTTGTTATGGAATCAACTTAAAGCCAGATCGTCACTGTGGCCGCTCTTCTCTCTGAAACGGTTGTACTTATCGTCTGCAAAGCTATGTCGCGTGCTGCGGTATGCGGAGACACTAAAAGCACCATAGTAGAACACAGATGAAGCTTCTAAGTTGATGTAATAGCCAGTAAGAAGTAGTACAATTCAAGTTTTAGGTATCGATTATTGACATTTTAGCTGGCTTTGGTGCCTTGGACATGAGCTAGGACCTTAAGATTCTGCATGAAAGGATGACTAGCAGCCGAGTTGCACGAAAGAATGTGAAAGGTGTTCATATGTAGTAAAAATCTGAGAAATACCTCCGTTTTCGTCATTTGTTATCGAATTGACTTAAAGCCAGATCGTCACATTGGCCGCTCTTCTCTCTGAAACGGTTGTACTTATCGTCTGCAAAGCTATGCCGCGTGCTGCGTTATGCGGAGACACTAAAGTCACCATAGTGGAATACAGATAAAGCTTCTAAGTTGTGTAATAGCCAGTAAGAAGTTGTACAATTCAAGTTTTATGTATCGATTATTGACTGTTTAGCTGGCTTTGGTGCCTTGGACGTGAGCTAGAACCTTAGGATTCTGCATGAAAGGAGGACTAGCAGCCGAGTTGCACGGGAGAATGTGAAAAGTGTTCATATGTAGTAAAAACCTGAGAAATCCGTCCGTTTTCGTCATTTGTTATGGAATCGACTTAAAGCCAGATCGTCACATTGCCGCTCTTCCTCTGAAACGGTTGTACTTATCGTCTGCAAACCTATGTCGCGTGCTGCGGTATGTGGAGACACTACAAGCACCATAGTAGAACACAGATGAAGCTTCTAAGTTGATGTAATAGCCAGTAAGAATTAGTACGATTCAAGTTTTAGGTATCGATTATTGACTTTTTAGCTGGCTTTGGTGCCTTGGACATGAGCTAGGACCATAAGATTCTGCATGAAAGGAGGATTAGCAGCCGAGTTGTACGCGAGAATGTGAAAAGTCTTCATATGTAGTAAAAACCTGAGAAATCCGTCTGTTTTCGTCATTTGTTATGGAATCGACTTAAAGCCAGATCGTCACATTGCCGCTCTTCTCTCTGAAACGGTTGTACTTATCGTCTGCAAAGCTATGTCGCGTGCTGCGGTATGCGGAGACACTAAAAGCACCATAGTAGAGCACAGATGAAGCTTCTAAGTTGATGTAATAACCAGTAAAAAGTAGTACAATTCAAGTTTTAGGTTCTGATTATTTACTTTTTAGCTGGCTTTGGTGCCTTGGACATGAGCTGGGACCTTAAGATTCTGCATGAAAGAAGGACTAGCAGGCGAGTTGTACGGGAGAAAGTGAGAAGTGTTCATATATAGTAAAAACCTGAGAAATCCGTCCGTTTTCGTCATTTGTTATCGAATCGAATTAAGGCCTGATCGTCACATTGGCCACTCTTCTCTCTGAAACGGTTGTACTTATCGTCTGCAAAGCTATGTCGCGTGCTGCGGTATGCGGAGACACTAAAAGCAAAATAGTAGAACACAGATGAAGCTTCTAAGTTGATGTAATAGCCAGTAAGAAGTAGTACAATTCAAGTTTTAGGTATCGATTATTGACATTTTAGCTGGCTTTGGTGCCTTGGACATGAGCTAGGACCTTAAGATTCTGCATGAAAGGATGACTAGCAGCCGAGTTGCACGAAAGAATGTGAAAGGTGTTCATATGTAGTAAAAATCTGAGAAATACGTCCGTTTTCGTCATTTGTTGTGGAATCGACTTAAAGCCAGATCGTCACATTGCCGCTCTTCTCTCTGAAACGGTTGTACTTATCGTCTGCAAACCTATGTCGCGTGCTGCGGTATGTGGAGACACTAAAAGCACCATAGTAGAACACAGATGAAGCTTCTAAGTTGATGTAATAGCCAGTAAGAGTTAGTACGATTCAAGTTTTAGGTATCGATTATTGACTTTTTAGCTGGCTTTGGTGCCTTGGACATGAGCTAGGACCATAAGCTTCTGCATGAAAGGAGGACCAGCAGCGGAGTTCCACGGGAGAATGTGAAAAGTGTTCATATGTAGTAAAAACCTGAGAAATCCGTCCGTTTTCGTCATTTGTTATCGAATCGACTTAAAGCCAGATCGTCACATTGCCGCTCTTCTCTCTGAAACGGTTGTACTTATCGTCTGCAAAGCTATGTCGCGTGCTGCGTTATGCGTAGACACTAAAAGCACCATAGTAGAACACAGATGAAGCTTCTAAGTTGATGTAATAGCCAGTAAGAAGTAGTACAATTCAAGTTTTAGGTTCTCATTAATTACTTTTTAGCTGGCTTTGGTGCCTTGGACATGAGCTGGGACCTTAAGATTCTGCATGAAAGGAGGACTAGCATCCGCGTTGCATGGGAGAATGTGAGAAGTGTTCATATGTAGTAAAAACCTGAGAAATCCGTCCGTTTTCGTCATTTGTTATCGAATCGACTTAAGGCCAGATCGTCACATTGGCCACTCTTCTCTCTGAAACGGTTGTACTTATCGTCTGCAAAGCTATGTCGCGTGCTGCGGTATGCGGAGACACTAAAAGCACCATAGTAGAACACAGATGAAGCTTCTAAGTTGATGTAATAGCCAGTAAGATGTAGTACAATTCAAGATTTAGGTATCGATTATTGACATTTTAGCTGGCTTTGGTGCCTTGGACATGAGCTAGGACCTTAAGATTCTGCATGAAAAGATGACTAGCAGCCGAGTTGCACGAAAGAATGTGAAAGGTGTTCATATGTAGCAAAAATCTGAGAAATACGTCCGTTTTCGTCATTTGGTATGGAATCAACTTAAAGCCAGATCGTCATATTGGCCGCTCTTCTCTCTGAAACGGTTGTACTTATCGTCTGCAAACCTATGTCGCGTGCTGCGTTATGCGGAGACACTAAAATCACCATAGTAGAACACAGATGAAGCTTCTAAGTCGATTTAATAGCCAGTAAGAAGTAGTACAATTCAAGTTTTAGGTATCGATTATTGACTTCTTAGATGGATTTGGTGCCTTGGACATGAGCTAGGACCTTAAGATTCTGCATGAAAGGAGGACTAGCAGCCGAGTTGCACGGGACAATATGAAAAGTGTTCATATGTAGTAAAAACCTGAGAAATCCGTCCGTTTTCGTCATTTGTTATCGAATCGACTTAAAGCCAGATCGTCACATTGGCCGCTCTTCTCTCTGAAACGGTTGTACTTATCGTCTGCAAAACTATGTCGCGTGCTGCGGTATGCGGAGACACAAAAACCACCATAGTAGAACACAGATGAAGCTTCTAAATTGATGTAATAACCAGTAAGAAGTAGTACATTTCAAGTTTTAGGTATCGATTATTGACTTGTTAGCTGGCTTTGGTGCCATGGATGTGAGCTAGGACCTTAAGATTCTGCATGAAAGGGGGACTAGCAGCCGAGTTGCACGGGAGAATGTGAAAAGTGTTCATATGTAGTAAAAACCTGAGAAACCCGTCCGTTTTCGTCATTTGTTATCGAATCGACTTAAAGCCAGGTCGTCACATTGGCCGCTCTTCTCTCAGAAACGGTTGTACTTATCGTCTGAAAGCTATGTCGCGTGCTGCGGTATGTGGGGACACTAAAAGCACCATAGTAGAACACAGATGAAGCTTCTAAGATGATGTAATAGCCAGTAAGAATTAATACAATACCAGTTTTAGGTATCGATTATTGACTTTTTAGCTGGCTTTGGTGCCTTGGACATGAGCTAGGACCTTAAGATTCTGCATGAAAGGAGGACTAGCAGCCGAGTTGCACGGGAGAATGTGAAAAGTGTTCATATGTAGTAAAAACCTGAGAAATCCGTCCGTTTTCGTCATTTGTTATCGAATCGACTTAAAGCCAGGTCGTCACATTGGCCGCTCTTCTCTCAGAAACGGTTATACTTATCGTCTGAAAGCTATGTCGCGTGCTGCGGTATGCGGAGACACTAAAAGCACCATAGTAGAACACAGGTGAAGCTTCTAAAATGATGTAATAGCCACTAAGAATTAATACAATACCAGTTTTAGGTATCGATTATTGACTTTTTAGCTGGCTTTGGTGCCTTGGACATGAGCTAGGACCTTAAGATTCTGCATGAAAGGAGGACTAGCAGCCGAGTTGCACGGGAGAATGTGAAAAGTGTTCATATGTAGTAAAAACCTGAGAAATCCGTCCGTTTTCGTCATTTGTTATCGAATCGACTTAAAGCCAGGTCGTCACATTGGCCGCTCTTCTCTCAGAAACGGTTATACTTATCGTCTGAAAGCTATGTCGCGTGCTGCGGTATGTGGAGACACTAAAACCACCATAGTAGAACACAGATGAAGCTTCTAAGTTGATGTAATAGCCAGTAAGAAGTAGTACAATTGAAGTTTTAGGTATCGATTATTGACTTTTTAGCTGGCTTTGGTGCCTTGGACATGAGCTAGGACCTTAAGATTCTGCATGAAAGGAGGACTAGCAGCCGAGTTGCACGGGAGAATGTGAAAAGTGTTCATATGTAGTAAAAACCTGAGAAATCCGTCCGTTTTCGTCATTTGTTATCAAATCGACTTAAAGCCAGATCGTCACATTGGCCGCTCTTCTCTCTGAAACGGTTGTATTTATCGTCTGCAAAACTAAGTCGCGTGCTGCGGTATGCGGAGACACAAAAACCACCATAGTAGAACACAGATGAAGCTTCTAAATTGATGTAATAACCAGTAAGAAGTAGTACATTTCAAGTTTTAGGTATCGATTATTGACTTTTTAGCTGGCTTTGGTGCCATGGATGTGAGCTAGGACATTAAGATTCTGCATGAAAGGAGGACTAACAGCCGAGTTGCACGGTAGAATGTGAAAAGTGTTCATATATAGTAAAAACCTGAGAAACCCGTCCGTTTTCGTCATTTGTTATCGAATCGACTTAAAGCCAGGTCGTCACATTGGCCGCTCTTCTCTCAGAAACGGTTGTACTTATCGTCTGAAAGCTATGTCGCGTGCTGCGGTATGTGGGGACACTAAAAGCACCATAGTAGAACACAGATGAAGCTTCTAAGATGATGTAATTGCCAGGAAGAATTAATACAATACCAGTTTTAGGTATCGATTATTGACTTTTTAGCTGGCTTTGGTGCCTTGGACATGAGCTAGGACCTTAAGATTCTGCATGAAAGGAGGACTAGCAGCCGAATTGCACGGGAGATTGTGAAAAGTGTTCATATGTTGTAAAAACCTGAGAAATCCGTCCGTTTTCGTCATTTGTTATGGAATCGACGTAAAGCCAGAACGTCACATCTGCCGCTCTTCTCTCTGAAACGGTTGTACATATCGTCTGCAAAGCTATGTCGCGTGCTGCGGTATGCGGAGACACTAAAAGCACCATAGTAGAACACAGATGAAGCTTCTAAATTGATGTAATAGCCAGTAAGAAGTAGTACAATTCAAGTTTTACGTATGGATTATTGACTTTTTAGCTGGCTTTGGTGCCTTGGACATGAGCTAGGACCTTAAGATTCTGCATGAAAGGAGGACTAGCAGCCGAGTTGCACGGGAGAATGTGAAAAGTGTTCATGTGTAGTAAAAACCTGAGAAATCCGTTCGTTATCGTCATTTGTCTTCGAATCGACTTCAAGCCAGATCGTCACATTGGCTGCTCTTCTCTCTGAAACGGTTGTACTTATCGTCTGCAAAGCTATGTCGCGTGCTGCGATATGCGGAGACACTAAAATCACCATAATAGGACACAGATGAAGCTTTTAAGTTGATGTAATAGCCAGTAAGAAGTAGTACAATTCAAGTTTTAGGTATCGATTATTGACTTTTAGCTGGATTTGGTGCCTTGGACATGAGCTAGAACCATAAGATTCTGCATGAAAGGAGGACTAGCAGCCGAATTGCATTGGATAATGTGAAAAGTGTTCATATGTAGTAAAAACCTGAGAAATCCGTCCGTTTTCGTCATTTGTTATCGAATCGACTTAAAGCCAGATCGTCACATTGGCCGCTCTTCTCTCTGAAACGGTTGTACTTATCGTCTGCAAAGCTATGTCGCAAGCTGCGGTATGTGGAGACACTAAAAATACCATAGTAGAACACAGATGAAGCTTCTAAGTTGATGTAATATCCAGTAAGAAGTAGTACAATTCAAGTTTTAGGTATCGATTATTGACTTTTAGCTGGATTTGGTGCCTTGGACATGAGCTAGGACCTTAAGATTCTGCATGAAAATAGGACTAGCAGCCGAGTTGCACGGGAGAATGTGAAAAGTGTTCATATGTAGTAAAAACCTGAGAAATCCGTCCGTTTTCGTCATTTGTTATCGAATCGACTTAAAGCCAAGTCGTCACATTGGCCGCTCTTCTCTCAGAAACGGTTATACTTATCGTCTGAAAGCTATGTCGCGTGCTGCGGTATGCGGAGACACTAAAAGCACCATAGTAGAACACAGATGAAGCTTCTAAAATGATGTAATAGCCAGTAAGAATTAATACAATACCAGTTTTAGGTATCGATTGTTGACTTTTTAGCTGGCTTTAGTGCCTTGGACATGAGCTACGACCTTAAGATTCTGCACGAAAGGAGGACTAGCAGCCGAGTTGCATGTTAGAATGTGAAAAGTGTTCATATGTAGTAAAAACCTGAGAAATCCGTCCGTTTTCGTTATTTGTTATCGTATCGACTTAAAGCCAGGTCGTCACATTGGCCGTTCTTCTCTCTGAAACGGTTGTACAATTCGTCTGCAAAGCTATGTCGCGTACTGCGGTATGTGGAGACACTAAAAGCACCATAGTAGAACACAGATGAAGCTTCTAAGTTGATGTAATAGCTAGTAAGAAGTAGTACAATTGAAATTTTAGATATCGATTATAGACTTTTTAGCTGGCTTTGATGCCTTGGACATGAGCTAGGACCTTAAGATTCTGCATCAACGGAGGACTAGCAGCCGAGTTGCACGGGAGAATGTGAAAAGTGTTCATATGTAGTAAAAACCTGTGAAATCCGTCCGTTTTCGTCATTTGTTATGGAATCGACTTAAAGACAGATCGTCACATTGGCCGCTCTTCTCTCTCAAACGGTTGTACTTATCGTCTGCAAAGCTGT
The DNA here is from genome assembly GCF_023897955.1 of Schistocerca gregaria. Taxonomy (NCBI): domain Eukaryota; kingdom Metazoa; phylum Arthropoda; class Insecta; order Orthoptera; family Acrididae; genus Schistocerca; species Schistocerca gregaria. The sequence continues at coordinate 2,400,791 of NW_026061899.1, forward strand.
GTTGTGTGCTGCGGTATGTGGAGACACTAATAGCACCATAGTAGAACACAGATGAAGCTTCTAAGTTGATGTAATAAATAGTAAGAAGTAGTACAATTCAAGTTTTAGGTATCGATTATTGAATTTTTAGCTGGCTTAGGTGCCTTAGACATGAGCTAGGACCTTAAGATTCTGCATGAAAATAGGACTAGCAGCCGAATTGCATGGGATAATGTGAAAAGTTTTCATATGTAGTAAAAACCTGAGAAATCCGTTCGTTATCGATATATATTACCGCATCGACTTAAAGCCGGATCGTCACACTGGCCGCTCTTCTCTCTGAAACGGTTGTACTTATCGTCTGCAAAGCTATGTCGCGTGCTGCGGTATGTGGAGACACTAAAATCACCTTAGTAGGACACAGATGAAGCTTCTAACTTGATGTAATAGCCAGTAAGAAGTAGTACAATTCAAGTTTTAGGTATCGATTATTGACTTTTTAGCTGGCTTTGGTGCCTTGGACATGAGCTAGGACCCTAAGAATCTGCATGAGAGGGAGACTAGCAGAAAAGTTGCACGGGAGAATGTGAAATGTGCTCATATGTAGTATTAACCTGAGAAATCCGTCCGTTTTCGTCTTTTGTTATCGAGTCGACTAAAGGCCAGATCGTAACATTGTCCGCCCTTCTCTCTGAAACGGCTGTACTTATCGTCTGAAAGCTATTTTGCGTGCTGCGGTATGCGGAGACACTAAAAGCACCATAGTAGAACACAGATGAAGCTTCTAAGTTGATGTAATAGCCAGTAAGAAGTAGTACAATTCAAGTTTTAGGTATCGATTATTGACGTTTTAGCTGGCTTTCGTGTCTTGGACATGAGCTAGGACCTTAAGATTCTGCATGAAAGGAGGACTAGCAGCTGACTTGCCTGGGAGAATTTGAAAAGTGTTCATATGTAGTAAAAACCTGAGAAATCCTTCCGTTTTCGTCATTTGTTATCGAATCGACCTAAAGCCAGATCGTGACATTGGCCGCTCTTCTCTCTGAAACGGTTGCACTTATCGTCTGCAAAGCTATGTCGCGTGCTGCACTATGCGGAGACACTAAAAGCAGCATAGTAGAACACAGATGAAGCTTCTAAGTTGATGTAATAGCTAGTAAGAAGTAGTACAATTGAAATTTTAGATATCGATTATTGACTTTTTAGCTGGCTTTGGTGCCTTGGACATGAGCTAGGACCTTAAGATTCTGCATGAAACAGGACTAGCAGCCAAGCTGCACGTTAGGATATGAAAAGTTTTCATATGTAGTAAAAACCTGAGAAATCCGTCCATTTTCGTCATTTGTTATCGAATCGACTTAAAGCCGGATCGTCACATTGGCCACTCTTCTCTCTGAAACGGTTGTACTTATCGTCTGCAAAGCTATGTCGCGTGCTGCGGTATGCGGAGACACCAAAATAACCATAGTAGAACACAGATGAAGCTTCTAAGTTGATGTAATAGCCAGTAAGAAGAAGTACAATTCAAGATTTGGGCATCGATTATTGACTTTTTGGCTGGCTTTGGTGCCTTGGACATGAGCTAGGACCTTATGATTCTTCATGAAAGGAGGACTAGCAGCCGAGTTGCACGGGAGAATGTGAAAAGTGTTCATATGTAGTAAAAACCTGAGAAATCCGTCCGTTTTCGTCATTTGTTATCGAATCGACTTAAAGCCAGATCGTCACATTGGCCGCTCTTCTCTCTGAAACGGTTGCACTTATCGTCTGCAAAGCTATATCGCGTCCTGCGGTATGCGGAGACACTAAAAGCACCATAGTAGAACACAGATGAAGCTTCTAAGATGATGTAATAGCCAGTAAGAAGTAGTACAATTCAAGTTTTAGGTATCGATTACTCACGTTTTAGCTGGCTTTGGTGCCTTGGACATGAGCTAGGACCCTAAGATTCTGCATGAAAGGAGGACTAGCAGCCGAGTTGCACGGGACATTGTGAAAAGTGTTCATATGTAGTAAAAACCTGAGAGATCCGTTCGCCATCGTCATTTGTTAACGAATCTACTTAAAGCCAGGTCGTCACATTGGCCGCTCTCCTCTCTGAAACGGTTGTACTTATCGTCTGCAAAGCTATGTCGCGTGCTGCGGTATGTAGAGACACTAAATGCACCATAGTAGAACTCAGATGAAGCTTCTAAGTTGATGTAATAGCCAGTAAGAAGTAGTACAATTCAAGTTTTAGGTATCGATTATTAACTTTGTAGCTGGCTTTGGTGCCTTGGACATGAGCTGGGACCTTAAAATTCTGCATGAAAGAAGGACTAGCAGCCGAGTTGTACGGGACAATGTGAATAGTGTTCATATGTAGTAAAAAACCTGAGAAATCCATACGTTTTCGTCATTGGTTATCGATTCGTCTTAAAGCCAGATCGTCACATTGGCTGCTCTTCTCTCTGAAACGGTTGTACTTATCGTCTGCAAAGCTATGTCGCGTGCTGCTTCAAGTGGAGACACTAAAAGCACCATAGTAGAACACAGATGAAGCTTCTAAGTTGATGTAATAGCTAGTAAGAGGTAGTACAATTCAAGTTTTAGGTATCGATTATTGACTTTTTAGCTTGCTTTGGTGCCTTGGACATGAGCTAGGACCTTAAGATTCTGCATGAAAGGAGGACTAGCAGCCGAGTTGCACCGGAGGATGTGAAAAGTTTTCATATGTAGTAAAAACCTGAGAAATCCGTCCATTAACGTAATATGTAATCGAATCGACTTAAAACCGGATCGTGACATTGGCCGCTCTTCTCTCTGAAACGGTTGTACTTATCGTCTGCAAAGCTATGTCGCGTGCTGCGGTATGCGGAGACACTAAAATCACCATAGTAGAACACAGATGAAGCTTCTAAGTTGATGTAATAGCTGGTAAGAAGTAGTACCATTGGAATTTTAGATATCGATTATTGACTTTTTAGCTGGCTTTGGTGCCTTGGACATGAGCTAGGACCTTAAGATTCTGCATGAAAGGAGGACTAGCAGCCGAGTTGCACGGGAGAATGTGAAAAGTGTTCATATGTAGTAAAAACCTGAGAAATCCGTCCGTTTTGTCATTTGTTATCGAATCGACTTAAAGCCAGATCGTCACATTGGCCGCCCTTCTCTCCGAAACGGTTGTACTTATCGTCTGAAAGCTATGTCGCGTGCTGCGGTATGCGGAGACACTAAAAGCACCATAGTAGAACACAGATGAAGCTTCTAAGATGATGTAATAGCCAGTAAGAATTAGTACAATACCAGTTTTAGGTATCGATTATTGACTTTTAGCTGGCTTTGGTGACTTGGACATGAGCTAGGACCTTAAGATTCTGCATGAAAGGAGGGTTAGCAGCCGAGTTGCAAGGGAGAATGTGAAAAGTGTTCATATGTAGTAAAAACCTGAGAAATCCGTCCGTTTTCGTCATTTGTTATGGAATCGACTTAAAGCCAGATCGTCACATTGGCCGCTCTTCCCTCTGACGCTGTTGTACTTATCGTCTGCAATGCTATGTCGCGTGCTGCGGTATGCGCAGACACTAAAAGCACCATAGTAGAACACAGATGAAGCTTCTAAGATGATGTAATAGCCAGTAAGAATTAATACAATACGAGTTTTAGGTATCGATTATTGACTTTTTAGCTGGCTTTGGTGCCTTGGACATGAGCTAGGACCTTAAGATTCTGCATGAAAGGAGGACTAGCAGCCGAGTTGCACGGGAGAATGTGAAAAGTGTTCATATGTAGTAAAAACCTGAGAAATCCGTCCGTTTTCGTCATTTGTTATCGAATCGACTTAAAGCCAGGTCGTCACATTGGCCGCTCTTCTCTCAGAAACGGTTATACTTATCGTCTGAAAGCTATGTCGCGTGCTGCGGTATGCGGAGACACTAAAAGCACCATAGTAGAACACAGATGAAGCTTCTAAAATGATGTAATAGCCAGTAAGAATTAATACAATACCAGTTTTAGGTATCGATTATTGACTTTTTAGCTGGCTTTGGTGCCTTGGACATGAGCTAGGACCTTAAGATTCTGCATGAAAGGAGGACTAGCAGCCGAGTTGCACGGGAGAATGTGAAAAGTGTTCATATGTAGTAAAAACCTGAGAAATCCGTTTTCGTCATTTGTTATCGAATCGACTTAAAGCCATGTCGTCACATTGGCCGCTCTTCTCTCAGAAACGGTTATACTTATCGTCTGAAAGCTATGTCGCGTGCTGCGGTATGCGGAGACACTAAAACCACCATAGTAGAACACAGATGAAGCTTCTAAGTTGATGTAATAGCCAGTAAGAAGTAGTACAATTGAAGTTTTAGGTATCGATTATTGACTTTTTAGCTGGCTTTGGTGCCTTGGACATGAGCTAGGACCTTAAGATTCTGCATGAAAGGAGGACTAGCAGCCGAGTTGCACGGGAGAATGTGAAAAGTGTTCATATGTAGTAAAAACCTGAGAAATCCGTCCGTTTTCGTCATTTGTTATCAAATCGACTTAAAGCCAGATCGTCACATTGGCCGCTCTTCTCTCTGAAACGGTTGTACTTATCGTCTGCAAAACTAAGTCGCGTGCTGCGGTATGCGGAGACACAAAAACCACCATAGTAGAACACAGATGAAGCTTCTAAATTGATGTAATAACCAGTAAGAAGTAGTACATTTCAAGTTTTAGGTATCGATTATTGACTTTTTAGCTGGCTTTGGTGCCATGGATGTGAGCTAGGACCTTAAGATTCTGCATGAAAGGAGGACTAACAGCCGAGTTGCACGGGAGAATGTGAAAAGTGTTCATATGTAGTAAAAACCTGAGAAACCCGTCTGTTTTCGTCATTTGTTATCGAATCGACTTAAAGCCAGGTCGTCACATTGACCGCTCTTCTCTCAGAAACGGTTGTACTTATCGTCTGAAAGCTATGTCGCGTGCTGCGGTATGTGGGGACACTAAAAGCACCATAGTAGAACACAGATGAAGCTTCTAAGATGATGTAATAGCCAGTAAGAATTAATACAATACCAGTTTTAGGTATCGATTATTGACTTTTTAACTGGCTTTGGTGCCTTGGACATGAGCTAGGACCTTAAGATTCTGCATGAAAGGAGGACTAGCAGCCGAATTGCACGGGAGATTGTGAAAAGTGTTCATATGTTGTAAAAACCTGAGAAATCCGTCCGTTTTCGTCATTTGTTATGGAATCGACGTAAAGCCAGAACGTCACATCTGCCGCTCTTCTCTCTGAAACGGTTGTACATATCGTCTGCAAAGCTATGTCACGTGCTGCGGTATGCGGAGACACTAAAAGCACCATAGTAGAACACAGATGAAGCTTCTAAATTGATGTAATAGCCAGTAAGAAGTAGTACAATTCAAGTTTTACGTATCGATTATTGACTTTTTAGCTGGCTTTGGTGCCTTGGACATGAGCTAGGACCTTAAGATTCTGCATGAAAGGAGGACTAGCAGCCGAGTTGCATGGGAGAATGTGAAAAGTGTTCATGTGTAGTAAAAACCTCAGAAATCCGTACGTTATCGTCATTTGTCTTCGAATCGACTTCAAGCCAGATCGTCACATTGGCTGCTCTTCTCTCTGAAACGGTTGTACTTATCGTCTGCAAAGCTATGTCGCGTGCTGCGATATGCGGAGACACTAAAATCACCATAATAGGACACAGATGAAGCTTCTAAGTTGATGTAATAGCCAGTAAGAAGTAGTACAATTCAAGTTTTACGTATCGAGTATTGACTTTTTAGCTGGCTTTGGTGCCTTGGACATGAGCTAGGACCTTAAGATTCTGCATGAAAGGAGGACTAGCAGCCGAGTTGCACGGGAGAATGTGAAAAGTGTTCATGTGTAGTAAAAACCTGAGAAATCCGTTCGTTATCGTCATTTGTCTTCGAATCGACTTCAAGCCAGATCGTCACATTGGCCGCTCTTCTCTCAGAAACGGTTATACTTATCGTCTGAAAGCTATGTCGCGTGCTGCGGTATGCGGAGACACTAAAAGCACCATAGTAGAACACAGATGAAGCTTCTAAAATGATGTAATAGCCAGTAAGAATTAATACAATACCAGTTTTAGGTATCGATTGTTGACTTTTTAGCTGGCTTTGGTGCCTTGGACATGAGCTAGGACCTTAAGATTCTGCACGAAAGGAGGACTAGCAGCCGAGTTGCATGTTAGAATGTGAAAAGTGTTCATATGTAGTAAAAACCTGAGAAATCCGTCCGTTTTCGATATTTGTTATCGAATCGACTTAAAGCCAGGTCGTCACATTGGCCGTTCTTCTCTCTGAAACGGTTGTACAATTCGTCTGCAAAGCTATGTCGCGTGCTGCGGTATGTGGAGACACTAAAAGCACCATAGTAGAACACAGATGAAGCTTCTAAGTTGATGTAATAGCTAGTAAGAAGTAGTACAATTGAAATTTTAGATATCGATTATTGACTTTTTAGCTGGCTTTGATGCCTTGGACATGAGCTAGGACCTTAAGATTCTGCATCAACGGAGGACTAGCAGCCGAGTTGCACGGGAGAATGTGAAAAGTGTTCATATGTAGTAAAAACCTGTGAAATCCGTCCGTTTTCGTCATTTGTTATGGAATCGACTTAAAGACAGATCGTCACATTGGCCGCTCTTCTCTCTCAAACGGTTGTACTTATCGTCTGCAAAGCTATGTTGTGTGCTGCGGAATGTGGAGACACTAAAAGCACCATAGTAGAACACAGATGAAGCTTCTAAGTTGATGTAATAAATAGTAAGAAGTAGTACAATTCAAGTTTTAGGTATCGATTATTGAATTTTTAGCTGGCTTAGGTGCCTTAGACATGAGCTAGGACCTTAAGATTCTGCATGAAAATAGGACTAGCAGCCGAATTGCATGGGATAATGTGAAAAGTTTTCATATGTAGTAAAAACCTGAGAAATCCGTTCGTTATCGCCATATATTACCGAATCGACTTAAAGCCGGATCGTCACATTGGCCGCTCTTCTCTCTGAAACGGTTGTACTTATCGTCTGCAAAGCTATGTCGCGTGCTGCGGTATGTGGAGACACTAAAATCACCTTAGTAGGACACAGATGAAGCTTCTAAGTTGATGTAATAGCCAGTAAGAAGTAGTACAATTCAAGTTTTAGGTATCGATTATTGACTTTTTAGCTGGGTTTGGTGCCTTGGACATGAGCTAGGACCCTAAGAATCTGCATCAGAGGGAGACTAGCAGAAAAGTTGCACGGGAGAATGTGAAATGTGCTCATATGTAGTATTAACCTGAGAAATCCGTCCGTTTTCGTCTTTTGTTATCGAGTCGACTAAAGGCCAGATCGTAACATTGTCCGCCCTTCTCTCTGAAACGGCTGTACTTATCGTCTGAAAGCTATTTTGCGTGCTGCGGTATGCGGAGACACTAAAAGCACCATAGTAGAACACAGATGAAGCTTCTAAGTTGATGTAATAGCCAGTAAGAGGTAGTACAATTCAAGTTTTAGGTATCGAATATTGACGTTTTAGCTGGCTTTCGTGTCTTGGACATGAGCTAGGACCTTAAGATTCTGCATGAAAGGAGGACTAGCAGCTGACTTGCCTTGGAGAATTTGAAAAGTGTTCATATGTAGTAAAAACCTGAGAAATCCTTCCGTTTTCGTCATTTGTTATCGAATCGACCTAAAGCCAGATCGTGACATTGGCCGCACTTCTCTCTGAAACGGTTGCACTTATCGTCTGCAAAGCTATGTCGCGTGCTGCACTATGTGGAGACACTAAAAGCAGCATAGTAGAACACAGATGAAGCTTCTAAGTTGATGTAATAGCTAGTAAGAAGTAGTACAATTGAAATTTTAGATATCGATTATTGACTTTTTAGCTGGCTTTGGTGCCTTGGACATGAGCTAGGACCTTAAGATTCTGCATGAAACAGGACTAGCAGCCAAGCTGCACGTTAGGATATGAAAAGTTTTCATATGTAGTAAAAACCTGAGAAATCCGTCCATTTTCGTCATTTGTTATCGAATCGACTTAAAGCCGGATCGTCACATTGGCCACTCTTCTCTCTGAAACGGTTGTACTTATCGTCTGCAAAGCTATGTCGCGTGCTGCGGTATGCGGAGACACCAAAATAACCATAGTAGAACACAGATGAAGCTTCTAAGTTGATGTAATAGCCAGTAAGAAGAAGTACAATTCAAGATTTGGGCATTGATTATTGACTTTTTAGCTGGCTTTGGTGCCTTGGACATGAGCTAGGACCTTATGATTCTTCATGAAAGGAGGACTAGCAGCCGATTTGCACGGGAGAATGTGAAAAGTGTTCATATGTAGTAAAAACCTGAGAAATCCGTCCGTTTTCGTCATTTGTTATCGAATCGACTTAAAGCCAGATCGTCACATTGGCCGCTCTTCTCTCTGAAACGGTTGTACTTATCGTCTGCAAAGCTATGTCGCGTGCTGCGGTATGCGGAGACACTAAAAGCACCATAGTAGAACACAGATGAAGCTTCTAAGATGATGTAATAGCCAGTAAGAAGTAGTACAATTCAAGTTTTAGGTATCGATTACTCACGTTTTAGCTGGCTTTGGTGCCTTGGACATGAGCTAGGACCCTAAGATTCTGCATGAAAGGAGGACTAGCAGCCGAGTTGCACGGGACATTGTGAAAAGTGTCCATATGTAGTAAAAACCTGAGAGATCCGTTCGCCATCGTCATTTGTTAACGAATCTACTTACAGCCAGATCGTCACATTGGCCGCTCTCCTCTCTGAAACGGTTGTACTTATCGTCTGCAAAGCTATGTCGCGTGCTGCGGTATGTAGAGACACTAAATGCACCATAGTAGAACTCAGATGAAGCTTCTAAGTTGACGTAATAGCCAGTAAGAAGTAGTACAATTCAAGTTTTAGGTATCGATTATTAACTTTGTAGCTGGCTTTGGTGCCTTGGACATGAGCTGGGACCTTAAGATTCTGCATGAAAGAAGGACTAGCAACCGAGTTGTACGGGACAATGTGAATAGTGTTCATATGTAGTAAAAACCTGAGAAATCCATGCGTTTTCGTCATTGGTTATCGATTCGTCTTAAAGCCAGATCGTCACATTGGCTGCTCTTCTCTCTGAAACGGTTGTACTTATCGTCTGCAAAGCTATGTCGCGTGCTGCTTCAAGTGGAGACACTAAAAGCACCATAGTAGAACACAGATGAAGCTTCTAAGTTGATGTAATAGCTAGTAAGAGGTAGTACAATTCAAGTTTTAGGTATCGATTATTGACTTTTTAGCTGGCTTTGGTGCCTTGGACATGAGCTAGGACCTTAAGATTCTGCATGAAAGGAGGACTAGCAGCCGAGTTGCACGGGAGGATGTGATAAGTTTTCATATGTAGTAAAAACCTGAGAAATCCGTCCATTAACGTAATATGTAATCGAATCGACTTAAAACCGGATCGTGACATTGGCCGCTATTCTCTCTTAAACGGTTGTACTTATCGTCTGCAAAGCTATGTCGCGTGCTGCGATATGCGGAGACACTAAAATCACCATAGTAGAACACAGATGAAGCTTCTAAGTTGATGTAATAGCTGGTAAGAAGTAGTACCATTGGAATTTTAGATATCGATTATTGACTTTTTAGCTGGCTTTGGTGCCTTGGACATGAGCTAGGACCTTAAGATTCTGCATGAAAGGAGGACTAGCAGCCGAGTTGCACGGGAGAATGTGAAAAGTGTTCATATGTAGTAAAAACCTGAGAAATCCGTCCGTTTTGTCATTTGTTATCGAATCGACTTAAAGCCAGATCGTCACATTGGCCGCCCTTCTCTCCGAAACGGTTGTACTTATCGTCTGAAAGCTATGTCGCGTGCTGCGGTATGCGGAGACACTAAAAGCACCATAGTAGAACACAGATGAAGCTTCTAAGATGATGTAATAGCCAGTAAGAAATAGTACAATACCAGTTTTAGGTATCGATTATTGACTTTTAGCTGGCTTTGGTGACTTGGACATGAGCTAGGACCTTAAGATTCTGCATGAAAGGAGGGTTAGCAGCCGAGTTGCACGGGAGAATGTGAAAAGTGTTCATATGTAGTAAAAACCTGAGAAATCCGTCCGTTTTCATCATTTGTTATGGAATCGACTTAAAGCCAGATCGTCACATTGGCCGCTCTTCCCTCTGACGCTGTTGTACTTATCGTCTGCAATGCTATGTCGCGTGCTGCGGTATGCGCAGACACTTAAAGCACCATAGTAGAACACAGATGAAGCTTCTAAGTTGATGTAATAGCCAGTAAGAAGTAGTACAATTCAAGTTTTAGGTATCGATTATTGACTTTGTAGCTGGCTTTGGTGCCTTTGACATGAGCTAGGACCTTAAGATTCTGCATGAAAGGAGGACTAACAGCCGCCTTGCACGTGAGAATGTGAAAAGTGTTCATATGTAGTAAAAACCTGAGAAATCCGACCGTTTTCGTCATTTGTTATCGAATCGACTTAAAGCCAGATCGTCACATTGGCCGCTCTTCTCTCAGAAACGGTTGTACTTATCGTCTGCAAAGCTATGTCGAGTGCTGCGGTATGTGGAGACACTAAAAGCACCATAGTAGAACACAGATGAAGCTTATAAGATGATGTAATAGCCAGTAAGAGGTAGTACAATTCAAGTTTAAGGTATCGATTATTAAATTTTTAGCTGGCTTTGTTGCCTTGGACATGAGCTAGGACCGTAAGATTCTGCATGAAAGGAGGACTAGCAGCCGAGATGCATGGGAGAATGTGAAAAGTGTCCATATGTAGTAAAAACCTGAGAAATCCGTTCGTTATCATCATATATTACCGAATCGACTTAAAGCCGGATCGTCACATTGGCCGGTCTTCTCTCTGAAACGGTTGTACTTATCGTCTGCAAAGCTATGTCGCGTGCTGCGGTATGTGGAGACACTAAAATCACCTTAGTAGGACACAGATGAAGCTTCTAAGTTGATGTAATAGCCAGTAAGAAGTAGTACAATTCAAGTTTTAGGTATCGATTATTGACTTTTTAGCTGGCTTTGGTGCCTTGGACATGAGCTAGGACCCTAAGAATCTGCATGAGAGGGAGACTAGCAGAAAAGTTGCACGGGAGAATGTGAAATGTGCTCATATGTAGTATTAACCTGAGAAATCCATCCGTTTTCGTCTTTTGTTATCGAGTCGACTAAAGGCCAGATCGTAACATTGTCCGCCCTTTTCTCTGAAACGGCTGTACTTATCGTCTGAAAGCTATGTCGCGTGCTGCGGTATGTGGAGACACTAAAAGCACCATAGTAGAACACAGATGAAGCTTCTAAGTTGATATAATAGCCAGTAAGAAGTAGTACAATTCCAGTTTTAGGTATCGATTATTGACTTTTTAACTGGCTTTGGTGCCTTGGACATGAGCTAGGACCTTAAGATTCTGCATGAAAGCAGGACTAGCAGCCGAGTTGCACTGGAGAATGTGAAAAGTGTTCATATGTAGTAAAAACCTGAGAAATCCGTCCGTTTTCGTCGTTTGTTATCGAATCGACTTAAAGCCTGATCGTCACATTGGGCGCTCTTCTCTCTGAAACGGTTGCACTTATCGTCTGCAAAGCTATGTCGCGTGCTGCAGTATGCGGAGACACTAAAAGCAGCATAGTAGAACACAGATGAAGCTTCTAAGTTGATGTAATAGCTAGTAAGAAGTAGTATAATTGAAATTTTAGATATCGATTATTGACTTTTTAGCTGGCTTTGGTGCCTTGGACATGAGCTAGGACCTTAAGATTCTGCATGAAAGGAGGACTAGCAGCCGAGTTGCACGGGAGAAAGTGAAAAGTGTTCATATGTAGTAAAAACCTGAGTAATCCGTACGTTTACGTCATTGGTTATCGAATCGTCTTAAAGCCAGATCGTCACATTGGCCGCTCTTCTCTCTGAAACGGTTGTACTTATCGTCTGCAAAGCAATGTCACATGCTGTGGTATGCGGAGACACTAAAATCACCATAGTAGGACACAGATGAAGCTTCTAAGTTGATGTAATAGCAAGTAAGAAGTGATACAATTCAAGTTTTAGGTATCGATTATTGACTTTTTAGCTGGCTTTGGTGCCTTGGACATGAGCTATGTCCTTACGAATCTCCATGAGAGGAGGACTAGCAGAAAAGTTGCACGGGAGAATGTGAAAAGTGTTAATATGTAGTTTTAACCTGAGAAATCCGTCCGTTTTCATCTTTTGTTATCGAATCGACTTAAGGCCAGATCGTCACATTGGCCGCTCTTCTCTCTGAAACGTTTGTACTTATCGTCTGCAAAGCTATGTCGCGTGCTGCGGTATGTGGAGACACTAAAAGCACCATAGTAGAACACAGATGAAGCTTCTAAGTTGATGTAATAGCTAGTAAGAAGTGGTACAATTCAAGTTTTAGGTATCGATTATTGACTTTTTAGCTGGCTTTGGTGCCTTGGACATGAGATAGGACCTTAAGAATCTGCATGAAAGGGGGACTAGCAGCCGAGTTGCACGGGAGAATGTGAAAAGTGTTCATATGTAGTAAAAACCTGAGAAACCCGTCCGTTTTCGTCATTTGTTATCGAATCGACTTAAAGCCAGATCGTCACATTGGCCGCTCTTCTCTCCGAAACGGTTGTACTTATCGTCTGAAAGGTATGTCGCGTGCTGCGGTATGCAGAGACACTAAAAGGACCATAGTAGAACACAGATGAAGCTTCTAAGATGATGTAACAGCCAGTACGAATTAGTACAATACCAGTTTTAGGTATCGATTATTGACTTTTTAGCTGGCTCTGGTGCCTTGGACATGAGCTAGGACCTTAAGATTCTGCATGAAAGGAGGACTAGCAGCCGATTTGAACGGGAGAATGTGAAAAGTGTTCATATGTAGTAAAAACTTGTGAAATCCGTCCGTTTTCGTCATTTGTTATCGAATCGACTTAAAGCCAGATCGTCACATTGGCCGCTCTTCTCTCTGAAACGGTTGTACTTATCGTCTGCAAAGCTATGTCGCGTGCTGCGGTATGCGGAGACACTAAAAGCACCACAGTAGAACACAGATGAAGCTTCTAATATGATGTAATATAGAGTAAGAAGTAGTACAATTCAAGTTTTAGGTATCGATTATTGACTTTTTAGCTGGCTTTGGTGCCTTGGACATGAGCTATGACCTTACGAATCTGCATGAGAGGAGGACTAGCAGAAAAGTTGCACGGGAAAATGTGAAATGTGTTAATATGTAGTTTTAACCTGAGAAATCCGTCCGTTTTCATCTTTTGTTATCGAATCGACTTAAAGCCAGATCGTCACATTGTCCGCCCTTCTCTCTGAAACGGTTGTACTTATCGCCGGCAAACCTATGTCGTGTGCTGCGGTATGCGGAGACACTAAAAATACCATAGTAAAACACGGATGAAGCTTCTAAGTTGATGTAATAGCCAGTAAGAAGTAGTACAACTCAAGTTTTACTTATCGATTATTGACTTTAAGCTGGCTTTGGTGCCTTGGACATGAGCTAGGACCTTAAGATTCTGCATGAAAGGAGGACTAGCAGCCGAGGTGCACGGGAGAATGTGAAAAGTGTTCATATGTAGTAAAAACCTGTGAAATCCGTCCGTTTTCGTCATTTGTTATCGAATCGACTTAAAGCCAGATCGTCACATTTGCCGCTCTTCTCTCTGAAACGTTTGTACTTATCGTCTGCAAAGCTATGTCGCAGTGCTGCGGTATGTGGAGACTCTAAAAGCACCATAGCAGAACACAGATGAAGCTACTAAGTTGATGTAATAGCCAGTAAGAAGTAGTACAACTCAAGTTTTAGATATCGATTATTGACTTTTTAGCTGGCTTTGGTGCCTTGGACATGAGCTAGGACCATAAGATTCGGCATGAAAGGAGGACTAGCAGCCGAGTAGCACGGGAGAATGTGAAAAGTGTTCATATGTAGTAAAAACCTGTGAAATCCGTCCGTTTTCGTCATTTGTTATCAAATCGACTTAAAGCCAGATCGTCACATTGGCCGCTCTCCTCTCTGAAACGCTTGTACTTATCGTCTGCAAAGCTATGTCGCGTGCTGCGGTATGTAGAGACACTAAATGCACCATAGTAGAACACAGATGAAGCTTCTAAGTTGATGTAATAGCCAGTAAGAAATAGTACAATTCAAGTTTAAGGTATCGATTATGGACTTTGTAGCTGGCTTTGGTGCCTTGGACATGAGCTAGGACCTTAAGATTCTGTATGATAGAAGGACTAGCAGCCGAGTTGTACGGGAGAATGTGAAAAGTGTTCATATGTAGTAAAAACCTGAGAAATCCATACGTTTTCGTCATTGGTTATCGATTCGTCTTAAAGCCAGATCGTCACATTGGCTGCTCTTCTCTCTGAAACGGTTGTACTTATCGTCTGCAAAGCTATGTCGCGTGCTGCGGCATGTGAAGACACTAAAAGCACCATAGTAGAACACAGATGAAGGTTCTAAGTTGATGTAATAGCTAGTAAGAGGTAGTACAATTCAAGTTTTAGGTATCGATTATTGACTTTTTAGCTGGCTTTGGTGCCTTGGACATGAACTAGGACCTTAAGAATCTGCATGAAAGGAGGACTGGCAGCCGAGATGCACGGGAGAATGTGAAAAGTTTTCATATGTAGTAAAAACCTGAGAAATCCGTCCATTTTCGTAATATGTAATCGAATCGACTTAAAACCGGATCGTGACATTGGCCGCTCTTCTCTCTGAAACGGTTGTACTTATCGTCTGCAAAGCTATGTCGCGTGCTGCGGTATGCGGAGACACTAAAATCACCATAGTAGAACACAGATGAAGCTTCTATGTTGATGTAATAGCTAGTAAGGAGTAGTACAATTGGAATTTTAGATATCGATTATTGACTTTTTAGCTGTCTTTGGTGCCTTGGACATGAGCTAGGACCTTAAGATTCTGCATGAAAGGAGGACTAGCAGCCGAGTTGCACGGGAGAATGTGAAAAGTGTTCATATGTAGTAAAAACCTGAGAAGTCCGTCCGTTTTGTCATTTGTTATCGAATCGACTTAAAGCCAGATCGTCACATTGGCCGCTCTTCTCTCCGAAACGGTTGTACTTATCGTCTGAAAGCTATGTCGCGTGCTGCGGTATGCGGAGACACTAAAAGCACCATAGTAGAACACAGATGAAGCTTCTAAGATGATGTAATAGCCAGTAAGAATTAGTACAATACCAGTTTTAGGTATCGATTATTGACTTTTTAGCTGGCTTTGGTGCCTTGGACATGAGCTAGGACCTTAAGATTCTGCATGAAAGGAGGGTTAGCAGCCGAGTTACACGGGAGAATGTGAAAAGTGTTCATATGTAGTAAAAACCTGAGAAATCCGTCCGTTTTCGTCATTTGTTATGGAATCGACTTAAAGCCAGATCGTCACATTGGCCGCTCTTCCCTCTGACGCTGTTGTACTTATCGTCTGCAATGCTATGTCGCGTGCTGCGGTATGCGCAGACACTTAAAGCACCATAGTAGAACACAGATGAAGCTTCTAAGTTGATGTAATAGCCAGTAAGAAGTAGTACAATTCAAGTTTTAGGTATCGATTATTGACTTTGTAGCTGGCTTTGGTGCCTTGGACATGAGCTAGGACCTTAAGATTCTGCATGAAAGGAGGACTAGCAGCCGAGTTGCACGGGAGATTGTGAAAAGTGTTCATATGTAGTAAAAACCTGAGAGATCCGTTCGCCATGGTCATTTGTTAACGAATTGACTTAAAGCCAGATCGTCACTTTGGCCGCTCTCCTCTCTGAAACGGTTGTACTTATCGTCTGCAAAGCTATGTCGCGTGCTGCGGTATGTGGAGACACTAAAAGCACCATAGTAGAACACAGATGAAGATTCTAAGTTGATGTAATAGCCAGTAAGAAGTAGTACAAGTCAAGTTTTAGGTATCGATTATAGACTTTTTAGCTGGCTTTGGTGCCTTGGACATGAGCTAGGACCTTAAGATTCTGCATGAAAGGAGAACTAACAGCCGCCTTGCACGTGAGAATGTGAAAAGTGTTCATATGTAGTAAAAACCTGAGAAATCCGACCGTTTTCGTCATTTGTTATCGAATCGACTTAAAGCCAGATCGTCACATTGGCCGCTCTTCTCTCAGAAACGGTTGTACTTATCGTCTGAAAAGCTATGTCGAGTTCTGCGGTATGTGGAGACACTAAAAGCACCATAGTAGAACACAGATGAAGCTTATAAGTTGATGTAATAGCCAGTAAGAGGTAGTACAATTCAAGTTTAAGGTATCGATTATTAAATTTTTAGCTGGCTTTGTTGCCTTGGACATGAGCTAGGACCGTAAGATTCTGCATGAAAGGAGGACTAGCAGCCGAGATGCATGGGAGAATGTGAAAAGTGTTCATATGTAGTAAAAACCTGAGAAATCCGTTCGTTATCATCATATATTACCGAATCGACTTAAAGCCGGATCGTCACATTGGCCGGTCTTCTCTCTGAAACGGTTGTACTTATCGTCTGCAAAGCTATGTCGCGTGCTGCGGTATGCGGAGACACTAAAAGCACCATAGTAGAACACAGATGAAGCTTCTAAGTTGATGTAATAGCAAGTAAGAAATAGTACAATTCCAGTTTTAGGTATCGATTATTGACTTTTTAACTGGCTTTGATGCCTTGGACATGAGCTAGGACCTTAAGATTCTGCATGAAAGGAGGACTAGCAGCCGAGTTGCACGGGAGAAAGTGAAAAGTGTTCATATGTAGTAAAAACCTGAGAAATCCGTACGTTTACGTCATTGGTTATCGAATCGTCTTAAAGCCAGATCGCCACATTGGCCGCTCTTCTCTCTGAAACGGTTGTACTTATCGTCTGCAAAGCTATGTAGAGTGCTGCGGTATGTGGAGACACTAAAGTCACCATAGTAGAACACAGATGAAGCTTCTAAGTTGATGTAATAGCCAGTAAGAAGTAGTACAATTCAAGATTTGGGCATCGATTATTGAATTTTTAGCTGGCTTTGGTGCCTTGGACATGAGCTAGGACCTTAAGATTCGGCATGAAAGGAGGACTAGCAGCTGAGTTGCACGGGAGAATGTGAAATGTGTTCATATGTAGTAAAAACCTGAGAAATCCGTTCGTTTTCGTCATTTGTTATCGAATCGACTTAAAGCCAGATCGTCACATTGGCCGCTCTTCTCTCTGAAACGGTTGTACTTATCGTCTGCAAAGCTATGTCACATGCTGTGGTATGCGGAGACACTAAAATCACCATAGTAGGACACAGATGAAGCTTCTAAGTTGATGTAATAGCAAGTAAGAAGTGATACAATTCAAGTTTTAGGTATCGATTATTGACTTTTTAGCTGGCTTTGGTGCCTTGGACATGAGCTATGTCCTTACGAATCTGCATGAGAGGAGGACTAGCAGAAAAGTTGCACGGGAGAATGTGAAAAGTGTTAATATGTAGTTTTAACCTGAGAAATCCGTCCGTTTTCATCTTTTGTTATCGAATCGACTTAAAGCCAGATCGTCACATTGGCCGCTCTTCTCTCTGAAACGTTTGTACTTATCGTCTGCAAAGCTATGTCGCGTGCTGCGGTATGTGGAGACACTAAAAGCACCATAGTAGAACACAGATGAAGCTTCTAAGTTGATGTAATAGCTAGTAAGAAGTGGTACAATTCAAGTTTTAGGTATCGATTATTGACTTTTTAGCTGGCTTTGGTGCCTTGGACATGAGATAGGACCTTAAGAATCTGCATGAAAGGGGGACTAGCAGCCGAGTTGCACGGGAGAATGTGAAAAGTGTTCATATGTAGTAAAAACCTGAGAAACCCGTCCGTTTTCGTCATTTGTTATCGAATCGACTTAAAGCCAGATCGTCACATTGGCCGCTCTTCTCTCCGAAACGGTTGTACTTATCGTCTGAAAGGTATGTCGCGTGCTGCGGTATGCAGAGACACTAAAAGGACCATAGTAGAACACAGATGAAGCTTCTAAGATGATGTAACAGCCAGTACGAATTAGTACAATACCAGTTTTAGGTATCGATTATTGACTTTTTAGCTGGCTCTGGTGCCTTGGACATGAGCTAGGACCTTAAGATTCTGCATGAAAAAAGGACTAGCAGCCGATTTGAACGGGAGAATGTGAAAAGTGTTCATATGTAGTAAAAACCTGTGAAATCCGTCCGTTTTCGTCATTTGTTATCGAATCGACTTAAAGCCAGATCGTCACATTTGCCGCTCTTCTCTCTGAAACGGTTGTACTTATCGTCTGCAAAGCTATGTCGCAGTGCTGCGGTATGTGGAGACTCTAAAAGCACCATAGCAGAACACAGATGAAGCTACTAAGTTGATGTAATAGCCAGTAAGAAGTAGTACAACTCTAGTTTTAGATATCGATTATTGACTTTTTAGCTGGCTTTGGTGCCTTGGACATGAGCTAGGACCATAAGATTCGGCATGAAAGGAGGACTAGCAGCCGAGTTGCACGGGAGAATGTGAAAAGTGTTCATATGTAGTAAAAACCTGAGAAATCCGTCCGTTTTCGTCATTTGTTATCGAATCGACTTAAAGCCAGATCGTCACATGGGCCGCTCTTCTCTCTGAAACGGTTGTACTTATCGTCTGCAAAGCTATGTCGCGTGCTGCGGTATGCGGAGACACTAAAAGCACCATAGTAGAACACAGATGAAGCTTCTAATATGATGTAATATAGAGTAAGAAGTAGTACAATTCAAGTTTTAGGTATCGATTATTGACTTTTTAGCTGGCTTTGGTGCCTTGGACATGAGCTATGACCTTACGAATCTGCATGAGAGGAGGACTAGCAGAAAAGTTGCACGGGAAAATGTGAAATGTGTTAATATGTAGTTTTAACCTGAGAAATCCGTCCGTTTTCATCTTTTGTTATCGAATCGACTTAAAGCCAGATCGTCACATTGTCCGCCCTTCTCTCTGAAACGGTTGTACTTATCGTCTGCAAATCTATGTCGTGTGCTGCGGTATGCGGAGACACTAAAAATACCATAGTAAAACACGGATGAAGCTTCTAAGTTGATGTAATAGCCAGTAAGAAGTAGTACAACTCAAGTTTTACTTATCGATAATTGACTTTAAGCTGGCTTTGGTGCCTTGGACATGAGCTAGGACCTTAAGATTCTGCATGAAAGGAGGACTAGCAGCCGAGTTGCACGGGAGAATGTGAAAAGTGTTCATATGTAGTAAAAACCTGTGAAATCCGTCCGTTTTCGTCATTTGTTATCGAATCGACTTAAAGCCAGATCGTCACATTTGCCGCTCTTCTCTCTGAAACGGTTGTACTTATCGTCTGCAAAGCTATGTCGCGTGCTGCGGTATGTGGAGACACTAAAAGCACCATAGTAGAACACAGATGAAGATTCTAAGTTGATGTAATAGCCAGTAAGAAGTAGTACAAGTCAAGTTTTAGGTATCGATTATAGACTTTTTAGCTGGCTTTGGTGCCTTGGACATGAGCTAGGACCTTAAGATTCTGCATGAAAGGAGAACTAACAGCCGCCTTGCACGTGAGAATGTGAAAAGTGTTCATATGTAGTAAAAACCTGAGAAATCCGACCGTTTTCGTCATTTGTTATCGAATCGACTTAAAGCCAGATCGTCACATTGGCCGCTCTTCTCTCAGAAACGGTTGTACTTATCGTCTGAAAAGCTATGTCGAGTTCTGCGGTATGTGGAGACACTAAAAGCACCATAGTAGAACACAGATGAAGCTTATAAGTTGATGTAATAGCCAGTAAGAGGTAGTACAATTCAAGTTTAAGGTATCGATTATTAAATTTTTAGCTGGCTTTGTTGCCTTGGACATGAGCTAGGACCGTAAGATTCTGCATGAAAGGAGGACTAGCAGCCGAGATGCATGGGAGAATGTGAAAAGTGTTCATATGTAGTAAAAACCTGAGAAATCCGTTCGTTATCATCATATATTACCGAATCGACTTAAAGCCGGATCGTCACATTGGCCGGTCTTCTCTCTGAAACGGTTGTACTTATCGTCTGCAAAGCTATGTCGCGTGCTGCGGTATGCGGAGACACTAAAAGCACCATAGTAGAACACAGATGAAGCTTCTAAGTTGATGTAATAGCAAGTAAGAAGTAGTACAATTCCAGTTTTAGGTATCGATTATTGACTTTTTAACTGGCTTTGATGCCTTGGACATGAGCTAGGACCTTAAGATTCTGCATGAAAGGAGGACTAGCAGCCGAGTTGCACGGGAGAAAGTGAAAAGTGTTCATATGTAGTAAAAACCTGAGAAATCCGTACGTTTACGTCATTGGTTATCGAATCGTCTTAAAGCCAGATCGCCACATTGGCCGCTCTTCTCTCTGAAACGGTTGTACTTATCGTCTGCAAAGCTATGTAGAGTGCTGCGGTATGTGGAGACACTAAAGTCACCATAGTAGAACACAGATGAAGCTTCTAAGTTGATGTAATAGCCAGTAAGAAGTAGTACAATTCAAGATTTGGGCATCGATTATTGAATTTTTAGCTGGCTTTGGTGCCTTGGACATGAGCTAGGACCTTAAGATTCGGCATGAAAGGAGGACTAGCAGCCGAGTTGCACGGGAGAATGTGAAATGTGTTCATATGTAGTAAAAACCTGAGAAATCCGTTCGTTTTCGTCATTTGTTATCGAATCGACTTAAAGCCAGATCGTCACATTGGCCGCTCTTCTCTCTGAAACGGTTGTACTTATCGTCTGCAAAGCTATGTCACATGCTGTGGTATGCGGAGACACTAAAATCACCATAGTAGGACACAGATGAAGCTTCTAAGTTGATGTAATAGCAAGTAAGAAGTGATACAATTCAAGTTTTAGGTATCGATTATTGACTTTTTAGCTGGCTTTGGTGCCTTGGACATGAGCTATGTCCTTACGAATCTGCATGAGAGGAGGACTAGCAGAAAAGTTGCACGGGAGAATGTGAAAAGTGTTAATATGTAGTTTTAACCTGAGAAATCCGTCCGTTTTCATCTTTTGTTATCGAATCGACTTAAAGCCAGATCGTCACATTGGCCGCTCTTCTCTCTGAAACGTTTGTACTTATCGTCTGCAAAGCTATGTCGCGTGCTGCGGTATGTGGAGACACTAAAAGCACCATAGTAGAACACAGATGAAGCTTCTAAGTTGATGTAATAGCTAGTAAGAAGTGGTACAATTCAAGTTTTAGGTATCGATTATTGACTTTTTAGCTGGCTTTGGTGCCTTGGACATGAGATAGGACCTTAAGAATCTGCATGAAAGGGGGACTAGCAGCCGAGTTGCACGGGAGAATGTGAAAAGTGTTCATATGTAGTAAAAACCTGAGAAACCCGTCCGTTTTCGTCATTTGTTATCGAATCGACTTAAAGCCAGATCGTCACATTGGCCGCTCTTCTCTCCGAAACGGTTGTACTTATCGTCTGAAAGGTATGTCGCGTGCTGCGGTATGCAGAGACACTAAAAGGACCATAGTAGAACACAGATGAAGCTTCTAAGATGATGTAACAGCCAGTACGAATTAGTACAATACCAGTTTTAGGTATCGATTATTGACTTTTTAGCTGGCTCTGGTGCCTTGGACATGAGCTAGGACCTTAAGATTCTGCATGAAAAAAGGACTAGCAGCCGATTTGAACGGGAGAATGTGAAAAGTGTTCATATGTAGTAAAAACCTGTGAAATCCGTCCGTTTTCGTCATTTGTTATCGAATCGACTTAAAGCCAGATCGTCACATTTGCCGCTCTTCTCTCTGAAACGGTTGTACTTATCGTCTGCAAAGCTATGTCGCAGTGCTGCGGTATGTGGAGACTCTAAAAGCACCATAGCAGAACACAGATGAAGCTACTAAGTTGATGTAATAGCCAGTAAGAAGTAGTACAACTCTAGTTTTAGATATCGATTATTGACTTTTTAGCTGGCTTTGGTGCCTTGGACATGAGCTAGGACCATAAGATTCGGCATGAAAGGAGGACTAGCAGCCGAGTTGCACGGGAGAATGTGAAAAGTGTTCATATGTAGTAAAAACCTGAGAAATCCGTCCGTTTTCGTCATTTGTTATCGAATCGACTTAAAGCCAGATCGTCACATGGGCCGCTCTTCTCTCTGAAACGGTTGTACTTATCGTCTGCAAAGCTATGTCGCGTGCTGCGGTATGCGGAGACACTAAAAGCACCATAGTAGAACACAGATGAAGCTTCTAATATGATGTAATATAGAGTAAGAAGTAGTACAATTCAAGTTTTAGGTATCGATTATTGACTTTTTAGCTGGCTTTGGTGCCTTGGACATGAGCTATGACCTTACGAATCTGCATGAGAGGAGGACTAGCAGAAAAGTTGCACGGGAAAATGTGAAATGTGTTAATATGTAGTTTTAACCTGAGAAATCCGTCCGTTTTCATCTTTTGTTATCGAATCGACTTAAAGCCAGATCGTCACATTGTCCGCCCTTCTCTCTGAAACGGTTGTACTTATCGTCTGCAAATCTATGTCGTGTGCTGCGGTATGCGGAGACACTAAAAATACCATAGTAAAACACGGGTGAAGCTTCTAAGTTGATGTAATAGCCAGTAAGAAGTAGTACAACTCAAGTTTTACTTATCGATAATTGACTTTAAGCTGGCTTTGGTGCCTTGGACATGAGCTAGGACCTTAAGATTCTGCATGAAAGGAGGACTAGCAGCCGAGTTGCACGGGAGAATGTGAAAAGTGTTCATATGTAGTAAAAACCTGTGAAATCCGTCCGTTTTCGTCATTTGTTATCGAATCGACTTAAAGCCAGATCGTCACATTTGCCGCTCTTCTCTCTGAAACGGTTGTACTTATCGTCTGCAAAGCTATGTCGCAGTGCTGCGGTATGTGGAGACTCTAAAAGCACCATAGCAGAACACAGATGAAGCTACTAAGTTGATGTAATAGCCAGTAAGAAGTAGTACAACTCAAGTTTTAGATATCGATTATTGACTTTTTAGCTGGCTTTGGTGCCTTGGACATGAGCTAGGACCATAAGATTCGGCATGAAAGGAGGACTAGCAGCCGAGTAGCACGGGAGAATGTGAAAAGTGTTCATATGTAGTAAAAACCTGTGAAATCCGTCCGTTTTCGTCATTTGTTATCAAATCGAGTTAAAGCCAGATCGTCACATTGGCCGCTCTCCTCTCTCAAACGGTTGTACTTATCGTCTGCAAAGCTATGTCGCGTGCTGCGGTATGTAGAGACACTAAATGCACCATAGTAGAACACAGATGAAGCTTCTAAGTTGATGTAATAGCCAGTAAGAAATAGTACAATTCAAGTTTAAGGTATCGATTATTGACTTTGTAGCTGGCTTTGGTGCCTTGGACATGAGCTAGGACCTTAAGATTCTGTATGATAGAAGGACTAGCAGCCGAGTTGTACGGGAGAATGTGAAAAGTGTTCATATGTAGTAAAAACCCGAGAAATCCATACGTTTTCGTCATTGGTTATCGATTCGTCTTAAAGCCAGATCGTCACATTGGCTGCTCTTCTCTCTGAAACGGTTGTACTTATCGTCTGCAAAGCTATGTCGCGTGCTGCGGCATGTGAAGACACTAAAAGCACCATAGTAGAACACAGATGAAGGTTCTAAGTTGATGTAATAGCTAGTAAGAGGTAGTACAATTCAAGTTTTAGGTATCGATTATTGACTTTTTAGCTGGCTTTGGTGCCTTGGACATGAACTAGGACCCTAAGAATCTGCATGAAAGGAGGACTGGCAGCCGAGATGCACGGGACTATGTGTAAAGTTTTCATATGTAGTAAAAACCTGAGAAATCCGTCCATTTTCGTAATATGTAATCGAATCGACTTAAAACCGGATCGTGACATTGGCCGCTCTTCTCTCTGAAACGGTTGTACTTATCGTCTGCAAAGCTATGTTGCGTGCTGCGGTATGCGGAGACACTAAAATCACCATAGTAGAACACAGATAAAGCTTCTATGTTGATGTAATAGCTAGTAAGGAGTAGTACAATTGGAATTTTAGATATCGATTATTGACTTTTTAGCTGGCTTTGGTGCCTTGGACATGAGCTATGACCTTACGAATCTGCATGAGAGGAGGACTAGCAGAAAAGTTGCACGGGAAAATGTGAAATGTGTTAATATGTAGTTTTAACCTGAGAAATCCGTCCGTTTTCATCTTTTGTTATCGAATCGACTTAAAGCCAGATCGTCACATTGTCCGCCCTTCTCTCTGAAACGGTTGTACTTATCGTCTGCAAATCTATGTCGTGTGCTGCGGTATGCGGAGACACTAAAAATACCATAGTAAAACACGGATGAAGTTTCTAAGTTGATGTAATAGCCAGTAAGAAGTAGTACAATTCAAGTTTTACTTATCGATTATTGACTTTAAGCTGGCTTTGGTGCCTTGGACATGAGCTAGGACCTTAAGATTCTGCATGAAAGGAGGACTAGCAGCCGAGTTGCACGGGAGAATGTGAAAAGTGTTCATATGAGTAAAAACCTGTGAAATCCGTCCGTTTTCGTCATTTGTTATCAAATCGACTTAAAGCCAGATCGTCACATTGGCCGCTCTCCTCTCTGAAACGGTTGTACTTATCGTCTGCAAAGCTATGTCGCGTGCTGCGGTATGTAGAGACACTAAATGCACCATAGTAGAACACAGATGAAGCTTCTAAGTTGATGTAATAGCCAGTAAGAAATAGTACAATTCAAGTTTAAGTTATCGACTATTGACTTTGTAGCTGGCTTTGGTGCCTTGGACATGAGCTAGGACCTTAAGATTCTGCATGAAAGGAGGACTAGCAGCCGAGTTGCACGGGAGAATGTGAAAAGTGCTCATATGTAGTAAAAACCTGAGAAGTCCGTCCGTTTTGTCATTTGTTATCGAATCGACTTTAAGCCAGATCGTCACATTGGCCGCTCTTCTCTCCGAAACGGTTGTACTTATCGTCTGAAAGCTATGTCGCGTGCTGCGGTATGCGGAGACACTAAAAGCACCATAGTAGAACACAGATGAAGCTTCTAAGATGATGTAATAGCCAGTAAGAATTAGTACAATACCAGTTTTAGGTATCGATTATTGACTTTTTAGCTGGCTTTGGTGCCTTGGACATGAGCTAGGACCTTAAGATTCTGCATGAAAGGAGGACTAGCAGCCGAATTGCACGGGAGAATGTGAAAAGTGTTCATATGTAATAAAAACCTGAGAAATCCGTCCGTTTTCGTCAGTTGTTATCGAATCGACTTAAAGCCAGATCGTCACATTGGCCGCTCTTCTCTCTGAAACGGTTGTACTTATCGTCTGCAAAGCTATGTCACATGCTGTGTTATGCGGAGACACTAAAATCACCATAGTAGGACACAGATGAAGCTTCTAAGTTGATGTAATAGCCAGTAAGAAGTGGTACAAATCAAATTTTAGGTATCGATTATTGACTTTTTAGCTGGCATTGGTGCCTTGGACATGAGATAGAACCTTAAGAATCTGCATGAAAGGGGGACTAGCAGCCGAGTTGCACGGGAGAATGTGAAAAGTGTTCATATGTAGTAAAAACCTGAGAAAACCGTCCGTTTTCGTCATTTGTTATCGAATCGACTTAAAGCCAGATCGTCACATTGGCCGCTCTTCTCTCCGAAACGGTTGTACTTATCGTCTGAAAGGTATGTCGCGTGCTGCGGTATGCAGAGACACTAAAAGGACCATAGTAGAACACAGATGAAGCTTCTAAGATGATGTAACAGCCAGTACGAATTAGTACAATACCAGTTTTAGGTATCGATTATTGACTTTTTAGCTGGCTTTGGTGCCTTGGACATGAGCTAGGACCTTAAGATTCTGCATGAAAGGAGGACTAGCAGCCGATTTGAACGGGAGAATGTGAAAAGTGTTCATATGTAGTAAAAACCTGTGAAATCCGTCCGTTTTCGTCATTTGTTATCGAATCGACTTAAAGCCAGATCGTCACATTTGCCGCTCTTCTCTCTGAAACGGTTGTACTTATCGTCTGCAAAGCTATGTCGCAGTGCTGCGGTAGGTGGAGACTCTAAAAGCACCATAGCAGAACACAGATGAAGCTACTAAGTTGATGTAATAGCCAGTAAGAAGTAGTACAACTCAAGTTTTAGATATCGATTATTGACTTTTTAGCTGGCTTTGGTGCCTTGGACATGAGCTAGGACCATAAGATTCGGCATGAAAGGAGGACTAGCAGCCGAGTTGCACGGGAGAATGTGAAAAGTGTTCATATGTAGTAAAAACCTGAGAAATCCGTCCGTTTTCGTCATTTGTTATCGAAACGACTTAAAGCCAGATCGTCACATTGGCCGCTCTTCTCTCTGAAACGGTTGTACTTATCGTCTGCAAAGCTATGTCACATGCTGTGGTATGCGGAGACACTAAAATCACCATAGTAGGACACAGATGAAGCTTCTAAGTTGATGTAATAGCAAGTAAGAAGTGATACAATTCAAGTTTTAGGTATCGATTATTGACTTTTTAGCTGGCTTTGGTGCCTTGGACATGAGCTATGTCCTTACGAATCTGCATGAGAGGAGGACTAGCAGAAAAGTTGCACGGGAGAATGTGAAAAGTGTTAATATGTAGTTTTAACCTGAGAAATCCGTCCGTTTTCATCTTTTGTTATCGAATCGACTTAAAGCCAGATCGTCACATTGGCCGCTCTTCTCTCTGAAACGTTTGTACTTATCGTCTGCAAAGCTATGTCGCGTGCTGCGGTATGTGGAGACACTAAAAGCACCATAGTAGAACACAGATGAAGCTTCTAAGTTGATGTAATAGCTAGTAAGAAGTGGTACAATTCAAGTTTTAGGTATCGATTATTGACTTTTTAGCTGGCTTTGGTGCCTTGGACATGAGATAGGACCTTAAGAATCTGCATGAAAGGGGGACTAGCAGCCGAGTTGCACGGGAGAATGTGAAAAGTGTTCATATGTAGTAAAAACCTGAGAAACCCGTCCGTTTTCGTCATTTGTTATCGAATCGACTTAAAGCCAGATCGTCACATTGGCCGCTCTTCTCTCCGAAACGGTTGTACTTATCGTCTGAAAGGTATGTCGCGTGCTGCGGTATGCAGAGACACTAAAAGGACCATAGTAGAACACAGATGAAGCTTCTAAGATGATGTAACAGCCAGTACGAATTAGTACAATACCAGTTTTAGGTATCGATTATTGACTTTTTAGCTGGCTCTGGTGCCTTGGACATGAGCTAGGACCTTAAGATTCTGCATGAAAAAAGGACTAGCAGCCGATTTGAACGGGAGAATGTGAAAAGTGTTCATATGTAGTAAAAACCTGTGAAATCCGTCCGTTTTCGTCATTTGTTATCGAATCGACTTAAAGCCAGATCGTCACATTTGCCGCTCTTCTCTCTGAAACGGTTGTACTTATCGTCTGCAAAGCTATGTCGCAGTGCTGCGGTATGTGGAGACTCTAAAAGCACCATAGCAGAACACAGATGAAGCTACTAAGTTGATGTAATAGCCAGTAAGAAGTAGTACAACTCTAGTTTTAGATATCGATTATTGACTTTTTAGCTGGCTTTGGTGCCTTGGACATGAGCTAGGACCATAAGATTCGGCATGAAAGGAGGACTAGCAGCCGAGTTGCACGGGAGAATGTGAAAAGTGTTCATATGTAGTAAAAACCTGAGAAATCCGTCCGTTTTCGTCATTTGTTATCGAATCGACTTAAAGCCAGATCGTCACATGGGCCGCTCTTCTCTCTGAAACGGTTGTACTTATCGTCTGCAAAGCTATGTCGCGTGCTGCGGTATGCGGAGACACTAAAAGCACCATAGTAGAACACAGATGAAGCTTCTAATATGATGTAATATAGAGTAAGAAGTAGTACAATTCAAGTTTTAGGTATCGATTATTGACTTTTTAGCTGGCTTTGGTGCCTTGGACATGAGCTATGACCTTACGAATCTGCATGAGAGGAGGACTAGCAGAAAAGTTGCACGGGAAAATGTGAAATGTGTTAATATGTAGTTTTAACCTGAGAAATCCGTCCGTTTTCATCTTTTGTTATCGAATCGACTTAAAGCCAGATCGTCACATTGTCCGCCCTTCTCTCTGAAACGGTTGTACTTATCGTCTGCAAATCTATGTCGTGTGCTGCGGTATGCGGAGACACTAAAAATACCATAGTAAAACACGGATGAAGCTTCTAAGTTGATGTAATAGCCAGTAAGAAGTAGTACAACTCAAGTTTTACTTATCGATAATTGACTTTAAGCTGGCTTTGGTGCCTTGGACATGAGCTAGGACCTTAAGATTCTGCATGAAAGGAGGACTAGCAGCCGAGTTGCACGGGAGAATGTGAAAAGTGTTCATATGTAGTAAAAACCTGTGAAATCCGTCCGTTTTCGTCATTTGTTATCGAATCGACTTAAAGCCAGATCGTCACATTTGCCGCTCTTCTCTCTGAAACGGTTGTACTTATCGTCTGCAAAGCTATGTCGCAGTGCTGCGGTATGTGGAGACTCTAAAAGCACCATAGCAGAACACAGATGAAGCTACTAAGTTGATGTAATAGCCAGTAAGAAGTAGTACAACTCAAGTTTTAGATATCGATTATTGACTTTTTAGCTGGCTTTGGTGCCTTGGACATGAGCTAGGACCATAAGATTCGGCATGAAAGGAGGACTAGCAGCCGAGTAGCACGGGAGAATGTGAAAAGTGTTCATATGTAGTAAAAACCTGTGAAATCCGTCCGTTTTCGTCATTTGTTATCAAATCGACTTAAAGCCAGATCGTCACATTGGCCGCTCTCCTCTCTCAAACGGTTGTACTTATCGTCTGCAAAGCTATGTCGCGTGCTGCGGTATGTAGAGACACTAAATGCACCATAGTAGAACACAGATGAAGCTTCTAAGTTGATGTAATAGCCAGTAAGAAATAGTACAATTCAAGTTTAAGGTATCGATTATTGACTTTGTAGCTGGCTTTGGTGCCTTGGACATGAGCTAGGACCTTAAGATTCTGTATGATAGAAGGACTAGCAGCCGAGTTGTACGGGAGAATGTGAAAAGTGTTCATATGTAGTAAAAACCCGAGAAATCCATACGTTTTCGTCATTGGTTATCGATTCGTCTTAAAGCCAGATCGTCACATTGGCTGCTCTTCTCTCTGAAACGGTTGTACTTATCGTCTGCAAAGCTATGTCGCGTGCTGCGGCATGTGAAGACACTAAAAGCACCATAGTAGAACACAGATGAAGGTTCTAAGTTGATGTAATAGCTAGTAAGAGGTAGTACAATTCAAGTTTTAGGTATCGATTATTGACTTTTTAGCTGGCTTTGGTGCCTTGGACATGAACTAGGACCCTAAGAATCTGCATGAAAGGAGGACTGGCAGCCGAGATGCACGGGACTATGTGTAAAGTTTTCATATGTAGTAAAAACCTGAGAAATCCGTCCATTTTCGTAATATGTAATCGAATCGACTTAAAACCGGATCGTGACATTGGCCGCTCTTCTCTCTGAAACGGTTGTACTTATCGTCTGCAAAGCTATGTTGCGTGCTGCGGTATGCGGAGACACTAAAATCACCATAGTAGAACACAGATGAAGCTTCTATGTTGATGTAATAGCTAGTAAGGAGTAGTACAATTGGAATTTTAGATATCGATTATTGACTTTTTAGCTGGCTTTGGTGCCTTGGACATGAGCTATGACCTTACGAATCTGCATGAGAGGAGGACTAGCAGAAAAGTTGCACGGGAAAATGTGAAATGTGTTAATATGTAGTTTTAACCTGAGAAATCCGTCCGTTTTCATCTTTTGTTATCGAATCGACTTAAAGCCAGATCGTCACATTGTCCGCCCTTCTCTCTGAAACGGTTGTACTTATCGTCTGCAAATCTATGTCGTGTGCTGCGGTATGCGGAGACACTAAAAATACCATAGTAAAACACGGATGAAGTTTCTAAGTTGATGTAATAGCCAGTAAGAAGTAGTACAATTCAAGTTTTACTTATCGATTATTGACTTTAAGCTGGCTTTGGTGCCTTGGACATGAGCTAGGACCTTAAGATTCTGCATGAAAGGAGGACTAGCAGCCGAGTTGCACGGGAGAATGTGAAAAGTGTTCATATGAGTAAAAACCTGTGAAATCCGTCCGTTTTCGTCATTTGTTATCAAATCGACTTAAAGCCAGATCGTCACATTGGCCGCTCTCCTCTCTGAAACGGTTGTACTTATCGTCTGCAAAGCTATGTCGCGTGCTGCGGTATGTAGAGACACTAAATGCACCATAGTAGAACACAGATGAAGCTTCTAAGTTGATGTAATAGCCAGTAAGAAATAGTACAATTCAAGTTTAAGTTATCGACTATTGACTTTGTAGCTGGCTTTGGTGCCTTGGACATGAGCTAGGACCTTAAGATTCTGCATGAAAGGAGGACTAGCAGCCGAGTTGCACGGGAGAATGTGAAAAGTGCTCATATGTAGTAAAAACCTGAGAAGTCCGTCCGTTTTGTCATTTGTTATCGAATCGACTTTAAGCCAGATCGTCACATTGGCCGCTCTTCTCTCCGAAACGGTTGTACTTATCGTCTGAAAGCTATGTCGCGTGCTGCGGTATGCGGAGACACTAAAAGCACCATAGTAGAACACAGATGAAGCTTCTAAGATGATGTAATAGCCAGTAAGAATTAGTACAATACCAGTTTTAGGTATCGATTATTGACTTTTTAGCTGGCTTTGGTGCCTTGGACATGAGCTAGGACCTTAAGATTCTGCATGAAAGGAGGACTAGCAGCCGAATTGCACGGGAGAATGTGAAAAGTGTTCATATGTAATAAAAACCTGAGAAATCCGTCCGTTTTCGTCAGTTGTTATCGAATCGACTTAAAGCCAGATCGTCACATTGGCCGCTCTTCTCTCTGAAACGGTTGTACTTATCGTCTGCAAAGCTATGTCACATGCTGTGTTATGCGGAGACACTAAAATCACCATAGTAGGACACAGATGAAGCTTCTAAGTTGATGTAATAGCCAGTAAGAAGTGGTACAAATCAAATTTTAGGTATCGATTATTGACTTTTTAGCTGGCATTGGTGCCTTGGACATGAGATAGGACCTTAAGAATCTGCATGAAAGGGGGACTAGCAGCCGAGTTGCACGGGAGAATGTGAAAAGTGTTCATATGTAGTAAAAACCTGAGAAAACCGTCCGTTTTCGTCATTTGTTATCGAATCGACTTAAAGCCAGATCGTCACATTGGCCGCTCTTCTCTCCGAAACGGTTGTACTTATCGTCTGAAAGGTATGTCGCGTGCTGCGGTATGCAGAGACACTAAAAGGACCATAGTAGAACACAGATGAAGCTTCTAAGATGATGTAACAGCCAGTACGAATTAGTACAATACCAGTTTTAGGTATCGATTATTGACTTTTTAGCTGGCTTTGGTGCCTTGGACATGAGCTAGGACCTTAAGATTCTGCATGAAAGGAGGACTAGCAGCCGATTTGAACGGGAGAATGTGAAAAGTGTTCATATGTAGTAAAAACCTGTGAAATCCGTCCGTTTTCGTCATTTGTTATCGAATCGACTTAAAGCCAGATCGTCACATTTGCCGCTCTTCTCTCTGAAACGGTTGTACTTATCGTCTGCAAAGCTATGTCGCAGTGCTGCGGTAGGTGGAGACTCTAAAAGCACCATAGCAGAACACAGATGAAGCTACTAAGTTGATGTAATAGCCAGTAAGAAGTAGTACAACTCAAGTTTTAGATATCGATTATTGACTTTTTAGCTGGCTTTGGTGCCTTGGACATGAGCTAGGACCATAAGATTCGGCATGAAAGGAGGACTAGCAGCCGAGTTGCACGGGAGAATGTGAAAAGTGTTCATATGTAGTAAAAACCTGAGAAATCCGTCCGTTTTCGTCATTTGTTATCGAAACGACTTAAAGCCAGATCGTCACATTGGCCGCTCTTCTCTCTGAAACGCTTGTACTTATCGTCTGCAAAGCTATGTCGCGTGCTGCGGTATGCGGAGACACTAAAAGCACCATAGTAGAACACAGATGAAGCTTCTAATATGATGTAATAGAGAGTAAGAAGTAGTACAATTCAAGTTTTAGGTATCGATTATTGACTTTTTAGCTGGCTTTGGTGCCTTGGACATGAGCTATGACCTTACGAATCTGCATGAGAGGAGGACTACCAGAAAAGTTGCACGGGAAAATGTGAAATGTGTTAATATGTAGTTTTAACCTGAGAAATCCGTCCGTTTTCATCTTTTGTTATCGAATCGACTTAAAGCCAGATCGTCACATTGTCCGCCCTTCTCTCTGAAACGGTTAACTTATCGTCTGCAAATCTATGTCGTGTGCTGCGGTATGCGGAGACACTAAAAATACCATAGTAAAACACGGATGAAGCTTCTAAGTTGATGTAATAGCCAGTAAGAAGTAGTACAATTCAAGTTTTACTTATCGATTATTGACTTTAAGCTGGCTTTGGTGCTTTGGACATGAGCTAGGACCTTAAGATTCTGCATGAAAGGAGGACTAGCAGCCGAGTTGCACGGGAGAATGTGAAAAGTGTTCATATGTAGTAAAAACCTGTGAAATCCGTCCGTTTTCGTCATTTGTTATCGAATCGACTTAAAGCCAGATCATCACATTTGCCGCTCTTCTCTCTGAAACGGTTGTACTTATCGTCTGCAAAGCTATGTCGCAGTGCTGCGGTATGTGGAGACTCTAAAAGCACCATAGCAGAACACAGATGAAGCTACTAAGTTGATGTAATAGCCAGTAAGAAGTAGTACAACTCAAGTTTTAGATATCGATTATTGACTTTTTAGCTGGCTTTGGTGCCTTGGACATGAGCTAGGACCATAAGATTCGGCATGAAAGGAGGACTAGCAGCCGAGTAGCACGGGAGAATGTGAAAAGTGTTCATATGTAGTAAAAACCTGTGAAATCCGTCCGTTTTCGTCATTTGTTATCGAATCGACTTATGGCCAGATCGTCACATTGGCCGCTCTCCTCTCTGAAACGGTTGTACTTATCGTCTGCAAAGCTATGTCGCGTGCTGCGGTATGTAGAGACACTAAATGCACCATAGTAGAACACAGATGAAGCTTCTAAGTTGATTTAATAGCCAGTAAGAAATAGTACAATTCAAGTTTAAGGTATCGATTATTGACTTTGTAGCTGGCTTTGGTGCCTTGGACATGAGCTAGGACCTTAAGATTCTGTATGATAGAAGGACTAGCAGCCGAGTTGTACGGGAGAATGTGAAAAGTGTTCATATGTAATAAAAACCTGAGAAATCCGTACGTTTTCGTCATTGGTTATCGATTCGTCTTAAAGCCAGATCGTCACATTGGCTGCTCTTCTCTCAGAAACGGTTGTACTTATCGTCTGCAAAGCTATGTCGCGTGCTGCGGCATGTGGAGACACTAAAAGCACCATAGTAGAACACAGATGAAGGTTCTAAGTTGATGTAATAGCTAGTAAGAGGTAGTACAATTCAAGTTTTAGGTATCGATTATTGACTTTTTAGCTGGCTTTGGTGCCTTGGACATGAACTAGGACCTTAAGAATCTCCATGAAAGGAGGACTAGCAGCCGAGATGCACGGGACTATGTGAAAAGTTTTCATATGTAGTAAAAACCTGAGAAATCCGTCCATTTTCGTAATATGTAATCGAATCGATTTAAAACCGGATCGTGACATTGGCCGCTCTTCTCTCTGAAACGGTTGTACTTATCGTCTGCAAAGCTATGTCGCGTGCTGCGGTATGCGGAGACACTAAAATCACCATAGTAGAACACAGATGAAGCTTCTAAGTTGATGTAATAGCTAGTAAGAAGTAGTACAATTGGAATTTTAGATATCGATTATTGACTTTTTAGCTGGCTTTGGTGCCTTGGACATGAGCTAGGACCTTAAGATTCTGCATGAAAGGAGGACTAGCAGCCGAGTTGCACGGGAGAATGTGAAAAGTGTTCATATGTAGTAAAAACCTGAGAAGTCCGTCCGTTTTGTCATTTGTTATCGAATCGACTTAAAGCCAGATCGTCACATTGGCCGCTCTTCTCTCCGAAACGGTTGTACTTATCGTCAGAAAGCTATGTCGCGTGCTGCGGTATGCGGAGACACTAAAAGCACCATAGTGGAACACAGATGAAGCTTCTAAGATGATGTAATAGCCAGTAAGAATTAGTACAATACCAGTTTTAGGTATCGATTATTGACTTTTTAGCTGTCTTTGGTGCCTTGGACATGAGCTAGGACCTTAAGATTCTGCATGAAAGGAGGACTAGCAGCCGAATTGCACGGGAGAATGTGAAAAGTGTTCATATGTAATAAAAACCTGAGAGATCCGTCCGTTTTCGTCATTTGTTATCGAATCGACTTAATGCCAGATCGTCACATTGGCCGCTCTTCTCTCTGAAACGGTTGTACTTATCGTCTGCAAAGCTATGTCACATGCTGTGGTATGCGGAGACACTAAAATCACCATAGTAGGACACAGATGAAGCTTCTAAGTTGATGTAACAGCCAGTAAGAAGTGGTACAATTCAAGTTTTAGGTATCGATTATTGACTTTTTAGCTGGCTTTGGTGCCTTGGACATGAGATAGGACCTTAAGAATCTGCATGAAAGGGGGACTAGCAGCCGAGTTGCACGGGAGAATGTGAAAAGTGTTCATATGTAGTAAAAACCTGAGAAACCCGTCCGTTTTCGTCATTTGTTATCGAATCGACTTAAAGCCAGATCGTCACATTGGCCGCTCTTCTCTCCGAAACGGTTGTACTTATCGTCTGAAAGGTATGTCGCGTGCTGCGGTATGTGGAGACACTAAAAGCACCATAGTAGAACACAGATGAAGCTTCTAAGATGATGTAACA
Source organism: Schistocerca gregaria (assembly GCF_023897955.1). Classification (NCBI taxonomy): domain Eukaryota; kingdom Metazoa; phylum Arthropoda; class Insecta; order Orthoptera; family Acrididae; genus Schistocerca; species Schistocerca gregaria. The sequence continues at coordinate 2,435,681 of NW_026061899.1, forward strand.
GCCAGTACGAATTAGTACAATACCAGTTTTAGGTATCGATTATTGACATTTTAGCTGGCTTTGGTGCCTTGGACATGAGCTAGGACCTTAAGATTCTGCATGAAAGGAGGACTAGCAGCCGATTTGAACGGGAGAATGTGAAAAGTGTTCATATGTAGTAAAAACCTGTGAAATCCGTCCGTTTTCGTCATTTGTTATCGAATCGACTTAAAGCCAGATCGTCACATTTGCCGCTCTTCTCTCTGAAACGGTTGTACTTATCGTCTGCAAAGCTATGTCGCAGTGCTGCGGTATGTGGAGACTCTAAAAGCACCATAGCAGAACACAGATGAAGCTACTAAGTTGATGTAATAGCCAGTAAGAAGTAGTACAACTCAAGTTTTAGATATCGATTATTGACTTTTTAGCTGGCTTTGGTGCCTTGGACATTAGCTAGGACCATAAGATTCGGCATGAAAGGAGGACTAGCAGCCGAGTTGCACGGGAGAATGTGAAAAGTGTTCATATGTAGTAAAAACCTGAGAAATCCGTCCGTTTTCGTCATTTGTTATCGAATCGACTTAAAGCCAGATCGTCACATTGGCCGCTCTTCTCTCTGAAACGGTTGTACTTATCGTCTGCAAAGCTATGTCGCGTGCTGCGGTATGCGGAGACACTAAAAGCACCATAGTAGAACACAGATGAAGCTTCTAATATGATGTAATAGAGAGTAAGAAGTAGTACAATTCGCGTTTTAGGTATCGATTATTGACTTTTTAGCTGGCTTTGGTGCCTTGGACATGAGCTATGACCTTACGAATCTGCATGAGAGGAGGACTAGCAGGAAAGTTGCACGGGAAAATGTGAAATGTGTTAATATGTAGTTTTAACCTGAGAAATCCGTCCGTTTTCATCTTTTGTTATCGAATCGACTTAAAGCCAGATCGTCACATTGTCCGCTCTTCTCTCTGAAACGGTTGTACTTATCGTCTGCAAAGCTATGTCGCAGTGCTGCGGTATGTGGAGACTCTAAAAGCACCATAGCAGAACACAGATGAAGCTACTAAGTTGATGTAATAGCCAGTAAGAAGTAGTACAATTCAAGTTTAAGGTATCGATTATTGACTTTGTAGCTGGCTTTGGTGCCTTGGACATGAGCTAGGACCTTAAGATTCTGTATGATAGAAGGACTAGCAGCCGAGTTGTACGGGAGAATGTGAAAAGTGTTCATATGTAGTAAAAACCTGAGAAATCCATACGTTTTCGTCATTGGTTATCGAATCGTCTTAAAGCCAGATCGTCACATTGGCCGCTCTTCTCTCTGAAACGGTTGTACTTATCGTCTGCAAAGCTATGTCGCGTGCTGCGGTATGTGGAGACACTAAAATCACCTTAGTAGGACACAGATGAAGCTTCTAAGTTGATGTAATAGCCAGTAAGAAGTAGTACAATTCAAGTTTTAGGTATCGATTATTGACTTTTTAGCTGGCTTTGGTGCCTTGGACATGAGCTAGGACCCTAAGAATCTGCATGAGAGGGAGACTAGCAGAAAAGTTGCACGGGAGAATGTGAAATGTGCTCATATGTAGTATTAACCTGAGAAATCCATCCGTTTTCGTCTTTTGTTATCGAGTCGACTAAAGGCCAGATCGTAACATTGTCCGCCCTTCTCTCTGAAACGGCTGTACTTATCGTCTGAAAGCTATGTCGCGTGCTGCGGTATGTGGAGACACTAAAAGCACCATAGTAGAACACAGATGAAGCTTCTAAGTTGATGTAATAGCCAGTAAGAAGTAGTACAATTCCAGTTTTAGGTATCGATTATTGACTTTTTAACTGGCTTTGGTGCCTTGGACATGAGCTAGGACCTTAAGATTCTGCATGAAAGCAGGACTAGCAGCCGAGTTGCACTGGAGAATGTGAAAAGTGTTCATATGGAGTAAAAACCTGAGATATCCGTCCGTTTTCGTCGTTTGTTATCGAATCGACTTAAAGCCTGATCGTCACATTGGGCGCTCTTCTCTCTGAAACGGTTGCACTTATCGTCTGCAAAGCTATGTCGCGTGCTGCAGTATGCGGAGACACTAAAAGCAGCATAGTAGAACACAGATGAAGCTTCTAAGTTGATGTAATAGCTAGTAAGAAGTAGTACAATTGAAATTTTAGATATCGATTATTGACTTTTTAGCTGGCTTTGGTGCCTTGGACATGAGCTAGGACCTTAAGATTCTGCATGAAAGGAGGACTAGCAGCCGAGTTGCACGGGAGAAAGTGAAAAGTGTTCATATGTAGTAAAAACCTGAGAAATCCGTACGTTTACGTCATTGGTTATCGAATCGTCTTAAAGCCATATCGTCACATTGGCCGCTCTTCTCTCTGAAACGGTTGTACTTATCGTCTGCAAAGCTATGTAGAGTGCTGCGGTATGTGGAGACACTAAAATCACCATAGTAGAACACAGATGAAGCTTCTAAGTTGATGTAATAGCCAGTAAGAAGTAGTACAATTCAAGATTTGGGCATCGATTATTGACTTTTTAGCTGGCTTTGGTGCCTTGGACATGAGCTAGGACCTTAAGATTCGGCATGAAAGGAGGACTAGCAGTCGAGTTGCACGGGAGAATGTGAAATGTGTTCATATGTAGTAAAAACCTGAGAAATCCGTTCGTTTTCGTCATTTGTTATCGAATCGACTTAAAGCCAGATCGTCACATTGGCCGCTCTTCTCTCTGAAACGGTTGTACTTATCGTCTGCAAAGCTATGTCACATGCTGTGGTATGCGGAGACACTAAAATCACCATAGTAGGACACAGATGAAGCTTCTAAGTTGATGTAATAGCAAGTAAGAAGTGATACAATTCAAGTTTTAGGTATCGATTATTGACTTTTTAGCTGGCTTTGGTGCCTTGGACATGAGCTATGTCCTTACGAATCTGCATGAGAGGAGGACTAGCAGAAAAGTTGCACGGGAGAATGTGAAAAGTGTTAATATGTAGTTTTAACCTGAGAAATCCGTCCGTTTTCATCTTTTGTTATCGAATCGACTTAAAGCCAGATCGTCACATTGGCCGCTCTTCTCTCTGAAACCTTTGTACTTATCGTCTGCAAAGCTATGTCGCGTGCTGCGGTATGTGGAGACACTAAAAGCACCATAGTAGAACACAGATGAAGCTTCTAAGTTGATGTAATAGCTAGTAAGAAGTGGTACAATTCAAGTTTTAGGTATCGATTATTGACTTTTTAGCTGGCTTTGGTGCCTTGGACATGAGATAGGACCTTAAGAATCTGCATGAAAGGGGGACTAGCAGCCGAGTTGCACAGGAGAATGTGAAAAGTGTTCATATGTAGTAAAAACCTGAGAAACCCGTCCGTTTTCATCATTTGTTATCGAATCGACTTAAAGCCAGATCGTCACATTGGCCGCTCTTCTCTCTGAAACGGTTGTACTTATCGTCTGCAAAGCTATGTCACATGCTGTGGTATGCAGAGACACTAAAATCACCATAGTAGGACACAGATGAAGCTTCTAATATGATGTAATATAGAGTAAGAAGTAGTACAATTCAAGTTTTAGGTATCGATTATTGACTTTTTAGCTGGCTTTGGTGCCTTGGACATGAGCTATGACCTTACGAATCTGCATGAGAGGAGGACTAGCAGAAAAGTTGCACGGGAAAATGTGAAATGTGTTAATATGTAGTTTTAACCTGAGAAATCCGTCCGTTTTCATCTTTTGTTATCGAATCGACTTAAAGCCAGATCGTCACATTGTCCGCCCTTCTCTCTGAAACGGTTGTACTTATCGTCTGCAAATCTATGTCGTGTGCTGCGGTATGCGGAGACACTAAAAATACCATAGTAAAACACGGATGAAGCTTCTAAGTTGATGTAATAGCCAGTAAGAAGTAGTACAACTCAAGTTTTACTTATCGATTATTGACTTTACGCTGGCTTTGGTGCCTTGGACATGAGCTAGGACCTTAAGATTCTACATGAAAGGAGGACTAGCAGCCGAGTTGCACGGGAGAATGTGAAAAGTGTTCATATGTAGTAAAAACCTGAGAAATCCATAGGTTTTCGTCATTGGTTATCGATTCGTCTTAAAGCCAGATCGTCACATTGGCTGCTCTTCTCTCTGAAACGGTTGTACTTATCGTCTGCAAAGCTATGTCGCGTGCTGCGGCATGTGGAGACACTAAAAGCACCATAGTAGAACACAGATGAAGGTTCTAAGTTGATGTAATAGCTAGTAAGAGGTAGTACAATTCAAGTTTTAGGTATCGATTATTGACTTTTTAACTGGCTTTGGTGCCTTGGACATGAACTAGGACCTTAAGAATCTGCATGAAAGGAGGACTGGCAGCCGAGATGCACGGGACTATGTGTAAAGTTTTCATATGTAGTAAAAACCTGAGAAATCCGTCCATCTTCGTAATATGTAATCGAATCGACTTAAAACCGGATCGTGACATTGGCCGCTCTTCTCTCTGAAACGGTTGTACTTATCGTCTGCAAAGCTATGTCGCGTGCTTCGGTATGCGGAGACACTAAAATCACCATAGTAGAACACAGATGAAGCTTCTATGTTGATGTAATAGCTAGTAAGGAGTAGTACAATTGGAATTTTAGATATCGATTATTGACTTTTTAGCTGTCTTTCGTGCCTTGGACATGAGCTAGGACCTTAAGATTCTGCATGAAAGGAGGACTAGCAGCCGAGTTGCACGGGAGAATGTGAAAAGTGCTCATATGTAGTAAAAACCTGAGAAGTCCGTCCGTTTTGTCATTTGTTATCGAATCGACTTAAAGCCAGATCGTCACATTGGCCGCTCTTCTCTCCGAAACGGTTGTACTTATCGTCTGAAAGCTATGTCGCGTGCTGCGGTATGCGGAGACACTAAAAGCACCATAGTAGAACACAGATGAAGCTTCTAAGATGATGTAATAGCCAGTAAGAATTAGTACAATACCAGTTTTAGGTATCGATTATTGACTTTTTAGCTGGCTTTGGTGCCTTGGACATGAGCTAGGACCTTAAGATTCTGCATGAAAGGAGGACTAGCAGCCGAATTGCACGGGAGAATGTGAAAAGTGTTCATATGTAATAAAAACCTGAGAAATCCGTCCGTTTTCGTCATTTGTTATCGAATCGACTTAAAGCCTGATCGTCACATTGGCCGCTCTTCTCTCTGAAACGGTTGTACTTATCGTCTGCAAAGCTATGTCACATGCTGTGGTATGCGGAGACACTAAAATCACCATAGTAGGACACAGATGAAGCTTCTAAGTTGATGTAATAGCCAGTAAGAAGTGGTACAATTCATGTTTTAGGTACCGATTATTGACTTTTTTGCTGGCTTTGGTGCCTTGGACATGAGATAGGACCTTAAGAATCTGCATGAAAGGGGGACTAGCAGCCGAGTTGCACGGGAGAATGTGAAAAGTGTTCATATGTAGTAAAAACCTGAGAAATCCGTCCGTTTTCGTCATTTGTTATCGAATCGACTTAAAGCCAGATCGTCACATTGGCCGCTCTTCTCTCCGAAACGGTTGTACTTATCGTCTGAAAGCTATGTCGCGTGCTGCGGTATGCGGAGACACTAAAAGCACCATAGTAGAACACAGATGAAGCTTCTAAGATGATGTAATAGCCAGTAAGAATTAGTACAATTCAAGTTTTAGGTATCGATTATTGACTTTTTAGCTGGCTTTGGTGCCTTGGACATGAGCTAGGACCTTAAGATTCTGCATGAAAGGAGGAGTAGCAGCCGAATTGCATGGGAGAATGTGAAAAGTGTTCATATGTAATAAAAACCTGAGAAATCCGTCCGTTTTCGTCATTTGTTATCGAATCGACTTAAAGCCAGATCGTCACATTGGCCGCTCTTCTCTCTGAAACGGTTGTACTTATCGTCTGCAAAGCTATGTCACATGCTGTGGTATGCGGAGACACTAAAATCACCATAGTAGGACACAGATGAAGCTTCTAAGTTGATGTAATAGCCAGTAAGAAGTGGTACAATTCAAGTTTTAGGTATCGATTATTGACTTTTTAGCTGGCTTTGGTGCCTTGGACATGAGATAGGACCTTAAGAATCTGCATGAAAGGGGGACTAGCAGCCGAGTTGCACGGGAGAATGTGAAAAGTGTTCATATGTAGTAAAAACCTGAGAAACCCGTCCGTTTTCGTCATTTGTTATCGAATCGACTTAAAGCCAGATCGTCACATTGGCCGCTCTTCTCTCTGAAACGGTTGTACTTATCGTCTGCAAAGCTATGTCGCGTGCTGCGGTATGCGGAGACACTAAAAGCACCATAGTAGAACACAGATGAAGCTTCTAATATGATGTAATAGAGAGTAAGAAGTAGTACAATTCAAGTTTTAGGTATCGATTATTGACTTTTTAGCTGGCTTTGGTGCCTTGGACATGAGCTATGACCTTACGAATCTGCATGAGAGGAGGACTAGCAGAAAAGTTGCACGGGAAAATGTGAAATGTGTTAATATGTAGTTTTAACCTGAGAAATCCGTCCGTTTTCATCTTTTGTTATCGAATCGACTTAAAGGCAGATCGTCACATTGTCCGCCCTTCTCTCTGAAACGGTTGTACTTATCGTCTGCAAATCTATTTCGTGTGCTGCGGTATGCGGAGACACTAAAAATACCATAGTAAAACACGGATGAAGCTTCTAAGTTGATGTAATAGCCAGTAAGAAGTAGTACAATTCAAGTTTTACTTATCGATCATTGACTTTAAGCTGGCTTTGGTGCCTTGGACATGAGCTAGGACCTTAAGATTCTGCATGAAAGGAGGACTAGCAGCCGAGTTGCACGGGAGAATGTGAAAAGTGTTCATATGTAGTAAAAACCTGTGAAATCCGTCCGTGTTCGTCATTTGTTATCGAATCGACTTAAAGCCAGATCGTCACATTTGCCGCTCTTCTCTCTGAAACGGTTGTACTTATCGTCTGCAAAGCTATGTCGCAGTGCTGCGGTATGTGGAGACTCTAAATGCACCATAGCAGAACACAGATGAAGCTACTAAGTTGATGTAATAGCCAGTAAGAAGTAGTACAACTCAAGTTTTAGATATCGATTATTGACTTTTTAGCTGGCTTTGTTGCCTTGGACATGAGCTAGGACCATAAGATTCGGCATGAAAGGAGGACTAGCAGCCGAGTAGCACGGGAGAATGTGAAAAGTGTTCATATGTAGTAAAAACCTGTGAAATCCGTCCGTTTTCGTCATTTGTTATCAAATCGACTTAAAGCCAGATCGTAACATTGGCCGCTCTCCTCTCTGAAACGGTTGTACTTATCGTCTGCAAAGCTATGTCGCGTGCTGCGGTATGTAGAGACACTAAATGCACCATAGTAGAACACAGATGAAGCTTCTAAGTTGATGTAATAGCCAGTAAGAAATAGTACAATTCAAGTTTAAGGTATCGATTATTGACTTTGTAGCTGGCTTTGGTGCCTTGGACATGAGCTAGGACCTTAAGATTCTGTATGATAGAAGGACTAGCAGCCGAGTTGTACGGGAGAATGTGAAAAGTGTTCATATGTAGTAAAAACCTGAGAAATCCATACGTTTTCGTCATTGGTTATCGATTCGTCTTAAAGCCAGATCGTCACATTGGCTGCTCTTCTCTCTGAAACGGTTGTACTTATCGTCTGCAAAGCTATGTCGCGTGCTGCGGCATGTGAAGACACTAAAAGCACCATAGTAGAACACAGATGAAGGTTCTAAGTTGATGTAATAGCTAGTAAGAGGTAGTACAATTCAAGTTTTAGGTATCGATTATTGACTTTTTAGCTGGCTTTGGTGCCTTGGACATGAACTAGGACCTTAAGAATCTGCATGAAAGGAGGACTGGCAGCCGAGATGCACGGGACTATGTGAAAAGTTTTCATATGTAGTAAAAACCTGAGAAATCCGTCCATTTTCGTAATATGTAATCGAATCGACTTAAAACCGGATCGTGACATTGGCCGCTCTTCTCTCTGAAACGGTTGTACTTATCGTCTGCAAAGCTATGTCGCGTGCTGCGGCATGCGGAGATACTAAAATCACCATAGTAGAACACAGATGAAGCTTCTAAGTTGATGTAATAGCTAGTAAGAAGTAGTACAATTGGAATTTTAGATATCGATTATTGACTTTTTAGCTGTCTTTGGTGCCTTGGACATGAGCTAGGACCTTAAGATTCTGCATGAAAGGAGGACTAGCAGCCGAGTTGCACGGGAGAATGTGAAAAGTGCTCATATGTAGTAAAAACCTGAGAAGTCCGTCCGTTTTGTCATTTGTTATCGAATCGACTTAAAGCCAGATCGTCACATTGGCCGCTCTTCTCTCCGAAACGGTTGTACTTATCGTCTGAAAGCTATGTCGCGTGCTGCGGTATGCGGAGACACTAAAAGCACCATAGTAGAACACAGATGAAGCTTCTAAGATGATGTAATAGCCTGTAAGAATTAGTACAATACCAGTTTTAGGTATCGATTATTGACTTTTTAGCTGGCTTTGGTGCCTTGGACATGAGCTAGGACCTTAAGATTCTGCATGAAAGGAGGACTAGCAGCCGAATTGCACGGGAGAATGTGAAAAGTGTTCATATGTAATAAAAACCTGAGAAATCCGTCCGTTTTCGTCAGTTGTTATCGAATCGACTTAAAGCCAGATCGTCACATTGGCCGCTCTTCTCTCTGAAACGGTTGTACTTATCGTCTGCAAAGCTATGTCACATGCTGTGGTATGCGGAGACACTAAAATCACCATAGTAGGACACAGATGAAGCTTCTAAGTTGATGTAATAGCCAGTAAGAAGTGGTACAATTCAAGTTTTAGGTATCGATTATTGACTTTTTAGCTGGCTTTGGTGCCTTGGACATGAGATAGGACCTTAAGAATCTGCATGAAAGGGGGACTAGCAGCCGAGTTGCACGGGAAAATGTGAAAAGTGTTCATATGTAGTAAAAACCTGAGAAACCCGTCCGTTTTCGTCATTTGTTATCGAATCGACTTAAAGCCAGATCGTCACATTGGCCGCTCTTCTCTCCGAAACGGTTGTACTTATCGTCTGAAAGGTATGTCGCGTGCTGCGGTATGCAGAGACACTAAAAGGACCATAGTAGAACACAGATGAAGCTTCTAAGATGATGTAACAGCCAGTACGAATTAGTACAATACCAGTTTTAGGTATCGATTATTGACTTTTTAGCTGGCTTTGGTGCCTTGGACATGAGCTAGGACCTTAAGATTCTGCATGAAAGGAGGACTAGCAGCCGATTTGAACGGGAGAATGTGAAAAGTGTTCATATGTAGTAAAAACCTGTGAAATCCGTCCGTTTTCGTCATTTGTTATCGAATCGACTTAAAGCCAGATCGTCACATTTGCCGCTCTTCTCTCTGAAACGGTTGTACTTATCGTCTGCAAAGCTATGTCGCAGTGCTGCGGTATGTGGAGACTCTAAAAGCACCATTGCAGAACACAGATGAAGCTACTAAGTTGATGTAATAGCCAGTAAGAAGTAGTACAACTCAAGTTTTAGATATCGATTATTGACTTTTTAGCTGGCTTTGGTGCCTTGGACATGAGCTAGGACCATAAGATTCGGCATGAAAGGAGGACTAGCAGCCGAGTTGCACGGGAGAATGTGAAAAGTGTTCATATGTAGTAAAAACCTGAGAAATCCGTTCGTTTTCGTCATTTGTTATCGAATCGACTTAAAGCCAGATCGTCACATTGGCCGCTCTTCTCTCTGAAACGGTTGTACTTATCGTCTGCAAAGCTATGTCGCGTGCTGCGGTATGCGGAGACACTAAAAGCACCATAGTAGAACACAGATGAAGCTTCTAATATGATGTAATAGAGAGTAAGAAGTAGTACAATTCAAGTTTTAGGTATCGATTATTGACTTTTTAGCTGGCTTTGGTGCCTTGGACATGAGCTATGACCTTACGAATCTGCATGAGAGAAGGACTAGCAGAAAAGTTGCACGGGAAAATGTGAAATGTGTTAATATGTAGTTTTAACCTGAGAAATCCGTCCGTTTTCATCTTTTGTTATCGAATCGACTTAAAGCCAGATCGTCACATTGTCCGCCCTTCTCTCTGAAACGGTTGTACTTATCGTCTGCAAATCTATGTCGTGTGCTGCGGTATGCGGAGACACTGAAAATACCATAGTAAAACACGGATGAAGCTTCTAAATTGATGTAATAGCCAGTAAGAAGTAGTACAATTCAAGTTTTACTTATCGATTATTGACTTTAAGCTGGCTTTGGTGCCTTGGACATGAGCTAGGACCTTAAGATTCTGCATGAAAGGAGGACTAGCAGCCGAGTTGCACGGGAGAATGTGAAAAGTGTTCATATGTAGTAAAAACCTGTGAAATCCGTCCGTTTTCGTCATTTGTTATCGAATCGACTTAAAGCCAGATCATCACATTTGCCGCTCTTCTCTCTGAAACGGTTGTACTTATCGTCTGCAAAGCTATGTCGCAGTGCTGCGGTATGTGGAGACTCTAAAAGCACCATAGCAGAACACAGATGAAGCTACTAAGTTGATGTAATAGCCAGTAAGAAGTAGTACAACTCAAGTTTTAGATATCGATTATTGACTTTTTAGCTGGCTTTGGTGCCTTGGACATGAGCTAGGACCATAAGATTCGGCATGAAAGGAGGACTAGCAGCCGAGTTGCACGGGAGAATGTGAAAAGTGTTCATATGTAGTAAAAACCTGAGAAACCCGTCCGTTTTCGTCATTTGTTATCGAATCGACTTAAAGCCAGATCGTCACATTGGCCGCTCTTCTCTCCGAAACGGTTGTACTTATCGTCTGAAAGGTATGTCGCGTGCTGCGGTATGCGGAGACACTAAAAGCACCATAGTAGAACACAGATGAAGCTTCTAATATGATGTAATAGAGAGTAAGAAGAAGTACAATTCAAGTTTTAGGTATCGATTATTGACTTTTTAGCTGGCTTTGGTGCCTTGGACATGAGCTATGACCTTACGAATCTGCATGAGAGGAGGACTAGCAGGAAAGTTGCACGGGAAAATGTGAAATGTGTTAATATGTAGTTTTAACCTGAGAAATCCGTCCGTTTTCATCTTTTGTTATCGAATCGACTTAAAGCCAGATCGTCACATTTGCCGCTCTTCTCTCTGAAACGGTTGTACTTAATGTCTGCAAAGCTATGTCGCAGTGCTGCGGTATGTGGAGACTCTAAAAGCACCATAGCAGAACACAGATGAAGCTACTAAGTTGATGTAATAGCCAGTAAGAAGTAGTACAATTCAAGTTTAAGGTATCGATTATTGACTTTGTAGCTGGCTTTGGTGCCTTGGACATGAGCTAGGACCTTAAGATTCTGTATGATAGAAGGACTAGCAGCCGAGTTGTACGGGAGAATGGGAAAAGTGTTCATACGTAGTAAAAACCTGAGAAATCCATACGTTTTCGTCATTGGTTATCGATTCGTCTTAAAGCCAGATCGTCACATTGGCTGCTCTTCTCTCTGAAACGGTTGTACTTATCGTCTGCAAAGCTATGTCGCAGTGCTGCGGCATGTGGAGACACTAAAAGCACCATAGTAGAACACAGATGAAGGTTCTAAGTTGATGTAATAGCTAGTAAGAGGTAATACAATTCAAGTTTTAGGTATCGATTATTGACTTTTTAGCTGGCTTTGGTGCCTTGGACATGAACTAGGACCTTAAGAATCTGCATGAAAGGAGGAGTAGCAGCTGAGATGCACGGGACTATGTGAAAAGTTTTCATATGTAGTAAAAACCTGAGAAATCCGTCCATTTTCGTAATATGTAATCGAATCGACTTAAAACCGGATCGTGACATTGGCCGCTCTTCTCTCTGAAACGGTTGTACTTATCGTCTGCAAAGCTATGTCGCGTGTTGCGGTATGCGGAAACACTAAAATCACCATAGTAGAACACAGATGAAGCTTCTAAGTTGATGTAATAGCTAGTAAGAAGTAGTACAATTGGAATTTTAGATATCGATTATTGACTTTTTAGCTGTCTTTGGTGCCTTGGACATGAGCTAGGACCTTAAGATTCTGCATGAAAGGAGGACTAGCAGCCGAGTTGCACGGGAGAATGTGAAAAGTGTTCATATGTAGTAAAAACCTGAGAAGTCCGTCCGTTTTGTCATTTGTTATCGAATCGACTTAAAGCCAGATCGTCACATTAGCCGCAGTTCTGTCTGAAACGGTTACATTTATCGTCTGCATAGCCAGTAAGAATTAGTACAATACCAGTTTTGGGTATCGATTATTGACTTTTAGCTGGCTTTGGTGACTTGGACATGAGCTAGGACCTTAAGATTCTGCATGAAAGGAGGGTTAGCAGCCGAGTTGCACGGGAGAATGTGAAAAGTGTTCATATGTAATAAAAACCTGAGAAATCCGTTCGTTTTCGTCATTTGTTATGGAATCGACTTAAAGCCAGATCGTCACATTGGCCGCTCTTCCCTCTGACGCTGTTGTACTTATTGTCTGCAATGCTATGTCGCGTGCTGCGGTATGCGCAGACACTTAAAGCACCATAGTAGAACACAGATGAAGATTCTAAGTTGAGGTAATAGGCAGTAAGAAGTAGTACAAGTCAAGTTTTAGGTATCGATTATTGATTTTGTAGCAGGCTTTGGTGCCTTGGACATGAGCTAGGACCTTAAGATTCTGCATGAAAGGAGGACTAGCAGCCGAGTTGCACGGGAGATTGTGAAAAGTGGTCATATGTAGTAAAAACCTGAGAGATCCGTTCGCCATCGTCATTTGTTAACGAATCGACTTAAAGCCAGATCGTCACATTGGCCGCTCTCCTCTCTGAAACGGTTGTACTTATCGTCTGCAAAGCTACGTCGCGTGCTGCGGTATGTGGAGACACTAAAAGCACCATAGTAGAACACAGATGAAGATTCTAAGTTGATGTAATAGCCAGTAAGAAGTAGTACAAGTCAAGTTTTAGGTATCGATTATAGACTTTTTAGCTGGCTTTGGTGCCTTGGACATGAGCTAGGACCTTAAGATTCTGCATGAAAGGAGGACTAACAGCCGCCTTGCACGTGAGAATGTGAAAAGTGTTCATATGTAGTAAAAACCTGAGAAATCCGACCGTTTTCGTCATTTGTTATCGAATCGACTTAAAGCCAGTTCGTCACATTGGCCGCTCTTCTCTCTGAAACGGTTACATTAATCGTCTGCAAAGGTATGTCGCGTGCTGCGGTATGCGGGGACACTAAAAGCACCATAGTAGAACACAGATGAAGCTTATAAGTTGATGTAATAGCCAGTAAGAGGTAGTACAATTCAAGTTTAAGGTATCGATTATTAAATTTTAGCTGGCTTTGGTGCCTTGGACATGAGCTAGGACCTTAAGATTCTGCATGAAAGGAGGACTAGCAGCCGAGATGCATGGGAGAATGTGAAAAGTGTTCATATGTAGTAAAAACCTGAGAAATCCGTTCGTTATCGTCATATATTACCGAATCGACTTAAAGCCGGATCGTCACATTGGCCGGTCTTCTCCCTGAAACGGTTGTACTTATCGTCCGCAAAGCTATGTCGCGTGCTGCGGTATATGGAGACACTAAAATCACCTTAGTAGGACACAGATGAAGCTTCTAAGTTGATGTAATAGCCAGTAAGAAGTAGTACAAGTCAAGTTTTAGGTATCGATTATTGACGTTTTAGCTGGCTTTGGTGCCTTGGACATGAGCTAGGACCCTAAGAATCTGCATGAGAGGGAGACTAGCAGAAAAGTTGCACGGGAGAATGTGAAATGTGCTCATATGTAGTATTAACCTGAGAAATCCGTCCGTTTCCGTCTTTTGTTATCGAGTCGACTAAAGGCCAGATCGTAACATTGTCCGCCCTTCTCTCTGAAACGGCTGTACTTATCATCTGAAAGCTATGTCGCGTGCTGCGGTATGTGGAGACACTAAAAGCACCATAGTAGAACACAGATGAAGCTTCTAAGTTGATGTAATAGCCAGTAAGAAGTAGTACAATTCCAGTTTTAGGTATCGATTATTGACTTTTTAGCTGGCATTGGTGCCTTGGACATGAGCTAGGACCTTAAGATTCTGCATGAAAGCAGGACTAGCAGCCGAGTTGCACTGGAGAATGTGAAAAGTGTTCATATGTAGTAAAAACCTGAGAAATCCGTCCGTTTTCGTCGTTTGTTATCGAATCGACTTAAAGCCTGATCGTCACATTGGGCGCTCTTCTCTCTGAAACGGTTGCACTTATCGTCTGAAAAGCTATGTCGCGTGCTGCAGTATGCGGAGACACTAAAAGCAGCATAGTAGAACACAGATGAAGCTTCTAAGTTGATGTAATAGCTAGTAAGAAGTAGTACAATTGAAATTTTAGATATCGATTATTGACCTTTTAGCTGGCTTTGGTGCCTTGGACATGAGCTATGTCCTTACGAATCTGCATGAGAGGAGGACTAGCAGAAAAGTTGCACGGGAGAATGTGAAAAGTGTTAATATGTAGTATTAACCTGAGAAATCCGTCCGTTTTCGTCTTTTGTTATCGAATCGACTTAAAGCCAGATCGTCACATTGGCCGCTCTCCTCTCTGAAACGGTTGTACTTATCGTCTGCAAAGCTATGTCGCGTGCTGCGGTATGTGGAGACACTAAAAGCACCATAGTAGAACACAGATGAAGCTTCTAAGTTGATGTAATAGCTAGTAAGAAGTAGTACAATTTAAATTTTAGATATCGATTATTGACTTTTTAGCTGGCTTTGGTGCCTTGGACATGAGCTAGGACCTTAAGATTCTGCATGAAAGGAGGACTAGCAGCCGAATTGCACGGGAGATTGTGAAAAGTGTTCATATGTAGTAAAAACCTGAGAAATCCGTCCGTTTTCGTAATTTTTTATGGAATCGACTTAAAGCCAGGTCGTCACATTGGCATCTCTTCTCTCTGAAACGGTTGTACATATCGTCTGCAAAGCTATGTCGCGTGCTGCGGTATGTGGAGACACTAAAAGCACCATACTAGAACACAGATGAAGCTTCTAAGATGACGTAATAGCCAGTAAGAATTAGTACAATACCAGTTTTAGGTATCGATTATTGACTTTTTAGCTGGCTTTGGTGCCTTGGACATGACCTAGGACATTAAGATTCTGCATGAAAGGAGGACTAGCAGCCGAATTGCACGGGAGAATGTGAAAAGTGTTCATATGTAGTAAAAACCTGAGAAATCCTTCCGTTTTCGTCATTTGTTAACGAATCGACTTAAAGCCAGATCGTCACATTGGCCGCTCTCCTCTCTGAAACGGTTGTACTTATCGTCTGAAAGGTATGCCGCGTGCTGCGGTATGCAGAGACACTAAATGCACCATAGTAGAACACAGATGAAGCTTCTAAGTTGATGTAATAGCCAGTAAGAAGTAGTAAAATTCAAGTTTTAGGTATCGATTATTGACTTTGTAGCTGGCTTTGGTGCCTTGGACATGAGCTAGGACCTTAAGATTCTGCATGAAAGAAGGACTAGCAGCCGAGTTGTACGGGAGAATGTGAAAAGTGTTCATATGTAGTAAAAACCTGAGAAATCCATACGTTTTCGTCATTGGTTATCGATTCGTCTTAAAGCCAGATCGTCACATTGGCCGCTCTTCTCTTTGAAACGGATGTACTTATCGTCTGCAAAGCTATGTCGCGTGCCGCGGTATGTGGAGACACTAAAAGCACCATAGTAGACCACAGATGAAGCTTCTAAGTTGATGTAATAGCTAGTAAGAGGTAGAACAATTCAAGTTTTAGGTATCGATTATTGACTTTATAGCTGGATTTGGTGCCTTGGACATGAGCTAGGACCTTAAGATTCTGCATGAAAGGAGGACTAGCAGCCGAGTTGCACGGGAGGATGTGAAAAGTTTTCATATGTAGTAAAAACCTGAGAAATCCGTCCATTTTCGTAATTTGTAATCGAATCGACTTAAAACCGGATCGTGACATTGGCCGCTCTTCTCTCTGAAACGGTTGTACTTATCGTCTGAAAGCTATGTCGCGTGCTGCGGTATACGGAGACACTAGAAGCACCATAGTAGAGCACAGATGAAGCTTCTAAGATGATGTAATAGCCAGTTACAATTAGTACAATACCAGTTTTAGGTATCGATTATTAAGTGTTTAGCTGGCTTTGGTGCCTTGCACATGAGCTAGGACCTTAAGATTCTGCATGAAAGGAGGACTAGCAGCCGAATTGCACGGGAGATTGTGAAAAGTGTTCATATGTAGTAAAAACCTGAGAAATCCGTCCGTTTTCGTCATTTTTTATGGAATCGACTTAAAGCCAGGTCGTCACATTGGCATCTCTTCTCTCTGAAACGGTTGTACATATCGTCTGCAAAGCTATGTCGCGTGCTGCGGTATGTGGAGACACTAAAGCACCATACTAGAACACAGATGAAGCTTCTATGTTGATGTCATAGCTAGTAAGAAGTAGTACAATTGAAATTTTAGATATCGATTATTGACTTTTTAGCTGATTTTGGTGCCTTGGACATGAGCTAGGATCTTAAGATTCTGCATGAAAGGAGGACTAGCAGCCGAGTTGCACGGGAGATTGTGAAAAGTGTTCATATGTAGTAAAAACCTGAGAAATCCGTCCGTTTTCGTAATTTTTTATGGAATCGACTTAAAGCCAGATCGTCACATTGGCCGCTCCTCTCTCTGAAACGGTTGTACTTGTCGTCTGAAAGCTATGTCGCGTGCTGCGGTATGCGGAGACACTAAAAGCACCATAGTAGAACACAGATAAAGCTTCTAAGATGATGTAATAGCCAGTAAGAATTACTACAATACCAGTTTTAGGTATCAATTATTGACTTTTTAGCTGGCTTTGGTGCCTTGGACATGACCTAGGACATTAAGATTCTGCATGAAAGGAGGACTAGCAGCCAAATTGCACAGGAGAATGTGAAAAGTGTTCATATGTAGTAAAAACCTGAGAAATCCGTCCGTTTTCGTCATTTGTTATGGAATCGACTTAAAGCCACATCGTCACATTGGCCGCTCTTCCCTCTGACGCTGTTGTACTTATCGTCTGCAATGCTATGTCGCGTGCTGCGGTATGCGCAGACACTTAAAGCACCATAGTAGAACACAGATGAAGCTTCTAAGTTGATGTAATAGCCAGTAAGAAATAGTACAATTCAAGTTTTAGGTATCGATTATTGACTTTTTAGCTGGCTTTGGTGCCTTGGACATGAGCTAGGACCCTAAGAATCTGCATGAAAGGGAGACTAGCAGAAAAGTTGCACGGGAGAATGTGAAATGTGCTCATATGTTGTATTAACCTGAGAAATCCGTCCGTTTTCGTCTTTTGTTATCGAGTCGACTTAAAGCCATATCGTCACATTGGCCGCTCTTCTCTCTGAAACGGTTGTAATTATCGTCTGCAAAGCTATGTCGAGTGCTGCGGTATGTGGAGACACTTCAAGCACCATAGTAGAACACAGATGAAGCTTCTAAGTTGATGTAATAGCCAGTAAGAGGTAGTACAATTCAAGTTTTAGGTATCGATTATTGACTTTTTAGCTGGCTTTGGTGCCTTGGACATGAGCTAGGACCTTAAGATTTTGCATGAAAGGAGGAATAGCAGCCGAGATGCACGGGAGAATGTGAAAAGTGTTCATATGTAGTAAAAACCTGAGAAATCCGTTCGTTATCGTCATATATTATCGAATCGACTTCAAGCCAGATCGTCACATTGGCCGCTCTTCTCTCTGAAACGGTTGTACTTATCGTCTGCAAAGCTATGTCGCATGCTGCGGTATGTGGAGACACTGAAAGCACCATAGTAGGACACAGATGAAGCTTCTAAGTTGATGTAATAGCCAGTAAGAATTAGTACAATACCAGATTTAGGTATCGATTATTGACTTTTTAGCTGGCTTTGGTGCCTTGGACATGAGCTAGGACCTTAAGATTCTGCATGAAAGCAGGACTAGCAGCCGAATTGCACGGGAGAATGTGAAAAGTGTTCATATGTAGTAAAAACCTGAGAAATCCGTCCGTTTTCGTCATTTGTTATCGAATCGACTTAAAGCCAGATCGTCACATTGGCCGCTCTTCTCTCTGAAACGGTTGTACTTATCGTCTGCAAAGCTATGTCGCGTGCTGCGGTATGCGGAGACACTAAAAGCACCATAGTAGAACACAGATGAAGCTTCTAAGATGATGTAATAGCCAGTAAGAATTAGTACAATACCAGTTTTAGGTATCGATTATTAAGTGTTTAGCTGGCTTTGGTGCCTTGCACATGAGCTAGGACCTTAAGATTCTGCATGAAAGGAGGACTAGCAGCCGAATTGCACGGGAGATTGTGAAAAGTGTTCATATGTAGTAAAAACCTGAGTAATCCGTCCGTTTTCGTCATTTTTTATGGAATCGACTTAAAGCCAGGTCGTCACATTGGCATCTCTTCTCTCTGAAACGGTTGTACGTATCGTCTGCAAAGCTATGTCGCGTGCTGCGGTATGTGGAGACACTAAAAGCACCATACTAGAACACAGATGAAGCTTCTATGTTGATGTCATAGCTAGTAAGAAGTAGTACAATTGAAATTTTAGATATCGATTATTGACTTTTTAGCTGACTTTGGTGCCTTGGACATGAGCTAGGATCTTAAGATTCTGCATGAAAGGAGGACTAGCAGCCGAGTTGCACGGGAGATTGTGAAAAGTGATCATATGTAGTAAAAACCTGAGAAATCCGTCCGTTTTCGTCATTTTTTATGGAATCGACTTAAAGCCAGATCGTCACATTGGCCGCTCTTCTCTCTGAAACGGTTGTACTTATCGTCTGAAAGCTATGTCGCGTGCTGCGGTATGCGGAGACACTAAAAGCACCATAGTAGAACACAGATAAAGCTTCTAAGATGATGTAATAGCCAGTAAGAATTAGTACAATACCAGTTTTAGGTATCAATTATTGACTTTTTAGCTGGCTTTGGTGCCTTGGACATGACCTAGGACATTAAGATTCTGCATGAAAGGAGGATTAGCAGCCGAATTGCACGGGAGAATGTGAAAAGTGTTCATGTGTAGTAAAAACCTGAGAAATCCGTCCGTTTTCGTCATTTGTTATGGAATCGACTTAAAGCCAGATCGTCACATTGGCCGCTCTTCCCTCTGACGCTGTTGTACTTATCGTCTGCAATGCTATGTCGCGTGCTGCGGTATGCGGAGACACTAAAAGCACCATAGTAGAACACAGATGAAGCTTCTAAGATGATGTAACAGCCAGTAAGAAGTAGTACAACTCAAGTTTTAGGTATCGATTATTGACTTTTTAGCTGGCTTTGGTGACTTGGACATGAGCTAGGACCATAAGATTCTGCATGAAAGGAGGACTAGCTGCCGAGTTGCACGGGAGAATGTGAAAAGTGTTCATATGTAGTAAAAACCTGAGAAATCCGTCCGTTTTCGTCATTTGTTATCTAATCGACTTAAAGCCAGATCATCACATTGGCCGCTCTTCTATCTGAAACGGTTGTACTTATTGTCTGAAAACTATGTCGCGTGCTGCGGTATGCGGAGACACTAAAAGCACCATAGTAGAACACAGATGAAGCTTCTAAGATGATGTAATAGCCAGTAAGAATTAGTACAACTCAAGTTTTAGGTATCGATTATTGACTTTTTAGCTGGCTTTGGTGCCTTGGACATGAGCTAGGACCTTACGATTCTGCATGAAAGGAGGACTAGCAGCCGAATTGCACGGGAGAATGTGAAAAGTGTTCATATGTAGTAAAAACCTGAGAAATCCGTCCGTTTTCGTCATTTGTTATCGATTCGACATAATGCCAGATCGTCACATTGGCCGCTCTTCTTTCTGAAACGATTGTACTTATCGTCTGCAAAGCTATTTCGCGTGCTGCGGTATGCGGAGACACTAAAAGCACCATAGTAGAACACAGATGAAGCTTCTAAGATGATGTAATAGCCAGTAAGAAGTAGTACAATTCAAGTTTTAGGTATCGATTATTGAGTTTTTAGCTGGCTTTGGTGCATTGGACGTGAGCTAGGACCTTAAGATTCTGCATGAAAGGAGGACTAGCAGCCGAGTTGCACGGGAGAATGTGAAAAGTGTACATAAGTAGTAAAAACCTGAGAAATCCTTCCGTTTTCGTCATTTGTTAACGAATCGACTTAAAGCCAGATCGTCACATTGGCCGCTCTCCTCTCTGAAACGGTTGTACTTATCGTCTGCAATGCTATGTCGCGTGCTGCGGTATGCAGAGACACTAAATGCACCATAGTAGAACAGAGATGAAGCTTCTAAGTTGATGTAATAGCCAGTAAGAAGTAGTAAAATTCAAGTTTTAGGTATCGATTATTGACTTTGTAGCTGGCTTTGGTGCCTTGGACATGAGCTAGGACCTTAAGATTCTGCATGAAAGAAGGACTAGCAGCCGAGTTGTACGGGAGAATGTGAAAAGTGTTCATATGTAGTAAAAACTTGAGAAATCCATACGTTTTCGTCATTGGTTATCGATTCGTCTTAAAGCCAGATCGTCACATTGGCCGCTCTTCTCTTTGAAACGGTTGTACTTATCGTCTGCAAAGCTATGTCGCGTGCCGCGGTATGTGGAGACACTAAAAGCACCATAGTAGACCACAGATGATGCTTCTAAGTTGATGTAATAGCTAGTAAGAGGTAGAACAATTAAAGTTTTAGGTATCGATTATTGACTTTTTAGCTGGATTTGGTGCCTTGGACATGAGCTAGGACCTTAAGATTCTGCATGAAAGGAGGACTAGCAGCCGAGTTGCACGGGAGGATGTGAAAAATTTTCATATGTAGTAAAAACCTGAGAAATCCGTCCATTTTCGTAATTTGTAATCGAATCGACTTAAAACCGGATCGTGACATTGGCCGCTCTTCTCTCTGAAACGGTTGTACTTATCGTCTGAAAGCTATGTCGCGTGCTGCGGTATACGGAGACACTAGAAGCACCATAGTAGAACACAGATGAAGCTTCTAAGATGATGTAATAGCCAGTAACAATTAGTACAATACCAGTTTTGGGTATCGATTATTGACTTTTAGCTGGCTTTGGTGCCTTGGACATGAGCTAGGACCTTAAGATTCTGCATGAAAGGAGGGTTAGCAGCTGAGTTGCACGGGAGAATGTGAAAAGTGTTCATATGTAGTAAAAACCTGAGAAATCCGTCCGTTTTCGTCATTTGTTATGGAATCGACTTAAAGCCAGATCGTCAAATTGGCCGCTCTTCCCTCTGACGCTGTTGTACTTATCGTCTGCAATGCTATGTCGCGTGCTGCGGTATGCGCAGACACTTAAAACACCATAGTAGAACACAGATGAAGCTTCTAAGTTGATGTAATAGCCAGTAAGAAATAGTACAATTCAAGTTTTAGGTATCGATTATTGACTTTTTAGCTGGCTTTGGTGCCTTGGACATGAGCTAGGACCCTAAGAATCTGCATGAAAGGGAGACTAGCAGAAAAGTTGCACGGGAGAATGTGAAATGTGCTCATATGTAGTATTAACCTGAGAAATCCGTCCGTTTTCGTCTTTTGTTATCGAGTCGACTAAAGGCCAGATCGTAACATTGTCCGCCCTTCTCTCTGAAAGTGCTGTACTTATCGTCTGCAAAGCTATGTCGCGTGCTGCGGTATGTGGAGACACTGAAAGCACCATAGTAGGACACAGATGAAGCTTCTAAGTTGATGTAATAGAGAGTAAGAATTAGTACAATACCAGATTTAGGTATCGATTATTGACTTTTTAGCTGGCTTTGGTGCCTTGGACATGAGCTAGGACCTTAAGATTCTGCATGAAAGCAGGACTAGCAGCCGAATTGCACGGGAGAATGTGAAAAGTGTTCATATGTAGTAAAAACCTGAGAAATCCTTCCGTTTTCGTCATTTGTTATCGAATCGACTTAAAGCCAGATCGTCACATTGGCCGCTCTTCTCTCTGAAACGGTTGTACTTATCGTCTGCAAAGCTATGTCGCGTGCTGCGGTATGCGGAGACACTAAAAGCACCATAGTAGAACACAGATGAAGCTTCTAAGATGATGTAATAGCCAGTAAGAATTAGCACATGAGCTAGGACCTTAAGATTCTGCATGAAAGGAGGACTAGCAGCCGAATTGCACGGGAGATTGTGAAAAGTGTTCATATGTAGTAAAAACCTGAGAAATCCGTCCGTTTTCGTCATTTTTTATGGAATCGACTTAAAGCCAGATCGTCACATTGGCCGCTCTTCTCTCTGAAACGGTTGTACTTATCGTCTGAAAGCTATGTTGCGTGCTGCGGTATGCGGAGACACTAAAAGCACCATAGTAGAACACAGATAAAGCTTCTAAGATGATGTAATAGCCAGTAAGAATTAGTACAATACCAGTTTTAGGTATCAATTATTGACTTTTTAGCTGGCTTTGGTGCCTTGGACATGACCTAGGACATTAAGATTCTGCATGAAAGGAGGACTAGCAGCCGAATTGCACGGGAGAATGTGAAAAGTGTTCATATGTAGTAAAAACCTGAGAAATCCGTCCGTTTTCGTCATTTGGTATCGAATCGACTTAATGCCAGATCGTCACATTGGCCGCTCTTCTCTCTGAAACGGTTGTACTTACCGTCTGCAAAGCTATGTCGCGTGCTGCGGTATGCGGAGACACTAAAAGCACCATAGTAGAACACAGATGAAGCTTCTAAGATGATGTAACAGCCAGTAAGAAGTAGTACAACTCAAGTTTTAGGTATCGATTATTGACTTTTTAGCTGGCTTTGGTGACTTGGACATGAGCTAGGACCATAAGATTCTGCATGAAAGGAGGACTAGCTGCCGAGTTGCACGGGAGAATGTGAAAAGTGTTCATATGTAGTAAAAACCTGAGAAATCCGTCCGTTTTCGTCATTTGTTATCGAATCGCCTTAAAGCCAGATCATCACATTGGCCGCTCTTCTATCTGAAACGGTTGTACTTATCGTCTGAAAGCTATGTCGCGTGCTGCGGTATGCGGAGACACTAAAAGCACCATAGTAGAACACAGATGAAGCTTCTAAGATGATGTAATAGCCAGTAAGAATTAGTACAACTCAAGTTTTAGGTATCGATTATTGACTTTTTAGCTGGCTTTGGTGCCTTGGACATGAGCTAGGACCTTACGATTCTGCATGAAAGGAGGACTAGCAGCCGAATTGCACGGGAGAATGTGAAAAGTGTTCGTATGTAGTAAAAACCTGAGAAATCCGTCCGTTTTCGTCATTTGTTATCGAATCGACTTAATGCCAGATCGTCACATTGGCCGCTCTTCTTTCTGAAACGGTTGTACTTATCGTCTGCAAAGCTATGTCGCGTGCTGCGGTATGCGGAGACACTAAAAGCACCATAGTAGAACACAGATGAAGCTTCTAAGATGATGTAATAGCCAGTAAGAAGTAGTACAATTCAAGTTTTAGGTATCGATTATTGACTTTTTAGCTGGCTTTGGTGCATTTTACGTGAGCTAGGACCTTAAGATTCTGCATGAAAGGAGGACTAGCAGCCGAGTTGCACGGGAGAATGTGAAAAGTGTACATAAGTAGTAAAAACCTGAGAAATCCTTCCGTTTTCGTCATTTGTTAACGAATCGACTTAAAGCCAGATCGTCACATTGGCCGCTCTTCTCTTTGAAACGGTTGTACTTATCGTCTGCAAAGCTATGTCGCGTGCCGCAGTATGTGGAGACACTAAAAGCACCATAGTAGACCACAGATGAAGCTTCTAAGTTGATGTAATAGCTAGTAAGAGGTAGAACAATTAAAGTTTTAGGTATCGATTATTGACTTTTTAGCTGGATTTGGTGCCTTGGACATGAGCTAGGACCTTAAGATTCTGCATGAAAGGAGGACTAGCAGCCGAGTTGCACGGGAGGATGTGAAAAGTTTTCATATGTAGTAAAAACCTGAGAAATCCGTCCATTTTCGTAATTTGTAATCGAATCGACTTAAAACCGGATCGTGACATTGGCCGCTCTTCTCTCTGAAACGGTTGTACTTATCGTCTGAAAGCTATGTCGCGTGCTGCGGTATACGGAGACACTAGAAGCACCATAGTAGAACACAGATGAAGCTTCTAAGATGATGTAATAGCCAGTAACAATTAGTACAATACCAGTTTTAGGTATCGATTATTGACTTTTAGCTGGCTTTGGTGCCTTGGACATGAGCTAGGACCTTAAGATTCTGCATGAAAGGAGGGTTAGCAGCTGAGTTGCACGGGAGAATGTGAAAAGTGTTCATATGTAGTAAAAACCTGAGAAATCCGTCCGTTTTCGTCATTTGTTATGGAATCGACTTAAAGCCAGATCGTCACATTGGCCGCTCTTCCCTCTGACGCTGTTGTACTTATCGTCTGCAATGCTATGTCGCGTGCTGCGGTATGCGCAGACACTTAAAGCACCATAGTAGAACACAGATGAAGCTTCTAAGTTGATGTAATAGCCAGTAAGAAATAGTACAATTCAAGTTTTAGGTATCGATTATTGACTTTTTAGCTGGCTTTGGTGCCTTGGACATGAGCTAGGACCCTAAGAATCTGCATGAAAGGGAGACTAGCAGAAAAGTTGCACGGGAGAATGTGAAATGTGCTCATATGTAGTATTAACCTGAGAAATCCGTCCGTTTTCGTCTTTTGTTATCGAGTCGACTAAAGGCCAGATCGTAACATTGTCCGCCCTTCTCTCTGAAACTGCTGTACTTATCGTCTGAGAGCTATGTCGCGTGCTGCGGTATGCGGAGACATTAAAATCACCATAGTAGAACACATATGAAGATTCTAAGTTGACGTAATAGCCACTAAGAAGTAGTACAATTCAAGTTTTAGGTATCGATTATTGACTTTTTAGCCGCCTTTGGTGCCTTGGACATGAGCTAGGACCTTAAGAATCTGCATGAAAGGAGGACTAGCAGCCGAGTTGCATGGGAGAATGTGAAAAGTGTTCATATGTAGTAAAAACCTGAGAAATCCGACCGTTTTCGTCATTTGTTATCGAATCGACTTAAAGCCATATCGTCACATTGGCCGCTCTTCTCTCTGAAACGGTTGTACTTATCGTCTGCAAAGCTATGTCGAGTGCTGCGGTATGTGGAGACACTTCAAGCACCATAGTAGAACACAGATGAAGCTTCTAAGTTGATGTAATAGCCAGTAAGAGGTAGTACAATTCAAGTTTTAGGTATCGATTATTGACTTTTTAGCTGGCTTTGGTGCCTTGGACATGAGCTAGGACCTTAAGATTTTGCATGAAAGGAGGAATAGCAGCCGAGATGCACGGGAGAATGTGAAAAGTATTCATATGTAGTAAAAACCTGAGAAATCCCTTCGTAATCGTCATATATTATCGAATCGACTTAAAGCCAGATCGTCACATTGGCCGCTCTTCTCTCTGAAACGGTTGTACTTATCGTCTGCAAAGCTATGTCGCGTGCTGCGGTATGCGGAGACACTAAAAGCACCATAGTAGAACACAGATGAAGCTTCTAAGATGATGTAATAGCCAGTAAGAATTAGTACAATACCAGTTTTAGGTATCGATTATTAAGTGTTTAGCTGGCTTTGGTGCCTTGCACATGAGCTAGGACCTTAAGATTCTGCATGAAAGGAGGACTAGCAGCCGAATTGCACGGGAGATTGTGACAAGTGTTCATATGTAGTAAAAACCTGAGAAATCCGTCCGTTTTCGTCATTTTTTATGGAATCGACTTAAAGCCAGATCGTCACATTGGCCGCTCTTCTCTCTGAAACGGTTGTACTTATCGTCTGAAAGCTATGTTGCGTGCTGCGGTATGCGGAGACACTAAAAGCACCATAGTAGAACACAGATAAAGCTTCTAAGATGATGTAATAGGCAGTAAGAATTAGTACAATACCAGTTTTAGGTATCAATTATTGACTTTTTAGCTGGCTTTGGTGCCTTGGACATGACCTAGGACATTAAGATTCTGCATGAAAGGAGGACTAGCAGCCGAATTGCACGGGGGAATGTGAAAAGTGTTCATATGTAGTAAAAACCTGAGAAATCCGTCCGTTTTCGTCATTTGGTATCGAATCGACTTAATGCCAGATCGTCACATTGGCCGCTCTTCTCTCTGAAACGGTTGTACTTATCGTCTGCAATGCTATGTCGCGTGCTGCGGTATGCGGAGACACTAAAAGCACCATAGTAGAACACAGATGAAGCTTCTAAGATGATGTAACAGCCAGTAAGAAGTAGTACAACTCAAGTTTTAGGTATCGATTATTGACTTTTTAGCTGGCTTTGGTGAATTGGACATGAGCTAGGACCATAAGATTCTGCATGAAAGGAGGACTAGCTGCCGAGTTGCACGGGAGAATGTGAAAAGTGTTCATATGTAGTAAAAACCTGAGAAATCCGTCCGTTTTCGTCATTTGTTATCGAATCGCCTTAAAGCCAGATCATCACATTGGCCGCTCTTCTATCTGAAACGGTTGTACTTATCCTCTGAAAGCTATGTCGCGTGCTGCGGTATGCGGAGACACTAAAAGCACCATAGTAGAACACAGATGAAGCTTCTAAGATGATGTAATAGCCAGTAAGAATTAGTACAACTCAAGTTTTAGGTATCGATTATTGACTTTTTAGCTGGCTTTGGTGCCTTGGACATGAGCTAGGACCTTACGATTCTGCATGAAAGGAGGACTAGCAGCCGAATTGCACGGGAGAATGTGAAAAGTGTTCATATGTAGTAAAAACCTGAGAAATCCGTCCGTTTTCGTCATTTGTTATCGAATCGACTTAATGCCAGATCGTCACATTGGCGGCTCTTCTTTCTGAAACGGTTGTACTTATCGTCTGCAAAGCTATGTCGCGTGCTGCGGTATGCGGAGACACTAAAAGCACCATAGTAGAACACAGATGAAGCTTCTAAGATGATGTAATAGCCAGTAAGAAGTAGTACAATTCAAGTTTTAGGTATCGATTATTGACTTTTTAGCTGGCTTTGGTGCATTGGACGTGAGCTAGGACCTTAAGATTCTGCATGAAAGGAGGACTAGCAGCCGAGTTGCACGGGAGAATGTGAAAAGTGTACATAAGTAGTAAAAACCTGAGAAATCCTTCCGTTTTCGTCATTTGTTAACGAATCGACTTAAAGCCAGATCGTCACATTGGCCGCTCTCCTCTCTGAAACGGTTGTACTTATCGTCTGCAATGCTATGTCGCGTGCTGCGGTGTGCAGAGACACTAAATGCACCATAGTAGAACACAGATGAAGCTTCTAAGTTGATGTAATAGCCAGTAAGAAGTAGTAAAATTCAAGTTTTAGGTATCGATTATTGACTTTGTAGCTGGCTTTGGTGCCTTGGACATGAGCTAGGACCTTAAGATTCTGCATGAAAGAAGGACTAGCAGCCGAGTTGTACGGGAGAATGTGAAAAGTGTTCATATGTAGTAAAAACCTGTGAAATCCATACGTTTTCGTCATTGGTTATCGATTCGTCTTAAAGCCAGATCGTCACATTGGCCGCTCTTCTCTCTGAAACGGTTATACTTATCGTCTGCAAAGCTATGTCGCGTGCCGCGGTATGTGGAGTCACTAAAAGCACCATACTAGACCACAGATGAAGCTTCTAAGTTGATGTAATAGCTAGTAAGAGGTAGAACAATTTAAGTTTTAGGTATCGATTATTGACTTTTTAGCTGGATTTGGTGCCTTGGACATGAGCTAAGACCTTAAGATTCTGCATGAAAGGAGGACTAGCAGCCGAGTTGCACGGGAGGATGTGAAAAGTTTTCATATGTAGTAAAAACCTGAGAAATCCGTCCATTTTCGTAATTTGTAATCGAATCGACTTAAAACCGGATCGTGACATTGGCCGCTCTTCTCTCTGAAACGGTTGTACTTATCGTCTGAAAGCTATGTCGCGTGCTGCGGTATACGGAGACACTAGAAGCACTATAGTAGAACACAGATGAAGCTTCTAAGATGATGTAATAGCCAGTAACAATTAGTACAATACAAGTTTTAGGTATCGATTATTGACTTTTAGCTGGCTTTGGTGCCTTGGACATGAGCTAGGACCTTAAGATTCTGCATGAAAGGAGGGTTAGCAGCTGAGTTGCACGGGAGAATGTGAAAAGTGTTCATATGTAGTAAAAACCTGAGAAATCCGTCCGTTTTCGTCATTTGTTATGGAATCGACTTAAAGCCAGATCGTCACATTGGCCGCTCTTCCCTCTGACGCTGTTGTACTTATCGTCTGCAATGCTATGTCGCGTGCTGCGGTATGCGCAGACACTTAAAGCACCATAGTAGAACACAGATGAAGCTTCTAAGTTGATGTAATAGCCAGTAAGAAATAGTACAATTCAAGTTTTAGGTATCGATTATTGACTTTTTAGCTGGCTTTGGTGCCTTGGACATGAGCTAGGACCCTAAGAATCTGCATGAAAGGGAGACTAGCAGAAAAGTTGCACGGGAGAATGTGAAATGTGCTCATATGTAGTATTAACCTGAGAAATCCGTCCGTTTTCGTCTTTTGTTATCGAGTCGACTAAAGGCCAGATCGTAACATTGTCCGCCCTTCTCTCTGAAACTGCTGTACTTATCGTCTGAAAGCTATGTCGCGTGCTGCGGTATGCGGAGACATTAAAATCACCATAGTAGGACACAGATGAAGATTCGAAGTTGACGTAAAAGCCACTAAGAAGTAGTACAATTCAAGTTTTAGGTATCGATTATTGACTTTTTAGCCGACTTTGGTGCCTTGGACATGAGCTAGGACCTTAAGAATCTGCATGAAAGGAGGACTAGCAGCCGAGTTGCACGGGAGAATGTGAAAAGTTTTCATATGTAGTAAAAACGTGAGAAATCCGACCGTTTTCGTCATTTGTTATCGAATCGACTTAAAGCCATATCGTCACATTGGCCGCTCTTCTCTCTGAAACGGTTGTACTTATCGTCTGCAAAGCTATGTCGTGTGCTGCGGTATGCGGAGACACTAAAAATACCATAGTAGAACACGGATGAAGCTTCTAAGTTGATGTAATAGCCAGTAAGAAGTAGTACAATTCAAGTTTTAGGCATCGATTATTGACTTTTAGCTGGCTTTGGTGCCTTGGACATGAGCTAGGACCTTAAGAATCTGCATGAAAGGAGGACTAGCAGCCGAGTTGCACGGGAGAATGTGAAAAGTGTTCATATGTAGTAAAAACCTGAGAAACCCGTCCGTTTTCGTCATTTGTTATTGAATCGACTTACAGCCAGATCGTCACATTGGCCGCTCTTCTCTCTGAAACGGTTGTACTTATCGTCTGAAAGCTATGTCGCGTGCTGCGGTTTGCGGAGACACTAAAAGCACCATAGTAGAACACAGATGAAGCTTCTAAGATGATGTAATAGCCAGTAAGAATTAGTACAATACTAGTTTTAGGTATCGATTATTGACTTTTTAGCTGGCTTTGGTGCCTTGGACATGAGCTAGGACCTTAAGATTCTGCACGAAAGGAGGACTAGCAACTGACTTGCCTGGGAGAGAATGAAAAGTGTTTATATGTAGTAAAAACCTGAGAAATCCTTCCGTTTCGTCATTTGTTATCGAATCGACCTAAAGCCAGATCGTGACATTGGCCGCTCTTCTGTCTGAAACGGTTGTACTTATCGTCTGCAAAGCTATGTCTCGTGCTGCGGCATGTGGAGACACTAAAAGCACCATAGTGGAACACAGATGAAGCTTCTAAGTTGATGTAATAGCCAGTAAGAAGTGGTACAATTCAATTTTTAGGTATCGATTATTGACTTTTTAGCTGGCTTTGGTGCCTTGGACATGAGCTAGGACCCTAAGATTCGGCATGAAAGGAGGACTAGCAGCCGAGCTGCACGGGAGAATGTGAAAAGTGTTCATATGTAGTAAAAACCTGAGAAAACCGTCCGTTTTCGTCATTTGTTATCGAATCGACTTAAAGCCAGATAGTCACATTGGCCGCTCTTCTCTCTGAAACGGTTGTACTTACCGTCTGCAAAGCTATGTCGCATGCTGTGGTATGCGGAGACACTAAAATCACCATAGTAGGACACAGATGAAGCTTCTAAGTTGATGTAATAGCCAGTAAGAAGTGGTACAATTCAATTTTTAGGTATCGATTATTGACTTTTTAGCTGGCTTTGGTGCCTTGGACATGAGCTAGGACCTTACGATTCTGCATGAAAGGAGGACTAGCAGCCGAATTGCACGGGAGAATGTGAAATGTGTTAATATGTAGTAAAAACCTGAGAAATCCTTCCGTTTTCGTCATTTGTTATCGAATCGACCTAAAGCCAGATCGTGACATTGGCCGCTCTTCTCTCTGAAACGGTTGTACTTATCGTCTGCAAAGCTATGTCGTGTGCTGCGGTATGCGGAGACACTAAAAAACCATGGTAGAACACAGATGAAGCTTCTAAGTTGATGTAATAGCCAGTAAGAAGTACTACAATTCAAGATTTGGGCATCGATTATTGACTTTTTAGCTGGCTTTGGTGCCTTGGACATGAGCTAGGACCTTAAGTTTCTGTATGAAAGGAAGACTAGCAGCCGAGTTGCACGGGAGAATGTGAAAAGTGTTCATATGTAGTAAAAACCCAAGAAATCCGTCCGTTTTCGTCATTTGTTATCGAATCGACTTAAAGCCAGATCGTCACATTGGGCGCTCTTCTCTCTGAAACGGTTGCACTTATCGTCTGCAAAGCTATGTCGCGTGCTGCGGTATGTGGAGACACCAAAAGCACCATAGTAGGACACAGATGAAGCTTCTAAGTTGATGTAATAGCCAGTAAGAAGTAGTACAATTCAAGTTTTAGGTATCGATTATTGACTTTTTAGCTGGCTTTGGTGCCTTTGACATGAGCTAGGACCCTAAGAATCTGCATGAGAGGGAGACCAGCAGAAAAGTTGTACGGGAGAATGTGAAATGTGCTCATATGTAGTATTAACCTGAGAAATCCATCCGTTTTCGTCTTTTGTTATCGAGTCGACTAAAGGCCAGATCGTAACATTGTCCGCCCTTCTCTCTGAAACGGCTGTACTTATCGTCTGAAAGCTATGTCGCGTGCTGCGGTATGCGGAGACACTAAAAGCACCATAGTAGAACACAGATGAAGCTTCTAAGTTGATGTAATAGCCAGTAAGAAGTAGTACAATTCCAGTTTTAGGTATCGATTATTGACTTTTTAGCTGGCTTTGGTGACTTGGACATGAGCTAGGACCTTAAGATTCTGCATGAAAGCAGGAGTAGCAGCCGAGTTGCACGGGAGATTGTGAAAAGTGTTCATATGAAGCAAAAACCTGAGAAATCCGTCCGTTTTCGTCGTTTGTTATCAAATCGACTTAAAGCCTGATCGTCACATTGGGCGCTCTTCTCTCTGAAACGGTTGCACTTATCGTCTGCAAAGCTATGTCGCCTGCTGCAGTATGCGGAGACACTAAAAGCAGCATAGTAGAACACAGATGAAGCTTCTAAGTTGATGTAATAGCTAGTAAGAAGTAGTACAATTGAAATTTTAGATATCGATTATTGACTTTTTAGCTGGCTTTGGTGCCTTGGACATGAGCTAGGACCTTAAGATTCTGCATGAAAGGAGGACTAGCAGCCGAGTTGTATGGGAGAATGTGAAAAGTGTTCATATGTAGTAAAAACCCGAGAATTATGTACGTTTTCGTCATTGGTTATCGAATCGTCTTAAAGCCAGATCGTCACATTGGCCGCTCTTCTCTCTGAAACGGTTGTACTTATCGTCTACAAAGCTATGTCGAGTGCTGCGGTATGTGGAGACACTAAAAGCACCATAGTAGAACACAGATGAAGCTTCTAAGTTGATGTAATAGCCAGTAAGAGGTAGTACAATTCAAGTTTTATGTATCGATTATTGACTTTTTATCTGGCTTTGGTGCCTTGGACATGAGCTAGGACCTTAAGATTCTGCAGGAAAGGAGGACTAGCAGCTGACTTGCCTGGGAGAATATGAAAGGTGTTCATATGTAGTAAAAACCTGAGAAATCCTTCCGTTTTCGTCATTTGTTATCGAATCGACCTAAAGCCAGATCGTGACATTGGCCGCTATTCTCTCTGAAACGGTTGTACTTATCGTCTGCAAAGCTATGTCGCGTGCTGCGGTATGCGGAGACACTAAAAAACCATAGTAGAACACAGATGAAGCTTCTAAGTTGATGTAATAGCCAGTAAGAAGTACTACAATTCAAGATTTGGGCATCGATTATTGACTTTTTGGCTGGCTTTGGTGCCTTGGACATGAGCTAGGACCTTAAAATTCTGTATGAAAGGAGGACTAGCAGCCGAGTTGCAAGGGGGAATGTGAAAAGTGTTCATATGTAGTAAAAACCCAAGAAATCCGTCCGTTTTCGTCATTTGTTATCGAATCGACTTAAAGCCTGATCGTCACATTGGCCGCTCTTCTCTCTGAAACGGTTGTACTTATCGTCTGAAAGCTATGTCGCGTGCTGCGGTATACGGAGACACTAGAAGCACCATAGTAGAACACAGATGAAGCTTCTAAGATGATGTAATAGCCAGTAACAATTACTACAATACCAGTTTTAGGTATCGATTATTGACTTTTTAGCTGGCTTTGGTGCCTTTGACATGAGCTAGGACCCTAAGAATCTGCATGAGAGGGAGACCAGCAGAAAAGTTGTACGGGAGAATGTGAAATGTGCTCATATGTAGTATTAACCTGAGAAATCCATCCGTTTTCGTCTTTTGTTATCGAGTCGACTAAAGGCCAGATCGTAACATTGTCCGCCCTTCTCTCTGAAACGGCTGTACTTATCGTCTGAAAGCTATGTCGCGTGCTGCGGTATGCGGAGACACTAAAAGCACCTTAGTAGAACACAGATGAAGCTTCTAAGTTGATGTAATAGCCAGTAAGAAGTAGTACAATTCCAGTTTTAGGTATCGATTATTGTTTTTTTAGCTGGCTTTGGTGACTTGGACATGAGCTAGGACCTTAAGATTCTGCATGAAAGCAGGAGTAGCAGCCGAGTTGCACGGGAGAATGTGAAAAGTGTTCATATGAAGTAAAAACCTGAGAAATCCGTCCGTTTTCGTCGTTTGTTATCAAATCGACTTAAAGCCTGATCGTCACATTGGGCGCTCTTCTCTCTGAAATGGTTGCACTTATCGTCTGCAAAGCTATGTCGCCTGCTGCAGTATGCGGAGACACTAAAAGCAGCATAGTAGAACACAGATGAAGCTTCTAAGTTGATGTAATAGCTAGTAAGAAGTAGTACAATTGAAATTTTAGATATCGATTATTGACTTTTTAGCTGGCTTTGGTGCCTTGGACATGAGCTAGGACCTTAAGATTCTGCATGAAAGGAGGACTAGCAGCCGAGTTGTATGGGAGAATGTGAAAAGTGTTCATATGTAGTAAAAACCCGAGAATTATGTACGTTTTCGTCATTGGTTATCGAATCGACCTAAAGCCAGATCGTGACATTGGCCGCTATTCTCTCTGAAACGGTTGTACTTATCGTCTGCAAAGCTATGTCGCGTGCTGCGGTATGCGGAGACACTAAAAAACCATAGTAGAACACAGATGAAGCTTCTAAGTTGATGTAATAGCCAGTAAGAAGTACTACAATTCAAGATTTGGGCATCGATTATTGACTTTTTGGCTGGCTTTGGTGCCTTGGACATGAGCTAGGACCTTAAGATTCTGTATGAAAGGAGGACTAGCAGCCGAGTTGCAAGGGGGAATGTGAAAAGTGTTCATATGTAGTAAAAACCCAAGAAATCCATCCGTTTTCGTCATTTGTTATCGAATCGACTTAAAGCCTGATCGTCACATTGGGCGCTCTTCTCTCTGAAACGGTTGCACTTATCGTCTGCAAAGCTATGTCTCGTGCTGCGGTATGTGGAGACACCAAAAGCACCATAGTAGGACACAGATGAAGCTTCTAAGTTGATGTAATAGCCAGTAAGAAGTACTACAATTGAAGATTTGGGCATCGATTATTGACTTTTTGGCTGGCTTTGGTGCCTTGGACATGAGCTAGGACCTTAAGATTCTGTATGAAAGGAGGACTAGCAGCCGAGTTGCACGGGAGAATGTGAAAAGTGTTCATATGTAGTAAAAACCTGAGAAATCCGTCCGTTTTCGTCATTTGTTATGGAATCGACTTTAAGCCAGATCGTCACATTGCCGCTCTTCTCTCTGAAACGGCTGTACTTATCGTCTGAAAGCTATGTCGCGTGCTGCGGTATGCGGAGACACTAAAAGCACCATAGTAGAACACAGATGAAGCTTCTAAGTTGATGTAATAGCCAGTAAGAAGAAGTACAATTCCAGTTTTAGAAATTGATTATTGACTTTTTAGCTTGCTTTGGAGCCTTGCACATGAGCTAGGACCTTAAGAATCTGCACGAAAGGAGGACTAGCAGCTGACTTGCCTGGGAGAATTTGAAAATTGTTTATATGTAGTAAAAACCTGAGAAATCCTTCCGTTTTCGTCATTTGTTATCGAATCGACCTAAAGCCAGATCGTGACATTGGCCGCTCTTCTCTCTGAAACGATTGTACTTATCGTCTGCAAAGCTATGTCTCGTGCTGCGGTATGTGGAGACACTAAAAGCACCATAGTGGAACACAGATGAAGCTTCTAAGTTGATGTAATAGCCAGTAAGAAGTAGTACAACTCAAGTTTTAGGTATCGATTATTGACTTTTTAGCTGGCTTTGGTGCCTTGGACATGAGCTAGGACCTTAAGATTCGGCATGAAAGGAGGACTAGCAGCCGAGCTGCACGGGAGAATGTGAAAAGTGTTCATACGTTGTAAAAACCTGAGAAATCCGTCCGTTTTCGTCATCTGTTATCGAATCGACTTAAAGCCAGATCGTCACATTGGCCGCTCTCCTCTCTGAAACGGTTGTACTTATCGTCTGCAAAGCTATGTCGCATGCTGTGGTATGCGGAGACACTAAAATCACCATAGTAGGACACAGATGAAGCTTCTAAGTTGATGTAATAGCCAGTAAGTAGTGGTACAATTCAAGTTTTAGGTATCGATTATTGACTTTTTAGCTGGCTTTGGTGCCTTGGACAAGAGCTAGGACCTTACGAATCTGCATGAGAGGAGGACTAGCAGAAAAGTTGCACGGGAGAATGTGAAATGTGTTAATATGTAGTATTAACCTAAGAAATCCGTCCGTTTTCGTCATTAGTTATCGAATCGTCTTATGGCCAGATCGTCACATTGGCCGCTCTTCTCTCTGAAACGGTTGTACTTATCGTCTGCAAAGCTATGTCGAGTGCTGCGGTATGTGGAGACACTAAAAGCACCATAGTAGAACACAGATGAAGCTTTTAAGTTGATGTAATAGCCAGTAAGAAGTAGTACAATTCAAGTTTTATGTATCGATTATTGACTTTTTATCTGGCTTTGGTGCCTTGGACATGAGCTAGGACCTTAAGATTCTGCATGAAAGGAAGACTAGCAGCTGACTTGCCTGGGAGAATATGAAAAGTGTTCATATGTAGTAAAAACCTGAGAAATCCTTCCGTTTTCGTCATTTGTTATCGAATCGACCTAAAGCCAGATCGTGACATTGGCCGCTCTTCTCTCTGAAACGGTTGTACTTATCGTCTGCAAAGCTATGTCTCGTGCTGCGGTATGTGGAGACACTAAAAGCACCATAGTGGAACACAGATGAAGCTTCTAAGTTGATGTAATAGCCAGTAAGAAGTAGTACAACTCAAGTTTTACGTATCGATTATTGACTTTTTAGCTGGCTTTGGTGCCTTGGACATGAGCTAGGACTCTAAGATTCGGCATGAAAGGAGGACTAGCTGCCGAGCTGCACGGGAGAATGTGAAAAGTGTTCATACGTAGTAAAAACCTGAGAAATCCGTCCGTTTTCGTCATTTGTTATCGAATCGACTTAAAGCCAGATCGTCACATTGGCCGCTCTTCTCTCTGGAACGGTTGTACTTATCGTCTGCAATCTATGTCGCATGCTGTGGTATGCGGAGACACTAAAATCACCATAGTAGGACACAGATGAAGCTTCTAAGTTGATGTAATAGCCAGTAAGAAGTGGTACAATTCAAGTTTTAGGTATCGATTATTGACTTTTTAGCTGGCTTTGGTGCCTTGGACATGATCTAGGACCTTACGAATCTGCATGAGAGGATGACTAGCAGAAAAGTTGCACGGGAGAATGTGAAATGTGTTATTATGTAGTATTAGCCTGAGAAATCCGTCCGTTTTCGTCATTTGTTATCGAATCGACTTAAAGCCAGATCGTCACATTGTCCACCCTTCTCTCTGAAACGGTTGTACTTATCGTCTGCAAAGCTATGTCGCGTGCTGCGGTATGTGGAGACACTAAAAGCACCATAGTAGAACACAGATGAAGCTTCTAAGTTGATGTAATAGCTAGTAAGAAGTAGTACAATTTAAATTTTAGATATCGATTATTGACTTTTTAGCAGGCTTTGGTGCCTTGGACATGAGCTAGGACCTTAAGAATCTGCATGAAAGGAGGACTAGGAGCCGAGTTGCACGGGAGAATGTGAAAAGTGTTCATATGTAGTAAAAACCTGAGAAACCCGTCCGTTTTCGTCATTTGTTATCGAATCGACTTAAAGCCAGATCGTCACATTGGCCGCTCTTCTCTCTGAAACGGTTGTACTTATCGTCTGAAAACTATGTCGCGTGCTGCGGTTTGCGGAGACACTAAAAGCACCACAGTAGAACACAGATGAAGCTTCTAAGATGATGTAATAGCCAGTAAGAATTAGTACAATACCAGTTTTAGGTATCGATTATTGACTTATTAGCTGGCTTTGGTGCCTTGGACATGAGCTAGGACCTTAAGATTCTGCATGAAAGGAGGGCTAGCAGCTGAGTTGCACGGCAGAATGTGAAAAGTGTTCATATGTAGTAAAAACCTAAGAAATCCGTACGTTTTCGTCATTGGTTATCGAATCGTCTTAAAGCCAGGTCGTCACATTGGCCGCTCTTCTCTCTGAAACGGTTGTACTTATCGTCTGCAGAGCCATGTCGAGTGCTGCGGTATGTGGAGACACTAAAAGCACCATAGTAGAACACAGATGAAGCTTCTAAGTTGATGTAATAGCCAGTAAGATGTAGTACAATTCAAGTTTTAGGTATCGATTATTGACTTTTTAGCTGGCTTTGGTGCCTTGGACATGAGCTAGGACCTTAAGATTCTGCATGAAAGGAGGACTAGCAGCTGACTTGCCTGCGAGAATATGAAAAGTGTTCATATGTATTAAAAACCCTAGAAATCCTTCCGTTTTCGTCATTTGTTATCGAATCGACCTAAAGCCAGGTCGTCACATTGGCCGCTCTTCTCTCTGAAACGGTTGTACTTATCGTCTGCAGAGCTATGTCGAGTGCTGCGGTATGTGGAGACACTAAAAGCACCATAGTAGAACACAGATGAAGCTTCTAAGTTGATGTAATAGCCAGTAAGAAGTAGTAAAACTCAAGTTTTAGGTATCGATTATTGACTTTTTAGCTGGCTTTGGTGCCTTGGACATGAGCTAGGACCTTAAGATTCTACATGAAAGGAGGACTAGCAGCCGAGCTGCATGGGAGG
Source organism: Schistocerca gregaria (assembly GCF_023897955.1). Classification (NCBI taxonomy): domain Eukaryota; kingdom Metazoa; phylum Arthropoda; class Insecta; order Orthoptera; family Acrididae; genus Schistocerca; species Schistocerca gregaria. The sequence goes on from NW_026061899.1 coordinate 2,473,304, forward strand.
ATGTGAAAAGTTTTCATATGTAGTAAAAACCTGAGAAATCCGTCCATTTTCGTCATTTGTTATCGAATCGACTTAAAGCCGGATCGTCACATTGGCCGCTCTTCTCTCTGAAATGGTTGTACTTATCGTCTGCAAAGCTATGCCGCGTGCTGCTGTATGCGGAGACACTAAAATAACCATAGTAGAACACAGATGAAGCTTCTAAGTTGATGTAATGGCCAGTAAGAAGTAGTACAATTCAAGATTAGGGCATCGATTATTGACTTTTTAGCTGGCTTTGGTGCCTTGGACATGAGCTAGGACCTTAAGATTCGGCATGAAAGGAGGACTAGCAGCCGAGTTGCACGGGAGAATGTGAAAAGTGTTCATATGTAGTAAAAACCTGAGAAATCCGTCCGTTTTCGTCATTTGTTAGCGAATCGACTTAAAGCCAGATCGTCACATTGGCCGCTCTTCTCTCTGAAACGGTTGTACTTATCGTCTGCAAAGCTATGTCGCGTGCTGCGGTATGTGGAGACACTAAAAGCACCATAGTAGAACACAGATGAAGCTTCTAAGTTCATGTAATAGCTAGTAAGAAGTAGTACAATTTAAATTTTATATATCGATTATTGACTTTTTAGCTGGCTTTGGTGCCTTGGACATGAGCTAGGACCTTAAGATTCGGCATGAAAGGAGGACTAGCAGCCGAGTTGCACGGGAGAATGTGAAAAGTGTTCATATGTAGTAAAAACCTGAGAAATCCTTCCGTTTTCGTCATTTGTTATCGAATCGACTTAAAGCCAGATCGTCACATTGGCCGCTCTTCTCTCTGAAACGGTTGTACTTATCGTCTGAAAACTATGTCGCGTGCTGCGGTTTGCGGAGACACTAAAAGCACCACAGTAGAACACAGATGAAGCTTCTAAGATGATGTAATAGCCAGTAAGAATTAGTACAATACCAGTTTTAGGTATCGATTATTGACTTATTAGCTGGCTTTGGTGCCTTGGACATGAGCTAGGACCTTAAGATTCTGCATGAAAGGAGGGCTAGCAGCTGAGTTGCACGGCAGAATGTGAAAAGTGTTCATATGTAGTAAAAACCTAAGAAATCCGTACGTTTTCGTCATTGGTTATCGAATCGTCTTAAAGCCAGGTCGTCACATTGGCCGCTCTTCTCTCTGAAACGGTTGTACTTATCGTCTGCAGAGCCATGTCGAGTGCTGCGGTATGTGGAGACACTAAAAGCACCATAGTAGAACACAGATGAAGCTTCTAAGTTGATGTAATAGCCAGTAAGATGTAGTACAATTCAAGTTTTAGGTATCGATTATTGACTTTTTAGCTGGCTTTGGTGCCTTGGACATGAGCTAGGACCTTAAGATTCTGCATGAAAGGAGGACTAGCAGCTGACTTGCCTGCGAGAATATGAAAAGTGTTCATATGTATTAAAAACCCTAGAAATCCTTCCGTTTTCGTCATTTGTTATCGAATCGACCTAAAGCCAGGTCGTCACATTGGCCGCTCTTCTCTCTGAAACGGTTGTACTTATCGTCTGCAGAGCTATGTCGAGTGCTGCGGTATGTGGAGACACTAAAAGCACCATAGTAGAACACAGATGAAGCTTCTAAGTTGATGTAATAGCCAGTAAGAAGTAGTAAAACTCAAGTTTTAGGTATCGATTATTGACTTTTTAGCTGGCTTTGGTGCCTTGGACATGAGCTAGGACCTTAAGATTCTACATGAAAGGAGGACTAGCAGCCGAGCTGCACGGGAGGATGTGAAAAGTTTTCATATGTAGTAAAAACCTGAGAAATCCGTCCATTTTCGTCATTTGTTATCGAATCGACTTAAAGCCGGATCGTCACATTGGCCGCTCTTCTCTCTGAAATGGTTGTACTTATCGTCTGCAAAGCTATGCCGCGTGCTGCTGTATGCGGAGACACTAAAATAACCATAGTAGAACACAGATGAAGCTTCTAAGTTGATGTAATGGCCAGTAAGAAGTAGTACAATTCAAGATTAGGGCATCGATTATTGACTTTTTAGCTGGCTTTGGTGCCTTGGACATGAGCTAGGACCTTAAGATTCGGCATGAAAGGAGGACTAGCAGCCGAGTTGCACGGGAGAATGTGAAAAGTGTTCATATGTAGTAAAAACCTGAGAAATCCGTCCGTTTTCGTCATTTGTTAGCGAATCGACTTAAAGCCAGATCGTCACATTGGCCGCTCTTCTCTCTGAAACGGTTGTACTTATCGTCTGCAAAGCTATGTCGCGTGCTGCGGTATGTGGAGACACTAAAAGCACCATAGTAGAACACAGATGAAGCTTCTAAGTTCATGTAATAGCTAGTAAGAAGTAGTACAATTTAAATTTTATATATCGATTATTGACTTTTTAGCTGGCTTTGGTGCCTTGGACATGAGCTAGGACCTTAAGAATCTGCATGAAAGGAGGACTTGCAGCCGAATTGCACGGGAGAATGTGAAAAGTGTTCATATGTAGTAAAAACCTGAGAAACCCGTCCGTTTTCGTCATTTGTTATCGAATCGACTTAAAGCCAGATCGTCACATTGGCCGCTCTTCTCTCTGAAACGGTTGTACTTATCGTCTGAAAGCTATGTCGTGTGCTGCGGATTGTGGAGACACTAACAGCACCATTGTAGAACACAGATGAAGCTTCTAATTTGATGTAATAGCCAGTAAGAAGTAGTACAATTCTAGTTTTACTTATCGATTATTGACTTTTTAGCTGGCTGTGGTGCCTTGGACATGAGCTACGACCTTAAGATTTTGCATGAAAGGAGGACTAGCAGCCGAGTTGCACGGGAGAATGTGAAAAGTGTTCATATGTAGTAAAAACCTGAGAAATACGTCTGTTTTCATCAGTTGTTATCGAATCGACTTAAAGACAGATCGTCACATTTGCCGCTCTTCTCTCTGAAACGGTTGTACTTATAGTCTGAAAAGCTATGTCGCGTGCTGCGGTATGCAGAGCCAGTAAAAGCACCATAGTAGAACACAGATGAAGCTTCTAAGTTGATGTAATAGCCAGTAAGATGTAGTACAATTCAAGTTTTAGGTATCGATTATTGACTTTGTAGCTGGCGTTGGTGCCTTGGACATGAGCTAGGACCTTAAGATTCTGCATGAAAGAAGGACTAGCAGCCGAGTTGTACGGGAGAATGTGAAAAGTGTCGATTGTAGTAAAAACGTGAGAAATCCGTACGTTTTCGTCATTGGTTATCGATTCGTCTTAAAACCAGATCGTCTCATTGGCTGCTCTTCTCTCTGAAACGGTTGTACTTATTGTCTGAAAGCTATGTCGCGTGCTGCGGTATGTGGAGACACTAAAAGCACCATAGTAGAACACAGATGAAGCTTCTAATTTGATGTAATAGCTAGTAAGAGGTAGTACAATTCAAGTTTTAGGTATCGATTATTGACTTTTTAGCTGGCTTTGGTGCCTTGGACATGAGCTAGGACCTTAAGATTCTGCATGAAAGGAGGACTAGCGGCCAAGTTGCACGGGAGGATGTGGAAAGTTTTCATATGTAGTAAAAACCTGAGAAATCCGTCCATTTTCGTCATTTGTTATCGAATCAACTTAAAACCGGATCGTGACATTGGCCGCTCTTCTCTCTGGAACGGTTGTACTTATCGTCTGCAAAGCTATGTCGCGTGCTGCGGTATGCGGAGACACTAAAAGCACCGTAGTAGAACACAGATGAAGCTTCTAAGTTGATGTAATAGCTAGTATGAAGTAGTACAATTGGAATTTTAGATATCGATTATTGACTTTTTAGCTGGCTTTGGTGCCTTGGACATGAGCTAGGACCTTAAGATTGTGCATGTAAGGAGGAGTAGCAGCCTAGTTGCACGGGAGAATGTGAAAAGAGTTCATATGTAGTAAAACCCTGAGAAATACGTCCGTTTACGTCATTTGTTATCGATTCGACTTAAAGCCAGATCGTCACATGGGCCGCTCTTCTCTCTGAAACGATTGTACTTATAGTCTGCAAAGCTATGTCGCGTGTTGCGGTATGCGGAGACACTAAAAGCACCACAGTAGAACACAGATGAAGCTTCTAAGTTGATGTAATAGCCAGTAAGAAGTAGTAAAATTCAAGTTTTAGGTATCGATTATTGACTTTTTAGCTGGCTTTGGTGCCTTGCACATGAGCTAGGACCTTAAGATTCTGCATGAAAAGAGGACTAGCAGCCGAGTTGCACGGGAGAATGTGAAAAGTGTTCATATGTAGTAAAAACCTGAGAAATCCGTCCGTTTTCGTCATTTGTTAGCGAATCGACTTAAAGCCAGATCGTGACATTGGCCGCTCTTCTCTCTGAAACGGTTGTACTTATCGTCTGCAAAGCTATGTCGCGTGCTGCGGTATGTGGAGACACTAAAAGCACCATAGTAGAACACAGATGAAGCTTCTAAGTTCATGTAATAGCTAGTAAGAAGTAGTACAATTTAAATTTTATATATCGATTATTGACTTTTTAGCTGGCTTTGGTGCCTTGGACATGAGCTAGGACCTTAAGAATCTGCATGAAAGGAGGACTTGCAGCCGAGTTGCACGGGAGAATGTGAAAAGTGTTCATATGTAGTAAAAACCTGAGAAACCCGTCCGTTTTCGTCATTTGTTATCGAATCGACTTAAAGCCAGATCGTCACATTGGCCGCTCTTCTCTCTGAAACGGTTGTACTTATCGTCTGAAAGCTATGTCGCGTGCTGCGGATTGTGGAGACACTAAAAGCACCATAGTAGAACACAGATGAAACTTCTAAGTTGATGTAATAGCCAGTAAGAAGTAGTACAATTCCAGTTTTAGGTATCGACTATTGACTTTTTAGCTGGCTTTGGTGCCTTGGACATGAGCTAGGACCTTAAGATTCTGCATGAAAGCAGTACTAGCAGCCGAGTTGCACGGGAGAATGTGAAAAGTGTTCATATGTAGTAAAAACCTGAGAAATCCGTCCGTTTTCGTCGTTTGTTATCGAATCGACTTAAAGCCTGATCGTCACATTGGGCGCTTTTCTCTCTGAAACGGTTGCACTTATCGTCTGCAAAGCTATGTCGAGTGCTGCGGTATGTGGAGACACTAAAAGCACCATAGTAGACCACAAATGAAGCTTCTAAGTTGATGTAATAGCCAGTAAGAAGTAGTATAACTCAAGTTTTAGGTATCGATTATTGACTTTTAGCTGGTTTCGGTGCCTTGGACATGAGCTAGGACCTTAAGATTCTGCATGAAAGGAGGACTAGCAGCCGACTTGCAGGGGAGAATGTGGAAGGTGTTCATATGTAGTAAAAACCTGAGAAATCCGTCCGTTTTCGTCATTTGTTATGGAATTGACTTAAAGCCAGATCGTCACATTGGCCGCTCTTCTCTCTGAATCGGTTGTACTTATCATCTGCAAAGCTATGTCGCGTGCTGCGGTGTTCGGAGACACTAAAAGCACCTTAGTAGAACACAGATGAAGCTTCTAATATGAATTAATAGCCAGTAAGAAGTAGTACAATTCAAGTTTTAGGTATTGATTATTGACTTTTTGGCTGGCTTTGGTGCCTTGGACGTGAGCTAGGACCTTAAGATTCTGCATAAAAGGAGGACTAGCATCCGAGATGCACGCGGAATGTGAAAAGTATTCATATGTAGTAAAAACCTGAGAAATCCGTTCGTTATCGTCATTTGTTATCGAATCGACTTCAAGCCATATCGTCACATTGGCCGCTCTTCTCTCTGAAACGGTTGTACTGATCGTCTGGAAAGCTATGTCGCGTGCTGCGGTATGTGGAGACACTAAAAGCACCACAGTAGAACACAGATGAAACTTCTAAGTTGATGTAATAGCCAGTAAGAAGTAGTACAATTCCAGTTTTAGGTATCGACTATTGACTTTTTAGCTGGCTTTGGTGCCTTGGACATGAGCTAGGACCTTAAGATTCTGCATGAAAGCAGTACTAGCAGCCGAGTTGCACGGGAGAATGTGAAAAGTGTTCATATGTAGTAAAAACCTGAGAAATCCGTCCGTTTTCGTCGTTTGTTATCGAATCGACTTAAAGCCTGATCGTCACATTGGGCGCTTTTCTCTCTGAAACGGTTGCACTTATCGTCTGCAAAGCTATGTCGAGTGCTGCGGTATGTGGAGACACTAAAAGCACCATAGTAGACCACAAATGAAGCTTCTAAGTTGATGTAATAGCCAGTAAGAAGTAGTATAACTCAAGTTTTAGGTATCGATTATTGACTTTTAGCTGGTTTCGGTGCCTTGGACATGAGCTAGGACCTTAAGATTCTGCATGAAAGGAGGACTAGCAGCCGACTTGCAGGGGAGAATGTGGAAGGTGTTCATATGTAGTAAAAACCTGAGAAATCCGTCCGTTTTCGTCATTTGTTATGGAATTGACTTAAAGCCAGATCGTCACATTGGCCGCTCTTCTCTCTGAATCGGTTGTACTTATCATCTGCAAAGCTATGTCGCGTGCTGCGGTGTTCGGAGACACTAAAAGCACCTTAGTAGAACACAGATGAAGCTTCTAATATGAATTAATAGCCAGTAAGAAGTAGTACAATTCAAGTTTTAGGTATTGATTATTGACTTTTTGGCTGGCTTTGGTGCCTTGGACGTGAGCTAGGACCTTAAGATTCTGCATAAAAGGAGGACTAGCATCCGAGATGCACGCGGAATGTGAAAAGTATTCATATGTAGTAAAAACCTGAGAAATCCGTTCGTTATCGTCATTTGTTATCGAATCGACTTCAAGCCATATCGTCACATTGGCCGCTCTTCTCTCTGAAACGGTTGTACTGATCGTCTGGAAAGCTATGTCGCGTGCTGCGGTATGTGGAGACACTAAAATCACCATAGTAGGACACAGATGAAGCTTCTTAGTTGATGTAATAGCCAGTAAGAAGTAGTACAATTCAAGTTTTAGGTATCGATTATTGACTTTTTAGCTGGCTTTGGTGCCTTGGACATGAGCTAGGACCTTAAGATTCTGCATGAAAGGAGGACTAGCAGCCGACTTGCAGGGGAGAATGTGGAAGGTGTTCATATGTAGTAAAAACCTGAGAAATCCGTCCGTTTTCGTCATTTGTTATGGAATTGACTTAAAGCCAGATCGTCACATTGGCCGCTCTTCTCTCTGAATCGGTTGTACTTATCATCTGCAAAGCTATGTCGCGTGCTGCGGTGTACGGAGACACTAAAAGCACCTTAGTAGAACACAGATGAAGCTTCTAATATGATTTAATAGCCAGTAAGAAGTAGTACAATTCAAGTTTTAGGTATTGATTATTGACTTTTTGGCTGGCTTTGGTGCCTTGGACGTGAGCTAGGACCTTAAGATTCTGCATGTAAGGAGGACTAGCATCCGAGATGCACGGGGAATGTGAAAAGTATTCATATGTAGTAAAAACCTGAGAAATCCGTTCGTTATCGTCATTTGTTATCGAATCGACTTCAAGCCATATCGTCACATTGGCCGCTCTTCTCTCTGAAACGGTTGTACTGATCGTCTGGAAAGCTATGTCGCGTGCTGCGGTATGTGGAGACACTAAAATCACCATAGTAGGACACAGATGAAGCTTCTTAGTTGATGTAATAGCCAGTAAGAAGTAGTACAATTCAAGTTTTAGGTATCGATTATTGACTTTTTAGCTGGCTTTGGTGCCTTGGACATGAGCTAATACCTTAAGATTCTGCATGAAAGGAGGACTAGCAGCCGAATTGCAGGGGAGAATGTGAAAAGTGTTAATGTGTAGTATTAAACTGAGAAATCCGTACGTTTTCGTCATTTGTTATGGAATTGACTTAAAGCAAGATCGTCACATTGGCCGCTCTTCTCTCTGAATCGGTTGTACTTATCGTCTGCAAAGCTATGTCGCGTGCTGCGGTATTCGGAGACACTTAAAGCACTATAGTAGAACACAGATGAAGCTTCTAAGTTAAAGTAATAGCCAGTAAGAGGTAGTACAATTCAAGTTTTAGGTATCGATTATTGACTTTTTAGCTGGCTTTGGTGCCTTGGACATGAGCTAGGACCTTAACATTCTGCATCAAAGGAGGAGTAGCAGCCGAGTTGCACGGGAGAATGTGAAAAGTGTTCATATGTATTAAACCCTGAGAAATCCGTCCGTTTTCGTCATTTGTTATCGAATCGACTTAAAGCCAGATCGTCACATTGGCCGCTCTTCTCTCTGAAACGGTTGTACTTATCGTCTGAAAGCTATGTCGCGTGCTGCGGTATGCCGAGACACTAAAAATACCATAGTAGAACACGGATGAAGTTTCTAAGTTGATGTAATAGCCAGTAAGAATTAGTACAATACCAGTTTTAATTATCGATTATTGACTTTTAGCTGGCTTTGGTGCCTTGGACATGAGCTAGGACCTTAAGATTCTGCATGAAAGGAGGTTTAGCAGCTGAGTTGCACGGGAGAATGTGAAAAGTGTTCATATGCAGTGAAAACGTAAGAAATCCGTCCGTTTTTGTCATTTGTTATCGAATCGACTTAAAGCCAGATCGTGACATTGGTCACTCTTCTCTCTGAAACGGTTGTACTTATCGTCTGCAAAGCTATGTCGCGTGCTGCGGTATGTGGAGACACTAAAAGCACCATAGTAGAACACATACAAAGCTTCTAAGTTGATGTAATAGCCAGTAAGAAGTAGTACAATTCCAGTTTTAGGTATCGATTATTGACTTTTTAGCTGGCTTTGGTACCTTGGACATGAGCTAGGACCTCAAGATTCTGCATGAAAGGAGGACTAGCAGCCGAGTTGCACGGGAGAATGTGAGAAGTGTTCATATGCAGTAAAAACCTGAGAAATCCGTCCGTTTTCGTCATTTGTTATCGAATCGACTTAAAGCCAGATCGTGACATTGGTCACTCTTCTCTCTGAAACGGTTGTACTTATCGTCTGCAATGCTATGTCGCGTGCTGCGGTATGCGGAGACACTAAAAATACCATAGTAGAACACAGATGAAGCTTCTAAGTTGATGTAATATCCAGTAAGAAGTAGTACAATTCAAGTTTTAGGCATCGATTATTGACTTTTAGCTGGCTTTGGTGCCTTGGACATGAGCTAGGACCTTAAGATTCTGCATGAAAGGAGGACTAGCAGCCGACTTGCACGGGAGAATGTGAAAAGTGTTAATATGTAGTATTAACCTGAGAAATCCGTCCGTTTTCGTCTTTTGTCATCGAGTCGACTTGAAGACAGATCGTAACATTGTCCGCCCTTCTCTCTGAAACGGTTGTACTTATCGTCAGCAAAGCTATGTCGCGTGCTCCAGTATGCGGGGACACTAAAAATACCATAGTAGAACACGGATGAAGCTTCTAAGTTGATGTAATAGCCAGTAAGAATTAGTACAATTCCACTTTTAGGTATCGATTATTGACTTTTAGCTGGCTTTCGTGCCTTGGACATGAGCTAGGCCCTTAAGATTCTGCATGAAAGGAGGACTAGCAGCTGAGTTGCACGGGAGAATGTGAAAAGTGTTCATATGTAGTAAAAACCTAAGAAATCCGTTCGTTATCGTCATTTGTTATCGAATCGACTTAAAGCCAGATCGTGACATTGGCCACTCTTCTCTCTGAAACGGTTGTACTTATCGTCTGCAAAGCTATGTCGCGTGCTGCGGTATGTGGTGACACTAAAAGCACCATAGTAGAACACAGACAAAGCTTCTAAGTTGATGTAATAGCCAGTAAGAAGTAGTACAATTCCAGTTTTAGGTATCTATTATTGACTTTTTAGCTGGCTTTGGTTCCTTGGACATGAGCTAGGAACTCAAGGTTCTGCATGAAAGGAGGACTAGCAGCCGAGTTGCACGGGAGAATGTGAAAAGTGTTCATATGTAGTAGAAAAACGAGAAATCCGTCCGTTTTCGTCATTTGTTATCGAATCGACTTAAAGCCAGATCGTCACATTGTCCGCCCTTCTCTCTGAAACGGTTGTACTTATCGTCTGCAAAGCTATGTCGCGTGCTGCGGTATGCGGAGACACTAGAAATACCATAGTAGAACACGGATGAAGCTTCTACGTTGATGTAATAGCCAGTAAAAAGTAGTACAATTCAAGTTTTAATCATCGATTATTGACATTTAGCTGGCTTTGGTACCTTGGACATGAGCTAGGACCTCAAGATTCTGCATGAAAGGAGGACTAGCAGCCGAGTTGCACGGGAGAATGTGAGAAGTGTTCATATGTACTAAAAACCCGAGAAATCTGTCCGTTTTCGTCATTTGTTATCGAATCGACTTAAAGTCGGATCGTCACATTGGCCGCTCTTCTCTCTGAAACGGTTGTACTTATCGTCTGCAAAGCTATGTCGCGTGCTGCGGTATGCGAAGACACTAAAATAACCATAGTAGAACACAGATGAAGCTTCTAAGTTGATGTAATAGCCAGTAAGAAGTAGTACAATTCAAGATTTGGGCATCGATTATTGACTTTTAGCTGGCTTTGGTGCCTTGGACATGAGCTAGGACCTTAAGATTCTGCATGAAAGGAGGACTAGCAGCCGACTTGCAGGGGAGAATGTGGAAGGTGTTCATATGTAGTAAAAACCTGAGAAATCCGTCCGTTTTCGTCATTTGTTATGGAATTGACTTAAAGCCAGATCGTCACATTGGCCGCTCTTCTCTCTGAATCGGTTGTACTTATCATCTGCAAAGCTATGTCGCGTGCTGCGGTGTTCGGAGACACTAAAAGCACCTTAGTAGAACACAGATGAAGCTTCTAATATGATTTAATAGCCAGTAAGAAGTAGTACAATTCAAGTTTTAGGTATTGATTATTGACTTTTTGGCTGGCTTTGGTGCCTTGGACGTGAGCTAGGACCTTAACATTCTGCATCAAAGGAGGAGTAGCAGCCGAGTTGCACGGGAGAATGTGAAAAGTGTTCATATGTATTAAACCCTGAGAAATCCGTCCGTTTTCGTCATTTGTTATCGAATCGACTTAAAGCCAGATCGTCACATTGGCCGCTCTTCTCTCTGAAACGGTTGTACTTATCGTCTGCAAAGCTATGTCGCGTGCTGCGGTATGCGGAGACACTAAAATCACCATAGTAGGACACAGATGAAGCTTCTAAGTTGATGTAATAGCCAGTAAGAAGTAGTACAATTCAAGTTTTAATCATCGATTATTGACTTTTAGCTGGCTTTGGTGCCTTGGACATGAGCTAGGACCTTAAGATCCAGCATGAAAGGAGGACTAGCAGCCGAGTTGCACGGGAGAATGTGAAAAGTGTTCATATGCAGTGAAAACCTAAGAAATCCGTCCGTTTTTGTCATTTGTTATTGAATCGACTTAAAGCCAGATCGTCACATTGGCCGCTCTTCTCTCTGAAACGGTTGTACTTATCGTCTGAAAGCTATGTCGCGTGCTGCGGTATGCCGAGACACTAAAAATACCATAGTAGAACACGGATGAAGTTTCTAAGTTGATGTAATAGCCAGTAAGAATTAGTACAATACCAGTTTTAATTATCGATTATTGACTTTTAGCTGGCTTTGGTGCCTTGGACATGAGCTAGGACCTTAAGATTCTGCATGAAAGGAGGGTTAGCAGCTGAGTTGCACGGGAGAATGTGAAAAGTGTTCATATGCAGTGAAAACGTAAGAAATCCGTCCGTTTTTGTCATTTGTTATCGAATCGACTTAAAGCCAGATCGTGACATTGGTCACTCTTCTCTCTGAAACGGTTGTACTTATCGTCTGCAAAGCTATGTCGCGTGCTGCGGTATGTGGAGACACTAAAAGCACCATAGTAGAACACATACAAAGCTTCTAAGTTGATGTAATAGCCAGTAAGAAGTAGTACAATTCCAGTTTTAGGTATCGATTATTGACTTTTTAGCTGGCTTTGGTACCTTGGACATGAGCTAGGACCTTAAGATTCTGCATGAAAGGAGGGTTAGCAGCTGAGTTGCACGGGAGAATGTGAAAAGTGTTCATATGCAGTGAAAACGTAAGAAATCCGTCCGTTTTTGTCATTTGTTATCGAATCGACTTAAAGCCAGATCGTGACATTGGTCACTCTTCTCTCTGAAACGGTTGTACTTATCGTCTGCAAAGCTATGTCGCGTGCTGCGGTATGTGGAGACACTAAAAGCACCATAGTAGAACACATACAAAGCTTCTAAGTTGATGTAATAGCCAGTAAGAAGTAGTACAATTCCAGTTTTAGGTATCGATTATTGACTTTTTAGCTGGCTTTGGTACCTTGGACATGAGCTAGGACCTCAAGATTCTGCATGAAAGGAGGACTAGCAGCCGAGTTGCACGGGAGAATGTGAGAAGTGTTCATATGTACTAAAAACCCGAGAAATCTGTCCGTTTTCGTCATTTGTTATCGAATAGACTTAAAGCCAGATCGTCACACTGTCCGCCCTTCTCTCTGAAACGGTTGTACTTATCGTCTGCAATGCTATGTCGCGTGCTGCGGTATGCGGAGACACTAAAAATACCATAGTAGAACACAGATGAAGCTTCTAAGTTGATGTAATATCCAGTAAGAAGTAGTACAATTCAAGTTTTAGGCATCGATTATTGACTTTTAGCTGGCTTTGGTGCCTTGGACATGAGCTAGGACCTTAAGATTCAGAATGAAAGGAGGACTAGCTGCCGACTTGCACGGGAGAATGTGAAAAGTGTTAATATGTAGTATTAACCTGAGAAATTCGTCCGTTTTCGTCTTTTGTCATCGAGTCGACTTGAAGACAGATCGTAACATTGTCCGCCCTTCTCTCTGAAACGGTTGTACTTATCGTCAGCAAAGCTATGTCGCGTGCTCCTGTATGCGGGGACACTAAAAATACCATAGTAGAACACGGATGAAGCTTCTAAGTTGATGTAATAGCCAGTAAGAAGTAGTACAATTCAAGTTTTAGGCATCGATTATTGACTTTTAGCTGGCTTTGGTGCCTTGGACATGAGCTAAGACCTTAAGATTCTGCATGAAAGGAGGACTAGCAGCCGAGTTGCACGGGAGAATGTGAAAAGTTCTCATATGCAGTAAAAACCTGAGAAATCCGTCCGTTTTTGTCATTTGTTATTGAATCGACTTAAAGCCAGATCGTCACATTGGCCACTCCTCTCTCTGAAACGGTTGTACTTATCGTCTGAAAGCTATGTCGCGTGCTGCGGTATGCCGAGACACTAAAAATACCATAGTAGAACACGGATGAAGCTTCTAAGTTGATGTAATAGCCAGTAAGAATTAGTACAATTCCACTTTTAGGTATCGATTATTGACTTTTAGCTGGCTTTCGTGCCTTGGACATGAGCTAGGCCCTTAAGATTCTGCATGAAAGGAGGACTAGCAGCTGAGTTGCACGGGAGAATGTGAAAAGTGTTCATATGTAGTAAAAACCTAAGAAATCCGTTCGTTATCGTCATTTGTTATCGAATCGACTTAAAGCCAGATCGTGACATTGGCCACTCTTCTCTCTGAAACGGTTGTACTTATCGTCTGCAAAGCTATGTCGCGTGCTGCGGTATGTGGTGACACTAAAAGCACCATAGTAGAACACAGACAAAGCTTCTAAGTTGATGTAATAGCCACTAAGAAGTAGTACAATTCCAGTTTTAGGTATCTATTATTGACTTTTTCGCTGGCTTTGGTTCCTTGGACATGAGCTAGGACCTCAAGGTTCTGCATGAAAGGAGGACTAGCAGCCGAGTTGCACGGGAGAATGTGAAAAGTGTTCATATGTAGTAGAAAAACGAGAAATCCGTCCGTTTTCGTCATTTGTTATCGAATCGACTTAAAGCCAGATCGTCACATTGTCCGCCCTTCTCTCTGAAACGGTTGTACTTATCGTCTGCAAAGCTATGTCGCGTGCTGCGGTATGCGGAGACACTAGAAATACCATAGTAGAACACGGATGAAGCTTCTACGTTGATGTAATAGCCAGTAAAAGTAGTACAATTCAAGTTTTAATCATCGATTATTGACTTTTAGCTGGCTTTGGTGCCTTGGACATGAGCTAGGACCTTAAGATTCTGCATGAAAGGAGGACTAGCAGCCGAGTTGCACGAGAGAATGTGAAAAGTGTTCATATGTAGTAAAAACCTGAGAAATCCGTCCGTTTTCGTCATTTGTTATCGAATCGACTTAAAGCCAGATCGTCACATTGCCCGCTCTTCTCTCCGAAACGGTTGTACTTATCGTCTGAAAGCTATGTCGCGTGCTGCGGTATGCGGAGACGCTAAAAGAACCATAGTAGAACACAGATGAAGCTTCTAAGATGATGTAATAGCCAGTAAGAAGTAGTACAATTCAAGTTTTAGGTATCGATTATTGACTTTTTAGCTTGCTTTGGTGCCTTGGACATGAGCTAGGACCTTAAGATTCAGCATGAAAGGCGGACTTGCAGCCGAGTTGCACGGGAGAATGTGAAAAGAGTTCATATGTAGTAAAAACCTGAGAAATCCGATCGTTATCGTCATTTGTTATGGAATAGACTTAAAGCAAGATTGTCACATTGGCCGCTCTTCTCTCTGAATCGGTTGTACTTATCGTCTGCAAAGCTATGTCGCGTGCTGCGGTATGCGGAGACACTAAAAATACCATAGTAGAACACGGATGAAGCTTCTAAGTTGATGTAATAGCCAGTAAGAAGTAGTACAATTCAAGTTTTAGGCATCGATTATTGACTTTTAGCTGGCTTTGGTGCCTTGGACATGAGCTAGGACCTTAAGATTTTGCATGAAAGGAGGACTAGCAGCCGAGTTGCACGGGAGAATGTGAAAAGCGTTCATATGTAGTAAAAACCTGAGAAATCCGTCCGTTTTCGTCATTTGTTATCGAATCGACTTAAAGCCAGATCGTCACATTGCCCGCTCATCTCTCCGAAACGGTTGTACTTATCGTCTGAAAGCTATGTCGTGTGCTGCGGTATGCGGAGACACTAAAAATACTATAGTAGAACACGGATGAAGCTTCTAAGTTGATGTAATAGCCAGTAAGAAGTAGTACAATTCAAGTTTTAATCATCGATTATTGACTTTTAGCTGGCTTTGGTGCCTTGGACATGAGGTAGGACCTTAAGATTCTGCATGAAAGGAGGACTAGCAGCTGAGTTGAACGGGAGAATGTGAAAAGTGTTCATATGTAGTAAAAACCTGAGAAATCCGTCCGTTTTCGTCATTTGTCATCGAATCAACTTAAAGCCAGATCGTCACATTGGCCGCTCTTCTTTCTGAAACGGTTGTACGTATAGTCTGCAAAGCAATGTCGCGTGCTGCGGTATGCGGTGACACTAAAAGCACCATAGTAGAACACAGATGAAGCTTCTAAGTTGATGTAATAGCCAGTAAGAAGTAGTACAATTCCAGTTTTAGGTATCGATGATTGACTTTTTAGCTGGCTTTGGTACCTTGGACATGAGCTAGGACCTCAAGATTCTGCATGAAAGGAGGACTAGCAGCCGAGTTGCACGGGAGAATGTGAGAAGTGTTCATATGTAGTAAAAACCCGAAATATCCGTCCGTTTTCGTCATTTGTTATCGAATCGACTTAAAGCCAGATCGTCACATTGCCCGCTCTTCTCTCCGAAACGGTTGTACTTATCGTCTGAAAGCTATGTCGTGTGCTGCGGTATGCGGAGACACTAAAAATACTATAGTAGAACACGGATGAAGCTTCTAAGTTGATGTAATAGCCAGTAAGAAGTAGTACAATTCCAATTTTAGGTATCAATTATTGACTTTTTAGCTGGCTTTGGTGCCTTGGACATGAGCTAGGACCTTAAGATTCTGCATGAAAGGAGGACTAGCAGCCGAGTTGCACGGGAGAATGTGAAATGTTTTCATATGCAGTAAAAACCTGAGAAATCCGTCCGTTTTTGTCATTTGTTATTGAATCGACTTAAAGCGAGATCGTCACATTGGCCGCTCTTCTCTCTGAAACGGTTGTACTTATCGTCTGAAAGCTATGTCGCGTGCTGCGGTATGCCGAGACATTAAAAATACCATAGTAGAAGACGGATGAAGCTTCTAAGTTGATGTAATAGCCAGTAAAAAGTAGTACAATTCCACTTTTAGGTATCGATTATTGACTTTTAGCTGGCTTTCGTGCCTTGGACATGAGGTAGGACCTTAAGATTCTGCATGAAAGGAGGACTAGCAGCTGAGTTGAACGGGAGAATGTGAAAAGTGTTCATATGTAGTAAAAACCTGAGAAATCCGTCCGTTTTCGTCATTTGTTATCGAATCGACTTAAAGCCAGATCGTCACATTGCCCGCTCTTCTCCCCGAAACGGTTGTACTTATCGTCTGAAAGCTATGTCGCGTGCTGCGGTATGCGGAGACACTAAAAATACTATAGTAGAACACGGATGAAGCTTCTAAGTTGATGTAATAGCCAGTAAGAAGTAGTACAATTCAAGTTTTAATCATCGATTATTGACTTTTAGCTGGCTTTGGTGCCTTGGACATGAGGTAGGACCTTAAGATTCTGCATGAAAGGAGGACTAGCAGCCGAGTTGCACGGGAGAATGTGAAAAGTTTTCATATGCAGTAAAAACCTGAGAAATCCGTCCGTTTTTGTCATTTGTTATTGAATCGACTTAAAGCCAGATCGTCACATTGGCCGCTCTTCTCTCTGAAGCGGTTGTACTTATCGTCTGAAAGCTATGTCGCGTGCTGCGGTATGCCGAGACACTAAAAATACCATAGTAGAACACGGATGAAGCTTCTAAGTTGATGTAATAGCCAGTAAGAATTAGTACAATTCCACTTTTAGGTATCGATTATTGACTTTTACCTGGTTTCGTGCCTTGGACATGAGCTAGGACCTTAAGATTCTGCATGAAAGGAGGACTAGCAGCCGAGTTGCACGGGAGAATGTGAAAAGTGTTAATATGTAGTATTAACCTGAGAAATCCGTCCGTTTTCGTCTTTTGTTATCGAGTCGACTTGAAGACAGATCGTAACATTGTCCGCCCTTCTCTCTGAAACGTTTGTACTTATCGTCTGCAAAGCTATGTCGCGTGCTCCTGTATGCGGGGACATTAAAAATACCATAGTAGAACACCGATGAAGCTTCTAAGTTGATGTAATAGCCAGTAAGAAGTAGTACAATTCAAGTTTTAATCATCGATTATTGACTTTTAGCTGGCTTTGGTGCCTTGGACATGAGGTAGGACCTTAAGATTCTGCATGAAAGGAGGACTAGCACCTGAGTTGCTCGGGAGAATGTGAAAAGTGTTCATATGTAGTAAAAACCTGAGAAATCCGTCCGTTTTCGTCATTTGTCATCGAATCGACTTAAAGCCAGATCGTCACATTGGCCGCTCTTCTTTCTGACACGGTTGTACGTATAGTCTGCAAAGCTATGTCGCGTGCTGCGGTATGCGGTGACACTAAAAGCACCATAGTAGAACACAGATGAAGCTTCTAAGTTGATGTAATAGCCAGTAAGAAGTAGTACAATTCCAGTTTTAGGTATCGATTATTGACTTTTTAGCTGGCTTTGGTACCTTGGACATGAGCTAGGACCTCAAGATTCTGCATGAAAGGAGGACTAGCAGCTGAGTTGCACGGGAGAATGTGAAAAGTGTTCATATGTAGTAAAAACCTAAGAAATCCGTTCGTTATCGTCATTTGTTATCGAATCGACTTAAAGCCAGATCGTGACATTGGCCACTCTTCTCTCTGAAACGGTTGTACTTATCGTCTGCAAAGCTATGTCGCGTGCTGCGGTATGTGGTGACACTAAAAGCACCATAGTAGAACACAGACAAAGCTTCTAAGTTGATGTAATAGCCAGTAAGAAGTAGTACAATTCCAGTTTTAGGTATCTATTATTGACTTTTTAGCTGGCTTTGGTTCCTTGGACATGAGCTAGGACCTCAAGGTTCTTCATGAAAGGAGGACTAGCAGCCGAGTTGCACGGGAGAATGTGAAAAGTGTTCATATGTAGTAGAAAAACGAGAAATCCGTCCGTTTTCATCATTTGTTATCGAATCGACTTAAAGCCAGATCGTCACATTGTCCGCCCTTCTCTCTGAAACGGTTGTACTTATCGTCTGCAAAGCTATGTCGCGTGCTGCGGTATGCGGAGACACTAGAAATACCATAGTAGAACACGGATGAAGCTTCTACGTTGATGTAATAGCCAGTAAAAAGTAGTACAACTCAAGTTTTAATCATCGATTATTGACTTTTAGCTGGCTTTGGTGCCTTGGACATGAGCTAGGACCTTAAGATTCTGCATGAAAGGAGGACTAGCAGCCGAGTTGCACGGGAGAATGTGAACTGTGTTCATATGTAGTAAAAACCTGAGAAATCCGTTCGTTTTCGTCATTTGTTATCGAATCGACTTAAAGCCAGATCGTCACATTGCCCGCTCTTCTCTCCGAAACGGTTGTACTTATCGTCTGAAAGCTATGTCGCGTGCTGCGGTATGCGGAGACGCTAAAAGAACCATAGTAGAACAAAGATGAAGCTTCTAAGATGATGTAATAGCCAGTAAGAAGTAGTACAATTCAAGTTTTAGGTATCGATTATTGACTTTTTAGCTTTCTTTGGTGCCTTGGACATGAGCTAGGACCTTAAGATTCAGCATGAAAGGCGGACTTGCAGCCGAGTTGCACGGGAGAATGTGAAAAGAGTTCATATGTAGTAAAAACCTGAGAAATCCGATCGTTATCGTCATTTGTTTTGGAATTGACTTAAAGCAAGATTGTCACATTGGCCGCTCTTCTCTCTGAATCGGTTGTACTTATCGTCTGCAAAGCTATGTCGCGTGCTGCGGTATGCGGAGACACTAAAAATACCATAGTAGAACACGGATGAAGCTTCTAAGTTGATGTAATAGCCAGTAAGAAGTACTACAATTCAAGTTTTATGCATCGATTATTGACTTTTAGCTGGCTTTGGTGCCTTGGACATGAGCTAGGACCTTAAGATTTTGCATGAAAGGAGGACTAGCAGCCGAGTTGCACGGGAGAATGTGAAAGTGTTCATATGTAGTAAAAACCTGAGAAATCCGTCCGTTTTCGTCATTTGTTATCGAATCGACTTAAAGCCAGATCGTCACATTGCCCGCTCATCTCTCCGAAACGGTTGTACTTATCGTCTGAAAGCTATGTCGCGTGCTGCGGTATGCGGAGACACTAAAAATACTATAGTAGAACACGGATGAAGCTTCTAAGTTGATGTAATAGCCAGTAAGAAGTAGTACAATTCCAATTTTAGGTATCAATTATTGACTTTTTAGCTTGCTTTGGTGCCTTGGACATGAGCTAGGACCTTAAGATTCTGCATGAAAGGAGGACTAGCAGCCGAGTTGCACGGGAGAATGTGAAAAGTGTTAATATGTAGTATTAACCTGAGAAATCCGTCCGTTTTCGTCTTTTGTTATCGAGTCGACTTGAAGACAGATCGTAACATTGTCCGCCCTTCTCTCTGAAACGGTTGTACTTATCGTCTGCAAAGCTATGTCGCGTGCTCCTGTATGCGGGGACATTAAAAATACCTTAGTAGAACACGGATGAAGCTTCTAAGTTGATGTAGTAGCCAGTAAGAAGTAGTACAATTCAAGTTTTAATCATCGATTATTGACTTTTAGCTGGCTTTGGTGCCTTGGACATGAGGTAGGACCTTAAGATTCTGCATGAAAGGAGGACTAGCAGCCGAGTTGCACGGGAGAATGTGAAATGTTTTCATATGCAGTAAAAACCTGAGAAATCCGTCCGTTTTTGTCATTTGTTATTGAATCGACTTAAAGCCAGATCGTCACATTGGCCGCTCTTCTCTCTGAAACGGTTGTACTTATCGTCTGAAAGCTATGTCGCGTGCTGCGGTATGCCGAGACACTAAAAATACCATAGTAGAAGACGGATGAAGCTTCTAAGTTGATGTAATAGCCAGTAAAAAGTAGTACAATTCCACTTTTAGGTATCGATTATTGACTTTTAGCTGGCTTTCGTGCCTTGGACATGAGCTAGGACCTTAAGATTCTGCATGAAAGGAGGACTAGCAGCTGAGTTGCACGGGAGAATGTGAAAAGTGTTCATATGTAGTAAAAACCTGAGAAATCCGTCCGTTTTCGTCATTTGTCATCGAATCGACTTAAAGCCAGATCGTCACATTGGCCGCTCTTCTTTCTGACACGGTTGTACGTATAGTCTGCAAAGCTATGTCGCGTGCTGCGGTATGCGGTGACACTAAAAGCACCATAGTACAACACAGATGAAGCTTCTAAGTTGATGTAATAGCCAGTAAGAAGTAGTAAAATTCAAGTTTTAGTTATCGATTATTGACTTTTTAGCTGGCTTTGGTGCCTTGGACAAGAGCTAGGACCTTAAGATTCTGCGTGAAAGGAGGACTAGCTGCCGAGTTGCACGGGAGAATGTGAAAAGTGCTCATATGTAGTAAAAACCTAAGAAATCCGTTCGTTATCGTCATTTGTTATCGAATCGACTTAAAGCCAGATCGTGACATTGGCCGCTCTTCTCTCTGAAACGGTTGTACTTATCGTCTGCAAAGCTATGTCGCGTGCTGCGGTATGTGGAGACACTAAAAGCACCAAAGTAGAACACAGACAAAGCTTCTAAGTTGATGTAATAGCCAGTAAGAAGTAGTACAATTCCAGTTTTAGGTATCTATTATTGACTTTTTAGCTGGCTTTGGTTCCTTGGACATGAGCTAGGACCTCAAGGTTCTGCATGAAAGGAGGACTAGCAGCCGAGTTGCACGGGAGAATGTGAAAAGTGTTCATATGTAGTAGAAACCCGAGAAATCCGTCCGTTTTCGTCATTTGTTATCGAATCGACTTAAAGCCAGATCGTCACATTGTCCGCCGTTCTCTCTGAAACGGTTGTACTTATCGTCTGCAAAGCTATGTCGCGTGCTGCGGTATGCGGAGACACTAGAAATACCATAGTAGAACACGGATGAAGCTTCAACGTGCATGTAATTGCCAGTAAAAAGTAGTACAATTCAAGTTTTAATCATCGATTATTGACTTTTAGCTGGCTTTGGTGCCTTGGACATGAGCTAGGACCTTAAGATTCTGCATGAAAGGAGGACTAGCAGCCGAGTTGCACGGGAGAATGTGAAAAGTGTTCATATGTAGTAAAAACCAGGGAAATCCGTCCGTTTTCGTCATTTGTTATCGAATCGACTTAAAGCCAGATCGTCACATTGGCCGCTCTTCTCTCTGAAACGGTTGTACTTATCGTCTGAAAGCTATGTAGCGTGCTGCGGTATGCGGAGACGCTAAAAGCACCATAGTAGAACACAGATGAAGGTTCTAAGATGATGTAATAGCCAGTAAGAATTAGTACAATACCAGTTTTAGGTATCGAATATTGACTTTTTAGCTGGCTTTGGTGCCTTGGACATGAGCTAGGACCTTAGGATTCTGCATGAAAGCAGGACTAGCAGCCGAGTTCCACGGGAGTATGTGAAAAGTGTTCATCTGTAGTAAAAACCTGAGAAATCCGTCCGTTTTCGTCATTTGTTATGGAATTGACTTAAAGCCAGATTGTCACATTGGCCGCTCTTCTCTCTGAATCGGTTGTACTTATCGTCTGCAAAGCTACGTCGCGTGCTGCGGTATGCGGAGACGCTAAAAGCACCATAGTAGAACACAGATGAAGCTTCTAAGATGATGTAATAGCCAGTAAGAATTAGTACAATACCAGTTTTAGGTATCGATTATTGACTTTTTAGCTGGCTTTGGTGCCTTGAACATGAGCTAGGACCTTAAGATTCTGCACGAAAGCAGGACTAGCAGCCGAGTTGCACGGGAGTATGTGAAAAGTGTTCATATGTAGTAAAAACCTGAAAAATCCGTCCGTTTTCGTCATTTGTTATGGAATTGACTTAAAGCCAGATTGTCACATTGGCCGCTCTTCTCTCTGAAACGGTTGTACTTATCGTCTGCAAATCTATGTCACGTGCTACGGTATGTGGAGACACTGAAAGCACCATAGTAGAACACAGATGAAGCTTCTAAGACGTTGTAATACCCAGTAAGAAGGAGTACAATTCCAATTTTAGGTATCAATTATTGAATTTTAGCTGGCTTTGGTGCCTTGGACATGAGCTAGGACCTTAAGATTCTGCATGAAAGCAGGACTAGCAGCCGAGTTGCACGGGAGAATGTGAAAAGTGTTCATATGTAGTAAAAACCTGAGAAATCCGTCCTTTTTTGTCATTTGTTAAGGAATCGACTTAAAGCCAGATCGTCACATTGTCCGCCCTTCTCTCTGAAACGGTTGTACTTATCGTCTGCAAAGCTATGTCGCGTGCTGCGGTATGCGGAGACACTAGAAATACCATAGTAGAACACGGATGAAGCTTCTACGTTGATGTAATAGCCAGTAAAATGTAGTACAATTCAAGTTTTAATCATCGATTATTGACTTTTAGCTGGCTTTGATGCCTTGGACATGAGCTAGGACCTTAAGATTCTGCATGAAAGGAGGACTAGCAGCCGAGTTGCACGGGAGAATGTGAAAAGTGTTCATATGTAGTAAAAACCTGAGAAATCCGTCCGTTTTCGTCATTTGTTATCGAATCGACTTAATGCCAGATCGTCACATTGCCCGCTCTTCTCTCCGAAACGGTTGTACTTATCGTCTGAAAGCTATGTCGCGTGCTGCGGTATGCGGAGACGCTAAAAGCACCATAGTAGAACACTGATGAAGCTTCTAAGATGATGTAATAGCCAGTAAGAAGTAGTACAATTCAAGTTTTAGGTATCGATTATTGACTTTTTAGCTAGCTTTGGTGCCTTGGACATGAGCTAGGACCTTAAGATTCAGCATGAAAGGCGGACTTGCAGCCGAGTTGCACGGGAGAATGTGAAAACTGTTCATATGTAGTAAAAACCTGAGAAATCCGTCGGTTTTCGTCATTTGTTATCGAATCGACTTAAAGCCAGATCGTCACATTGGCCGCTCTTCTCTCTGAAACGGTTGTACTTATCGTCTGCAAATCTATGTCACGTGCTGCGGTATGTGGAGACACTGAAAGCACCATAGTAGAACACATATGAAGCTTCTAAGATGTTGTAACAGCCAGTAAGAAGCAGTACAATTCCAATTTTAGGTATCAAATATTGAATTTTAGCTGGCTTTGGTGCCTTGGACATGAGCTAGGACCTTAAGATTCTGCATGAAAGCAGGACTAGCAGCCGAGTTGCACGGGAGAATGTGAAAAGTGTCATATGTAGTAGAAACCCGAGAAATCCGTCCTTTTTCGTCATTTGTTATCGAATCGACTTAAAGCCCGATCGTCACATTGTTCGCCTTCTCTCTGAAACGGTTGTACTTATCGTCTGCAAAGCCATGTCGCGTGCTGCGGTATGCGGAGACACTAGAAATAAAATAGTAGAACACGGATGAAGCTTCTACGTTGATGTAATAGCCAGTAAAAAGTAGTACAATTCAAGTTTTAATCATCGATTATTGACTTTTTAGCTGGCTTTGGTGCTTTGGACATGAGCTAGGACCTTAACATTCTGCATGAAAGGAGGAATAGCAGCCGACTTGCACAGGAGAATGTGAAAAGTGTTCATATGTAGTAAATACCTGAGAAATCCGTCCGTTTTTGTCATTTGTTATTGAATCGACTTAAAGCCAGATCGTCACATTAGCCGCTATTCTGTCTAAAACGGTTGTACTTATCGTCTGCAAATCTATGTCACGTGCTGCGTTATGTGGAGACACTGAAAGCACCATAGTAGAACACAGATGAAGCTTCTAAGATGTTGTAATAGCCAGTAAGAAGTAGTACAATTCCAGTTTTAGGTATCAATTATTGACTTTTTAGCTGGCTTTGGTGCCTTGGACATGAGCTAGGACCTTAAGATTCTGCATGAAAGAGGTACTATCAACCGAATTGCACGGGGGAATGTGAAAAGTGTTCATTTGTAGTAAAAACCCGAGAAATGCGTCCGTTTTCGTCATTTGTTATCGAATCGACTTAAAGCCAGATCGTCACATTGTCCGCCCTTCTCTCTGAAACGGTTGTACTTATCGTCTGCAAAGCTATGTCGCGTGCTGCGGTATGCGGAGAAACTAGAAATACCATAATAGAACACGGATGAAGCTTCTAAGTTGATGTAATAGCCAGTAAAATGTAGTACAATTCAAGTTGTAATCATCGATTATTGACTTTTAGCTGGCTTTGGTGCCTTGGACATGATCTAGGACCTTAATATTCTGCATGAAAGGAGGACTAGCAGCCGAGTTGCACGGGAGAATGTGAAAAGTGTTCATATGTAGTAAAAACTTGAGAAATCCGTCCGTTTTCGTCATTTGTTATCGAATCGACTTAAAGCCAGATCGTCACATTGGCCGCTCTTCTCTTCGAAACGGTTGTACTTATTGTCTGAAAGCTTTGTCGCGTGCTGCGGTATGCGTAGACGCTGAAAGCACCATAGTAGAACACAGATGAAGCTTCTAAGATGATGTAATAGCCAGTAAGAAGTAGTACAATTCAAGTTTCAGGTATCGATTATTGACTTTTTAGCTGGCTTTGGTGCCTTGGACATGAGCTAGGACCTTAAGATTCAGCATGAAAGTCGGACTTGCAGCCGAGTTGCACGGGAGAATGTGAAAAGTCTTCATATGTAGTAGAAACCCGAGAAATCCGTCCTTTTTTGTCATTTGTTAAGGAATCGACTTAAAGCCAGATCGTCACATTGTCCGCCCTTCTCTCTGAAACGGTTGTACTTATCGTCTGCAAAGCTATGTCGCGTGCTGCGGTATGCGGAGACACTAGAAATACCATAGTAGAACACGGATGAAGCTTCTACGTTGATGTAATAGCCAGTAAAATGTAGTACAATTCAAGTTTTAATCATCGATTATTGACTTTTAGCTGGCTTTGATGCCTTGGACATGAGCTAGGTCCTTAAGATTCTGCATGAAAGGAGGACTAGCAGCCGAGTTGCACGGGAGAATGTGAAAAGTGTTCATATGTAGTAAAAACCTGAGAAATCCGTCCGTTTTCGTCATTTGTTATCGAATCGACTTAAAGCCAGATCGTCACATTGCCCGCTCTTCTCTCCGAAACGGTTGTACTTATCGTCTGAAAGCAATGTCGCGTGCTGCGGTATGCGGAGACGCTAAAAGCACCATAGTAGAACACTGATGAAGCTTCTAAGATGATGTAATAGCCAGTAAGAAGTAGTACAATTCAAGTTTTAGGTATCGATTATTGACTTTTTAGCTGGCTTTGGTGCCTTGGACATGAGCTAGGACCTTAAGATTCAGCATGAAAGGCGGACTTGCAGCCGAGTTGCACGGGAGAATGTGAAAAGTGTTCATATGTAGTAAAAACCTGAGAAATCCGTCCGTTTTCGTCATTTGTTATCGAATCGACTTAAAGCCAGATCGTCACATTGGCCGCTCTTCTCTCTGAAACGGTTGTACTTATCGTCTGCAAATCTATGTCACGTGCTGCGGTATGTGGAGACACTGAAAGCACCATAGTAGAACACATATGAAGCTTCTAAGATGTTGTAACAGCCAGTAAGAAGTAGTACAATTCCAATTTTAGGTATCAAATATTGAATTTTAGCTGGCTTTGGTGCCTTGGACATGAGCTAGGACCTTAAGATTCTGCATGAAAGCAGGACTAGCAGCCGAGTTGCACGGGAGAATGTGAAAAGTGTTCATATGCAGTAGAAACCCGAGAAATCCGTCCTTTTTCTTCATTTGTTATCGAATCGACTTAAAGCCAGATCGTCACATTGTCCGCCCTTCTCTCTGAAACGGTTGTACTTATCGTCTGCAAAGCTATGTCGCGTGCTGCGGTATGCGGAGACACTAGAAATAAAATAGTAGAACACGGATGAAGCTTCTACGTTGATGTAATAGCCAGTAAAAAGTAGTACAATTCAAGTTTTAATTATCGATTATTGACTTTTTAGCTGGCTTTGGTGCTTTGGACATGAGCTAGGACCTTAAGATTCTGCATGAAAGGAGGAATAGCAGCCGACTTGCACAGGAGAATGTGAAAAGTGTTCATATGTAGTAAATACCTGAGAAATCCGTCCGTTTTTGTCATTTGTTATTGAATCGACTTAAAGTCAGATCGTCACATTGGCCGCTATTCTGTCTGAAACGGTTGTACTTATCGTCTGCAAATCTATGTCACGTGCTGCGTTATGTGGAGACACTGAAAGCACCATAGTAGAACACAGATGAAGCTTCTAAGATGTTGTAATAGCCAGTAAGAAGTAGTACAATTCCAGTTTTAGGTATCAATTATTGACTTTTTAGCTGGCTTTGGTGCCTTGGACATGAGCTAGGACCTTAAGATTCTGCATGAAAGAGGTACTATCAACCGAATTGCACGGGGGAATGTGAAAAGTGTTCATTTGTAGTAAAAACCCGAGAAATGCGTCCGTTTTCGTCATTTGTTATCGAATCGACTTAAAGCCAGATCGTCACATTGTCCGCCCTTCTCTCTGAAACGGGTATTACTTATCGTCTGCAAAGCTATGTCGCGTGCTGCGGTATGCGGAGAAACTAGAAATACCATAATAGAACACGGATGAAGCTTCTAAGTTGATGTAATAGCCAGTAAAATGTAGTACAATTCAAGTTGTAATCATCGATTATTGACTTTTAGCTGGCTTTGGTGCCTTGGACATGATCTAGGACCTTAATATTCTGCATGAAAGGAGGACTAGCAGCCGAGTTGCACGGGAGAATGTGAAAAGTGTTCATATGTAGTAAAAACTTGAGAAATCCGTCCGTTTTCGTCATTTGTTATCGAATCGACTTAAAGCCAGATCGTCACATTGGCCGCTCTTCTCTCCGAAACGGTTGTACTTATCGTCTGAAAGCTTTGTCGCGTGCTGCGGTATGCGTAGACGCTGAAAGCACCATAGTAGAACACAGATGAAGCTTCTAAGATGATGTAATAGCCAGTAAGAATTAGTACAATTCCAGTTTTAGGTATCGATTATTGACTTTTTAGCTGGCTTTGGTGCCTTGGACATGAGCTAGGACCTTACGATTCTGCATGAAAGCAGGACTAGCAGCTGAGTTGCACGGGAGTATGTGAAAAGTTTTTATATGTAGTAAAAACCTGAGAAATCCGTCCGTTTTCGTCATTTGTTATGGAATTGACTTAAAGCCAGATTGTCACATTGGCGGCTCTTCTCTCTGAATCGGTTGTACTTATCGCCTGCAAAGCTATGTCGCGTGCTGCGGTATTCGGAGACACTAAAAGCACCATAGTAGAACACAGATGAAGCTTCTAAGATGATGTAATAGCCAGTAAGAAGTAGTACAATTCAAGTTTTAGGTATCGATTATTGACTTTTTAGCTGGGTTTGGTGCCTTGGACATGAGGTAGGACCTTAAGATTGTGCATGAATGGAGGACTAGCAGCCGAGTTGAACGGGAGAATGTGAAAAGTGTTCATATGTAGTAAAAACCTGAGAAATCGGTTCGTTATCGTCATTTGTTATCAAATCGACTTATAGCCAGATCGTCACATTGGCCGCTGTTCTGTCTGAAACGGTTGTACTTATCGTCTGCAAATCTATGTCACGTGCTGCGTTATGTGGAGACACTGAAAGCACCATAGTAGAACACAGGTTAAGCTTCTAAGATGTTGTAATAGCCAGTAAGAATTAGTACAATACCAGTTTTAGGTATCGATTATTGACTTTTTAGCTGGCTTTGGTGCCTTGGACATGAGCTAGGACCTTAAGATTCTGCATGAAAGCAGGACTAGCAAACGAGTTGCATTGGAGAATGTGAAAAGTGTTCATATGTAGTAAAAACCCGAGAAATCCGTCCGTTTTCGTCATTTGTTATCGAATCGACTTAAAGCCAGATCGTCACATTGGCCGCTCTTCTCTCCGAAACGGTTGTACTTATCGTCTGAAAGCTATGTCGCGTGCTGTGGTATGCGGCGACGCTGAAAGCACCATAGTAGAACACAGATGAAGCTTCTAAGATGATGTAATAGCCAGTAAGAAGTAGTACAATTCAAGTTTTAGGTATCGATTATTGACTTTTTAGCTGGCTTTGGTGCCTTGGGCATGAGCTAGGACCTTAAGATTCAGCATGAAAGGCGGACTTGCAGCCGAGTTGCACGGGAGAATGTGAAAAGTGTTCATATGTAGTAAAAACCTGAGAAATCCGTTCCTTATCGTCATTTGTTATCGAATCGACTAATAGCCAGATCGTCACATTGGCCGCTGTTCTCTCTGAAACGGTTGTACTTATCGTGTGCAAAGCTATGTCGCGTGCTGCGGTATGAGGAGACACTAAAAGCACCATAGTAGAACACAGATGAAGCTTCTAAGTTGATGTAATAGCCAGTAAGAAGTAGTACAATTCAATTTTTAGTTATCGATTTTTGACTTTTTAGCTCTCTTTGGTGCCTTGGACATGAGCTAGGACCTTAAGATTCTGCATGAAGGAGGACTAGCAGCCGAGTTGCACGGGAGAATGTGAAAAGTGTTCATATGTAGTAAAAACCCGAGAAATCCGTCCGTTTTCTTCATTTGTTATCGAATCGACTTAA
The DNA here is from genome assembly GCF_023897955.1 of Schistocerca gregaria. Taxonomy (NCBI): domain Eukaryota; kingdom Metazoa; phylum Arthropoda; class Insecta; order Orthoptera; family Acrididae; genus Schistocerca; species Schistocerca gregaria. The sequence goes on from NW_026061899.1 coordinate 2,501,828, forward strand.
AGCCAGATCGTCACATTGTCCGCCCTTCTCTCTGAAACGGTTGTACTTATCGTCTGCAAAGCTATGTCGCGTACTGCGGTATGCGGAGACACGAAAAATACCATAGTAGAACACGGATGAAGCTTCTAAGTTTATGTAATAGCCAGTAAGAAGTAGTACAATTCAAGTTTTAGGCATCGATTATTGACTTTTAGCTAGCTTTGGTGCCTTGGACATGAGCTAGGACCTTAAGATTCTGCATGAAAGGAGGACTAGCAGCCGACTTCCACGGGAGAATGTGAAAAGTGTTCATACGTAGTAAAAACCTGAGAAATCCGTCCGTTTTCGTCATTTGTTATCGAATCGACTTAAAGCCAGATCGTCACATTGCCCGCTCTTCTCTCCGAAACTGTTGTACTTATCGTCTGAAAGCTATGTCGCGTGCTGCGGTATGCAGAGACGCTAAAAGCACCATAGTAGAACACAGATGAAGCTTCTAAGATGATGTAATAGCCAGTAAGAAGTAGTACAATTCAAGTTTTAGGTATCGATTATTGACTTTTTAGCTGGCTTTGGTGCCTTGGACATGAGCTAGGACCTTAAGATTCAGCATGAAAGGCGGACTTGCAGCCGAGTTGCACGGGAGAATGTGAAAAGTCTTCATATGTAGTAGAAACCCAAGAAATCCGTCCGTTTTTGTCATTTATTATCGAATCGACTTAAAGCCAGATCGTCACATTGTCCGCCCTTCTCTCTGAAACGGTTGTACCTATCGTCTGCAAAGCTATGTCGCGTGCTGCGGTATGCGGAGACACTAGAAATACCATAGTAGAACACGGATGAAGCTTCTACGTTGATGTAATAGCCAGTAAAAAGTAGTACAATTCAAGTTTTAATCATCGATTATTGACTTTTAGCTGGCTTTGATGCCTTGGACATGAGCTAGGACCTTAAGATTCTGCATGAAAGGAGGACTAGCAGCCGAGTTGCACGGGAGAATGTGAAAAGTGTTCATATGTAGTAAAAACCTGAGAAATCCGTCCGTTTTCTTCATTTGTTAACGAATCGACTTAAAGCCAGATCGTCACATTGCCCGCTCTTCTCCCGAAACGGTTGTACTTATCGTCTGAAAGCTATGTCGCGTGCTGCGGTATGCAGAGACGCTAAAAGCACCATAGTAGAACACAGATGAAGCTTCTAAGATGATGTAATAGCCAGTAAGAAGTAGTACAATTCAAGTTTTAGGTATCGATTATTGACTTTTTAGCTGGCTTTGGTGCCTTGGACATGAGCTAGGACCTTAAGATTCAGCATGAAAGGCGGACTTGCAGCCGAGTTGCACGGGAGAATGTGAAAAGTGTTCATATGTAGTAAAAACCTGAGAAATCCGTCCGTTTTCGTCATTTGTTATCGAATCGACTTAAAGCCAGATCGTCACATTGGCCGCTCTTCTCTCCGAAACGGTTGTACTTATCGTCTGAAAGCTATGTCGCGTGCTGCGGTATGCGGAGACGCTAAAAGCACCATAGTAGAACACAGATGAAGCTTCTAAGATGATGTAATAGCCAGTAAGAATTAGTACAATACCAGTTTTAGGTATCGATTATTGACTTTTTAGCAGGCTTTGGTGCCTTGGACATGAGCTAGGACCTTAAGATTCTGCATGAAAGCAGGACTAGCAGCCGAGTTGCACGGGAGTATGTGAAAAGTGTTCATATGTAGTAAAAACCTGAGAAATCCGTCCGTTTTCGACATGATTTATGGAATTGACTTAAAGCCAGATTGTCACATTGGCCGCTCTTCTCTCTGAAACGGTTGTACTTATCGTCTGCAAATCTATGTCACGTGCTGCGGTATGTGGAGACACTGAAAGCACCATAGTAGAACACATATGAAGCTTCTAAGATGTTGTAACAGCCAGTAAGAAGTAGTAAAATTCCAATTTTAGGTATCAAATATTGAATTTTAGCTGGCTTTGGTGCCTTGGACATGAGCTAGGACCTTAAGATTCTGCATGAAAGCAGGACTAGCAGCCGAGTTGCACGGGAGAATGTGAAAAGTGTTCATATGTAGTAGAAACCCGAGAAATCCGTCCTTTTTCGTCATTTGTTATCGAATCGACTTAAAGCCAGATCGTCACATTGTCCGCCCTTCTCTCTGAAACGGTTGTACTTATCGTCTGCAAAGCTATGTCGCGTGCTGCGGTATGCGGAGACACTAGAAATAAAGTAGTAGAACACGGATGAAGCTTCTACGTTGATGTAATAGCCAGTAAAAAGTAGTACAATTCAAGTTTTAATCATCGATTATTGACTTTTTAGCTGGCTTTGGTGCATTGGATATGAGCTAGGACCTTAAGATTCTGCATGAAAGGAGGAATAGCAGCCGACTTGCACCGGAGAATGTGAAAAGTGTTCATATGTAGTAAAAACCTGAGATATCCGTCCGTTTTTGACATTTGTTATTGAATCGACTTAAAGCCAGATCGTCACATTGGCCGCTATTCTGTCTGAAACGTTTGTACTTATCGTCTGCAAATCTATGTCACGTGCTGCGTTATGTGGAGACACTGAAAGCACCATAGTAGAACACAGGTTAAACTTCTAAGATGTTGTAATAGCCAGTAAGAAGTAGTACAATTCAAGTTTTAGGTATCAATTATTGACTTTTTAGCTGGCTTTGGTGCCTTGGACATGAGCTAGGACCTTAAGATTCTGCATGAAAGCAGTACTATCAACCGAGTTGCACGGGGGAATGTGAAAAGTGTTCATTTGTAGTAAATACCCGAGAAATGCGTCCGTTTTCGTCATTTGTTATCGAATCGACTTAAAGCCAGATCGTCACTTTGTCCGACCTTCTCTCTGAAACGGTTGTACTTATCGTCTGCAAAGCTATGTCGCGTGCTGCGGTATGCGGAGACGCTAAAAGCACCATAGTAGAACACAGATGAAGCTTCTAAGATGATGTAATAGCCAGTAAGAATTAGTACAATACCAGTTTTAGGTATCGATTATTGACTTTTTAGCAGGCTTTGGTGCCTTGGACATGAGCTAGGACCTTAAGATTCTGCATGAAAGCAGGACTAGCAGCCGAGTTGCACGGGAGTATGTGAAAAGTGTTCATATGTAGTAAAAACCTGAGAAATCCGTCCGTTTTCGACATGATTTATGGAATTGACTTAAAGCCAGATTGTCACATTGGCCGCTCTTCTCTCCGAAACGGTTGTACTTATCGTCTGAAAGCTTTGTCGCGTGCTGCGGTATGCGTAGACGCTGAAAGCACCATAGTAGAACACAGATGAAGCTTCTACGTTGATGTAATAGCCAGTAAAAAGTAGTACAATTCAAGTTTTAATCATCGATTATTGACTTTTAGCTGGCTTTGGTGCCTTGGACATGAGCTGGGACCTTAAGATTCTGCATGAAAGGAGGACTAGCAGCCGAGTTGCACGGGAGAATGTGAAAAGTGTTCATATGTAGTAAATACCTGAGAAATCCGTACGTTTTCGTCATTTGTTATCGAATCGACTTAAAGCCAGATCGTCACATTGGCCGCTCTTCTCTCCGAAACGGTTGTACTTATCGTCTGAAAGCTATGTCGCGTGCTGCGGTATGTGGAGACACTAAAAGCAAAATAGTAGAACACAGATGAAGCTTCTAAGTTGATTTAATAGCCAGTAAGAAGTAGTACAATTCAAGTTTTAGGTATCGATTATTGACTTTTTAGCTGGCTTTGGTGCCTTGGACATGAGCTAGGACCTTAAGATTCATCATGAAAGGCGGACTTGCAGCCGAGTTGCACGGGAGAATGTGAAAAGTGTTCATATGTAGTAAAAACCTGAGAAATCGGTTCGTTATCGTCATTTGTTATCGAATCGACTTATAGCCAGATCGTCACATTGGCCGCTGTTCTCTCTGAAACGGTTGTACTTATCGTCTGCAAAGCTATGTCGCGTGCTGCGGTATGTGGAGACACTAAAAGCAAAATAGTAGAACACAGATGAAGCTTCTAAGTTGATGTAATAGCCAGTAAGAAGTAGTACAATTCAATTTTTAGTTATCGATTATTGAATTTTAAGCTGGCTTTGGTGCTTTGGACATGAGCTAGGACCTTAAGATTCTGCATGAAAGGAGGACTAGCAGCCGAGTTGTACGGGAGAATGTGAAAAGTGTTCATATGTAGTAAAAACGCGAGAAATCCCTCCGTTTTCGTCATTTGTTATCGAATCGACTTAAAGCCAGATCGTCACATTTTCCGCCCTACTCTCTGAAACGGTTGTACTTATCGTCTGAAAGCTATGTCGCGTGCTGCGGTATGCGGAGAAACTAGAAATATCATAATAGAACACGGATGAAGCTTCTAAGTTGATGTATTAGCCAGTAAAATGTAGTACAATTCAAGTTGTAATCATCGATTATTGACTTTTAGCTGGCTTTGGTGCCTTGGACATGAGCTAGGACCTTAAGATTCTGCATGAAAGGCGGACTAGCAGCCGAGTTGCACGGGAGAATGTGAAAAGTGTTCATATGTAGCAAAAACCTGAGAAATACGTCCGTTTTCGTCATTTGTTATCGAATCGACTTAAAGCCAGATCGTCACATTGGCCGCACTACTCTCTAAAACAATTGTACTTATCGTCTGCAAAGCTATGTCGCGTGCTGCGGTATGCGGAGACACTAAAAGCACCATAGTAGAACACAGATGAAGCTTCTAAGTTGATGTAATATCCAGTAAGAAGTAGTACAATTCAAGTTATAGGTATCGATTGTTGACTTTTTAGCTGGCTTTGGTGCCTTGGACATGAGCTAGGACCTTAAGATTCTGCATGAAAGGAGAACTAGCAGCCGAGTTGCACAGGAGAATGTGAAAAGTGTTCATATGTAGTAAAAACCAGAGAAATCCGTCCGTGTTCGACATTTGTTATGGAATCGACTTAAAGCCAGATCGTCACATTGGCCGCTCTTCCCTCTGAAACGGTTGAACTTATTGTCTGCAAAGCTATGTCGAGTGCTGCGGTATGCGGAGACACTAAAATCTCCATAGTAGAACACAGATGAAGCTTCTAAGTTGATGTAATAGCCAGTAAGAAGTAGTACAATTCAAGTTATAGGTATCGATTATTGACTTTTTAGCTGGCTTTGGTACCTTGGACATGAGCTAGGACCTTATGATTCTGCATGAAAGGAGGACTAGCAGCCGAGTTGCGCTGGAGAATGTGGAAAATATTCATATGTAGTAAAAACCTAAGAAATCCTTCCGTTTTCGTCATTTGTTATCGAATTGACTTACAGCCAGATCGTCACATTGGCCGCTCTTCTCTCTGAAACGGTTGTACTTCTCGACTGCAAAGCTATGTCGCGGGCTGCGGTATGCGGAGACACTAAAAGCACCATAGTAGAACACAGAGGAAGCCTCTAATTTGATGTAATAGCCAGTAAGAAGTAGTATAATTCAAGTTTTAGGTATCGATTATTGATTTTTTAGCTCGCTTTGGTGCCTTGGACATGGCTAGGAAATTAAGATTCTGCATGAAAGGAGGACTAGCAGCCGAGTTGCATAGGAGAATGTGAAAAGTGTTCATATGTAGTAAAAACCTTAAAAATCCGTTCGTTATCGTCATTGTTATCGAATCGACTTAAAGCCAGATCGTCACATTAGCCGCTCTTCTCTCTGAAACGGTTGTACTAATCGACTGCAAAGCTATGTCGCGTGCTGCGGCATGCGGAGACACTAAAAGCACCATAGTAGAACACAGATGAAGCTTCTAAGTTGATGTAATAGTCAGTAAGAAGTAGTGCAATTCAAGATTTAGGTATTGATTATTGACTTTTTAGCTGGCTTTGGTGCCTTGGACATGAGCTAGGACCTTAAGATTCTGCATGAAAGGAGGACTAGCAGCCGAGTTGCACGGGAGAATGTGAAAAGTGTTCATATGTAGTAAAAACCAGAGAAATCGGTCCGTGTTCGACATTTGTTATCGAATCGACTTAAAGCCAGATCGTCACATTGGCCGCTCTTCTCTCTGAAACGGTTGTCTTTATCGTCTGCAAAGGTATGTCGCGTGCTGCGGTATGTGGAGACACTAAAAGCACCATAGTAGAACACAGATGAAGCTTCCAAGTTGATGTAACAGCCAGTAAGAAGTAGTAAAATTCAAGTTTTAGGTGTCGATTATTGACTTTTTAGCTGGCTTTGGTGCCTTGGACATGAGCTAGGACCTTATGATTCTGCATGAAAGGAGGACTAGCAGCCCAGTTGCACGGGAGAATGTGAAAAGTGTTCATATGTAGTAAAAACCTGAGAAATCCGTCCGTTTCCGCCATTTGTTTGGAATCGACTTAAAGCAAGATCGACACATTGGCCCCTCTTCTCTCTGAAACGGTTGTACTTATCGTCTTGAAAGCTATGTCGCGTGCTGCGGTATGCGGAGACACTAAAAGCACCATAGTAGAACACAGATGAAGCTTCTAAGCTGATGTAATAGCCAGTAAGAAGTAGTACAATTCATGTTATAGGTATCGATTATAGACTTCTTAGCTGACTTTGGTGACTTGAACATGAGCTAGGACCTTAAGATTCTGCATGAAGGGAGGACTAGCAGCCGAGTTGCACTGGAGAATGTGGAAAATGTTCATATGTAGTAAAAACCTGAGAAATCCTTCCGTTTTCGTCATTTGTTATCGAATTGACTTACAACCAGATTGTCACATTGGCCGCTCTTCTCTCTGAAACGGTTGTACTTATCGACTGCAAAGCTATGTCGCGGGCTGCGGTATGCGGAGACACTAAAAGCACCATAGTAGAACACAGATGAAGCCTCTAATTTGATGTAATAGCCAGTAAGAAGTAGTATAATTCAAGTTTTAGGTATCGATTATTGACTTTTTAGCTGGCTTTGGTGCCTTGGACATTTCTGGGACCTTAAGATTCTGCATGAAAGGAGGACTAGCAGCCGAGTTGCACGGGAGAATGTGAAAAGTGTTAATATGTAGTAAAAACCTTAAAAATCCGTTCGTTATCGTCATTGTTATCGAATCGACTTAAAGCCAGATCGTCACATTAGCCGCTCTTCTCTCTGAAACGGTTGTACTAATCGACTGCAAAGCTATGTCGCGTGCTGCCGTATGCGGAGACACTAAAAGCACCATAGTAGAACACAGATGAAGCTTCCAAGTTGATGTAATAGTCAGTAAGAAGTAGTACAATTCAAGTTTTAGGTATTGATTATTGACTTTTTAGCTGGCTTTGGTGCCTTGGACATGAGCTAGGACCTTAAGATTCTGCATGAAAGGAGGACTAGCAGCCGAGTCGCACGGGAGAATGTGAGAAGTGTTCATATGTAGTAAAAACCAGAGAAATCCGTCCGTGTTCGACATTTGTTATCGAATCGACTTAAAGCCAGATCGTCACATTGGCCGCCCTTCTCTCTGAAACGGTTGTACTTATCGTCTGCAAAGCTATGTCGAGTGCTGCGGCATGCGGAGACACTAAAAGCACCATAGTAGAACACAGATGAAGCTTCTAAGTTGATGTAATAGTCAGTAAGAAGTAGTACAATTCAAGTTTTAGGTATTGATTATTGACTTTTTAGCTGGCTTTGGTGCCTTGGACATGAGCTAGGAACTTAAGATTCTGCATGAAAGGAGGACTAGCAGCCGAGTTGCAAGGGAGAATGTGAAAAGTGTTCATATGTAGTAAAAACCAGAGAAATCCGTCCGTTTTCGACATTTGTTATCGAATCGACTTAAAGCCAGATCGTCACATTGGCCGCTCTTCTCTCTGAAACGGTTGTAGTTATCGTCTGCAAAGCTATTTTGAGTGCTGCGGCAAGCGGAGACACTAAAAGCACCATAGTAGAACACAGATGAAGCTTCTAAGCTGATGTAATAGCCAGTAAGAAGTAGTACAATTCATGTTATAGGTATCGATTATTGACTTCTTAGCTGGCTTTGGTGACTTGAACATGAGCTAGGACCTTAAGATTCTGCATGAAGGGAGGACTAGCAGCCGAGTTGCACTGGAGATTGTGGAAAATGTTCATATGTAGTAAAAACCTGAGAAATCCTTCCGTTTTCGTCATTTGTTATCGAATTGACTTACAGCCAGATCGTCACATTGGCCGCTCTTCTCTCTGAAACGGTTGTACTTATCGACTGCAAAGCTATGTCGTGGGCTGCGGTATGCGGAGATACTAAAAGCACCATAGTAGAACACAGATGAAGTCTCTAATTTGATGTAATAGCCAGTAAGAAGTAGTATAATTCAAGTTTTAGGTATCGATTATTGACTTTTTAGCTGGCTTTGGTGCCTTGGACATGGCTAGGACCTTCAGATTCTGCATGAAAGGAGGACTACCAGCCGAGTTGCACGGGAGAATGTGAAAAGTGTTCATATGTACTAAAAACCTTAAAAATCCGTTCGTTATCGTCACTGTTATCGAATCGACTTAAAGCCAGATCGTCACATTAGCCGCTCTTCTCTCTGAAACGGTTGCACTAATCGACTGCAAGGCTATGTCGCGTGCTGCCGTATGCGGAGACACTAAAAGCACCATAGTAGAACACAGATGAAGCTTCTAAGTTGATGTAATAGTCAGTAAGAAGTAGTACAATTGGAATTTTAGATATCGATTATTGACATTTTAGCTGGCTTTGGTGCCTTGGACATGGCTAGGACCTTAAGATTCTGCATGATAGGAGGACTAGCAGCCGAGTTGCACGGGAGAATGTGAAAAGTTTTAATATGTAGTAAAAACCAGAGAAATCCGTCCGTGTTCGACATTTGTTATCGAATCGACTTAAAGCCAGATCGTCACATTGGCCGTTCTTCTCTCTGAAACGGTTGTACTTATCGTCTGCAAAGCTATGTCGAGTGCTGCGGCATGCGGAGACACTAAAAGCACCAAAGTAGAACACAGATGAAGCTTCTAAGTTGATGTAATAGTCAGTAAGAAGTAGTACAATTCAAGTTTTAGGTATTGATTATTGACTTTTTAGCTGGCTTTGGAGCCTTGGACATGAGCTAGGACCTTAAGATTCTGCATGAAGGAAGGACTAGCAGCCGAGTTGCACGGGAGAATGTGAAAAGTGTTCATATGTAGTAAAAACCAGAGAAATCCGTCCGTGTTCGACATTTGTTATCGAATCGACTTAAAGCCAGATCGTCACATTGGCCGCTCTTCTCTCTGAAACGGTTGTACTTATCGTCTGCAAATCTATGTCGCGTGCTGCGGTATGCTGAGACACTAAAAGCCCCATAGTAGAACACAGATGAAGCTTCTAAGTTGATGTAATATCCAGTAAGAAGTAGTACAATTCAAGTTATAGGTATCGATTGTTGACTTTTTAGCTGGCTTTGGTACCTTGGACATGAGCTAGGACATTATGATTCTGCATGAAAGGAGGACTAGCAGCCCAGTTGCACGGGAGAATGTGAAAAGTGTTCATATGTAGTAAAAACCTGAGAAATCCGTCCGTTTCCGCCATTTGTTATGGAATCGACTTAAAGCCAGATCGACACATTGGCCGCTCTTCTCTCTGAAACGGTTGTCTTTATCGTCTGCAAAGCTATGTCGCGTGCTGCGGTATGTGGAGACACTAAAAGCACCACAGTAGAACACAGATGAAGCTTCTAAGCTGATGTAATAGCCAGTAAGAAGTAGTACAATTCATGTTATAGGTATCGATTATTGACTTCTTAGCTGGCTTTGGTGACTTGAACATGAGCTAGGACCTTAAGATTCTGCATGAAGTGAGGACTAGCAGCCGAGTTGCACTGGAGAATGTGGAAAATGTTCATATGTAGTAAAAACCTGAGAAATCCTTCCGTTTTCGTCATTTGTTAACGAATTGACTTACAGCCAGATCGTCACATTGGCCGCTCTTCTCTCTGAAACGGTTGTACTTATCGACTGCAAAGCTATGTCGCGGGCTGCGGTATGCGGAGATACTAAAAGCACTATAGTTGAACACAGATGAAGCCTCTAATTTGATGTAATAGCCAGTAAGAAGTAGTATAATTCAAGTTTTAGGTATCGATTATTGACTTTTTAGCTGGCTTTGGTGCCTTGGACATGGCTAGGACCTTAAGATTCTGCATGAAAGGAGGACTAGCAGCCGAGTTGCACGGGAGAATGTGAAAAGTGTTCATATGTAGTAAAAACCTTAAAAATCCGTTCGTTATCGTCATTGTTATCGAATCGACTTAAAGCCAGATCGTCACATTAGCCGCTCTTCTCTCTGAAACCGTTGTACTAATCGACTGCAAAGCTATGTCGCGTGCTGCCGTATGCGGAGACACTAAAAGCACCATAGTAGAACACAGATAAAGCTTCTAAGTTGATGTAATAGTCAGTAAGAAGTAGTACAATTCAAGTTTTAGGTATTGATTATTGACTTTTTAGCTGGCCTTGGTACCTTGGACATGAGCTAGGACCTTAAGATTCTGCATGAAAGGAGGACTAGCAGCCGAGTTGCACGGGAGAATGTGAAAAGTTTTAATATGTAGTAAAAACCAGAGAAATCCGTCCGTGTTCGACATTTGTTATCGAATCGACTTAAAGCCAGATCGTCACATTGGCCGCTCTTCTCTCTGAAACGGTTGTACTTATCGTCTGCAAAGCTATGTCGAGTGCTGCGGCATGCGGAGACATTAAAAGCACCATAGTAGAACACAGATGAAGCTTCTAAGTTGATGTAATAGTCAGTAAGAAGTAGTACAATTCAAGTTTTAGGTATTGATTATTGACTTTTTAGCTGGCTTTGGAGCCTTTGACATGAGCTGGGACCTTAAGATTCTGCATGAAAGTAGGACTAGCAGCCGAGTTGCACGGGAGAATGTGAAAAGTGTTCATATGTAGTAAAAACCAGAGAAATCCGTCCGTGTTCGACATTTGTTATCGAATCGACTTAAAGCCAGATCGTCACATTGGCCGCTCTTCTCTCTGAAACGGTTGTACTTATCGTCTGCAAAGCTATGTCGCGTGCTGCGGTATGCGGAGACACTAAAAGCACCATAGTAGAACACAGATGAAGCTTCTAAGCTGATGTAATAGCCAGTAAGAAGTAGTACAATTCAAGTTATAGGTATCGATTATTGACTTATCAGCTGGCTTTGGTACCTTGGACATTAGCTAGGACCTTATGATTCTGCACGAAAGGAGGACTAGCAGCCCAGTTACACGGGAGAATGTGAAAAGTGTTCATATGTAGTAAAAACCTAAGAAATCCGTCCGTTTCCGCCATTTGTTATCGAATCGACTTAAGGCCAGATCGTCACATTGGACGCTCTTCTCTCTGAAACGGTTGTACTTATCGTCTGCAAAGCTATGTCGCGTGCTGCGGTATGCGGAGACACTATAAGCACCATAGTAGAACACAGATGAAGCTTCTAAGCTGATGTAATAACCAGTAACAAGTAGTAGAATTCATGTTATAGGTATCGATTATTGACTTCTTAGCTTGCTTTGGTGACTTGAACATGAGATAGGATCTTAAGATTCTGCATGAAAGGAGGACTAGCAGCCGAGTTGCACTAGAGAATGTGGAAAATGTTCATATGTAGTAAAAACCTGAGAAATCCTTCCGTTTCCGCCATTTGTTATCGAATCCACTTAAAGCCAGATCGTCACATTGGCCGCTCTTCTCTCTCAACCGGTGGTACTTATCATCTGCAAAGCTATGTGTCGAGCTGCGGTATGCGCAGACACTAAAAGCACCATAGTAGAACACAGATGAAGTTTCTAAGTTGATGTAATAGCCAGTAAGATGTAGTACAATTCAAGTTTTAGGTATCGATTATTGACTTTCTAGCTGGCTTTGGTGCCTTGGACATGAACTAGGACCTTAGGATTCTGCATGAAAGGAGGACTAGCAGCCGAGTTGAACGGGAGAATGTGAAAAGTGTTCATATGTAGTAAAAACCTGAGAAATAGGTTCGTTATCGTCATTTGTTATCGAATCGACTTAAAGCCAGATCGTCACACTGGCCGCTCTTCTCTCTGAAACGGTAGTACTTATCTTCTGCAAAGCTATATCGCGTGCTGCGGTATGTGGAGACACTAAAAGCACCATAGTAGAACACAGATGAAGCTTCTAAGTTGATGTAATAGCTAGTAAGAAGTAGTACAATTTAAATTTTAGATATCGATTATTGACTTTTTAGCTGGCTTTGGTGCCTTGGACATGAGCTAGGACCTTAAGAATCTGCATGAAAGGAGGACTAGCAGCCGAGTTGCACGGGAGAATGTGAAAAGTGTTCATATGTAGTAAAAACCTGAGAAACCCGTCCGTTTTCGTCATTTGTTATCGAATCGACTTAAAGCCAGATCGTCACATTGGCCGCTCTTCTCTCTGAAACGGTTGTACTTATCGTCTGCAAAGCTATGTCGCGTGCTGCGGTTTGCGGAGACACTAAAAGCACCATAGTAGAACACAGATGAAGCTTCTAAGATGATGTAATAGCCAGTAAGAATTAGTACAATACCAGTTTTAGGTATTGATTATTGACTTTTTAGCTGGCTTTGGTGCCTTGGACATGAGCTAGGACCTTAAGATTCTGCATGAAGGGAGGGCTAGCAGCTGAGTTGCACGGGAGAATGTGAAAAGTGTTCATATGTAGTAAAAACCAGGGAAATCCGTCCGTGTTCGACATTTGTTATCGAATCGACTTAAAGCCAGATCGTCACATTGGCCGCTCTTCTCTCTGAAACGGTTGTACTTATCGTCTGCAAAGCTATGTCGAGTCCTGCGGCATGCGGAGACACTAAAAGCACCATAGTAGAACACAGATGAAGCTTCCAAGTTGATGTAATAGCCAGTAAGAAGTAGTACAATTCAAGTTTTAGGTATCGATTGTTGACTTTTTACCCTTCTTTGGTGCCTTGGGCATGAGCTAGGAACTTAAGATTTTGCAAGATAGGAGGTCTAGCAGCCGCGTTGCACGTGGGAATGTGAAATGTGTTCATATTTAGTAAAAACCTGAGAAATCCGTCCGTTTTCGTCATTTGTTATCGAATCGACTTAAAGCCAGATCGTCACATTGGGCGCTCTACTCTCTAAAACGGTTGTACTTATCGTCTGCAAAGCTATTTCGCGTGCTGCGGTATGCGGAGACACTAAAAGCATCATAGTAGAACACAGATGAAGCTTCTAAGTTGATGTAATAGCCAGTAAGAAGTAGTACAATTCAAGTTATAGGTATCGATTATTGACTTTTTAGCTGGCTTTGGTGCCTTGGACATGAGCTAGGACCTTAAAATTCTGCATAAAAGGAGGACTAACAGCCAAGTTGCACGGAAGAATTTGAAAAGTGTTCATATATAGTAAAAACCTGAGAAATACGTCCGTATTCGTCATTTGTTATCGAATCGACTTAAAGCCAGATCGTCACATTGGCCGCTCTTCTCTCTGAAACGGTTGTACTTATCGTCTGCAAAGCTATGTCGCGTGCTGCGGTATGTGGAGACACTAAAAGCACCATAGTAGGACACAGATGAAGCTGCCAAGTTGATGTAATAGCCAGTAAGAAGTAGTACAATTCAAGTTTCAGGTATCGATTATTGACTTTTTAGCTGGCTTTGGTGCCTTGGACATGAGCTAGGACCTTAAGATTCTTCATTAATTTAGAACTAGCAGCCGAGTTGCACGGGAGAAAGTGAAAAGTGTTCATATGTAGTAAAAGCCTGAGAAATCCGTCCGTGTTCGACATTTGTTATCGAATCGACTTAAACCAGATCGTCACATTGGCCGCTCTTCTCTCTGAAACGGTTGTACTTATCGTCTGCAAAGCTATGTCGCGTGCTGCGGTATGCGGAGACACTAAAAGCACCATAGTAGAACACAGATGAAGCTTCTAAGCTGATGTAATAGCCAGTAAGAAGTAGTACAATTCATGTTATAGGTATCGATTATTGACTTCTTAGCTGGCTTTGGTCACTTGGACATGAGCTAGGACCTTAAGATTCTGCATGAAAGGAGGTCTAGCAGCCGAGTTGCACGGGAGAATGTTTAAAATGTTCATATGTAGTAAAAACCTGAAAAATCCTTCCGTTTTCGTCATTTGTTATCGAATTGACTTAAAGCCCGATCGTCACATTGGCCGCTCTTCTCTCTGAAACGGTTGTACTTATCGTCTGCAAAGCTATGTCGCGTGCTGCGGTATGTGGAGACACTAAAAGCACCATAGTAGGACACAGATGAAGCTGCCAAGTTGATGTAATAGCCAGTAAGAAGTAGTACAATTCAAGTTTCAGGTATCGATTATTGACTTTTTAGCTGGCTTTGGTGCCTTGGACATGAGCTAGGACCTTAAGATTCTTCATTAATTTAGAACTAGCAGCCGAGTTGCACGGGAGAAAGTGAAAAGTGTTCATATGTAGTAAAAACCTGAGAAATCCGTCCGTTTCCGCCATTTGTTATGGAATCGACTTAAAGCCAGATCGTCACATTGGCCGCTCTTCTCTCTGAAACGGTTGTACTTATCGTCTGCAAAGCTATGTCGAGTGCTGCGGCATGCGGAGAATCTAAAAGCACCATAGTAGAACACAGATGAAGCTTCTAAGTTGATGTAATTGCCAGTAAAAAATAGTACAATTCAAGTTTTAGGTATCGATTATTGACTTTTTAGCTGGCTTTGGTACCTTGGACATGAGCTAGGACCTTATGATTCTGCATGAAAGGAGGACTAGCAGCCGAGTTGCACGGGAGAATGTGAAAAGTGTTCATATGTAGTAAAAACCAGAGAAATCCGTCAGTTTCCGCCATTTGTTATGGAATCGACTTAAAGCCAGATCGTCACATTGGCCGCTCTTCTCTCTGAAACGGTTGTACTTATCGTCTGCAAAGCTATGTCGCGTGCTGCGGTATGTGGAGACACTAAAAGCCCCATAGTAGGACACAGATGAAGCTGCCAAGTTGATGTAATACCAGTAAGAAGTAGTACAATTCAAGTTTCAGGTATCGATTATTGACTTTTTAGCTGGCTTTGGTGCCTTGGACATGAGCTAGGACCTTAAGATTCTTCATTAATGGAGGACTAGCAGCCGAGTTGCACAGGAGAATGTGAAAAGTGTTCATATGTAGTAAAAGCCTGAGAAATCCGTCCGTGTTCGACATTTGTTATCGAATCGACTTAAACCAGATCGTCACATTGGCCGCTCTTCTCTCTGAAACGGTTGTACTTATTGTCTGCAAAGCTATGTCGAGTGCTGCGGTATGCGGAGACACTAAAAGCACCATAGTAGAACACAGATGAAGCTTCTAAGTTGATGTAATAGCCAGTAAGAAGTAGTACAATTCGAGTTATAGGTATCGATTATTGACTTTTTAGCTGGCTTTGGTACCTTGGACATGAGCTAGGACCTTATGATTCTAAATGAAAGGAGGACTAGCAGCCCAGTTGCACGGGAGAATGTGAAAAGTGTTCATATGTAGTAAAAACCTGAGAAATCCGTCCGTTTCCGCCATTTGTTATGGAATCGACTTAAAGCCAGATCGTCACATTGGCCGCTCTTCTCTCTGAAACGGTTGTACTTATCGTCTGCAAAGCTATGTCGCGTGCTGCGGTATCCGGAGACACTAAAAGCACCATAGTAGAACACAGATGAAGCTTCTAAGCTGATGTAATAGCCAGTAAGAAGTAGTACAATTCATGTTATAAGTATCGATTATTGACTTCATAGCTGGCTTTGGTGACTTGAACATGAGCTAGGACCTTAAGATTCTGCATGAAAGGATGACTAGCAGCCGAGTTGCACTGGAGTATGTGGAAAATGTTCATATGTAGTAAAAACCTGAGAAATCCTTCCGTTTTCGTCATTTGTTATCGAATTGACTTAAAGCCAGATCGTCACATTGGCCGCTCTTCTCTCTGAAACGGTTGTACTTATCGACTGCAAAGCTATGTCGCGAGCTGCGGTATGCGGAGACACTAAAAGCACCATAGTTGAACACAGATGAAGCCTCTAATTTGATGTAATGGCCATTAAGAAGTAGTATAATTCAAGTTTTAGGTATCGATTATTGACTTTTTAGCTGGCTTTGGTGCCTTGGACATGGCTAGGACCTTAAGATTCTGCATGAAAGGAGGACTAGCAGCCGAGTTGCACGGGAGAATGTGAAAAGTGTTCATATGTAGTAAAAACCTTAAAAATCCGTTCGTTATCGTCATTGTTATCGAATCGACTTAAAGCCAGATCGTCACATTAGCTGCTCTTCTCTCTGAAACGGTTGTACTTATCGTCTGCAAAGCTATGTCGCGTGCTGCGGTATGTGGAGACACTAAAAGCACCATAGTAGGACACAGATGAAGCTGCCAAGTTGATGTAATAGCCAGTAAGAAGTAGTACACGGGCCCCCGGGCTGGGGGCGGGGGCCCGGGCGGGGGGGCCGGCCCCCCCGCCCGGGGGCCGGGGCGGGCCCGGGGGCGGGGCCGCGGGGGCCGCGGCCGGGCGGGGCCGGGGGGCGCGGGGCCGCGGGCCCCCCCGGGGGGCGCCGGGGGGCCGGGCCGTGGGGCCGGGGGGGCCGCGGGCCGTGTTTTAAAGCCAGATAGTCACATTGGCCGCTCTTCTCTCTGAAACGGTTGTACTTATCGTCTGCAAAACTATGTCGCGTGCTGCGGTATGCGGAGACAGTAAAAGCACCATAGTAGAACACAGATGAAGCTTCTAAGCTGATGTAATAGCCAGTAAGAAGTAGTACAATTCATGTTATAGGTATCGATTATTGACTTCTTAGCTGGCTTTGGTCACTTGAACATGAGCTAGGACCTTAAGATTCTGCATGAAAGGAGGACTAGCAGCCGAGATGCACGGGAGAATGTTTAAAATGTTCATATGTAGTAAAAACCTGAGAAATCCGTCCGTTTTCGTCGTTTGTTATCGAATCGACTTAAAGCCTGATCGTCACATTGGGCGCTCTTTTCTCTGAAACGGTTGCACTTATCGTCTGCAAAGCTATGTCGCGTGCTGCAGTATGCGGAGACACTAAAAGCAGCATAGTAGAACACAGATGAAGCTTCTATGTTGATGTAATATCTAGTAAGAAGTAGTACAATTGAAATTTTAGATATCGATTATTGACTTTTTAGCTGGCTTTGGTGCCTTGGACATGAGCTAGGACCTTACGATTCTGCATGAAAGGAGGACTAGCAGCCGAGTTGCATGGGAGAATGTGAAAAGTGTTCATATGTAGTAAAAACCAGGGAAATCCGTCCGTGTTCGACATTTGTTATCGAATCGACTTAAAGCCAGATCGTCACATTGGCCGCTCTTCTCTCTGAAACGGTTGTACTTATCGTCTGCAAAGCTATGTCGAGTCCTGCGGCATGCGGAGACACTAAAAGCACCATAGTAGAACACAGATGAAGCTTCCAAGTTGATGTAATAGCCAGTAAGAAGTAGTACAATTCAAGTTTTAGGTATCGATTGTTGACTTTTTACCCTTCTTTGGTGCCTTGGGCATGAGCTAGGAACTTAAGATTTTGCAAGATAGGAGGTCTAGCAGCCGCGTTGCACGTGGGAATGTGAAAAGTGTTCATATTTAGTAAAAACCTGAGAAATCCGTCCGTTTTCGTCATTTGTTATCGAATCGACTTAAAGCCAGATCGTCACATTGGGCGCTCTACTCTCTAAAACGGTTGTACTTATCGTCTGCAAAGCTATTTCGCGTGCTGCGGTATGCGGAGACACTAAAAGCATCATAGTAGAACACAGATGAAGCTTCTAAGTTGATGTAATAGCCAGTAAGAAGTAGTACAATTCAAGTTATAGGTATCGATTATTGACTTTTTAGCTGGCTTTGGTGCCTTGGACATGAGCTAGGACCTTAAAATTCTGCATAAAAGGAGGACTAACAGCCAAGTTGCACGGAAGAATTTGAAAAGTGTTCATATATAGTAAAAACCTGAGAAATACGTCCGTATTCGTCATTTGTTATCGAATCGACTTAAAGCCAGATCGTCACATTGGCCGCTCTTCTCTCTGAAACGGTTGTACTTATCGTCTGCAAAGCTATGTCGCGTGCTGCGGTATGTGGAGACACTAAAAGCACCATAGTAGAACACAGATGAAGCTGCCAAGTTGATGTAATAGCCAGTAAGAAGTAGTACAATTCAAGTTTCAGGTATCGATTATTGACTTTTTAGCTGGCTTTGGTGCCTTGGACATGAGCTAGGACCTTAAGATTCTTCATTAATTTAGAACTAGCAGCCGAGTTGCACGGGAGAAAGTGAAAAGTGTTCATATGTAGTAAAAGCCTGAGAAATCCGTCCGTGTTCGACATTTGTTATCGAATCGACTTAAACCAGATCGTCACATTGGCCGCTCTTCTCTCTGAAACGGTTGTACTTATCGTCTGCAAAGCTATGTCGCGTGCTGCGGTATGCGGAGACACTAAAAGCACCATAGTAGAACACAGATGAAGCTTCTAAGCTGATGTAATAGCCAGTAAGAAGTAGTACAATTCATGTTATAGGTATCGATTATTGACTTCTTAGCTGGCTTTGGTCACTTGAACATGAGCTAGGACCTTAAGATTCTGCATGAAAGGAGGTCTAGCAGCCGAGTTGCACGGGAGAATGTTTAAAATGTTCATATGTAGTAAAAACCTGAAAAATCCTTCCGTTTTCGTCATTTGTTATCGAATTGACTTAAAGCCCGATCATCACATTATCCGCTCTTCTCTCTGAAACGGTTGTACTTATCGACTGCAAAGCTATGTCGCGTGCTACGGTATGCGGAGAAACTAAAAGCAACATAGTAGGATACAGATGAAGCGTCCAATTTGATGTAATAGCCAGTAAGATGTAGTATAATTCAAGTTTTAGGTATCGATTATTGACTTTTTAGCTGGCTTTGGTGCCTTGGACATGGCTAGAACCTTAAGATTCTGCATGAAAGCAGGTCTAGCAGCCGAGTTGCACGGGAGAATGTGAAAAGTGTTCATATGTAGTAAAAACGTTACAAATCCGTTCGTTATCGTCATTGTTATCGACTCGACTTAAAGCCAGATCGTCACATTAGCCGCTCTTCTCTCTGAAACGGTTGTACTTATCGACTGCAAAGCTATGTCGCGTGCTGCGGTATGCGGAGACACTAAAAGCACCATAGTAGAACACAGATGAAGCTTCTAAGTTGATGTAATAGTCAGTAAGAAGTAGTAGAATTCAAGTTTTAGGTATTGATTATTGACTTTTTAGCTGGCTTTGGTGACTTGGACATGAGCTAGGACCTTAAGATTCTGCATGAAAGGAGGACTAGCAGCCGAGTTGCACGGGAGAATGTGAAAGGTGTTCATATGTAGTAAAAACCAGAGAAATCCGTCCGTGGACGACATTTGTTATTTAATCGACTTAAAGCCAGATCGTCACATTGGCCGCTCTTCTCTCTGAAACGGTTGTACTTATCGTCTGCAAAGCTATGTCGAGTGCTGCGGCATGCAGAGAATCAAAAAGCACCATAGTAGAACACAGATGAAGCTTCTAAGTTGATGTAATTGCCAGTAAGAAATAGTACAATTCAAGTTTTAGGTATCGATTATTGACTTTTTAGCTGGCTTTGGTACCTTGGACATGAGCTAGGACCTTATGAATCTGCATGAAAGGAGGACTAGCAGCCGAGTTGCACGGGAGAATGTGAAAAGTGTTCATATGTAGTAAAAGCCTGAGAAATCCGTCCGTGTTCGACATTTGTTATCGAATCGACTTAAACCAGATCGTCACATTGGCCGCTCTTCTCTCTGAAACGGTTGTACTTATTGTCTGCAAAACTATGTCGAGTGCTGCGGTATGCGGAGACACTAAAAGCACCATAGTAGAACACAGATGAAGCTTCTAAGTTGATGTAATAGCCAGTAAGAAGTAGTACAATTCGAGTTATAGGTATCGATTATTGACTTTTTAGCTGGCTTTGGTACCTTGGACATGAGCTAGGACATTATGATTCTAAATGAAAGGAGGACTAGCAGCCCAGTTGCACGGGAGAATGTGAAAAGTGTTCATATGTAGTAAAAACCTGAGAAATCCGTCCGTTTCCGCCATTTGTTATGGAATCGACTTAAAGCCAGATCGTCACATTGGCCGCTCTTCTCTCTGAAACGGTTGTACTTATCGTCTGCAAAGCTATGTCGCGTGCTGCGGTATCCGGAGACACTAAAAGCACCATAGTAGAACACAGATGAAGCTTCTAAGCTGATGTAATAGCCAGTAAGAAGTAGTACAATTCATGTTATAAGTATCGATTATTGACTTCATAGCTGGCTTTGGTGACTTGAACATGAGCTAGGACCTTAAGATTCTGCATGAAAGGAGGACTAGCAGCCGAGTTGCACTGGAGTATGTGGAAAATGTTCATATGTAGTAAAAACCTGAGAAATCCTTCCGTTTTCGTCATTTGTTATCGAATTGACTTAAAGCCAGATCGTCACATTGGCCGCTCTTCTCTCTGAAACGGTTGTACTTATCGACTGCAAAGCTATGTCGCGTGCTGCGGTATGCGGAGACACTAAAAGCACCATAGTTGAACACAGATGAAGCCTCTAATTTGATGTAATGGCCATTAAGAAGTAGTATAATTCAAGTTTAAGTATCGATTATTGACTTTTTAGCTGGCTTTGGTGCCTTGGACATGGCTAGGACCTTAAGATTCTGCATGAAAGGAGGACTAGCAGCCGAGTTGCACGGGAGAATGTGAAAAGTGTTCATATGTAGTAAAAACCTTAAAAATCCGTTCGTTATCGTCATTGTTATCGAATCGACTTAAAGCCAGATCGTCACATTAGCTGCTCTTCTCTCTGAAACGGTTGTACTTATCGACTGCAAACCTATGTCGCGTGCTGCGGTATGCGGAGACACTAAAAGCACCATAGTAGAACACAGATGAAGCTTCTAAGTTGATGTAATAGTCAGTAAGAAGTAGTACAATTCAAGTGTTAGGTATTGATTATTGACTTTTTAGCTGGCTTTGGTGCCTTGGACATGAGCTAGGACCTTAAGATTCTGCATGAAAGGAGAATTTGCAGCCGAGTTGCACGGCAGAATGTGAAAAGTGTTCATATGTAGTAAAAACCAGAGAAATCCGTCCGTGTTCGACATTTGTTATCGAATCGACTTAAAGCCAGATCGTCACATTGGGCGCTCTACTCTCTAAAACGGTTATACTTATCGTCTGCAAAGCTATTTCGCGTGCTGCGGTATGCGGAGACACTAAAAGCATCATAGTAGAACACAGATGAAGCTTCTAAGTTGATGTAATAGCCAGTAAGAAGTAGTGCAATTCAAGTTTTAGGTATCGATTGTTGACTTTTTACCCTTCTTTGGTGCCTTGGGCATGAGCTAGGAACTTAAGATTTTGCAAGATAGGAGGTCTAGCAGCCGCGTTGCACGTGAGAATGTGAAAAGTGTTCATATGTAGTAAAAACCTGAGAAATCCGTCCGTTTCCGCCATTTGTTATGGAATCGACTTAAAGCCAGATCGTCACATTGGCCGCTCTACTCTCTAAAACGGTTGTACTTATCGTCTGCAAAGCTATTTCGCGTGCTGCGGTATGCGGAGACACTAAAAGCATCATAGTAGAACACAGATGAAGCTTCTAAGTTGATGTAATAGCCAGTAAGAAGTAGTACAATTCAAGTTATAGGTATCGATTATTGACTTTTTAGCTGGCTTTGGTGCCTTGGACATGAGCTAGGACCTTAAAATTCTGCATGAAAGGAGGACTAACAGCCAAGTTGCACGGAAGAATTTGAAAAGTGTTCATATATAGTAAAAACCTGAGAAATACGTCCGTATTCGTCATTTGTTATCGAATCGACTTAAAGCCAGATCGTCACATTGGCCGCTCTTCTCTCTGAAACGGTTGTACTTATCGTCTGCAAAGCTATGTCGCGTGCTGCGGTATGTGGAGACACTAAAAGCACCATAGTAGGACACAGATGAAGCTGCCAAGTTGATGTAATACCAGTAAGAAGTAGTACAATTCAAGTTTCAGGTATCGATTATTGACTTTTTAGCTGGCTTTGGTGCCTTGGACATGAGCTAGGACCTTAAGATTCTTCATTAATGGAGGACTAGCAGCCGAGTTGCACAGGACAATGTGAAAAGTGTTCATATGTAGTAAAAGCCTGAGAAATCCGTCCGTGTTCGACATTTGTTATCGAATCGACTTAAACCAGATCGTCACATTGGCCGCTCTTCTCTCTGAAACGGTTGTACTTATTGTCTGCAAAGCTATGTCGAGTGCTGCGGTATGCGGAGACACTAAAAGCACCATAGTAGAACACAGATGAAGCTTCTAAGTTGATGTAATAGCCAGTAAGAAGTAGTACAATTCGAGTTATAGGTATCGATTATTGACTTTTTAGCTGGCTTTGGTACCTTGGACATGAGCTAGGACCTTATGATTCTAAATGAAAGGAGGACTAGCAGCCCAGTTGCACGGGAGAATGTGAAAAGTGTTCATATGTAGTAAAAACCTGAGAAATCCGTCCGTTTCCGCCATTTGTTATGGAATCGACTTAAAGCCAGATCGTCACATTGGCCGCTCTTCTCTCTGAAACGGTTGTACTTATCGTCTGCAAAGCTATGTCGCGTGCTGCGGTATCCGGAGACACTAAAAGCACCATAGTAGAACACAGATGAAGCTTCTAAGCTGATGTAATAGCCAGTAAGAAGTAGTACAATTCATGTTATAAGTATCGATTATTGACTTCATAGCTGGCTTTGGTGACTTGAACATGAGCTAGGACCTTAAGATTCTGCATGAAAGGATGACTAGCAGCCGAGTTGCACTGGAGTATGTGGAAAATGTTCATATGTAGTAAAAACCTGAGAAATCCTTCCGTTTTCGTCATTTGTTATCGAATTGACTTAAAGCCAGATCGTCACATTGGCCGCTCTTCTCTCTGAAACGGTTGTACTTATCGACTGCAAAGCTATGTCGCGAGCTGCGGTATGCGGAGACACTAAAAGCACCATAGTTGAACACAGATGAAGCCTCTAATTTGATGTAATGGCCATTAAGAAGTAGTATAATTCAAGTTTTAGGTATCGATTATTGACTTTTTAGCTGGCTTTGGTGCCTTGGACATGGCTAGGACCTTAAGATTCTGCATGAAAGGAGGACTAGCAGCCGAGTTGCACGGGAGAATGTGAAAAGTGTTCATATGTAGTAAAAACCTTAAAAATCCGTTCGTTATCGTCATTGTTATCGAATCGACTTAAAGCCAGATCGTCACATTAGCTGCTCTTCTCTCTGAAACGGTTGTACTTATCGTCTGCAAAGCTATGTCGCGTGCTGCGGTATGTGGAGACACTAAAAGCACCATAGTAGGACACAGATGAAGCTGCCAAGTTGATGTAATAGCCAGTAAGAAGTAGTACAATTCAAGTTTCAGGTATCGATTATTGACTTTTTAGCTGGCTTTGGTGCCTTGGACATGAGCTAGGACCTTAAGATTCTTCATTAATGGAGAACTAGCAGCCGAGTTGCACGGGAGAAAGTGAAAAGTGTTCATATGTAGTAAAAGCCTGAGAAATCCGTCCGTGTTCGACATTTGTTATCGAATCGACTTAAAGCCAGATAGTCACATTGGCCGCTCTTCTCTCTGAAACGGTTGTACTTATCGTCTGCAAAACTATGTCGCGTGCTGCGGTATGCGGAGACAGTAAAAGCACCATAGTAGAACACAGATGAAGCTTCTAAGCTGATGTAATAGCCAGTAAGAAGTAGTACAATTCATGTTATAGGTATCGATTATTGACTTCTTAGCTGGCTTTGGTCACTTGAACATGAGCTAGGACCTTAAGATTCTGCATGAAAGGAGGACTAGCAGCCGAGATGCACGGGAGAATGTTTAAAATGTTCATATGTAGTAAAAACCTGAGAAATCCGTCCGTTTTCGTCGTTTGTTATCGAATCGACTTAAAGCCTGATCGTCACATTGGGCGCTCTTTTCTCTGAAACGGTTGCACTTATCGTCTGCAAAGCTATGTCGCGTGCTGCAGTATGCGGAGACACTAAAAGCAGCATAGTAGAACACAGATGAAGCTTCTATGTTGATGTAATATCTAGTAAGAAGTAGTACAATTGAAATTTTAGATATCGATTATTGACTTTTTAGCTGGCTTTGGTGCCTTGGACATGAGCTAGGACCTTACGATTCTGCATGAAAGGAGGACTAGCAGCCGAGTTGCATGGGAGAATGTGAAAAGTGTTCATATGTAGTAAAAACCAGGGAAATCCGTCCGTGTTCGACATTTGTTATCGAATCGACTTAAAGCCAGATCGTCACATTGGCCGCTCTTCTCTCTGAAACGGTTGTACTTATCGTCTGCAAAGCTATGTCGAGTCCTGCGGCATGCGGAGACACTAAAAGCACCATAGTAGAACACAGATGAAGCTTCCAAGTTGATGTAATAGCCAGTAAGAAGTAGTACAATTCAAGTTTTAGGTATCGATTGTTGACTTTTTACCCTTCTTTGGTGCCTTGGGCATGAGCTAGGAACTTAAGATTTTGCAAGATAGGAGGTCTAGCAGCCGCGTTGCACGTGGGAATGTGAAAAGTGTTCATATTTAGTAAAAACCTGAGAAATCCGTCCGTTTTCGTCATTTGTTATCGAATCGACTTAAAGCCAGATCGTCACATTGGGCGCTCTACTCTCTAAAACGGTTGTACTTATCGTCTGCAAAGCTATTTCGCGTGCTGCGGTATGCGGAGACACTAAAAGCATCATAGTAGAACACAGATGAAGCTTCTAAGTTGATGTAATAGCCAGTAAGAAGTAGTACAATTCAAGTTATAGGTATCGATTATTGACTTTTTAGCTGGCTTTGGTGCCTTGGACATGAGCTAGGACCTTAAAATTCTGCATAAAAGGAGGACTAACAGCCAAGTTGCACGGAAGAATTTGAAAAGTGTTCATATATAGTAAAAACCTGAGAAATACGTCCGTATTCGTCATTTGTTATCGAATCGACTTAAAGCCAGATCGTCACATTGGCCGCTCTTCTCTCTGAAACGGTTGTACTTATCGTCTGCAAAGCTATGTCGCGTGCTGCGGTATGTGGAGACACTAAAAGCACCATAGTAGGACACAGATGAAGCTGCCAAGTTGATGTAATAGCCAGTAAGAAGTAGTACAATTCAAGTTTCAGGTATCGATTATTGACTTTTTAGCTGGCTTTGGTGCCTTGGACATGAGCTAGGACCTTAAGATTCTTCATTAATTTAGAACTAGCAGCCGAGTTGCAAGGGGGAAAGTGAAAAGTGTTCATATGTAGTAAAAGCCTGAGAAATCCGTCCGTGTTCGACATTTGTTATCGAATCGACTTAAACCAGATCGTCACATTGGCCGCTCTTCTCTCTGAAACGGTTGTACTTATCGTCTGCAAAGCTATGTCGCGTGCTGCGGTATGCGGAGACACTAAAAGCACCATAGTAGAACACAGATGAAGCTTCTAAGCTGATGTAATAGCCTGTAAGAAGTAGTACAATTCATGTTATAGGTATCGATTATTGACTTCTTAGCTGGCTTTGGTCACTTGAACATGAGCTAGGACCTTAAGATTCTGCATGAAAGGAGGTCTAGCAGCCGAGTTGCACGGGAGAATGTTTAAAATGTTCATATGTAGTAAAAACCTGAAAAATCCTTCCGTTTTCGTCATTTGTTATCGAATTGACTTAAAGCCCGATCATCACATTATCCGCTCTTCTCTCTGAAACGGTTGTACTTATCGACTGCAAAGCTATGTCGCGTGCTACGGTATGCGGAGAAACTAAAAGCAACATAGTAGGATACAGATGAAGCCTCCAATTTGATGTAATAGCCAGTAAGATGTAGTATAATTCAAGTTTTAGGTATCGATTATTGACTTTTTAGCTGGCTTTGGTGCCTTGGACATGGCTAGAACCTTAAGATTCTGCATGAAAGCAGGTCTAGCAGCCGAGTTGCACGG
The DNA here is from genome assembly GCF_023897955.1 of Schistocerca gregaria. NCBI lineage: Eukaryota > Metazoa > Arthropoda > Insecta > Orthoptera > Acrididae > Schistocerca > Schistocerca gregaria. The sequence goes on from NW_026061899.1 coordinate 2,527,756, forward strand.
GAGAATGTGAAAAGTGTTCATATGTAGTAAAAACGTTACAAATCCGTTCGTTATCGTCATTGTTATCGAATCGACTTAAAGCCAGATCGTCACATTAGCCGCTCTTCTCTCTGAAACGGTTGTACTTATCGACTGCAAAGCTATGTCGCGTGCTGCGGTATGCGGAGACACTAAAAGCACCATAGTAGAACACAGATGAAGCTTCTAAGTTGATGTAATAGTCAGTAAGAAGTAGTAGAATTCAAGTTTTAGGTATTGATTATTGACTTTTTAGCTGGCTTTGGTGACTTGGACATGAGCTAGGACCTTACGATTCTGCATGAAAGGAGGACTAGCAGCCGAGTTGCACGGGAGAATGTGAAAGGTGTTCATATGTAGTAAAAACCAGAGAAATCCGTCCGTGGACGACATTTGTTATTTAATCGACTTAAAGCCAGATCGTCACATTGGCCGCTCTTCTCTCTGAAACGGTTGTACTTATCGTCTGCAAAGCTATGTCGAGTGCTGCGGCATGCAGAGAATCAAAAAGCACCATAGTAGAACACAGATGAAGCTTCTAAGTTGATGTAATTGCCAGTAAGAAATAGTACAATTCAAGTTTTAGGTATCGATTATTGACTTTTTAGCTGGCTTTGGTACCTTGGACATGAGCTAGGACCTTATGAATCTGCATGAAAGGAGGACTAGCAGCCGAGTTGCACGGGAGAATGTGAAAAGTGTTCATATGTAGTAAAAGCCTGAGAAATCCGTCCGTGTTCGACATTTGTTATCGAATCGACTTAAACCAGATCGTCACATTGGCCGCTCTTCTCTCTGAAACGGTTGTACTTATTGTCTGCAAAACTATGTCGAGTGCTGCGGTATGCGGAGACACTAAAAGCACCATAGTAGAACACAGATGAAGCTTCTAAGTTGATGTAATAGCCAGTAAGAAGTAGTACAATTCGAGTTATAGGTATCGATTATTGACTTTTTAGCTGGCTTTGGTACCTTGGACATGAGCTAGGACATTATGATTCTAAATGAAAGGAGGACTAGCAGCCCAGTTGCACGGGAGAATGTGAAAAGTGTTCATATGTAGTAAAAACCTGAGAAATCCGTCCGTTTCCGCCATTTGTTATGGAATCGACTTAAAGCCAGATCGTCACATTGGCCGCTCTTCTCTCTGAAACGGTTGTACTTATCGTCTGCAAAGCTATGTCGCGTGCTGCGGTATCCGGAGACACTAAAAGCACCATAGTAGAACACAGATGAAGCTTCTAAGCTGATGTAATAGCCAGTAAGAAGTAGTACAATTCATGTTATAAGTATCGATTATTGACTTCATAGCTGGCTTTGGTGACTTGAACATGAGCTAGGACCTTAAGATTCTGCATGAAAGGAGGACTAGCAGCCGAGTTGCACTGGAGTATGTGGAAAATGTTCATATGTAGTAAAAACCTGAGAAATCCTTCCGTTTTCGTCATTTGTTATCGAATTGACTTAAAGCCAGATCGTCACATTGGCCGCTCTTCTCTCTGAAACGGTTGTACTTATCGACTGCAAAGCTATGTCGCGTGCTGCGGTATGCGGAGACACTAAAAGCACCATAGTTGAACACAGATGAAGCCTCTAATTTGATGTAATGGCCATTAAGAAGTAGTATAATTCAAGTTTTAGGTATCGATTATTGACTTTTTAGCTGGCTTTGGTGCCTTGGACATGGCTAGGACCTTAAGATTCTGCATGAAAGGAGGACTAGCAGCCGAGTTGCACGGGAGAATGTGAAAAGTGTTCATATGTAGTAAAAACCTTAAAAATCCGTTCGTTATCGTCATTGTTATCGAATCGACTTAAAGCCAGATCGTCACATTAGCTGCTCTTCTCTCTGAAACGGTTGTACTTATCGACTGCAAACCTATGTCGCGTGCTGCGGTATGCGGAGACACTAAAAGCACCATAGTAGAACACAGATGAAGCTTCTAAGTTGATGTAATAGTCAGTAAGAAGTAGTACAATTCAAGTGTTAGGTATTGATTATTGACTTTTTAGCTGGCTTTGGTGCCTTGGACATGAGCTAGGACCTTAAGATTCTGCATGAAAGGAGAATTTGCAGCCGAGTTGCACGGCAGAATGTGAAAAGTGTTCATATGTAGTAAAAACCAGAGAAATCCGTCCGTGTTCGACATTTGTTATCGAATCGACTTAAAGCCAGATCGTCACATTGGGCGCTCTACTCTCTAAAACGGTTATACTTATCGTCTGCAAAGCTATTTCGCGTGCTGCGGTATGCGGAGACACTAAAAGCATCATAGTAGAACACAGATGAAGCTTCTAAGTTGATGTAATAGCCAGTAAGAAGTAGTGCAATTCAAGTTTTAGGTATCGATTGTTGACTTTTTACCCTTCTTTGGTGCCTTGGGCATGAGCTAGGAACTTAAGATTTTGCAAGATAGGAGGTCTAGCAGCCGCGTTGCACGTGAGAATGTGAAAAGTGTTCATATGTAGTAAAAACCTGAGAAATCCGTCCGTTTCCGCCATTTGTTATGGAATCGACTTAAAGCCAGATCGTCACATTGGCCGCTCTACTCTCTAAAACGGTTGTACTTATCGTCTGCAAAGCTATTTCGCGTGCTGCGGTATGCGGAGACACTAAAAGCATCATAGTAGAACACAGATGAAGCTTCTAAGTTGATGTAATAGCCAGTAAGAAGTAGTACAATTCAAGTTATAGGTATCGATTATTGACTTTTTAGCTGGCTTTGGTGCCTTGGACATGAGCTAGGACCTTAAAATTCTGCATGAAAGGAGGACTAACAGCCAAGTTGCACGGAAGAATTTGAAAAGTGTTCATATATAGTAAAAACCTGAGAAATACGTCCGTATTCGTCATTTGTTATCGAATCGACTTAAAGCCAGATCGTCACATTGGCCGCTCTTCTCTCTGAAACGGTTGTACTTATCGTCTGCAAAGCTATGTCGCGTGCTGCGGTATGTGGAGACACTAAAAGCACCATAGTAGGACACAGATGAAGCTGCCAAGTTGATGTAATAGCCAGTAAGAAGTAGTACAATTCAAGTTTCAGGTATCGATTATTGACTTTTTAGCTGGCTTTGGTGCCTTGGACATGAGCTAGGACCTTAAGATTCTTCATTAATGGAGAACTAGCAGCCGAGTTGCACGGGAGAAAGTGAAAAGTGTTCATATGTAGTAAAAGCCTGAGAAATCCGTCCGTGTTCGACATTTGTTATCGAATCGACTTAAAGCCAGATAGTCACATTGGCCGCTCTTCTCTCTGAAACGGTTGTACTTATCGTCTGCAAAACTATGTCGAGTGCTGCGGTATGCGGAGACACTAAAAGCACCATAGTAGAACACAGATGAAGCTTCTAAGTTGATGTAATGGCCAGTAAGAAGTAGTACAATTCGAGTTATAGGTATCGATTATTGACTTTTTAGCTGGCTTTGGTACCTTGGACATGAGCTAGGACCTTATGATTCTAAATGAAAGGAGGACTAGCAGCCCAGTTGCACGGGAGAATGTGAAAAGTGTTCATATGTAGTAAAAACCTGAGAAATCCGTCCGTTTCCGCCATTTGTTATGGAATCGACTTAAAGCCAGATCGTCACATTGGCCGCTCTTCTCTCTGAAACGGTTGTACTTATCGTCTGCAAAGCTATGTCGCGTGCTGCGGTATCCGGAGACACTAAAAGCACCATAGTAGAACACAGATGAAGCTTCTAAGCTGATGTAATAGCCAGTAGGAAGTAGTACAATTCATGTTATAAGTATCGATTATTGACTTCATAGCTGGCTTTGGTGACTTGAACATGAGCTAGGACCTTAAGATTCTGCATGAAAGGAGGACTAGCAGCCGAGTTGCACTGGAGAATGTGGAAAATGTTCATATGTAGTAAAAACCTGAGAAATCCTTCCGTTTTCGTCATTTGTTATCGAATTGACTTAAAGCCAGATCGTCACATTGGCCGCTCTTCTCTCTGAAACGGTTGTACTTATCGACTGCAAAGCTATGTCGCGTGCTGCGGTATGCGGAGACACTAAAAGCACCATAGTTGAACACAGATGAAGCCTCTAATTTGATGTAATGGCCATTAAGAAGTAGTATAATTCAAGTTTTAGGTATCGATTATTGACTTTTTAGCTGGCTTTGGTGCCTTGGACATGGCTAGGACCTTAAGATTCTGCATGAAAGGAGGACTAGCAGCCGAGTTGCACGGGAGAATATGAAAAGTGTTCATATGTAGTAAAAACCTGAGACATCCGTCCGTTTTCGTCATTTGTTATCGAATCGACTTAAAGCCAGATCGTCACATTGGCTGCTCTTCTCTCTGCAACGGGTGTACTTCTCGTCTGCAAAGCTATGTCGCGCTCTGCGATATGCGGAGTAAGTAGAAGCACCATAGTAGAACACAGATGAAGCTTCTAAGTTGATGTAATAGAAAGTAAGATATAGTACAATTCAAGTTTTAGGTATCGATTATTGACTTTTTAGCTGGCTTTGGTGCCTTGGACATGAGCTAGGACCTTAAGATTCTGCATGAAAGGAGGATTAGCAGCCGAGTTGCATGGGAGAATGTGAAATGTGTTCATATGTAGTAAAAACCTGAGAAATCCGTCCGTTTTCGTCATTTGTTATCGAATCGACTTAAAGCCAGATCGTCACATTGGCCGCTCTTCTCTCTGAAACGGTTGTACTTATCGTCTGCAAATCTATGTCGCGTGCTGCGGTATGCGGAGACACTAAAAGCACCATAGTAGAACACAGATGAAGCTTCTAAGTTGATGTAATAGCCAGTAAGAAGTAGTACAATTCAAGTTTTAGGTATCGATTATTTACTTTTTAGCTGGCTTTGGTGCCTTGGACATGAGCTAGGACCTTAAGATTCTGCATGAAAGGAGGACTAGCAGCCAAGTTGCACGGGAGAATGTGAAAATTGTTCTTATGTAGTGAAAACATGGGAAATCCGTCCGATTTCGTCATTTGTTATCGAATCAACTTAAAGCCAGATCGTCACATTGGCCGCTCTTCTCTCTGAAACGGTTGTACTTATCGTCTGCAAAGCTATGTCACGTGCTACGGTATGTGGAGACACTAAAGGCACCATAGAAGATCACAGATGAAGGTTCTAAGTTGATGTAATAGCCAGTAAGATATATTACAATTCAAGTTTTAGGTATCGATTATTGACTTTTTAGCTGGCTTCGGTGCCTTGGACATGAGCTAGGACCTTAAGATACTGCATGAAAGGAGGACTAGCAGCCGAGTTGCACTGGAGAATGTGAAAAGTGTTCATATGTAGTAAAAACCTGAGAAATCCGTCCGTTTTCGTCATTTGTTATGGAATCGACTTAAAGCCAGATAGTCACATTGGCCGCTCTTAACACTGAAACGGTTGTACTTATCGTCTGCAAAGCTATGTCACGTGCTGCGGTATGCGGAGACACTAAGAGCACCATAGTAGAACACGGATGAATCTTCTAAGTTGATGTAATAGCCGGTAAGAAGTAGTACAATACAAGTCTTAGGTATCGATTATTGACTTTATAGCGGGCTTGTTGCCTTGGACATGAGCCAGGACCTTAACATTCTGCATGAAAGGAGGACTAGCAGCCAATTTGCACAGCAGAATGTGAAAAGTGTTCATATGTAGTAAAAACCTGAGAAATCCGTCCGTTTTCGTCATTTGTTATCGAAACGACTTAAAGCCAGATCGTCACATTGGCCGCTCTTCTCTCTGAAACGGTTGTACGTATCGTGTGCAAAGCTATGTCGCGTGCTGCGGTATGCGGAGACAGTAAAAGCACCATAGTAGAAGACAGATGAAGCTTCTAAGTTGATGTAATACTCAGTAAGAAGTAGTCCAATTCAAGTTTTAGGTATCGATTATTGACTTTTTAGCTGGCTTTGGTGCCTTGGACATGAGACAGGACCTTAGGTTTCTGCATTAAAGGAGGACTAGCAGCCGAGTTGCACGAGAGAATGTGAAAAGTATTCATATGTAGTAGAAACCTGAGACATTTGTCCGTTTTCGTCATTTGTTATCGAATCGACTTAAAGCCAGATCGTCAAACTGGCCACTCTTCTCTCTGAAACGGTTGTACTTATCGTCTGCAAAGCTATGTCGCGTGCTGCGGAATGCGGAGACAGTAAAAGCACCATAGTAGAACACAGATGTAGCTTCTAAGTTGATGTAATAGCCAGTAAGAAGTAGTAAAATTCAAGTATTAGGTATCGATTATTGACTTTTTAGCTGGCTTTGGTGCTTTGGACATGAGACAGGACCTTAGGTTTCTGCATTAAAGGAGGACTAGCAGCCGAGTTGCACGAGAGAATGTGAAAAGTATTCATATGTAGTAGAAACCTGAGACATTTGTCCGTTTTCGTCATTTGTTATCGAATCGACTTAAAGCCAGATCGTCAAACTGGCCACTCTTCTCTCTGAAACGGTTGTACTTCTCGTCTGCAAAGCTATGTTGCGTGCTGCGGTATGCGGAGACAGTAAAAGAACCATAGTAGACACAGATGAAGCTTCTAAGTTGATGTAATAGCCAGTAAGAAGTAGTACAATTCAAGTTTTATATATCGATTATTGACTTTTTAGTTGTCTTTGGTGCCTTGGACATGAGCTAGGACCTTAAGATTCTGCATGAAAGGAGGACTAGCAGCCGAGTTGCACTGGAGAATGTGAAAAGTGTTCATATGTAGTAAAAACGTGAGAAATACGTCCGTTTTCGCCATTTGTTATCGAATCGATTTATAGCCAGATCGTCACATTGGCCGCTCTTCTCTCTGAAACGGTTGTACTTATCGTCTGCAAAGCTATGTCGCGTGCTGCGGTATGCGGAGACACTAAAATCACCATAGTAGAACACAGATGAAGCTTCTAAGTTGATGTAATAGCCAGTAAGAAGTAGTAAAATTCAAGTTTTAGGTATCGATTATTGACTTTTTAGCTGGCTTTGGTACCTTGGACATGAGCTAGGACCTTAAAATTCTGCAAGAAAGGAGGACTAGAAGCCGAGTTGCACGGGAGAATGTGAAAAGTGTTCATATGTAGTAAAAACCTGAGACATCCGTCCGTTTTCGTCATTTGTTATCGAATCGACTTAAAGCCAGATCGTCACATTGGCTGCTCTTTTCTCTGAAACGGGTGTACTTCTCGTCTGCAAAGCTATGTCGCGCTCTGCGATATGCGGAGTAAGTAAAAGCACCATAGTAAAACACAGATGAAGCTTCTAAGTTGATGTAATAGCCAGTAAGATATAGTACAATTCAAGTTTTAGGTATCGATTATTGACTTTTTAGCTGGCTTTGGTGCGTTGGACATGAGCTAGGACCTTAAGATTGTGCATGAAAGAAGGATTAGCAGCGGAGTTGCACGGGAGAATATGAAAAGTGTTCATATGTAGTAAAAACCTAGAAATCCATCCGTTTTCGTCATTTGTTATCGAATCGACTTAAAGCCACATCGTCACATTGGCCGCTATTCTCTCTGAAACGGTTGTACTTATCGTCTGCAAAGCTATGTCGCGTGCTGCGGTATTCTAAAACACTAAAAGCACCATAGTAGAACACAGATGAAGTTTCTAAGTTGATGTAATAGCCAGGAAGAAGTAGTATAATTCAAGATTTAGGTATGGATTAAGACTTTATAGCTGGCTTTGGTGCCCTCGACATGAGCTAGGACCTTAACATTCTGCATGAAAGGAGGACTAGCAGCTTATTTGCACGGGAGAATGTGAAAAGTGTTCAAATGTAGTAAAAACCTGAGAAACACGTCAGTTTTCGTCATTTGTTATCGATTCGACTTAAAGCCAGATCGTCACATTGGCCGCTCTTCTCTCTGAAACGGTTGTACTAATCGATTTCATAGCTATGTCGCGTGCTGCTGTATGCGGAGACACTAAAAGCACCATAGTAGAACACAGATGAAGCTTCTAAGTTGATGTAATAGCCAGTAAGAAGTAGTACAATTCAAGTTTTAGGTATTCAATATTGAATTTTTAGCTGGCTTTGATGCCTTGGACATGAGCTAGGACCTTAAGATTCTGCATGAAATGAGGACTAGCAGCCCTGTTGCACGGGAGAATGTGAAAAGTGTTCATATGTAGTAAAAACCTGAGAATTCGGTCCGTTTTCGTCATTTGTTATCGAATCGACTTAAAGCCAGATCGTCACATTGGCCGCTCTTCTCTCTGAAACGGTTGTACTTCTCGTCTGCAAAGCTATGTCGCGCTCTGCGATATGCGGAGTAAGTAAAAGCACCATAGTAGAACACAGATGAAGCTTCTAAGTTGATGTAATAGCCAGTAAGATATAGTACAATTCAAGTTCTAGGTATCGATTATTGACTTTTTAGCTGGCTTTGGTGCCTTGGACATGAGCTAGGACCTTTAGATTCTGCATGAAAGGAGGATTAGCAGCGGAGTTGCACGGGAGAATGTGAAAAGTGTTCATATGAAGTAAAAACCTGAGACATCCGTCCGTTTTCGTCATTTGTTATCGAATCGACTTAAAGCCAGATCGTCACATTGGTCGCTCTTCTCTCTGAAACGGTTGTACTTATCGTCTGCAAAGCTATGTCGCGTGCTGCGGTATGCGGAGACAGTAAAAGCACCATAGTAGAACACAGATGAAGCTTCTAAGTTAATGTAATAGCCAGTAAGATATAGTACAATTCAAGTTCTAGGTATCGATTATTGACTTTTTAGCTGGCTTTGGTGCTTTGGACATGAGCTAGGACCTTATGATTCTGCATGAAAGGAGGACTAGCAGCCGAGTTGCACGGGAGAATGTGAAAAGTGTTCATCTGTAGTAAAAACCTGAGAAATCCGTCCATTTTCGTCATTTGTTATCGAATCGACTTAAAGCCAGATCGCCACATTGGCCGCTCTTCTCTCTGAAACGGTTGTACTTCTCGTCTGCAAAGCTATGTCGCGCTCTGCGATATGCGGAGACAGTAAAAGCACCATTGTAGAACACAGATGAAGCTTCTAAGTTGATGTAATAGCCAGTAAGATATAGTACAATCCAAGTTTTAGGTATCGATTATTGACTTTTTAGATGGCATTGGTGCGTTGGACATGAGCTAGGACCTTAAGATTGTGCATGAAAGAGGGATTAGCAGCGGAGTTGCACGGGAGAATATGAAAAGTGTTCATATGTAGTAAAAACCTAGAAATCCGTCCGTTTTCGTCATTTGTTATCGAATCGACTTAAAGCCAGATCGTCACATTGGCCGCTATTCTCTCTGAAACGGTTGTACTTCTCGTCTGCAAAGCTATGTTGCGTGCTGCGGTATGCGGAGACAGTAAAAGAACCATAGTAGAACACAGATGAAGCTTCTAAGTTGATGTAATAGCCAGTAAGAAGTAGTACAATTCAAGTTTTAGGATCGATTATTGGCTTTTTAGCTGGCTTTGGTGCCTTGGACATGAGCTAGGAACTTAAGATTCTGCATGAAAGGAGGATTAGCAACCGAGTTGCACGGGAGACTGTGAAATGTGTTCATATGTAGTTAAAACCTGAGAAATCCGTCCGTTTTCGTCATTTATTATCGAATCGACTTAAAGCCAGATCGTCACATTGGCCGCTCTTCTCTCTGAAACGGTTGTGCTTATCGTCTGCAAAGCTATGTCGCGTGCTGCGGTATGCGAAACACTAAAATCACCATAGTAGAACACAGATGAAGCTTCTAAGTTGATGTAATAGCCAGTAAGAAGTTGTACAATTCAAGTTTTAGTTATCGATTATTGACTTTTTAGCTGGCTTTGATGCCTTGGACATGACCTAGGACCTTAAGATTCTGCATGAAAGGAGGACTAGCAGCCGAGTTGTATGGGAGAATGTGAAAAGTGTTCATATGTAGTAAAAACCTGAGAAATCCGTCCATTTTCGTCATTTGTTATCGAATCGACTTAAGGCATATCGTCACATTGGCCGCTCTTCTCTCTGAAACGGTTGTAATTATCGACTGCAAAGCTATGTCGCGTGCTGCGGTATGCGGAGATACTAAAAGCACCATAGTAGAACACAGATGAAGCTTCTAAGTTGATGTAATAGCCAGTAAGCAGTAGTACAATTCAAGTTTTAGGTATCGATTTTTGACTTTTTAGCTGGCTTTGGTGCCTTGGACATGAGCTAGGACCTTATGATTTTGCGTGAAAGGAGGACTAGCAGCCGATATGCACGGGAGAATGTGAAAAGTGTTCATATGTAGTATTAACCTGAGAAATCCGTCCGTTTTCGTCATTTGTTATCGAATCGACTTAAAGCCAGATCGTCACATTGGCCGCTCTTCTCTCTGAAAGGGTTGTACTAATCGTCTGCAAAGCTATGTCGCGTGCTGCGGTATGCGGAGACACTAAAATCACCATAGTAGAACACAGATGAAGCTTCTAAGTTGATGTAATAGCCAGTAAGAAGTAGTACAGTTCAAGTTTTAGGTATCGATTATTGACTTTTTAGCTGGCTTTGGTACCTTGGACATGAGCTAGGACCTTAAAATTCTGCAAGAAAGGAGGACTAGAAGCCGAGTTGCACGGGAGAATATGAAAAGTATTCATATGTAGTAAAAACCTGAGACATCCGTCCGTTTTCGTCATTTGTTATCGAATCGACTTAAAGCCAGATCGTCACATTGGCTGCTCTTCTCTCTGAAACGGGTGTACTTCTCGTCTGCAAAGCTATGTCGCGCTCTGCGATATGCGGAGTAAGTAAAAGCACCATAGTAGAACACAGATGAAGCTTCTAAGTTGATGTAATAGCCGGTAAGAAGTAGTACAATACAAGTCTTAGGTATCGATTATTGACTTTTTAGCTGGCTTTGGTGCCTTGGACATGAGCTAGGACCTTAAAATTCTGCATGAACGGAGGATTAGCAGCGCAGTTGCACGGGAGAATGTGAAAAGTGTTCATATGTAGTAAAAACCTGAGACATCCGTCCGTTTTCGTCATTTGTTATCGAATAGACTTAAAGCCAGATCGTCACATTGGGCGCTCTTCTCTCTGAAACGGTTGTACTTATCGTCTGCAAAGCTATGTCGCGTGCTGCGGAATGCGGAGACAGTAAAAGCACCATAGTAGAACACAGATGTAGCTTCTAATTTGATGTAATAGCCAGTAAGAAGTAGTAAAATTCAAGTATTAGGTATCGATTATTGACTTTTTAGCTGGCTTTGGTGCCTTGGACATGAGCTTGGACCTTAAGATTCTGCATGAAAGGAAATTAGCAGCGGAGTTGCACGGGAGAATATGAAAAGTGTTCATATGTAGTAAAAACCTAGAAATCCGTCCGTTTTCGTCATTTGTTATCGAATCGACTTAAAGCCAGATCGTCACATTGGCCGCTCTTCTCTCTGAAACGGTTGTACTTATCGTCTGCAAAGTTATGTCGCGTGCTGCGGTATTCTGAGACACTAAAAGCACCATAGTACAACACAGATAAAACTTCTAAGTTGATGTAATAGCCAGTAAGAAGTAGTACAATTCGAGTTTTAGGTATCGATTATTGACTTTATAGCGGGCTTGTTGCCTTGGACATGAGCCAGGACCTTAACATTCTGCATGAAAGGAGGACTAGCAGCCAATTTGCACAGGAGAATGTGAAAAGTGTTCATATGTAGTAAAAACCTGAGAAATCCGTCCGTTTTCGTCATTTGTTATCGAAACGACTTAAAGCCAGATCGTCACATTGGCCGCTCTTCTCTCTGAAACGGTTGTACGTATCGTGTGCAAAGCTATGTCGCGTGCTGCGGTATGCGGAGACAGTAAAAGCACCATAGTAGAAGACAGATGAAGCTTCTAAGTTGATGTAATACTCAGTAAGAAGTAGTCCAATTCAAGTTTTAGGTATCGATTATTGACTTTTTAGCTGGCTTTGGTGCCTTGGACATGAGACAGGACCTTAGGTTTCTGCATTAAAGGAGGACTAGCAGCCGAGTTGCACGAGAGAATGTGAAAAGTATTCATATGTAGTAGAAACCTGAGACATTTGTCCGTTTTCGTCATTTGTTATCGAATCGACTTAAAGCCAGATCGTCAAACTGGCCACTCTTCTCTCTGAAACGGTTGTACTTATCGTCTGCAAAGCTATGTCGCGTGCTGCGGAATGCGGAGACAGTAAAAGCACCATAGTAGAACACAGATGTAGCTTCTAAGTTGATGTAATAGCCAGTAAGAAGTAGTAAAATTCAAGTATTAGGTATCGATTATTGACTTTTTAGCTGGCTTTGGTGCTTTGGACATGAGACAGGACCTTAGGTTTCTGCATTAAAGGAGGACTAGCAGCCGAGTTGCACGAGAGAATGTGAAAAGTATTCATATGTAGTAGAAACCTGAGACATTTGTCCGTTTTCGTCATTTGTTATCGAATTGACTTAAAGCCAGATCGTCAAACTGGCCACTCTTCTCTCTGAAACGGTTGTACTTCTCGTCTGCAAAGCTATGTTGCGTGCTGCGGTATGCGGAGACAGTAAAAGAACCATAGTAGAACACAGATGAAGCTTCTAAGTTGATGTAATAGCCAGTAAGAAGTAGTACAATTCAAGTTTTATGTATCGATTATTGACTTTTTAGTTGTCTTTGGTGCCTTGGACATGAGCTAGGACCTTAAGATTCTGCATGAAAGGAGGACTAGCAGCCGAGTTGCACTGGAGAATGTGAAAAGTGTTCATATGTAGTAAAAACGTGAGAAATACGTCCGTTTTCGCCATTTGTTATCGAATCGATTTATAGCCAGATCGTCACATTGGCCGCTCTTCTCTCTGAAACGGTTGTACTTATCGTCTGCAAAGCTATGTCGCGTGCTGCGGTATGCGGAGACACTAAAATCACCATAGTAGAACACAGATGAAGCTTCTAAGTTGATGTGATAGCCAGTAAGAAGTAGTACAATTCAAGTTTTAGGTATCGATTATTGACTTTTTATCTGGCTTTGGTACCTTGGACATGAGCTAGGACCTTAAAATTCTGCAAGAAAGGAGGACTAGAAGCCGAGTTGCACGGGAGAATGTGAAAAGTGTTCATATGTAGTAAAAACCTGAGACACCCGTCCGTTTTCGTCATTTGTTATCGAATCGACTTAAAGCCAGATCGTCACATTGGCTGCTCTTCTCTCTGAAACGGGTGTACTTCTCGTCTGCAAAGCTATGTCGCGCTCTGCGATATGCGGAGTAAGTAAAAGCACCATAGTAGAACACAGATGAAGCTTCTAAGTTGATGTAATAGCCAGTAAGATATAGTACAATTCAAGTTTTAGGTATCGATTATTGACTTTGTAGCTGGCTTTGGTGCGTTGGACATGAGCTAGGACCTTAAGATTGTGCATGAAAGAAGGATTAGCAGCGGAGTTGCACGGGAGAATATGAAAAGTGTTCATATGTAGTAAAAACCTAGAAATCCATCCGTTTTCGTCATTTGTTATCGAATCGACTTAAAGCCACATCGTCACATTGGCCGCTATTCTCTCTGAAACGGTTGTACTTATCGTCTGCAAAGCTATGTCGCGTGCTGCGGTATTCTAAAACACTAAAAGCACCATAGTAGAACAAAGATGAAGTTTCTAAGTTGATGTAATAGCCAGGAAGAAGTAGTATAATTCAAGATTTAGGTATGGATTAAGACTTTATAGCTGGCTTTGGTGCCCTCGACATGAGCTAGGACCTTAACATTCTGCATGAAAGGAGGACTAGCAGTTATTTGCACGGGAGAATGTGAAAAGTGTTCAAATGTAGTAAAAACCTGAGAAACACGTCAGTTTTCGTCATTTGTTATCGATTCGACTTAAAGCCAGATCGTCACATTGGCCGCTCTTCTCTCTGAAACGGTTGTACTAATCGATTTCATAGCTATGTCGCGTGCTGCTGTATGCGGAGACACTAAAAGCACCATAGTAGAACACAGATGAAGCTTCTAAGTTGATGTAATAGCCAGTAAGTAGTAGTACAATTCAAGTTTTAGGTATTCAATATTGAATTTTTAGCTGGCTTTGGTGCCTTGGACATGAGCTAGGACCTTAAGATTCTGCATGAAATGAGGACTAGCAGCCCTGTTGCACGGGAGAATGTGAAAAGTGTTCATATGTAGTAAAAACCTGAGAATTCGGTCCGTTTTCGTCATTTGTTATCGAATCGACTTAAAGCCAGATCGTCACATTGGCCGCTCTTCTCTCTGAAACGGTTGTACTTCTCGTCTGCAAAGCTATGTCGCGCTCTGCGATATGCGGAGTAAGTAAAAGCACCATAGTAGAACACAGATGAAGCTTCTAAGTTGATGTAATAGCCAGTAAGATATAGTACAATTCAAGTTCTAGGTATCGATTATTGACTTTTTAGCTGGCTTTGGTGCCTTGGACATGAGCTAGGACCTTTAGATTCTGCATGAAAGGAGGATTAGCAGCGGAGTTGCACGGGAGAATGTGAAAAGTGTTCATATGAAGTAAAAACCTGAGACATCCGTCCGTTTTCGTCATTTGTTATCGAATCGACTTAAAGCCAGATCGTCACATTGGTCGCTCTTCTCTCTGAAACGGTTGTACTTATCGTCTGCAAAGCTATGTCGCGTGCTGCGGTATGCGGAGACAGTAAAAGCACCATAGTAGAACACAGATGAGGCTTCTAAGTTAATGTAATAGCCAGTAAGATATAGTACAATTCAAGTTCTAGGTATCGATTATTGACTTTTTAGCTGGCTTTGGTGCTTTGGACATGAGCTAGGACCTTATGATTCTGCATGAAAGGAGGACTAGCAGCCGAGTTGCACGGGAGAATGTGAAAAGTGTTCATCTGTAGTAAAAACCTGAGAAATCCGTCCATTTTCGTCATTTGTTATCGAATCGACTTAAAGCCAGATCGTCACATTGGCCGCTCTTCTCTCTGAAACGGTTGTACTTCTCGTCTGCAAAGCTATGTCGCGCTCTGCGATATGCGGAGACAGTAAAAGCACCATTGTAGAACACAGATGAAGCTTCTAAGTTGATGTAATAGCCAGTAAGATATAGTACAATCCAAGTTTTAGGTATCGATTATTGACTTTTTAGATGGCATTGGTGCGTTGGACATGAGCTAGGACCTTAAGATTGTGCATGAAAGGAAATTAGCAGCGGAGTTGCACGGGAGAATATGAAAAGTGCTCATATGTAGTAAAAACCTAGAAATCCGTCCGTTTTCGTCATTTGTTATCGAATCGACTTAAAGCCAGATCGTCACATTGGCCGCTATTCTCTCTGAAACGGTTGTACTTATCGTCTGCAAAGCTATGTCGCGTGCTGCGGTATTCTGAAACACTAAAAGCACCATAGTAGAACACAGATGAAGCTTCTAAGTTGATGTAATAGCCAGGAAGAAGTAGTATAATTCAAGTTTTAGGTATGGTTTAAGACTTTATAGCTGGCTTTGGTGCCCTCGACATGAGCTAGGACCTTAACATTCTGCATGAAAGGAGGACTAGCAGCTTAATTGCACGGGAGAATGTGAAAAGTGTTCATATGTAGTAAAAACATGAGAAACACGTCAGTTTTCGTCATTTGTTATCGAATCCACTTAAAGCCAGATCGTCACATTGGCCGCTCTTCTCTCTGAAACGGTTGTACTAATCGATTTCGTAGCTATGTCGCGTGCTGCGGTATGCGGAGACACTAAAAGCAGCATAATAGAACACAGATGAAGCTTCTAAGTTGATGTAATAGCCAGTAAGAAATAGTACAATTCAAGTTTTAGGTATCGATTATTGACTTTTTAGCTGGCTTTGGTGCCTTGGACTTGAGCTAGGACCTTAAGATTCTGCATGAAAGGAAATTAGCAGCGGAGTTGCACGGGAGAATATGAAAAGTGCTCATATGTAGTAAAAACCTAGAAATCCGTCCGTTTTCGTCATTTGTTATCGAATCGACTTAAAGCCAGATCTTCCCATTGGCCGCTCTTCTCTCTGAAACGGTTGTACGTATCGTGTGCAAAGCTATGTCGCGTGCTGCGGTATGCGGAGACAGTAAAAGCACCATAGTAGAAGGCAGATGAAGCTTCTAAGTTGATGTAATACTCAGTAAGAAGTAGTCCAGTTCAAGTTTTAGGTATCGATTATTATCTTTTTAGCTGGCTTTGGTGCCTTGGACATGAGACAGGACCTTAGGTTTCTGCATTAAAGGAGGACTAGCAGCCGAGTTGCACGGGAGAATGTGAAAAGTATTCATATGTAGTAAAAACCTGAGACATTTGTCCGATTTCGTCATTTGATATCGAATCGACTTAAAGCCAGATCGTCACACTGGCCGCTCTTCTCTCTGAAACTGTTGTACTTCTCGTCTGCAAAGCTATGTTGCGTGCTGCGGTATGCGGAGACAGTAAAAGAACCATAGTAGAACACAGATGAAGCTTCTAAGTTGATGTAATAGCCAGTAAGAAGTAGTACAATTCAAGTTTTATGTATCGATTATTGACTTTTTAGCTGTCTTTGGTGCCTTGGACATGAGCTAGGACCTTAAGATTCTGCATGAAAGGAGGACTAGCAGCCGAGTTGCACGGGAGAATGTGAAAAGTGTTCATATGTAGTAAAAACATGAGAAATACGTCCGTTTTCGCCATTTGTTATCGAATCGATTTATAGCCAGATCGTCACATTGGCCGCTCTTCTCTCTGAAACGGTTGTACTTATCGTCTGCAAAGCTATGTCGCGTGCTGCGGTATGCGGGGACACTAAAAGCACCATAGTAGAACACAGATTAAGCTTCTAAGTTGATGTAATAGCCAGTAAGAAGTAGTACAATTCAAGTTTTAGGTTTTGAATATTGACTTTTTAGCTGGCTTTGTTGCCTTGGACATGAGCTAGGACCTTAAGATTCTGCATGAAAGGAGGACTAGCAGCCGAGTTGCACGGGAGAATGTGAAAAGTGTTCATATGTAGTAAAAACCTGAGAAATCGGTCCGTTTTCGTCATTTGTTATCGAATCGACTTAAAACCAGATCGTCACATTGGCCGCCCTTCTCTCTGAAACGGTTCTACTTATCGTCTGCAAAGCTATGTCGCGTGCTGCGGTATGAGGAGACACTAAAATCACCATAGTAGAACACAGATGAAGCTTCTAAGTTGATGTAATAGCCAGTAAGAAGTAGTACAATTCAAGTTTTAGGTATCGATTATTGACTTTTTAGCTGGCTTTGGTACCTTGGACATGAGCTAGGACCTTAAAATTCTGCAAGAAAGGAGGACTAGAAGCCGAGTTGCACGGGAGAATGTGAAAAGTGTTCATATGTAGTAAAAACCTGAGACATCCGTCCGTTTTCGTCATTTGTTATCGAATCGACTTAAAGCCAGATCGTCACATTGGCCGCTCTTCTCTCTGAAACGGCTGTACTTCTCGTCTGCAAAGCTATGTCGCGCTCTGCGATATGCGGAGTAAGTAAAAGCACCATAGTAGAACACAGATGAAGCTTCTAAGTTGATGTAATAGCCAGTAAGATATAGTACAATTCAAGTTTTAGGTATCGATTATTGACTTTTTAGCTGGTTTTGGTGCCCTCGACATGAGCTAGGACCTTAACATTCTGCATGAAAGGAGGACTAGCAGCTTATTTGCACGGGAGAATGTGAAAAGTGTTCAAATGTAGTAAAAACCTGAGAAACACGTCAGTTTTCGTCATTTGTTATCGATTCGACTTAAAGCCAGATCGTCACATTGGCCGCTCTTCTCTCTGAAACGCTTGTACTTATCGTCTGCAAAGCTATGTCGCGTGCTGCGGTATGCGGAGACACTAAAAGCACCATAGTAGAACACAGATGAAGCTTCTAAGTTGATGTAATAGCCAGTAAGAAGTAGTACAATTCAAGTTTTAGGTATTCAATATTGAATTTTTAGCTGGCTTTGGTGCCTTGGACATGAGCTAGGACCTTAAGATTCTGCATGAAATGAGGACTAGCAGCCCTGTTGCACGGGAGAATGTGAAAAGTGTTCATATGTAGTAAAAACCTGAGAATTCGGTCCGTTTTCGTCATTTGTTATCGAATCGACTTAAAGCCAGATCGTCACATAGGCCGCTCTTCTCTCTGAAACGGTTGTACTTCTCGTCTGCAAAGCTATGTCGCGCTCTGCGATATGCGGAGTAAGTAAAAGCACCATAGTAGAACACAGATGAAGCTTCTAAGTTGATGTAATAGCCAGTAAGATATAGTACAATTCAAGTTCTAGGTATCGATTATTGACTTTTTAGCTGGCTTTGGTGCCTTGGACATGAGCTAGGACCTTTAGATTCTGCATGAAAGGAGGATTAGCAGCGGAGTTGCACGGGAGAATGTGAAAAGTGTTCATATGAAGTAAAAACCTGAGACATCCGTCCGTTTTCGTCATTTGTTATCGAATCGACTTAAAGCCACATCGTCACATTGGTCGCTCTTCTCTCTGAAACGGTTGTACTTATCGTCTGCAAAGCTATGTCGCGTGCTGCGGTATGCGGAGACAGTAAAAGCACCATAGTAGAACACAGATGAAGCTTCTAAGTTAATGTAATAGCCAGTAAGATATAGTACAATTCAAGTTCTAGGTATCGATTATTGACTTTTTAGCTGGCTTTGGTGCTTTGGACATGAGCTAGGACCTTATGATTCTGCATGAAAGGAGGACTAGCAGCCGAGTTGCACGGGAGAATGTGAAAAGTGTTCATCTGTAGTAAAAACCTGAGAAATCCGTCCATTTTCGTCATTTGTTATCGAATCGACTTAAAGCCAGATCGTCACATTGGCCGCTCTTCTCTCTGAAACGGTTGTACTTCTCGTCTGCAAAGCTATGTCGCGCTCTGCGATATGCGGAGACAGTAAAAGCACCATAGTAGAACACAGATGAAGCTTCTAAGTTGATGTAATAGCCAGTAAGATATAGTACAATCCAAGTTTTATGTATCGATTATTGACTTTTTAGATGGCATTGGTGCGTTGGACATGAGCTAGGACCTTAAGATTGTGCATGAAAGAGGGATTAGCAGCGGAGTTGCACGGGAGAATATGAAAAGTGTTCATATGTAGTAAAAACCTAGAAATCCGTCCGTTTTCGTCATTTGTTATCGAATCGACTTAAAGCCAGATCGTCACATTGGCCGCTATTCTCTCTGAAACGGTTGTACTTATCGTCTGCAAAGCTATGTCGCGTGCTGCGGTATTCTGAAACACTAAAAGCACCATAGTAGAACACAGATGAAGCTTCTAAGTTGATGTAATAGCCAGGAAGAAGTAGTATAATTCAAGTTTTAGGTATGGTTTAAGACTTTATAGCTGGCTTTGGTGCCCTCGACATGAGCTAGGACCATAACATTCTGCATGAAAGGAGGACTAGCAGCTTAATTGCACGGGAGAATGTGAAAAGTGTTCATATGTAGTAAAAACATGAGAAACACGTCAGTTTTCGTCATTTGTTATCGAATCGACTTAAAGCCAGATCGTCACATTGGCCGCTCTTCTCTCTGAAACGGTTGTACTAATCGATTTCGTAGCTATGTCGCGTGCTGCGGTATGCGGAGACACTAAAAGCAGCATAATAGAACACAGATGAAGCTTCTAAGTTGATGTAATAGCTAGTAAGAAATAGTACAATTCAAGTTTTAGGTATCGATTATTGACTTTTTAGCTGGCTTTGGTGCCTTGGACATGAGCTACGACCTTAAGATTCTGCATGAAAGGAAATTAGCAGCGGAGTTGCACGGGAGAATATGAAAAGTGCTCATATGTAGTAAAAACCTAGAAATCCGTCCGTTTTCGTCATTTGTTATCGAATCGACTTAAAGCCAGATCGTCACATTGGCCGCTCTTCTCTCTGAAACGGTTGTACGTATCGTGTGCAAAGCTATGTCGCGTGCTGCGGTATGCGGAGACAGTAAAAGCACCATAGTAGAAGGCAGATGAAGCTTCTAATTTGATGTAATACTCAGTAAGAAGTAGACCAGTTCAAGTTTTAGGTATCGATTATTATCTTTTAGGCTGGCTTTGGTGCCTTGGACATGAGACAGGACCTTAGGTTTCTGCATTAAAAGAGGACTAGCAGCCGAGTTGCACGGGAGAATGTGAAAAGTATTCATATGTAGTAAAAACCTGAGACATTTATCCGTTTTCGTCATTTGTTATCGAATCGACTTAAAGCCAGATCGTCACACTGGCCGCTCTTCTCTCTGAAACTGTTGTACTTCTCGTCTGCAAAGCTATGTTGCGTGCTGCGGTATGCGGAGACAGTAAAAGAACCATAGTAGAACACAGATGAAGCTTCTACGTTGATGTAATAGCCAGTAAGAAGTAGTACAATTCAAGTTTTATGTATCGATTATTGACTTTTTAGCTGTCTTTGGTGCCTTGGACATGAGCTAGGACCTTAAGATTCTGCATGAAAGGAGGACTAGCAGCCGAGTTGCACGGGAGAATGTGAAAAGTGTTCATATGTAGTAAAAACATGAGAAATACGTCCGTTTTCGCCATTTGTTATCGAATCGATTTATAGCCAGATCGTCACATTGGCCGCTCTTCTCTCTGAAACGGTTGTACTTATCGTCTGCAAAGCTATGTCGCGTGCTGCGGTATGCGGGGACACTAAAAGCACCATAGTAGAACACAGATGAAGCTTCTAAGTTGATGTAATAGCCAGTAAGAAGTAGTACAATTCAAGTTTTAGGTTTTGAATATTGACTTTTTAGCTGGCTTTGTTGCCTTGGACATGAGCTAGGACCTTAAGATTCTGCATGAAAGGAGGACTAGCAGCCGAGTTGCACGGGAGAATGTGAAAAGTGTTCATATGTAGTAAAAACCTGAGAAATCGGTCCGTTTTCGTCATTTGTTATCGAATCGACTTAAAACCAGATCGTCACATTGGCCGCCCTTCTCTCTGAAACGGTTCTACTTATCGTCTGCAAAGCTATGTCGCGTGCTGCGGTATGAGGAGACACTAAAATCACCATAGTAGAACACAGATGAAGCTTCTAAGTTGATGTAATAGCCAGTAAGAAGTAGTACAATTCAAGTTTTAGGTATCGATTATTGACTTTTTAGCTGGCTTTGGTACCTTGGACATGAGCTAGGACCTTAAAATTCTGCAAGAAAGGAGGACTAGAAGCCGAGTTGCACGGGAGAATGTGAAAAGTGTTCATATGTAGTAAAAACCTGAGACATCCGTCCGTTTTCGTCATTTGTTATCGAATCGACTTAAAGCCAGATCGTCACATTGGCCGCTCTTCTCTCTGAAACGGCTGTACTTCTCGTCTGCAAAGCTATGTCGCGCTCTGCGATATGCGGAGTAAGTAAAAGCACCATAGTAGAACACAGATGAAGCTTCTAAGTTGATGTAATAGCCAGTAAGATATAGTACAATTCAAGTTTTAGGTATCGATTATTGACTTTTTAGCTGGTTTTGGTGCGTTGGACATGAGCTAGGACCTTAAGATTCTGCATGAAAGAAGGATTAGCAGCGGAGTTGCACGGGAGAATATGAAAAGTGTTCATATGTAGTAAAAACCTAGAAATCTGTCCGTTTTCGTCATTTGTTATCGAATCGACTTCAAGCCAGATCGTCACATTGGCCGCTCTTCTCTCTGAAACGGTTGTACTTATCGTCTGCAAAGCTATGTCGCGTGCTGCGGTATTCTGAAACACTTAAAGCACCATAGTAGAACACAGATGAAGTTTCTAAGTTGATGTAATAGCCAGGAAGAAGTAGTATAATTCAAGTTTTAGGTATGGATTAAGACTTTATAGCTGGCTTTGGTGCCCTCGACATGAGCTAGGACCTTAACATTCTGCATGAAAGGAGGACTAGCAGCTTATTTGCACGGGAGAATGTGAAAAGAGTTCAAATGTAGTAAAAACCTGAGAAACACGTCAGTTTTCGTCATTTGTATTCGATTCGACTTAAAGCCAGATCGTCACATTGGCCGCTCTTCTCTCTGAAACGGTTGTACTAATCGATTTCATAGCTATGTCGCGTGCTGCGGTATGCGGAGACACTAAAAGCAGCATAATAGAACACAGATGAAGCTTCTAAGTTGATGTAATAGCCAGTAAGAAGTAGTACAATTCAAGTTTTAGGCATCGATTATTGACTTTTTAGCTTGCTTGGTGCCTTGGACATGAGCCAGGACCTTAACATTCTGCATGAAAGGAGGACTAGCAGCCAATTTGCACAGGAGAATGTGAAAAGTGTTCATATGTAGTAAAAACCTGAGAAATCCGTCCGTTTTCGTCATTTGTTATCGAAACGACTTAGAGCCATATCGTCACATTGGCCGCTCTTCTCTCTGAAACGGTTGTACGTATCGTGTGCAAAGCTATGTCGCGTGCTGCGGTATGCGGAGACAGTAAAAGCACCATAGTAGAAGACAGATGAAGCTTCTAAGTTGATGTAATACTCAGTAAGAAGTAGTCCAATTCAAGTTTTAGGTATCGATTATTGACTTTTTAGCTGGCTTTGGTGCCTTGGACATGAGACAGGACCTTAGGTTTCTGCATTAAAGGAGGACTAGCAGCCTAGTTGCACGGGAGAATGTGAAAAGTATTCATATGTAGTAGAAACCTGTGACATTTGTCCGTTTTCGTCATTTGTTATCGAATCGACTTAAAGCCAGATCGTCAAACTGGCCGCTCTTCTATCTGAAACGGTTGTACTTCTCGTCTGCAAAGCTAAGTTGCGTGCTGCGGTATGCGGAGACAGTAAAAGAACCATAGTAGAACACAGATGAAGCTTCTAAGTTGATGTAATAGCCAGTAAGAAGTAGTACAATTCAAGTTTTAGGTATCGATTATTGACTTTTTAGCTGTCTTTGGTGCCTTGGACATGAGCTAGGACCTTAAGATTCTGCATGAAAGGAGGACTAGCAGCCGAGTTGCACGGGAGAATGTGAAAAGTGTTCATATGTAGTAAAAACATTAGAAATACGTCCGTTTTCGCCATTTGTTATCGAATCGATTTATAGCCAGATCGTCACATTGGCCGCTCTTCTCTCTGAAACGGTTGTACTTATCGTCTGCAAAGCTATGTGGCGTGCTGCGGTATGCGGAGACAGTAAAAGCACCATAGTAGAACACAGATGAAGCTTCTAAGTTGATGTAATAGCCAGTAAGAAGTAGTACAATTCAAGTTTTAGGTTTTGAATATTGACTTTTTAGCTGGCTTTGTTGCCTTGGACATGAGCTAGGACCTTAAGATTCTGCATGAAAGGAGGACTAGCAGCCGAGTTGCACGGGAGAATGTGAAAAGTGTTCATATGTAGTAAAAACCTGAGAAAACCGTCCTTTTTCGTCATTTGTTATCGAATCGACTTAAAACCAGATTGTCACATTGGCCGACCTTCTCTCTGAAACGGTTCTACTTATCGTCTGCAAAGCTATGTCGCGAGCTGCGGTATGCGGAGACACTAAAATCACCATAGTAGAACACAGATGAAGCTTCTAAGTTGATGTAATAGCCAGTAAGAAGTAGTACAATTCAAGTTTTAGGTATCGATTATTGACTTTTTAGCTGGCTTTGGTACCTTAAACATGAGCTAGGACCTTAAAATTCTGCAAGAAAGGAGGATTAGAAGCCGAGTTGCACGGGAGAATGTGAAAAGTGTTCATATGTAGTAAAAACCTGAGACATCCGTCCGTTTTCGTCATTTGTTACCGAATCGACTTAAAGCCAGATCGTCACATTGGCCGCCCTTCTCTCTGAAAAAGTTGTACTTATCGTTTGGAAAGCTATGTCGCGTGCTGCGGTATGCGGACACACTAAAAGCACCATAGTAGAACACAGATGAAGCTTCTAAGTTGATGTAATAGCCAGTAAGAAGTAGTACAATTAAAGTTTTAGGTATCGGTTATTGACTTTTTACCCTTCTTTGGTGCCTTGGACATGAGCTAGGAACTTAACATTTTTCATGAAAGGAGGACTAGCAGCCGAGTTGCACGGGAGAATGTGAAAAGTGTTCATATGTAGTAAAAACCTGAAAATCCGTCCGTTTTCGTCATTTGTTATCGAATCGACTTAAAGCCAGATCGTCACATTGGCCGCTCTTGTCTCTGAAACGGTTGTACTTATCGTCTGCAAAGCTATGTCGCGTGCTGCGGTATGCGGAGACATTAAAATCACCATAGTAGAACACAGATGAAGCTTCTAAGTTGATGTAATAGCCAGTAAGTAGTAGTACAATTCAAGTTTTAGGTATCGATTATTGACTTTTTAGCTGGCTTTGGTGCCTTGGACATGAGCTAGGACCTTTAGATTCTGCATGAAAGGAGGATTAGCAGCGGAGTTGCACGGGAGAATGTGAAAAGTGTTCATATGTAGTAAAAACCTGAGACATCCGCCCGTTTTCGTCATTTGTTATCGAATCGACTTAAAGCCAGATCGTCACATTGGCCGCTCTTCTCTCTGAAACGGTTGTACTTATCGTCTGCAAAGCTATGTCGCGTGCTGCGGTATGCGGAGACGGTAAAAGCACCATAGTAGAACACAGATGAAGCTTTTAAGTTAATGTAATAGCCAGTAAGATATAGTAGAATTCAAGTTTTAGGTATCGATTATTGACTTTTTAGCTGGCTTTGGTGCCTTGGACATGAGCTAGGACCTTAAGATTCTGCATGAAAGGAGGATTAGCAGCGGAGTTGCACGGGAGAATATGAAAAGTGTTCATATGTAGTAAAAACCTAGAAATCCGTTCGTTTTCGTCATTTGTTATCGAATCGACTTAAAGCCAAATCGTCACATTGGCCGCTCTTCTCTCTGAAACGGTTGTACTTATCGTCTGCAAAGCTATGTCGCGTGCTGCGGTATGCGGAGACACTAAAATCACCATAGTAGAACACAGATGAAGCTTCTATGTTGATGTAATAGCCAGTAAGTCGTAGTACAATTCAAGTTTTAGGTATCGATTATTGACTTTTTAGCTGGCTTTGGTGCCTTGGACATGAGCTAGGACCTTAAGATTCTGCATGAGAGGAGGACTAGCAGCCGATTTGCATGGGAGAATGTGAAAAGTGTTCATATGTAGTAAAAACCTGAGAAATCCGTCCGTTTTCTTCATTTGTTATCGAATCAACTTAAAGCCAGATCGTCACATTGGCCGCTCTTCTCTCTGAAACGGTTGTACTTATCGATTGCAAGGCTATGTCGCGTGCTGCGGTATGCGGAGACACTAAAAGCACCATAGTAGAACACAGATGAAGCTTCTAAGTTGATGTAATAGCCAGTAAGAAGTAGTACAATTCAAGTTTTAGGTATTGATTATTGACTTTTTATCTGGCTTTGGTGCTTTGGACATGAGCTAGGACCTTATGATTCTGCATGAAAGGAGGACTAGCAGCCGAGTTGCACGGGAGAATTTGAAAAGTTTTCATCTGTAGTAAAAACCTGAGAAATCCGTCGTCTTCGTCATTTGTTATCGAATCTACTTAAAGCCAGATCGTCACAGTGGCCGCTCTTCTCTCTGAAACGCTTGTACTTATCGTCTGCAAAGCAATGTCGCGTGCTGCGGTATTCTAAAACACTAAAAGCACCATAGTAGAACACAGATGAAGCTTCTAAGTTGATGTAATAGCCAGGAAGAAGTAGTATTATTCAAGTTTTAGGTATGGATTAAGACTTTATAGCTGGCTTTGGTGCCCTCGACATGAGCTAGGACCTTAACATTCTGCATGAAAGGAGGACTAGCAGCTTATTTGCACGGGAGAATGTGAAAAGTGTTCATATGTAGTAAAAACCTGAGAAACACGTCAGTTTTCGTCATTTGTTATCGAATCGACTTAAAGCCAGATCGTCACATTGGCCGCTCTTCTCTCTGAAACGGTTGTACTAATCGATTTCGTAGCTATGTCGCGTGCTGCGGTATGCAGAGACACTAAAAGCAGCATAATAGAACACAGATGAAGCTTCTAAGTTATTGTAATAGCCAGGATGAAGTAGTACAATTCAAGTTTTAGGTATCGATTATTGACTTTTTAGCTGGCTTTGGTGCCTTGGACATGAGCTAGGACCTTAAGATTATGCATGAAAGGAGGATTAGCAGCGGAGTTACACGGGAGAATATGAAAAGTGTTCATATGTAGTAAAAACCTGAAAATCCGTCCGTTTTAGTCATTTGTTATCGAATCGAATTAAAGCCAGATCGTCACATTGGCCGCTCTTCTCTCTGAAACGGTTGTACTTATCGTCTGCAAAGCTATGTCGCGTGCTACGGTATGCGGAGACACTAAAAGCACCATAGTAGAACACAGATTAAGCTTCTAAGTTGATGTAATACCCAGTAAGAAGTAGTAAAATTCAAGTTTTAGGTATCGATTATTGACTTTTTAGCTGGCTTTGGTACCTTAGACATGAGCTAGGACCTTAAAATTCTGCAAGAAAGGAGGAATAGAAGCCGAGTTGCACGGGAGAATGTGAAAAGTGTTCATATGTAGTAAAAACCTGAGACATCCGTCCGTTTTCGTCATTTGTTATCGAATCGACTTAAAGCCAGATCGTCACATTGGCCGCTCTTCTCTCTGAAACGGTTGTACTTCTCGTCTGCAAAGCTATGTCGCGCTCTGCGATATGCGGAGACAGTAAAAGCACCATAGTAGAACACAGATGAAGCTTCTAATTTGATGTAATAGCCAGTAAGATATAGTACAATTCAAGTTTTAGGTATCGATTATTGACTTTTTATCTGGCTTTGGTGCCTTGGACATGAGCTAGGACCTTAAGATTGTGCATGAAAGAAGGATTAGCAGCGGAGTTGCACGGGAGAATATGAAAAGTGTTCATATGTAGTAAAAACCTAGAAATCCGTCCGTTTTCGTCATTTGTTATCGAATCGACTTAAAGCCAGATCGTCACATTGGCCGCCCTTCTCTCTGAAACGGTTGTACTTATCGTCTGCAAAGCTATGTCGCGTGCTGCAGTATTCTGAAACACTAAAAGCACCATAGTAGAACACAGATGAAGTTTCTAAGTTGATGTAATAGCCAGGAAGAAGTAGTATAATTCAAGTTTTAGGTATGGATTAAGACTTTATAGCTGGCTTTGGTGCCATCGACATGAGCTACGACCTTAACATTCTGCATGAAAGGAGGACTAGCAGCTTATTTGCACGGGAGAATGTGAAAAGAGTTCCAATGTAGTAAAAACCTGAGAAACACGTCAGTTTTCGTCATTTGTTATCGATTCGACTTAAAGCCAGATCGTCACATTGGCCGCTCTTCTCTCTGAAACGGTTGTACTAATCGATTTCATAGCTATGTCGCGTGCTGCGGTATGCGGAGACACTAAAAGCAGCATAATAGAACACAGATGAAGCTTCTAAGTTGATGTAATAGCCAGGAAGAAGTAGTACAATTCAAGTTTTAGGTATCGATTATTGACTTTTTAGCTTATTTGGTGCCTTGGACATGAGCCAGGACCTTAACATTCTGCATGAAAGGAGGACTAGCAGCCAATTTGCACAGGAGAATGTGAAAAGTGTTCATATGTAGTAAAAACCTGAGAAATCCGTCCGTTTTCGTCATTTGTTATCGAAACGACTTAAAGCCAGATCGTCACATTGGCCGCTCTTCTCTCTGAAACGGTTGTACGTATCGTGTGCAAAGCTATGTCGCGTGCTGCGGTATGCGGAGACAGTAAAAGCACCATAGTAGAAGACAGATGAAGCTTCTAAGTTGATGTAATACTCAGTAAGAAGTAGTCCAATTCAAGTTTTAGGTATGGATTATGGACTTTTTAGCTGGCTTTGGTGCCTTGGACATGAGACAGGACCCTAGGTTTCTGCATTAAAGGAGGACTAGCAGCCGAATTGCACGGGAGAATGTGAAAAGTGTTCATATGTAGTAAAAACCTAGAAATCCGTTCGTTTTCGTCATTTGTTATCGAATCGACTTAAAGCCAGATCGTCACATTGGCCGCTCTTCTCTCTGAAACGGTTGTACTTATCGTCTGCAAAGCTATGTCGCGTGCTGCGGTATGCGGAGACACTAAAATCACCATAGTAGAACACAGATGAGGCTTCTATGTTGATGTAATAGCCACTAAGTCGTAGTTCAATTCAAGTTTTAGGTATCGATTATTGACTTTTTAGCTGGCTTTGGTGCCTTGGACATGAGCTAGGACCTTAAGATTCTGCATGAAAGGAGGACTAGCAGCCGATTTGCATGGAAGAATGTGAAAAGTGTTCATATGTAGTAAAAACCTGAGAAATCCGTCCGTTTTCTTCATTTGTTATCGAATCAACTTAAAGCCAGATCGTCACATTGGCCGCTCTTCTCTCTGAAACGGTTGTACTTATCGATTGCAAGGCTATGTCGCGTGCTGCGGTATGCAGAGACACTAAAAGCACCATAGTAGAACACAGATGAAGCTTCTAAGTTGATGTAATAGCCAGTAAGAAGTAGTACAATTCAAGTTTTAGGTATTGATTATTGACTTTTTATCTGGCTTTGGTGC
Source organism: Schistocerca gregaria (assembly GCF_023897955.1). NCBI lineage: Eukaryota > Metazoa > Arthropoda > Insecta > Orthoptera > Acrididae > Schistocerca > Schistocerca gregaria. Next base: position 2,556,164 of record NW_026061899.1, read on the forward strand.
TTTGGACATGAGTTAGGACCTTATGACTCTGCATGAAAGGAGGACTAGCAGCCGAGTTGCACGGGAGAATTTGAAAAGTTTTCATCTGTAGTAAAAACCTGAGAAATCCGTCGTCTTCGCCATTGTTAATCGAATCTACTTAAAGCCAGATCGTCACAGTGGCCGCTCTTCTCTCTGAAACGCTTGTACTTATCGTCTGCAAAGCAATGTCGCGTGCTGCGGTATTCTAAAACACTAAAAGCACCATAGTAGAACACAGATGAAGCTTCTAAGTTGATGTAATAGCCAGGAAGAAGTAGTATAATTCAAGTTTTAGGTATGGATTAAGACTTTATAGCTGGCTTTGGTGCCCTCGACATGAGCTAGGACCTTAACATTCTGCATGAAAGGAGGACTAGCAGCTTATTTGCACGGGAGAATGTGAAAAGTGTTCATATGTAGTAAAAACCTGAGAAACACGTCAGTTTTCGTCATTTGTTATCGAATCGACTTAAAGCCAGATCGTCACATTGGCCGCTCTTCTCTCTGAAACGGTTGTACTAATCGATTTCGTAGCTATGTCGCGTGCTGCGGTATGCAGAGACACTAAAAGCAGCATAATAGAACACAGATGAAGCTTCTAAGTTGATGTAATAGCCAGGATGAAGTAGTACAATTCAAGTTTTAGTTATCGATTATTGACTTTTTAGCTGGCTTTGGTGCCTTGGACATGAGCAAGGACCTTAAGATTCTGCATGAAAGGAGGATTAGCAGCGGAGTTACACGGGAGAATATGAAAAGTGTTCATATGTAGTAAAAACCTGAAAATCCGTCCGTTTTAGTCATTTGTTATCGAATCGAATTAAAGCCAGATCGTCACATTGGCCGCTCTTCTCTCTGAAACGGTTGTACTTATCGTCTGCAAAGCTATGTCGCGTGCTGCGGTATGCGGAGACACTAAAAGCACCATAGTAGAACACAGATTAAGCTTCTAAGTTGATGTAATACCCAGTAAGAAGTAGTAAAATTCAAGTTTTAGGTATCGATTGTTGACTTTTTAGTTGGCTTTGGTGCCTTGGACATGAGCTAGGACCTTAACTTTCTGCATGAAAGGATGACTAGAAGCCGAGTTGCACGGGAGAATGTGAAAAGTGTTCATATGTAGTGAAAACCTTAGAAATCCGTCCGTTTTCGTCATTTGTTATCGAATCGACTTAAAGCCACATTGTCATATTGGCCGCTCTTCTCTCTGAAACGCTTGTACCTATCGTCTGCAAAGCTATGTCGCGTGCTGCGGTATGCGGAGACACTAAAATCACCATAGTAGAACACAGATGAAGCATCTAAGTTGATGTAATAGCCAGTAAGAAGTAATCCAATTTAAGTTTTAGGGATCGATTATTGACTTTTTAGCTGGCTTTGGTGCCTTGGACATGAGCTAGGACCTTAAGATTCTGCATGAAAGGAGGACTAGCAGCAGATTTGCACGGGAGAATGTGAAAAGTGTTCATATGTAGTAAAAACCTGAGAAATCCGTCCGTTTTCGTCATTTGTTACCGAATCTACTTAAAGCCAGATCGTCACAGTGGCCGCTCTTTTCTCTGAAACGCTTGTACTTATCGTCTGCAAAGCTATGTCGCGTGCTGCGGTATGCGGAGACACTAAAACCACCATAGTAGAACACATCTGAAGCTTCTAAATTGATGTAATAACCAGTAAGAAGTAGTACAATTAAAGTTTTAGGTATCGGTTATTGACTTTTTACCCTACTTTGGTGCCTTGGACATGAGCTAGGAAATTAAGATTTTGCATGAAGGAGGACTAGCAGCCGAGTTGCACGGGAGAATGTGAAAAGTGTTCATATGTAGTAAAAACATGAGAAATCCGTCCGTTTTCGTCATCTGTTATCGAATCTACTTAAAGCCAGATCGTCACAGTGGCCGCTCTTTTCTCTGAAACGCTTGTACTTATCCTCTGCAAAGCTATGTCGCGTGCTGCGGTATGCGGACACACTAAAAGCACCATAGTAGACCACAGATGAAGCTTCTAAGTTGATGTAATAGCCAGTAAGAAGTAGTACAATTAAAGTTTTAGGTATCGGTTATTGAACTTTTACCCTTCTTTGGTGCCTTGGACATGAGCTAGGAAATTAAGATTTTGCATGAAGGAGGACTAGCAGCCGAGTTGCACGGGAGAATGTGAAAAGTGTTCATATGTAGTAAAAACCTGAGAAATCCGTCCGTTTTGGTCATTTGTTATCGAATCAACTTCAAGCCAGATCGTCTCATTGGCCACTCTTCTCTCTGCAAAAGTTGTACTTATCGTCTGCAAAGCCATGTCGCGTGCTGCGGTATGCGGACACACTAAAAGCACCATAGTAGACCACAGATGAAGCTTCTAAGTTGATGTAATAGCCAGTAAGAAGTAGTACAATTAAAGTTTTAGGTATCGGTTATTGAACTTTTACCCTTCTTTGGTGCCTTGGACATGAGCTAGGAAATTAAGATTTTCCATGAAGGAGGACTAGCAGCCGAGTTGCACGGGAGAATGTGAAAAGTGTTCATATGTAGTAAAAACCTGAGAAATGCGTTCGTTTTCGTCATTTGTTATCGAATCGACTTAAAGCCAGATCGTCACATTGGCCGCTCTTCTCTCTGAAACGGTTGTACTTATCGTCTGCAAAGCTATGTCGCGTGCTGCGGTATGCGGAGACAGTAAAAGCACCATAGTAGAACACAGATGAAGCTTCTAAGTTGATGTAATAGCCAGGAAGATATAGTACAATTCTTGTTTTAGGTATCGATTATTTACTTTTAAGCTGGCTTTGGTGCCTTGGACATGAGCTAGGACCTTAAGATTCTGCATGAAAGGAGGATTAGCAGCGGAGTTACACGGGGGAATATGAAAAGTGTTCATATGTAGTAAAAACCTGAGACACCCGTCCGTTTTCGTCATTTGTTATCGAATCGACGTAAAACCAAATCGTCACATTGTCCGCTCTTCTCTCTGAAACGGTTGTACTTATCGTCTGCAAAGCTATATCGCGTGCTGCGGTATGCGGAGACAGTAAAAGCACCACAGTAGAACACAGATGAAGCTTCTAAGTTGATGTAATAGCCAGGAAGAAGTAGTACAATTCAAGTTTTAGGTATCGATTATTGACTTTTTAGCTGGCTTTGGTGCCTTGGACATGAGATATGACCTTAAGATTCTGCATGAAAGGAGGACTAGCAGCCGAGTTGCACGGGAGAATGTGAAAAGTGTTCATATGTATTAAAAACCTGAGAAATCGGTCCGTTTTCGTTATTTGGTATCGAACCGACTTAAAGCCAGATCGTCACATTGGCCGCACTTCTCTCTGAAACGGTTGTACTTATCGTCTGCAAAGCTATGTCGCGTGCTGCGGTATGCGGAGACACTAAAATCACCATAGTAGAACACAGATGAGGCTTCTAAGTTGATGTAATAGCCAGTAAGAAGTACTACAATTCAAGTATTATGTATCGATTACTGACATTTTAGCTGGCTTTGGTACATTGAACATGAGCTAGGACCTTAAGATTCTGCATGAATGGAGGACTAGCAGCCGAGATGCACGGGAGAATGTGAATAGTGTTCATATGTAGTAAAAACCTGAGACATCCGTCCGTTTTCGTCATTTGTTATCGAATCGACTTAAAGCCAGATCGTCACATTGGCCGCTCTTCTCTCTGAAACGGTTGTACTTATCGTCTGCAAAGCTATGTGGCGTGCTGCGGTATGCGGAGACAGTAAAAGCGCCATAGTAGAACACAGATGAAGCTTCTAAGTTGATGTAATAGCCAGGAAGATATTGTACAATTCATGGTTTAGGTATCGATTATTTACTTTTTAGCTGGCTTTGGTGCCTTGGACATGAGCTAGGACCTTAAGATTCTGCATGAAAGGAGGATTAGCAGCGGAGTTGCACGGGAGAATATGAAAAGTGTTCATATGTAGTAAAAACCTAGAAATCCGTCCGTTTTCGTCATTTGTTATCGAATCTTCTTCAAGCCAGATCGTCACATTGGCCGCTCTTCTCTCTGAAACGGTTGTACTTATCGTCTGCAAAGCTATGTCGCGTGCTGCGGTATGCGGAGACAGTAAAAGCACCACAGTAGAACACAGATGAAGCTTCTAAGTTGATGTAATAGCCAGGAAGAAGTAGTACAATTCAAGTTTTAGGTATCGATTATTGACTTTTTAGCTGGCTTTGGTGCCTTGGACATGAGCTAGGACCTTAAGATTCTGCATGAATGGAGGATTAGCAGCGCAGTTGCACGGGAGAATGTGAAAAGTGTTCATATGTAGTAAAAACCTGAGACATCCGTCCGTTTTCGTCATTTGTTATCGAATAGACTTAAAGCCAGATCGTCACATTGGCCGCTCTTCTCTCTGAAACGGTTGTACTTATCGTCTGCAAAGCTATGTCGCGTGCTGCGGAATGCGGTGACAGTAAAAGCACCATAGTAGAACACAGATGTAGCTTCTAAGTTGATGTAATAGCCAGTAAGAAGTATTAAAATTCAAGTTATAGGTATCGATTATTGACTTTTTAACTGTCTTTGGTGCCTTGGACATGAGTTAGGACCTTAAGATTCAGCATGAAAGGAAATTAGCAGCGGAGTTGCACGGGAGAGTATGAAAAGTGCTCATATGTAGTAAAAACCTAGAAATCCGTCCGTTTTCGTCATTTGTTATCGAATCGACTTAAAGCCAGATCGTCACATTGGCCGCTCTTCTCTCTGAAACGGTTTTTCTTATCGTCTGCAAAGCTATGTCGCGTGCTGCGGTATTCTGAAACACTAAAAGCCCCATAGTACAACACAGATAAACCTTCTAAGTTGATGTAATAGCCAGTAAGAAGTAGTACAATTCAAGTTTTAGGTATCGATTATTGACTTTATAGCTGGCTTGGTGCCTTGGACATGAGCCAGGACCTTAACATTCTGCATGAAAGGAGGACTAGCAGCCAATTTGCATAGGAGAATGTGAAAAGTGTTCATATGTAGTAAAAACCTGAGAAATCCGTCCGTTTTCGTCATTTGTTATCGAATCGACGTAATGCCAGATCGTCACATTGGCCGCTCTTCTCTCTGAAACGGTAGTACTTATCGTCTGCAAAGCTATGTCGCGTGCTGCGGTAGGCGGAGACAGTAAAAGCACCATAGTAGAACACAGATGTAGCTTCTAAGTTGATGTAATAGCCAGGAAGAAGTAGTACAATTCAAGTTTTAGGAATCGATTATTGACTTTTTAGCTGGCTTTGGTGCCTTGGACATGAGCTAGGACCTTAAGATTCTGCATGAAAGGAGGATTAGCAGCGGAGTTGCACGGGAGAATATGAAAAGTGTTCATATGTAGTAAAGACCTAGAAATCCGTCCGTTTTCGTGATTTGTTATCGAATCGACTTAAAGCCAGATCGTCACATTGGCCGCTCTTCTCTCTGAAACGGTTGTACTTATCGTCTGCAAAGCTATGTCGCGTGCTGCGGTATGCTGAGACACTAAAAGCACCATAGTAGAAGACAGATGAAGCTTCTAAGTTGATGTAATAGCCAGGAAGAAGTAGTACAATTCAAGTTTTAGGTATCGATTATTGACTTTTTAGCTGACTTTGGTGCCTTGGACATGAGCTAGGACCTTAAGATGCTGCATGAATGGAGGATTAGCAGCGCAGTTGCACGGGAGAATGTGAAAAGTGTTCATATGTAGTAAAAACCTGAGACATCCGTCCGTTTTCGTCATTTGTTATCGAATAGACTTAAAGCCAGATCGTCACATTGGGCGCTCTTCTCTCTGAAACGGCTGTACTTATCGTCTGCAAAGCTATGTCGCGTGCTGCGGAATGCGGTGACAGTAAAAGCACCATAGTAGAACACAGATGTAGCTTCTAAGTTGATGTAATAGCCAGTAAGAAGTATTAAAATTCAAGTTATAGGTATCGATTATTGACTTTTTAGCTGTCTTTGGTGCCTTGGACATGAGTTAGGACCTTAAGATTCTGCATGAAAGGAAATTAGCAGCGGAGTTGCACGGGAGAATATGAAAAGTGCTCATATGTAGTAAAAACCTAGAAATCCGTCCGTTTTCGTCATTTGTTATCGAATCGACTTAAAGCCAGATCGTCACATTGGCCGCTCTTCTCTCTGAAACGGTTGTACTTATCGTCTGCAAAGCTATGTCGCGTGCTGCGGTATTCTGAGACACTAATAGCACCATAGTAGAACACAGATGAAGCTTCTATGTTGATGTAATAGCCAGGAAGAAGTATTACAATTCAAGTTTTAGGAATCGATTATTGACTTTTTAGCTGGCTTTGGTGCCTTGGACATGAGCTAGGACCTTAAGATTCTGCATGAAAGGAGGATTAGCAGCCGATTTGCACGGGAGAATGCGAAAAGTGTTGATGTGTAGTAAAATCCTGATAAATCCGTCCGTTTTCGTCATTTGTTATCGAATCTACTTAAAGCCAGATCGCCACATTGGCCGCTCTTCTCTCTGAAACGGTTGTACTTATCGTCTGGAAAGCTATGTCACGTGCTGCGGTATGCGGAGACACTAAATGCACTATAGTAGAACACAGATGAAGCTTCTAAGTTGATGTAATAGCCAGTAAGAAGTAGTACAATTCAAGTTTTAGGTATCGATTATTGAAGTTTTAGCTGGCTTTGGTGAATTGGACATGAGCTAGGACCTTAAGATTCAGCATGAAAGCAGGACTAGCAACCGAGTTGCACGGGAAAATGTTAAAAGTGTACAAATGTAGTAAAAGGCTGAGAAATACGTCCGTTTTCGTCATTTGTTATCGAACTGACTTAAAGCCAGATCGTCACATTTTCCGCTCCTCTCTCTGAAACGCTTGTACTTATCGACTGCAAAGCTATGTCGCGTGCTGCGGTATGCGGAGACACTAAAAGCACCATAGTAGAACACAGATGAAGCTTCTAAGTTGATGTAATAGCCAGTAAGAAGTAGTACAATTCAAGTTTTAGGTATCGATTATTGACTTTTTAGCTGGCTTTGGTGCCTTCGACATGAGCTAGGACCTTAAGATTCTGCATGAAAGGAGGATTAGCAGCGGAGTTGCACGGGAGAATATGAAAAGTGTTCATATGTAGTAAAAACCTAGAAATCCGTCCGTTTTCGTCATTTGTTATCGAATCGACTTAAAGCCAGATCGTCACATTGTCCGCTCTTCTCTCTGAAACGGTGGTACTTATCGATTGCAAAGCTATGTCGCGTGCTGCGGTATGCGGAGACACTAAAAGCAACATAGTAGAACACAGATGAAGCTTCTAAGTTGATGTAATAGCCAGTAAGAAATAGTACAATTCAAGTTTTATGTATCGATTATTGACTTTTTAGCTGGCTTTGGTGGCTTGGACATGAGCTAGGACCTTATGATTCTGCATGAAAGGAGGGCTAGCAGCCGATTTGCACGAGAGAATGTGAAAAGTGTTCATATGTAGTAAAAAACTGACAAATCGGTCCGTTTTCGTCATTTGTTATCGAATCGACTTCAAGCCAGATCGTCACATTGGCCGCTCTTCTCTCTGAAACGGTTGTACTTATCGTCTGCAAAGCTATGTCGCGTGCTGCGGTATGCGGAGACACTAAAAGCACCATAGTAGAACACAGATGAAGCTTCTACGTTGATGTAATAGCCAGTAAGAAGTAGTACAATTCAAGTTTTAGGTATCGATTATTGACTTTTTAGCTGGCTTTGTTGCCTTGGACATGAGCTAGGACCTTAAGATTCTGCATGAAAGGAGGACTAGCAGCCGAGTTGCACGGGAAAATGTGAAAAGTGTTCATATGTCGTAAAAACCTGAGAAATCCGTCCGTTTTGGTCATTTGTTATCGAATCGACTTAAAGCCAGATCGTAACATTGGCCGCTCTTCTCTCTGAAACACTTGTACTTATCGTCTGCTAAGCTATGTCGCGTGCTGCGGTATGCTGAGACACTAAAAGCACCATAGTAGAACACAGATGAAGCTTCTAAGTTGATGTAATAGCCAGTAAGAAGTAGTACAATTCAAGTTTTAGGTAATGAATATTGACTTTTTAGCTGGCTTTGGTGCCTTGGACATGAGCTAGGACCTTAAGATTCTGCATGAAAGGAGGACGAGGAGCCAAGTTGCACGGGAGAATGTGAAAAGTGTTCATATGTAGTAAAAACCTGAGAAATCGGTCCGTTTTCGTCACTTGTTATCGAATCGACTTAAACCAGATCGTCACATTGCCCGCTCTTCTCTCTGGAACGGTTGTACTTATCGTCTGCAAAGCTATGTCGCGTGCTGCGTGTATGCGGAGACAGTAAAAGCACCATAGTAGAACACAGATAAAGCTTCTAAGTTGATGTAATAGCCAGTAAGAAGTAGTACAATTCAAGTTTTAGGTATCGATTATTGACTTTTTAGCTGGCTTTGGTGCCTTGGACATGAGCTAGGACCTTAAGCTTCTGCATGAAAGGAGGATTAGCAGCGGAGTTGCACGGGAGAATATGAAAAGTGTTCATATGTAGTAAAAACCTAGAAATCCGTCCGTTTTCGTCATTTGTTATCGAATCTTCTTCAAGCCAGATCGTCACATTGGCCGCTCTTCTCTCTGAAACGGTTGTACTTATCGTCTGCAAAGCTATGTCGCGTGCTGCGGTATGCGGAGACACTAAAAGCACCATCGTAGAACACAGATAAACTTTTAAGTTGATGTAATAGCCAGTAAGAATTAGTACAATTCAAGTTTTAGGTATCGATTATTGACTTTTTAGCTGGCTTTGGTGCCTTGGACATGAGCTAGGACCTTATGATTCTGCATGAAAGGAGGACTAACAGCCGATTTGCACGGGAGACTGTGAAAAGTGTTCATATGTAGTAAAAACCTGAGAAATCCGTCCGTTCTCGTCATTTGTTATCGAATCGACGTAAAGCCAGATCGTCACATTGGCCGCTCTTCTCTCTGAAACGCTTGTACTTATCGTCTGCAAAGCTATGTCGCGTGCTGCGGTATGCGGAGACACTAAAAGCACCATAGTAGAACACAGATGAAGCTTCTAAGTTGATGTAATAGCCAGTAAGAAGTAGTACAACTCAAGTTTTAGGTAATGATTATTGACTTTTTACCCTTCTTTGGTGACTTGGACATGAGCAAGGAAATTAAAATTTAGCATGAAGGAGGACTAGCAGCCGAGTTGCACGGGAGAATGTGAAAAGTGTTCATATGTAGTAAAAACCTGAGAAATCAGTCCGTTTTCGTCATTTGTTATCGAATCTACTTAAAGCCAGATCGTCACATTGGGGGCTCTTCTCTCTGAAACGGTTGTACTTATCGTCTGCAAAGCTATGTCGCGTGCTGCAGTATGCTGAGACACTAAAAGCACTATAGTAGATCACAGATGAAGCTTCTAAGTTGATGTAATAGCCAGTAAGAAATAGTACAATTCAAGTTTTAGGTATTGAATATTGACTTTTTGGCTGGCTTTGGTGCCTTGGACATGAGCTAGGACCGTACGATTCTGCATGAAAGGAGGACTAGCAGCCAAGCTGCACGGGAGAATGTAAATAGTGTTCATATGTAGTAAAAACCTGAGAAATCGGTCCGTTTTCGTCATTTGTTATCGAACCGACTTAAAGCCAGATCGTCACATTGGCCGCTCTTCTCTCTGAAACGGTTGTACTTATCGTCTCCAAAGCTATGTCGCGTGCTGCGGTATGCTGAGACACTAAAAGCACTATAGTAGAACACAGATGAAGCTTCTAAGTTGATGTAATAGCCAGGAAGACGTAGTACAATTCAAGTTTTAGGTATCGATTATTGACTTTTTAGCTGGCCTTGGTGCCTTGGACATGAGCTAGGACCTTATGATTCTACATGAAAGGAGGATTAGCACCGGAGTTGCACGGGAGAATATGAAAAGTGTTCATATGTCGTAAAAACCTAGAAATCCGTCCGTTTTCGTCATTTGTTATCGAATCGACTTAAAGCCAGATCGTCACATTGTCCGCTCTTCTCTCTGAAACGGTTGTACTTATCGTCTGCAAAGCTATGTCGCGTGCTGCGGTATGCGGAGACACTAAAAGCAACATAATAGAACACAGATGAAGCTTCTAAGTTGATGTAATAGCCAGTAAGAAATAGTACAATTCAAGTTTTAGGTATCGATTATTGACTTTTTAGCTGGCTTTGGTGGGTTGGACATGAACTAGGACCTTATGATTCTGCATGAAAGGAGGGCTAGCAGCCGATATGCACGAGAGAATGTGAAAAGTGTTCATATGTAGTAAAAAACTGAGAAATCGGTCCGTTTTCGTCATTTGTTATCGAATCGACTTCAAGCCAGATCGTCACATTGGCCGCTCTTCTCTCTGCAACGGTGGTACTTATCGTCTGCAAAGCTATGTCGCGTGCTGCGGTATGCGGAGACACTAAAAGCACAATGGTAGAACACAGATGAAGCTTCTAAGTTGATGTAATAGCCAGTAAGAAGTCGTACAATTCAAGTTTTAGGTATTGAATATTGACTTTTTAACTGGCTTTGGTGCCTTGGACGTGAGCTAGGACCTTAAGATTCTGCATGAAAGGAGGACGAGGAGCCAAGTTGCACGGGAGAATGTGAAAAGTGTTCATATGTAGTAAAAACCTGAGAAATCGGTACGTTTTCGTCACTTGTTATCGAATCGACTTAAAGCCAGATCGTCTCATTGGCCGCTCTTCTCTCTGAAACGGTTGTACTTATCGTCTGCAAAGCTATGTCGCGTGCTGGGGTATGCGGAGACACTAAAATCACCATAGTAGAACACAGATGAAGCTTCTAAGTTGATGTAATAGCCAGTAAGAAGTAGTACAATTCAAGTTTTAGGTATCGATTATTGACTTTTTAGCTGGCTTTGGTGCCATGGACATGAGCTAGGACCTTAAGCTTCTGCATGAAAGGAGGATTAGCAGCGGAGTTGCACGGGAGAATATGAAAAGTGTTCATATGTAGTAAAAACCTAGAAATCCGTCCGTTTTCGTCATTTGTTATCGAATCTTCTTCAAGCCAGATCGTCACAATTGCCGCTCTTCTCTCTGAAACGGTTGTACTTATGGTCTGCAAAGCTATGTCGAGTGCTGCGGTATTCTGAGACACTAAAAGCACCATAGTAGAACACAGATAAAGCTTCTAAGTTGATGTAATAGCCAGTAAGAAGTAGTACAATTCAAGTTTTAGGTATCGATTATTGACTTTTTAGCTGGCTTTGGTGCCTTGGACATGAGCTAGGACCTTATGATTCTGCATGAAAGGAGGACTAGCAGCCGATTTGCACGGGAGAATATGAAAAGTGTTCATATGTAGTAAAAACCTGAGAAATCCGTCCGTTTTCGTCATTTGTTATCGAATCGACGTAAAGCCAGATCGTCACATTGTCCGCTCTTCTCTCTGAAACGCTTGTACTTATCGTCTGCAAAGCTATGTCGCGTGCTGCGGTATGCGGAGACACTAAAAGCACCATAGTAGAACACAGATGAAGCTTCTAAGTTGATGTAATAGCCAGTAAGAAGTAGTACAACTCAAGTTTTAGGTAATGATTATTGACTTTTTACCCTTCTTTGGTGACTTGGACATGAGCAAGGAAATTAAAATTTTGCATGAAAGAGGACTAGCAGCCGAGTTGCACGGGAGAATGTGAAAAGTGTTCATATGTAGTAAAAACCTGAGAAATCAGTCCGTTTTCGTCATTTGTTATCGAATCTACTTAAAGCCAGATCGTCACATTGGGGGCTCTTCTCTCTGAAACGGTTGTACTTATCGTCTGCAAAGCTATGTCGCGTGCTGCAGTATGCTGAGACACTAAAAGCACTATAGTAGATCACAGATGAAGCTGCTAAGTTGATGTAATAGCCAGTAAGAAGTAGTACAATTCAAGTTTTCGGTATTGAATATTGACTTTTTGGCTGGCTTTGGTGCCTTGGACATGAGCTAGGACCGTACGATTCTGCATGAAAGGAGGGCTAGCAGCCAAGCTGCACGGGAGAATGTGAATAGTGTTCATATGTAGTAAAAACCTGAGAAATCCGTCCGTTTTCGTCATTTGTTATCGAATCGACGTAAAGCCAGATCGTCACATTGTCCGCTCTTCTCTCTGAAACGCTTGTACTTATCGTCTGCAAAGCTATGTCGCGTGCTGCGGTATGCTGAGACACTAAAAGCACCATAGTAGAACACAGATGAAGCTTCTAAGTTGATGTAATAGCCAGGAAGAAGTAGTACAATTCAAGTTTTAGGTATCGATTATTAACTTTTTAGCTGGCTTTGGTGCCTTGGACATGAGCTAGGACCTTAAGCTTCTACATGAAAGGAGGATTAGCACCGGAGTTGCACGGGAGAATATGAAAAGTGTTCATATGTAGTAAAAACCTAGAAATCCGTCCGTTTTCGTCATTTGTTATCGAATCTACTTAAAGCCAGATCGTCACATTGTCCGCTCTTCTCTCTGAAACGGTTGTACTTATCGATTGCAAAGCTATGTCGCGTGCTGCGGTATGCGGAGACACTAAAAGCAACATAGTAGAACACAGATGAAGCTTCTAAGTTGATGTAATAGCCAGTAAGAAATAGTACAATTCAAGTTTTAGGTATCGATTATTGACTTTTTAGCTGGCTTTGGTGCCTTGGACATGAGCTAGGACCTTATGATTCTGCATGAAAGGAGGGCTAGCAGCCGATTTGCACGAGAGAATGTGAAAAGTGTTCATATGTAGTAAAAAACTGAGAAATCGGTCCGTTTATTGTCATTTGTTATCGAATCGACTTCAAGCCAGATCGTCACATTGGCCGCTCTTCTCTCTGCAACGGTGGTACTTATCGTCTGCAAAGCTATGTCGCGTGCTGCGGTATGCGGAGACACTAAAAGCACAATAGTAGAACACAGATGAAGCTTCTAAGTTGATGTAATAGCCAGTAAGAAGTAGTACAATTCAAGTTTTAGGTATTGAATATTGACTTTTTAACTGGCTTTGGTGCCTTGGACATGAGCTAGGACCTTAAGATTCTGCATGAAAGGAGGACGAGGAGCCAAGTTGCACGGGAGAATGTGAAAAGTGTTCATATGTAGTAAAAACCTGAGAAATCGGTACGTTTTCGTCACTTGTTATCGAATCGACTTAAAGCCATATCGTCTCATTGGCCGCTCTTCTCTCTGAAACGGTTGTACTTATCGTCTGCAAAGCTATGTCGCGTGTCGGGGTATGCGGAGACACTAAAATCACCATAGTAGAACACAGATGAAGCTTATAAGTTGATGTAATAGCCAGTAAGAAGTAGTACAATTCAAGTTTTAGGTATCGATTATTGACTTTTCAGCTGGCTTTGGTACCTTGGACATGAGCTAGGATCTTAAGATTCTGCATGAAAGGAGGACTAGCAGCCGAGTTTCACGGAAGAATGTGAAAAATGTTCATATGTAGTAAAAGCCTGAGACATCCGTCCGTTTACGTCATTTGTTATCGAATCTACTTAAACCAGATCGTCACATTGGCCGCTCTTCTCTCTGAAACGGTTGTACTTATCGTCTGCAAAGCTATGTCGCGTGCTGCGGTATGCGGAGACAGTAAAAGCACCATAGTAGAACACAGATGAAGCTTCTAAGTTGATGTAATAGCCAGTAAGAAGTAGTACAATTCAAGTTTTAGGTATCGATTATTGACTTTTTAGCTGGCTTTGGTGCCTTGGACATGAGCTAGGACCTTAAGCTTCTGCATGAAAGGAGGATTAGCAGCGGAGTTGCACGGGAGAATATGAAAAGTGTTCATATGTAGTAAAAACCTAGAAATCCGTCCGTTTTCGTCATTTGTTATCGAATCTTCTTCAAGCCAGATCGTCACAATTGCCGCTCTTCTCTCTGAAACGGTTGTACTTATCGTCTGCAAAGCTATGTCGAGTGCTGCGGTATTCTGAGACACTAAAAGCACCATAGTAGAACACAGATAAAGCTTCTAAGTTGATGTAATAGCCAGTAAGAAGTAGTACAATTCATGTTTTAGGTATCGATTATTGACTTTTTAGCTGGCTTTGGTGCCTTGGACATGAGCTAGGACCTTAGGATCTGCATGGAAGGAGGACTAGCAGCCGATTTGCACGGGAGAATGTGAAAAGTGTTCATATGTAGTAAAAACCTGAGAAATCCGTCCGTTTTCGTCATTTGTTATCGAATCGACGTAAAGCCAGATCGTCACATTGTCCGCTCTTCTCTCTGGAACGCTTGTACTTATCGTCTGCAAAGCTATGTCGCGTGCTGCGGTATGCGGAGACACTAAAAGCACCATAGTAGAACACAGATGAAGCTTCTAAGTTGATGTAATAGCCAGTAAGAAGTAGTACAACTCAAGTTTTAGGTAATGATTATTGACTTTTTACCCTTATTTGGTGACTTGGACATGAGCAAGGAAATTAAAATTTTGCATGAAGGAGGACTAGCAGCCGAGTTGCACGGGAGAATGTGAAAAGTGTTCATATGTAGTAAAAACCTGAGACATCCGTCCGTTTACGTCATTTGTTATCGAATCTACTTAAAGCCAGATCGTCACATTGGCCGCTCTTCTCTCTGAAACGGTTGTACTTATCGTCTGCAAAGCTATGTCGCGTGCTGCGGTATGCGGAGACAGTAAAAGCACCATAGTAGAACACAGATGAAGCTTCTAAGTTGATGTAATAGCCAGTAAGAAGTAGTACAATTCAAGTTATAGGTATCGATTATTGACTTTTTAGCTGGCTTTAGTGCCTTGGACATGAGCTAGGACCTTAAGCTTCTGCATGAAAGGAGGATTAGCAGCGGAGTTGCACGGGAGAATATGAAAAGTGTTCATATGTAGTAAAAACCTAGAAATCCGTCCGTTTTCGTCATTTGTTATCGAATCGACTTAAAGCCAGATCGTCACATTGGCCGCTCTTCTCTCTGAAAAAGTTGTACCTATCGTCTGCAAATCTATGTCGCGTGCTGCGGTATGCGGACACACTAAAAGCACCATAGTAGAACACAGATGAAGCTTCTAAGTTGATGTAATAGCCAGTAAGAAGTAGTAAAATTAAAGTTTTAGGTATCGGTTATTGACTTTTTACCTTTCTTTGGTGCCTTGAACATGAGCTAGGAAATTAAGATTTTGCATGAAAGGAGGACTAGCAGCCGAGTTGCACGGGAGAATGTGAAAAGTGTTCATATGTAGTAAAAACCTGAGAAATCCGTCCGTTTTCGTCATTTGTTATCGAATCTACTTAAGGCCAGATCGTCACATCGGGGGCTCTTCTCTCTGAAACGATTGTACTTATCGTCTGCAAAGCTATGTCGCGTGCTGCAGTATGCTGAGACACTAAAAGCACTATAGTAGAACACAGATGAAGCTTCTAAGTTGATGTAATAGCCAGTAAGAAGTAGTACAATTCAAGTTTTAGGTATTGAATATTGACTTTTTAGCTGGCTTTGGTGCCTTGGACATGAGCTAGGCCTTACGATTCTGCATGAAAGGAGGACTAGCAGCCGAGTTGCACGGGAGAATGTGAATAGTGTTCATATGTAGTAAAAACCTGAGAAATCGGTCCGTTTTCGTCATTTGTTATCGAACCGACTTAAAACCAGATCGTCACATTGGCCGCTCTTCTCTCTGAAACGGTTGTACTTATCGTCTGCAAAGCTATGTCGCGTGCTGCGGTATGCTGAGACACTAAAAGCACCATAGTAGAACACATATGAAGTTTCTAAGTTGATGTAATAGCCAGGAAGAAGTAGTCCAATACATGTTTTAGGTATCGATTATTGACTTTTTAGCTGGCTTTGGTGCCTTGGACATGAGCTAGGACCTTATGATTCTACATGAAAGGAGGACTAGCAGCCGAGTTGCACGGGAGAATGTGAAAAGTGTTCATATGTAGTAATAACCTGAGAAATCCGTCGGTTTCGTCATTTGATATTGCATCGACTTAAAGCTAGATCGTCACATTGGCCGCTCTTCTCTCTGAAACGGTTGTACTTATCGATTGCAAAGCTATATCCCGTGCTGCGGTATGCGGAGACACTAAAATGACCATAGTAGAACACAGATGAAGCTTCTAAGTTGATGTAATAGCCAGAAAGAAGTAGTACAATTCAAGTTTTAGATATCGATTATTGACTTTTTAGCTGGCTTTGGTACCTTGGACATGAGCTAGGACCTTAACATTCTGCATGAAAGAAGGAATAGCAGCCGAGTTGCACGGGAGAATGTGAAAAGTGTTCATATGTAGTAAAAACCTGAGAAATCGGTCCGTTTTCGTCATTCGTTATCGAACCGACTTAAAGCCAGATCGTCTCATTGGCCGCTCTTCTCTCTGAAACGGTTATACTTATCGTCTGCGAAGCTATGTCGCGTGCTGCGGTATGCGGAGACACTAAAATCACCATAGTAGAACACAGATGAAGCTTCTAAGTTGATGTAATAGCCAGTAAGCTGTAGTACAATTCAAGTTTTAGGTATCGATTATTGACTTTTTAGCTGGCTTTGGTGCCTTGGACATGAGCCAGGACCTTTAGATTCTGCATGAAAGGAGGACTAGCAGCCGCGTTGCACGGGAGAATGTGAAAAATGTTCATATGTAGTAAAAGCCTGAAACATCCGTTCGTTTACGTCATTTGTTATCGAATCTACTTAAAGCCAGATCGTCACATTGGCCGCTCCTCTTCTCTGAAACGGTTGTACTTATCGTGTGCAAACCTATGTCGCGTATTGCGGTATGCGGAGACAGTAAAAGCACCATAGTAGAACACAGATGAAGCTTCTAAGTTGAAGTAATAGCCAGTAAGAAGTAGTAAAATTCAAGTTTTAGGTATCGATTATTGACTTTTTAGCTGGCTTTGGTGCCTTGGACATGAATTAGGACCTTAAGCTTCTGCATGAAAGGAGGAATAGCAGCGGAGTTGCACGGGAGAATATGAAAAGTGTTCATATGTAGTAAAAACCAAGAATTCCGTCCGTTTTCGTCATTAGTTATCGAATCTTCTTCAAGCCAGGTCGTCACATTGGCCGCTCTTCTCTCTGAAACGGTTTTACTTATCGTCTGCAAAGCTATGTCGCGTGCTGCGGTATGCGGACACACTAAAAGCACCATAGTAGAACACAGATGAAGCTTCTAAGTTGATGTAATAGCCAGTAAGAAGTAGTACAATTCAAGTTTTAGGTATCGGTTATTGAGATTTTACCCTTCTTTGGTGCCTTGAACATGAGCTAGGAAATTAAGATGTTGCATGAAAGGAGGACTAGCAGCCGAGTTGCACGGGAGAATGTGAAAAGTGTTCATATGTAGTAAAAACCTGAGAAATCCGTCCGTTTTCGTCATTTGTTATCGAATCTACTTAAAGCCAGATCGTCACATTGGGGGCTCTTCTCTCTGAAACGGTTGTACTTATCGTCTGCAAAGCTATGTCGCGTGCTGCAGTATGCTGAGACACTAAAAGCACTATAGTAGAACACAGATGAAGCTTCTAAGTTGATGTAATAGCCAGTAAGAAGTAGTACAATTTAAGTTTTAGGTATTGAATATTGACTTTTTAGCTGGCTTTGGTGCCTTGGACATGAGCTAGGACCTTACGATTCTGCATGAAAGGAGGACTAGCAGCCGAGTTGCACTGGAGAATGTGAATTGTGTTCATATGTAGTAAAAACCTGAGAAATCGGTCCGTTTTCGTCATTTGTTATCGAACCGACTTAAAGCCAGATCGTCACATTGGGCGCTCTTCTCTCTGAAACGGTTGCACTTATCGTCTGCAAAGCTATGTCGCGTGCTGCGGTATGCGGAGACACTAAAAGCACCATAGTAGAACACAGATGAAGCTTCTAAGTTGATGTAATAGCCAGGAAGAAGTAGTACAATTCAAGTTTTAGGTATCGATTATTGACTTTTTAGCTGGCTATGGTGCCTTGGACATGAGCTAGGACCTTATGATTCTACATGAAAGGAGGACTAGCTGCCGATTTGCACGGGAGAATGTGAAAAGTGTTCATATGTAGTAAAAACCTGAGAAATCCGTCGGTTTCGTCATTTGTTATTGAATCGACGTAACGCTAGATCGTCACATTGGCCGCTCTTCTCTCTGAAACGGTTGTACTTATCGATTGCAAAGCTACGTCGCGTGCTGCGGTATGCGGACACACTAAAAGCACCATAGTAGAACACAGATGAAGCTTCTAAGTTGATGTAATAGCCAGTAAGAAGTAGTACAATTCAAGTTTTAGGTATCGATTATTGACTTTTTAGCTGGCTTTGGTGCCTTGGACATGAGCTAGGACCTTAAGATTCTGCATGAAAGGAGGACTAGCAGCCGAGTTGCACGGGAGAATGTGAAAAGTGTTCATATGTAGTAAAAACCTGAGAAATCCGTCCATTTTCCTCATTTGTTATCGAATCGACTTAAAGCCAGATCGTCACATTGGTCGCTCTTCTCTCTGAAACACTTGTACTTATCCTCTGCAAAGCTATGTCGCGTGCTGCGGTATGCTGAGACACTAAAAGTACCATAGTAGAACACAGATGAAGCTTCTAAGTTGATGTAATAGCCAGTAAGAAGTAGTACAATTCAAGTTTTAGGTATTGAATACTGACTTTTTAGCTGGCTTTGGTGCCTTGGACATGAGCTAGGACCTTAAGATTCTGCATGAAAGGAGGACGAGGAGCCAAGTTGCACGGGAGAATGTTAAAAGTGTTCATATGTAGTAAAAACCCGAGAAATCCGTCCGTTTTCGTCATTTGTTATCGAATCGACTTAAAGCCAGAGCGTCTCATTGGTCGCTCTTCTCTCTGAAACGGTTGTACTTATCGTCTGCAAAGCTATGTCGCGTGCTGCGGTATGCGGAGACACTAAAATCACCATAGTAGAACACAGATGAAGCTTATAAGTTGATGTAATAGCCAGTAAGAAGCAGTACAATTTAAGTTTTAGGTATCGATTATTGACTTTTTAGCTGGCTTTAGTACCTTGGACATGAGCTAGGACCTTAAGATTCTGCATGAAAGGAGGACTAGCAGCCGAGTTGCACGGGAGAATGTGAAAAATGTTCATATATAGTAAAAATCTGAGACATCCGTCCGTTTACGTCATTTGTTATCGAATCTACTTAAAGCCAGATCGCCACATTGGCCGCTCTTCTCTCTGAAACGGTTGTACTTATCGTCTGCAAAGCTATGTCGCGTGCTGCGGTATGCGGAGACACTAAAAGCACCATAGTAGAACACAGATGAAGCTTCTAAGTTGATGTAATAGCCAGTAAGAAGTAGTACAATTCAAGTTTTAGGTATCGGTTATTGACTTTTTACCCTTCTTTGGTGCCTTGGACATCAGCTAGGAAATTAAGATTTTGC
Organism: Schistocerca gregaria; assembly: GCF_023897955.1. Taxonomy (NCBI): domain Eukaryota; kingdom Metazoa; phylum Arthropoda; class Insecta; order Orthoptera; family Acrididae; genus Schistocerca; species Schistocerca gregaria. The sequence goes on from NW_026061899.1 coordinate 2,575,528, forward strand.
ATGAAGTAGGACTAGCAGCCGAGTTGCACGGGAGAATGTGAATAGTGTTCGTATGTAGTAAAAACCTGAGACATCCGTCCGTTTTCGTCATTTGTTATCGAATCGACTTAAAGCCAGATCGTCACATTGGCCGCTCTTCTCTCTGAAACGGTTGTACTTATCGTCTGCAAAGCTATGTGGCGTTCTGCGGTATGCGGAGACAGTAAAAGCACCATAGTAGAACACAGATGATGCTTCTTAGTTGATGTAATAGCAAGTAAGAAGTAGTACAATTCAAGTTTTAGGTATCGATTATTGACTTTTTAGCTGGCTTTGGTGCCTTGGACATGAGCTAGGACCTTAAGATTCTGCATGTAAGGAGGAATAGCAGCCGAGTTGCACGGGAGAATGTGAAAAGTGTTCATATGTAGTAAAAACCTGAGAAATCCGTCCGTTTTCGTCATTTGTTATCGAATCGACTTAAAGCCAGATCGTATCATTGGCCGCTCTTCTCTCTGAAACGGTTGTACTTATCGTCTGCGAAGCTATGTCGCGTGCTGCGGTATGCGGAGACACTAAAATCACCATAGTAGAACACAGATCAAGCTTCTAAGTTGATGTAATAGCCAGTAAGATGTAGTACAATTCAAGTTTTAGGTATCGATTATTGACTTTTTAGCTGGCTTTGGTGCCTTGGACATGAGCTAGGACCTTAAGCTTCTGCATGAAAGGAGGATTAGCAGCGGAGTTGCACGGGAGAATATGAAAAGTGTTCATATGTAGTAAAAACCTAGAAATCCGTCCGTTTTCGTCATTTGTTATCGAATCTTCTTCAAGCCAGATCGTCACATTGGCCGCTCTTCTCTCTGAAACGGTTGTACTTATCAACTGCAAAGCTATGTCGCGTGCTGCGGTATGCGGAGACACTAAAAGCACCATAGTAGAACACAGATGAAGCTTCTACGTTGATGTAATAGCCAGTAAGAAGTAGTACAGTTCAAGTTTTAGGTATCGATTATTGACTTTTTAGCTGGCTTTGGTGCCTTGGACATGATCTAGGACCTTAACATTCTGCATGAAAGGAGGACTAGCAGCCCAGTTCCACGGGAGAATGTGAAAAGTGTTCATATGTAGTAAAAACCTGAGAAATCCGTACGTTTTCGTCATTTGTTATCGAATCGACTTAAAGCCAGATCGTCACATTGGCCGCTCTTGTCTCTGAAACACTTGTACCTATCGTCTGCAAAGCTATGTCGCGTGCTGCGGTATGCTGAGACACTAAAAGCACCATAGTAGAACACAGATGAAGCTTCTAAGTTGATATAATAGCCAGTAAGAAGTAGTACAATTCAAGTTTTAGGTATTGAATATTGACTTTTTAGCTGGCTTTGGTGCCTTGGACATGAGCTAGGACCTTAAGATTCTGCATGAAAGGAGGACTAGCAGCCGAGTTTCACGGGAGAATGTGAAAAATGTTCATATGTAGAAAAAACCTGAGACATCCGTCCCTTTACGTCATTTGTTATCGAATATACTTAAAGCCAGATCGTCACATTGGCCGCTCTTCTCTCTGAAACGGTTGTACTTATCGTCTGCAAAGCTATGTCGCGTGCTGCGGTATGCGGAGACAGTAAAAGCTCCATAGTAGAACACAGATGAAGCTTCTAAGTTGATGTAATAGCCAGTAAGAAGTAGTACAATTCAAGTTTTAGGTATCGATTATTGACTTTTTAGCTGGCTTTGGTACCTTGGACATGAGCTAGGACCTTAAGCTTCTGCATGAAAGGAGGATTAGCAGCGGAGTTGCACGGGAGAATATGAAAAGTGTTCATATGTAGTAAAATCCTACAATTCCGTCCGTTTTCCTCATTTGTTATCGAATCTCCTTCAAGCCAGGTCGTCACATTGGCCGCTCTTCTCTCTGAAACGGTTGTACTTATCGTCTGCAAAGCTATGTCGCGTGCTGCGGTATGCGGACACACTAAAAGCACCATAGTAGAACACAGATGAAGCTTCTAAGTTGATGTAATGGCCAGTAAGAAGTAGTACAATTCAAGTTTTAGGTATCGGTTATTGACTTTTTACCCTTCTTTGGTGCCTTGGACATCAGCTAGGAAATTAAGATTTTGCATGAAGGAGGACTAGCAGCCGAGTTGCACGGGAGAATGTGATTAGTGTTCATACGTAGTAAAAACCTGAGACATCCGTCCGTTTTCGTCATTTGTTATCGAATCGACTTAAAGCCAGATCGTCACATTGGCCGCTCTTCTCTCTGAAACGGTTGTACTTATCGTCTGCAAAGCTATGTGGCGTTCTGCGGTATGCGGAGACAGTAAAAGCACCATAGTAGAACACAGATGATGCTTCTAAGTTGATGTAATAGCTAGTAAGAAGTAGTACAATTCAAATTTTAGGTATCGATTATTGACTTTTTAGCTGGCTTTGGTGCCTTGGACATGAGCTAGGACCTTAAGATTCTGCATGTAAGGAGGACTAGCAGCCGAGTTGCACGGGAGAATGTGAAAAGTGTTCATATGTAGTAAAAACCTGAGAAATCCGTCCGTTTTCGTCATTTGTTATCGAATCGACTTAAAGCCAGATCGTCACATTGGCCGCTCTTCTCTCTGAAACACTTGTACTTATCGTCTGCAAAGCTATGTCGCGTGCTGCGGTATGCGGAGACACTAAAAGCATCATAGTAGAACACAGATGATGCTTCTAAGTTGATGTAATACAAAGGAAGAAGTAGTACAATTCAAATTTTAGGTATCGGTTATTGACTTTTTACCCTTCTTTGGTGCCTTGGACATGAGCTAGGAAATTAAGATTTTGCATGAAGGAGGACTAGCAGCCAAGTTGCACGGGAGAATGTGAATAGTGTTCATACGTAGTAAGAACCTGAGACATCCGTCCGTTTTCGTCATTTGTTATCGAATCGACTTAAAGCCAGATCGTCACATTGGCCGCTCTTGTCTCTGAAACGGTTGTACTTATCGTCTGCAAAGCTATGTGGCGTTCTGCGGTATGCGGAGACAGTAAAAGCACCATAGTAGAACACAGATGATGCTTCTTAGTTGATGTAATAGCAAGTAAGAAGTAGTACAATTCAAGTTTTAGGTATCGATTATTGACTTTTTAGCTGGCTTTGGTGCCTTGGACATTAGCTAGGACCTTAAGATTCTGCATGTAAGGAGGACTAGCAGCCGAGTTGCACGGGAGAATGTGAAAAGTGTTCATATGTAGTAAAAACCTGAGAAATCCGTCCGTTTTCGTCATTTGTTATCGAATCGACTTAAAGCCAGATCGTCACATTGGCCGCTCTTCTCTCTGAAACGGTTGTACTTATCGTCTGCGAAGCTATGTCGCGTGCTGCGGTATGCGGAGACACTAAAATCACCATAGTAGAACACGGATGAAGCTTCTAAGTTGATGTAATAGCCAGTAAGATGTAGTACAATTCAAGTTTTAGGTATCGATTATTGACTTTTCAGCTGGCTTTGGTACCTTGGACAAGAGCTAGGACCTTAAGATTCTGCATGAAAGGAGGACTAGCAGCCGCGTTGCACGGGAGAATGTGAAAAGTGTTCATATGTAGTAAAAATCTAAGACATCCGTCCGTTTACGTCATTTGTTATCGAATCTACTTAAAGCCAGATCGTCACATTGGCCGCTCTTCTTCTCTGAAACGGTTGTACTTATCGTGTGCAAACCTATGTCGCGTATTGCGATATGCGGAGACAGTAAAAGCACCATAGTAGAACACAGATGAAGCTTCTAAGTTGATGTAATAGCCAGTAAGAAGTAGTACAATTCAAGTTTTAGGTATCGATTATTGACTTTTTAGCTGGCTTTGGTGCCTTGGACATGAGCTAGGACCTTAAGCTTCTGCATGAAAGGAGGATTAGCAGCGGAGTTGCACGGGAGAATATGAAAAGTGTTCATATGTAGTAAAAACCTAGAAATCCGTCCGTTTTCGTCATTTGTTATCGAATCTTCTTCAAGCCAGATCGTCACATTGGCCGCTCTTCTCTCTGACACGGTTGTACTTATCGTCTGCAAAGCTATGTCGCGTGCTGCGGTATGCGGAGACACTAAAAGCACCATAGTAGAACACAGATGAAGCTTCTAAGTTGATGTAATAGCCAGTAAGAAGTAGTACAATTCAAGTTTTAGGTATCGATTATTGACTTTTTAGCTGGCTTTGGTGCCTTGGACATGAGCTAGGACCTTAAGATTCTGCATGAAAGGAGGACTGGCAGCCGAGTTGTACGGGAGAATGTGAAAAGTGTTCATATGTAGTAAAAACCTGAGAAATCCGTCCGTTTTCGTCATTTGTTATCGAATCGACTTCAAGCCAGATCGTCACATTGGCCGCTCTTCTCTCTGAAACACTTGTACTTATCGTCTGCAAAGCTATGTCGCGTGCTGCGGTATGCGGAGACACTAAAAGGACCAAAGTAGAACACAGATGATGCTTCTAAGTTGATGTAATAGCCAGTAAGAAGTAGTACAATTAAAGTTTTAGATATCGTTTATTGACTTTTTAGCTGGCTTTGGTGCCTTGGACATGAGCTAGGACCTTAACATTCTGCATGAAAGGAGGAGTAGCAGCCGATTTGCATGGGAGAATGTGAAAAGTGTTTATATGTAGTAAAAACCCGATAAATCCGTCCGTTTGCGTCATTTGTTATCGAATCGACTTAAAGCCAGATCGTCAAATTAGCTGCTCCTCTCTCTGAAACGGTTGTACGTATCGATTGCAAAGCTATGTCGCGTGCTGCGGTATGCGGACACACTAAAAGCACCATAGTAGAACACAGATGAAGCTTCTACGTTGATGTAATAGCCAGTAAGAAGTAGTACAGTTCAAGTTTTAGGTATCGATTATTGACTTTTTAGCTGGCTTTGGTGCCTTGGACATGATCTAGGACCTTAACATTCTGCATGAAAGGAGGACTAGCAGCCCAGTTACACGGGAGAATGTGAAAAGTGTTCATATGTAGTAAAAACCTGAGAAATCCGTACGTTTTCGTCATTTGTTATGGAATCGACTTAAAGCCAGATCGTCACATTGGCCGCTCTTGTCTCTGAAACACTTGTACCTATCGTCTGCAAAGCTATGTCGCGTGCTGCGGTATGCTGAGACACTAAAAGCACCATAGTAGAACACAGATGAAGCTTCTAAGTTGATGTAATAGCCAGTAAGAAGTAGTACAATTCAAGATTTAGGTATTGAATATTGACTTTTTAGCTGGCTTTGGTGCCTTGGACATGAGCTAGGACCTTAAGATTCTGCATGAAAGGAGGACTAGCAGCCGAGTTTCACGGGAGAATGTGAAAAATGTTCATATGTAGAAAAAACCTGAGACATCCGTCCGTTTACGTCATTTGTTATCGAATATACTTAAAGCCAGATCGTCACATTGGCCGCTCTTCTCTCTGAAACGGTTGTACTTATCGTCTGCAAAGCTATGTCGCGTGCTGCGGTATGCGGAGACAGTAAAAGCTCCATAGTAGAACACAGATGAAGCTTCTAAGTTGATGTAATAGCCAGTAAGAAGTAGTACAATTCAAGTTTTAGGTATCGATTATTGACTTTTTAGCTGGCTTTGGTGCCTTGGACATGAGCTAGGACCTTAAGGTTCTGCATGAAAGGAGGATTAGCAGCGGAGTTGCACGGGAGAATATGAAAAGTGTTCATATGTAGTAAAATCCTACAATTCCGTCCGTTTTCGTCATTTGTTATCGAATCTCCTTCAAGCCAGGTCGTCACATTGGCCGCTCTTCTCTCTGAAACGGTTGTACTTATCGTCTGCAAAGCTATGTCGCGTGCTGCGGTATGCGGAGACAGTAAAAGCACCATAGTAGAACACAGATGAAGCTTCTAAGTTGATGTAATACAAAGGAAGAAGTAGTACAATTCAAGTTTTAGGTATCGATTATTGACTTTTTAGTTGGCTTTGGTGCCTTGGACATGAGCTAGGACCTTAAGATTCTGCATGAAAGGAGGACTAGCAGCCGATTTGCACGGGAGAATGTGAAAAGTCTTCACATGTAGTAAAAACCCGAGAAATCCGTCCGTATTCGTCATTTGTTATCGAATCGACTTAAAGCCAGATCGTCACATTGGCCGCTCTTCTCTCTGAAACGGTTGTACTTATCGATTGCAAAACTATGTCGCGTGCTGCGGTATGCGGAGACAGTAAAAGCACCATAGTAGAACACAGATGAAGCTTCTAAGTTGATGTAATAGCCAGTAAGAAGTAGTACAATTCAAGTTTTAGGTATCGGTTATTGACTTTTTACCCTTCTTTGGTGCCTTGGACATCAGCTAGGAAATTAAGATTTCGCATGAAGGAGGACTAGCAGCCGAGTTGCACGGGAGAATGTGAATAGTGTTCATATGTAGTAAAAACCTGAGACATCCGTCCGTTTTCGTCATTTGTTATCGAATCGACTTAAAGCCAGATCGTCACATTGGCCGCTCTTCTCTCTGAAACGGTTGTACTTATCGTCTGCAAAGCTATGTGGCGTTCTGCGGTATGCGGAGACAGTAAAAGCACCATAGTAAAACACAGATGATGCTTCTAAGTTGATGTAATAGCCAGTAAGATATAGTACAATTCAAGTTTTAGGTATCGATTATTGACTTTTTAGCTGGCTTTGGTGCCTTGGACATGAGCTAGGACCTTAAGATTCTGCATGAAAGGAGGACTGGCAGCCGATTTGCACGGTGGAATGTGAAAAGTGTTCATATGTAGTAAAAACCTGAGAAATCCGTCCGTTTTCGTCATTTGTTATCGAATCGACTTAAAGCCAGATCGTCACATTGGCCGCTCTTCTCTCTGAAACGGTTGTACTTATCGATTGCAAAGCTATGTCGCGTGCTGCGGTATGCGGAGACACTAAAAGCACCATAGTAGAACACAGATGAAGCTTCTAAGTTGATGTAATAGCCAGTAAGAAGTAGTACAATTCAAGTTTTAGGTATCGATTATTGACTTTTTAGCTGGCTTTGGTGCCTTGGACATGAGCTAGGACCTTAAGATTCTGCATGAAAGGAGGACTAGCAGCCGAGTTGCACGGGAGAATGTGAAAAGTGTTCATACGTAGTAAAAACCTGAGAAATCCGTCCGTTTTCGTCATTAGTTATCGAATCGACTTCAAGCCAGATCGTCACATTGGCCGCTCTTCTCTCTGAAAAAGTTGTACTTATCGTCTGCAAAGCTATGTCGCGTGCTGCGGTATGCGGAAACAGGAAAAGCACCATAGTAGAACACAGATGAAGCTTCTAAGTTGATGTAATAGCCAGTAAGAAGTAGTACAATTCAAGTTTTAGGGATCGGTTATTGACTTTTTACCCTTCTTTGGTGCCTTGGACATGAGCTAGGAAATTAAGATTTTGCATGAAGGAGGACTAGCAGCCAAGTTGCACGGGAGAATGTGAATAGTGTTCATACGTAGTAAAAACCTGAGACATCCGTCCGTTTTCGTCATTTGTTATCGAATCGACTTAAAGCCAGATCGTCACATTGGCCGCTCTTCTCTCTGAAACGGTTGTACTTATCGTCTGCAAAGCTATGTGGCGTTCTGCGGTATGCGGAGACAGTAAAAGCACCATAGTAGAACATAGATGATGCTTCTAAGTTGATGTAATAGCCAGTAAGATATAGTACAATTCAAGTTTTAGGTATCGATTATTGACTTGTTAGCTGGCTTTGGTGCCTTGGACATGAGCTAGGACCTTAAGATTCTGCATGAAAGGAGGACTGGCAGCCGATTTGCACGGGAGAATGTGAAAAGTGTTCATATGTAGTAAAAACCTGAGAAATCCGTCCGTTTTCGTCATTTGTTATCGAATCGACTTAAAGCCAGATCGTCACATTGGCCGCTCTTCTCTCTGAAACGGTTGTACTTATCGATTGCAAAGCTATGTCGCGTGCTGCGGTATGTGGACACACTAAAAGCACCATAGTAGAACACAGATGAAGCTTCTAAGTTGATGTAATAGCCAGTAAGAAGTAGTACAATTCAAGTTTTAGGTATCGATTATTGACTTTTTAGCTGGCTTTGGTGCCTTGGACATGAGCTAGGACCTTAAGATTCTGCATGAAAGGAGGACTAGCAGCCGAGTTGCACGGGAGAATGTGAAAAGTGTTCATACGTAGTAACAACCTGAGAAATCCGTCCGTTTTCGTCATTTGTTATCGATTCGACTTCAAGCCAGATCGTCACATTGGCCGCTCTTCTCTCTGAAAAAGTTGTACTTATCGTCTGCAAAGCTATGTCGCGTGCTGCGGTATGCGGACACACTAAAAGCACCATAGTAGAACACAGATGAAGCTTCTAAGTTGATGTAATAGCCAGTAAGAAGTAGTACAATTAAAGTTTTAGGTATCGGTTATGGACTTTTTACCCTTCTTTGGTGCTTTGGACATGAGATAGGAAATTAAGATTTTGCATGAAGGAGGACTAGCAGCCGAGTTGCACGGGAGAATGTGAAAAGTGTTCATATGTAGTAAAAACCTGAGAAATCCGTCCGTTTTCGTCATTTGTTATCGATTCGACTTCAAGCCAGATCGTCACATTGGCCGCTCTTCTCTCTGAAACGGTTGTACTTATCGTCTGCAAAGCTATGTCGCGTGCTGCGGCATGCTGAGACACTAAAAGCACCATAGCAGAACACAGATGAAGCTTCTAAGTTGATGTAATAGCCAGTAAGAAGTAGTACAATTCAAGTTTTAGGTATTGAATATTGACTTTTTAGCTGGCTTTGGTGCCTTGGGCTTGAGCTAGGACCTTAAGATTCTGCATGAAAGGAGGACTAGCAGCCGAGTTGCACAGGAGAATGTGAAAAGTGTTCATATGTAGTAAAAACCTGAGAAATCCGTCCGTTTTCGTCATTTGTTATCGAATCGACTTAAAGCCAGATCGTCACATTGGCCGCTCTTCTCTCCAAAACACTTGTACTTATCGTCTGCAAAGCTATGTCGCGTGCTACGGTATGCTGATACACTAAAAGCACCATAGTAGAACACAGATGAAGCTTCTATGTTGATGTAATAGCCAGGAAGAAGTAGTACAATTCAAGATTTAGGTATCGATTATTGACCTTTTAGCTGGCTTTGGTGCCTTGGACATGAGCTAGGACCTTAACATTCTGCATGAAAATAGGAATAGCAGCCGATTTGCACGGGAGAATGTGAAAAGTGTTCATATGTAGTAAAAACCTGAGAATTCCGTCCGTTTTCGCCATTTGTTATCGAATCGACTTAAAGCCAGATCGTCACATTGGCCGCTCTTCTCTCTGAAACGGTTGTACTTATCGTCTGCAAAGCTATGTCGCGTGCTGCGGTATGCGGAGACACTAAAATCACCATAGTAGAACACAGATGAGGCTTCTAAGTTGATGTAATAGCCAGTAAGAAGTAATACAATTCAAGTATTATGTATCGATTATTGACATTTTAGCTGGCTTTGGTACATTGAACATGAGCTAGGACCTTAAGATTCTGCATGAAAGGAGGACTAGCAGCCGAGTTGCACGGGAGAATGTGAATAGTGTTCATATGTAGTAAAAACCTGAGACATCCGTCCGTTTTCGTCATTTGTTATCAAATCGACTTAAAGCCAGATCGTCACATTGGCCGCTCTTCTCTCTGAAACGCTCGTAGTTATCGTGTGCAAAGCTATGTCGCGTGCTGCGGTATTCGGAGACACTAAAAGCACCATAGTAGAACACAGATGAAGCTTCTAAGTTGATGTAATACAAAGGAAAAAGTAGTACAATTCAAGTTTTAGGTATCGATTATTGACTTTTTAGCTGGCTTTGGTGCCTAGGACATGAGCTAGGACCTTAACATTCTGCATGAAAGGAGGACTAGCAGCCGATTTGCACGGGGGAATGTGAAAAGTCTTCACATGTAGTAAAAACCCGAGAAATCCGTCCGTATTCGTCATTTGTTATCGAATCGACTTAAAGCCAGATCGTCACATTGGCCGCTCTTCTCTCTGAAACGGTTGTACTTATCGATTGCAAAGCTATGTCGCGTGCTGCGGTATGCGGAGACATTAAAAGCACCATAGTAAAACACAGATGAAGCTTCTAAGTTGATGTAATAGCCAGTAAGAAGCAGTACAATTCAAGATTTAGGTATTCAATATTGAATTTTTAGCTGGCTTTGGTGCCTTGGACATGAGCTAGGACCTTAGGATTCTGCATGAAAGGAGGATTAGCAGCGGAGTTGCGCGGGAGAATATGAAAAGTGTTCATATGTAGTAAAAACCTGAGAAATCCGTCCGTTTTCGTCATTTGTTATCGAATCAACTTAAAGCTAGATCGTCACATTGGCCGCTCTTCTCTCTGAAACGGTTGTACTTATCGTCTGCAAAGCTATGTCGCGTGCTGCGGTATGCTGAGACACTATGCGCACCATAGTAGAACACAGATGAAGCTACTAAGTTGATGTAATTTCCAGTAAGAAGTAGTACAATTCAAGTTTTAGGTATTCAATATTGAATTTTTAGCTGGCTTTGGTGCCTTGGACATGACCTAGGACCTTAAGATTCTGCATGAAAGGAGGACTAGCAGCCCTGTTGCACGGGAGAATGTGAAAAGTGTTCATATGTAGTAAAAACCTGAGAAATCCGTCCGTTTTCGTCATTTGTTATCGAATCTCCTTCAAGCCAGGTCGTCACATTGGCCGCTCTTCTCTCTGAAACGGTTGTACTTATCGTCTGCAAAACTATGTCGCGTGCTGCGGTATGCGGACACACTAAAAGCACCATAGTAGAACACAGATGAAGCTTCTAAGTTGATGTAATGGCCAGTAAGAAGTAGTACAATTCAAGTTTTAGGTATCGGTTATTGACTTTTTACCCTTCTTTGGTGCCTTGGACATCAGCTAGGAAATTAAGATTTTGCATGAAGGAGGACTAGCAGCCGAGTTGCATGGGAGAATGTGATTAGTGTTCATATGTAGTAAAAACCTGAGACATCCGTCCGTTTTCGTCATTTGTTATCGAATCGACTTAAAGCCAGATCGTCACATTGGCCGCTCTTCTCTCTGAAACCGTTGTACTTATCGTCTGCAAAGCTATGTGGCGTTCTGAAGTATGCGGAGACAGTAAAAGCACCATAGTAGAACACAGATGATGCTTCTAAGTTGATGTAATAGCCAGTAAGAAGTAGTACAATTCAAGTTTTAGGTATCGATTATTGACTTTTTAGCTGGCTTTGGTGCCTTGGACATGAGCTAGGACCTTAAGATTCTGCATGTAAGGAGGACTAGCAGCCGAGTTGCACGGGAGAATCTGAAAAATGTTCATATGTAGTAAAAACCTGAGAAATCCGTCCGTTTTCGTCATTTGTTATCGAATCGACTTAAAGCCAGATCGTCACATTGGCCGCTCTTCTCTCTGAAACGGTTGTACTTATCGTCTGCAAAGCTATGTCGCGTGCTGCGGTATGCGGAGACACTAAAAGCACCATAGTAGAACACAGATGAAGCTTCTAAGTTAATGTAATACAAAGGAAGAAGTAGTACAATTCAAGTTTTAGGTATCGATTATTGACTTTTTAGCTGGCTTTGGTGCCTTGGACATGAGCTAGGACCTTAACATTCTGCATGAAAGGAGGACTAGCAGCCGATTTGCACGGGAGAATGTGAAAAGTCTTCACATGTAGTAAAAACCCGAGAAATCCGTCCGTATTCGTCATTTGTTATCGAATCGACTTAAAGCCAGATCGTCACATTGGCCGCTCTTCTCTCTGAAACGGTTGTACTTATCGATTGCAAAACTATGTCGCGTGCTGCGGTATGCGGAGACAGTAAAAGCACCATAGTAGAACACAGATGAAGCTTCTAAGTTGATGTAATAGCCAGTAAGAAGTAGTACAATTCAAGTTTTAGGTATCGGTTATTGACTTTTTACCCTTCTTTGGTGCCTTGGACATCAGCTAGGAAATTAAGATTTCGCATGAAGGAGGACTAGCAGCCGAGTTGCACGGGAGAATGTGAATAGTGTTCATATGTAGTAAAAACCTGAGACATCCGTCCGTTTTCGTCATTTGTTATCGAATCGACTTAAAGCCAGATCGTCACATTGGCCGCTCTTCTCTCTGAAACGGTTGTACTTATCGTCTGCAAAGCTATGTGGCGTTCTGCGGTATGCGGAGACAGTAAAAGCACCATAGTAGAACACAGATGATGCTTCTAAGTTGATGTAATAGCCAGTAAGATATAGTACAATTCAAGTTTTAGGTATCGATTATTGACTTTTTAGCTGGCTTTGGTGCCTTGGACATGAGCTAGGACCTTAAGATTCTGCATGAAAGGAGGACTGGCAGCCGATTTGCACGCTGGAATGTGAAAAGTGTTCATATGTAGTAAAAACCTGAGAAATCCGTCCGTTTTCGTTATTTGTTATCGAATCGACTTAAAGCCAGATCGTAACATTGGCCGCTCTTCTCTCTGAAACGGTAGTACTTATCGATTGCAAAGCTATGTCGCGTGCTGCGGTATGCGGAGACACTAGAAGCACCATAGTAGAACACAGATGAAGCTTCTAAGTTGATGTAATAGCCAGTAAGAAGTAGTACAATTCAAGTTTTAGGTATCGATTATTGACTTTTTAGCTGGCTTTGGTACCTTGGACATGAGCTAGGACCTTAAGATTCTGCATGAAAGGAGGACTAGCAGCCGAGTTGCACGGGAGAATGTGAAAAGTGTTCATACGTAGTAAAAACCTGAGAAATCCGTCCGTTTTCGTCATTAGTTATCGAATCGACTTAAAGCCAGATCGTCACATTGGCCGCTCTTCTCTCTGAAACGGTTGTACTTATCGTCTGCAAAGCTATGTGGCGTTCTGCGGTATGCGGAGACAGTAAAAGCACCATAGTAGAACACAGATGATGCTTCTAAGTTGATGTAATAGCCAGTAAGATATAGTACAATTCAAGTTTTAGGTATCGATTATTGACTTTTTAGCTGGCTTTGGTGCCTTGGATTTGAGCTAGGACCTTAAGATTCTGCATGAAAGGAGGACTAGCAGCCGAGTTGCACAGGAGAATGTGAAAAGTGTTCATATGTAGTAAAAACCTGAGAAATCCGTCCGTTTTCGTCATTTGTTATCAAATCGACTTAAAGCCAGATCGTCACATTGGCCGCTCTTCTCTCCAAAACACTTGTACTTATCGTCTGCAAAGCTATGTCGCGTACTACGGTATGCTGATACACTAAAAGCACCATAGTAGAACACAGATGAAGCTTCTATGTTGATGTAATAGCCAGGAAGAAGTAGTACAATTCAAGATTTAGGTATCGATTATTGACCTTTTAGTTGGCTTTGGTGCCTTGGACATGAGCTAGGACCTTAAGATTCTGCATGAAAGTAGGAATAGCAGCCGATTTGCACGGGAGAATGTGAAAAGTGTTCATATGTAGTAAAAACCCGAGAAATCCGTCCGTATTCGTCATTTGTTATCGAATTGACTTAAAGCCAGATCGTCACATTGGCCGCTCTTCTCTCTGAAACGCTCGTAGTTATCGTCTGCAAAGCTATGTCGCGTGCTGCGGTATTCGGAGACACTAAAAGCACCATAGTAGAACACAGATGAAGCTTCTAAGTTGATGTAATACAAAGGAAGAAGTAGTACAATTCAAGTTTTAGGTATCGATTATTGACTTTTTAGCTGGCTTTGGTGCCTTGGACATGAGCTAGGACCTTAACATTCTGCATGAAAGGAGGACTAGCAGCCGATTTGCACGGGAGAATGTGAAAAGTTTCACATGTAGTAAAAACCCGAGAAATCCGTCCGTATTCGTCATTTGTTATCGAATCGACTTAAAGCCAGATCGTCACATTGGCCGCTCTTCTCTCTGAAACGGTTGTACTTATCGTCTGCAAAACTATGTCGCGTGCTGTGGTATGCTGAGACACTAAAAGCACCATAGTAGAACACAGATCATGCTTCTAAGTTGATGTAAGAGCCAGTAAGAAGTAGTACAATTCAAGTTTTAGGTATTGAATATTGAATTTTTAGCTGGCTTTGGTGCTTGGACATGAGCTAGGACCTTAATATTCTGCATGAAAGGGGGACTAGCAGCCGAGTTGCACGGGAGAATGTGAAAAGTCTTCAAATGTAGTAGAAACCTGAGAAATACGTCCGTTTTCGTCATTTGTTATCGAATCGACTTAAAGCCCGATCGTCACATTGGCCGCTCTTCTCTCTGAAACGGTTGTACTTATCGATTGCAAAGCTATGTCGCGTGCTGCGGTATGCGGAGACACTAAAAGCACCATAGTAGAACACAGATGAAGCTTCTAAGTTGATGTAATAGCCAGTAAGAAGCATTACAATTCAAGTTTTAGGTATTCAATATTGAATTTTTAGCTGGCTTTGGTGCCTTGGACATGAGCTAGGACCTTAGGATTCTGCATGAAAGGAGGATTAGCAGCGGAGTTGCGCGGGAGAATATGAAAAGTGTTCATATGTAGTAAAAACCTGAGAAATCCGTCCGTTTTCGTCATTTGTTATCGAATCAACTTAAAGCTAGATCGTCACATTGGCCGCTCTTCTCTCTGAAACGGTTGTACTTATCGTCTGCAAAGCTATGTCGCGTGCTGCGGTATGCTGAGACACTATGAGCACCATAGTAGAACACAGATGAAGCTTCTAAGTTGATGTAATTTCCAGTAAGAAGTAGTACAATTTAAGTTTTAGGTATTCAATATTGAATTTTTAGCTGGCTTTGGTGCCTTGGACATGACCTAGGACCTTAAGATTCTGCATGAAAGGAGGACTAGCAGCCCTGTTGCACGGGAGAATGTGAAAAGTGTTCATATGTAGTAAAAACCTGAGAAAACCGTCCGTTTTCGTCATTTGTTATCGAATCGACTTAAAGCCAGATCGTCACATTGGCCGCTCTTCTCTCTGAAAAAGTTGTACTTATCGTCTGCAAAGCTATGTGGCGTTCTGCGGTATGCGGAGACAGTAAAAGCACCATAGTAGAACACAGATGATGCTTCTAAGTTGATGTAATAGCCAGTAAGATATAGTACAATTCAAGTTTTAGGTATCGATTATTGACTTTTTAGCTGGCTTTGGTGCCTTGGACTTGAGCTAGGACCTTAAGATTCTGCATGAAAGGAGGACTGGCAGCCGATTTGCACGGGAAAATGTGAAAAGTGTTCATATGTAGTAAAAACCTGAGAAATCCGTCCGTTTTCGTCATTTGTTATCGAATCGACTTAAAGCCAGATCGTCACATTGGCCGCTCTTCTCTCTGAAACGGTTGTACTTATCGATTGCAAAGCTATGTCGCGTGCTGCGGTATGTGGACACACTAAAAGCACCATAGTAGAACACAGATGAAGCTTCTAAGTTGATGTAATAGCCAGTAAGAAGTAGTACAATTCAAGTTTTAGGTATCGATTATTGACTTTTTAGCTGGCTTTGGTGCCTTGGACATGAGCTAGGACCTTAAGATTCTGCATGAAAGGAGGACTAGCAGCCGAGTTGCACGGGAGAATGTGAAAAGTGTTCATACGTAGTAAAATCCTGAGAAATCCGTCCGTTTTCGTCATTTGTTATCGAATCGACTTCAAGCCAGATCGTCATATTGGCCGCTCTTCTCTCTGAAAAAGTTGTACTTATCGTCTGCAAAGCTATGTCGCGTGCTGCGGTATGCGGACACACTAAAAGCACCATAGTAGAACACAGATGAAGCTTCTAAGTTGATGTAATTGCCAGTAAGAAGTAGTACAATTAAAGTTTTAGGTATCGGTTATGGACTTTTTACCCTTCTTTGGTGCCTTGGATTTGAGCTAGGACCTTAAGATTCTGCATGAAAGGAGGACTAGCAGCCGAGTTGCACAGGAGAATGTGAAAAGTGTTCATATGTAGTAAAAACCTGAGAAATCCGTCCGTTTTCGTCATTTGTTATCGAATCGACTTAAAGCCAGATCGTCACATTGGCCGCTCTTCTCTCCAAAACACTTGTACTTATCGTCTGCAAAGCTATGTCGCGTACTACGGTATGCTGATACACTAAAAGCACCATAGTAGAACACAGATGAAGCTTCTATGTTGATGTAATAGCCAGGAAGAAGTAGTACAATTCAAGATTTAGGTATCGATTATTGACCTTTTAGTTGGCTTTGGTGCCTTGGACATGAGCTAGGACCTTAAGATTCTGCATGAAAGTAGGAATAGCAGCCGATTTGCACGGGAGAATGTGAAAAGTGTTCATATGTAGTAAAAACCCGAGAAATCCGTCCGTATTCGTCATTTGTTATCGAATTGACTTAAAGCCTGATCGTCACATTGGCCGCTCTTCTCTCTGAAACGCTCGTAGTTATCGTCTGCAAAGCTATGTCGCGTGCTGCGGTATTCGGAGACACTAAAAGCACCATAGTAGAACACAGATGAAGCTTCTAAGTTGATGTAATACAAAGGAAGAAGTAGTACAATTCAAGTTTTAGGTATCGATTATTGACTTTTTAGCTGGCTTTGGTGCCTTGGACATGAGCTAGGACCTTAACATTCTGCATGAAAGGAGGACTAGCAGCCGATTTGCACGGGAGAATGTGAAAAGTTTCACATGTAGTAAAAACCCGAGAAATCCGTCCGTATTCGTCATTTGTTATGGAATCGACTTAAAGCCAGATCGTCACATTGGCCGCTCTTCTCTCTGAAACGGTTGTACTTATCGTCTGCAAAACTATGTCGCGTGCTGTGGTATGCTGAGACACTAAAAGCACCATAGTAGAACACAGATCATGCTTCTAAGTTGATGTAAGAGCCAGTAAGAAGTAGTACAATTCAAGTTTTAGGTATTGAATATTGAATTTTTAGCTGGCTTTGGTGCTTGGACATGAGCTAGGACCTTAATATTCTGCATGAAAGGGGGACTAGCAGCCGAGTTGCACGGGAGAATGTGAAAAGTCTTCAAATGTAGTAGAAACCTGAGAAATACGTCCGTTTTCGTCATTTGTTATCGAATCGACTTAAAGCCCGATCGTCACATTGGCCGCTCTTCTCTCTGAAACGGTTGTACTTATCGATTGCAAAGCTATGTCGCGTGCTGCGGTATGCGGAGACACTAAAAGCACCATAGTAGAACACAGATGAAGCTTCTAAGTTGATGTAATAGCCAGTAAGAAGCAGTACAATTCAAGTTTTAGGTATTCAATATTGAATTTTTAGCTGGCTTTGGTGCCTTGGACATGAGCTAGGACCTTAGGATTCTGCATGAAAGGAGGATTAGCAGCGGAGTTGCGCGGGAGAATATGAAAAGTGTTCATATGTAGTAAAAACCTGAGAAATCCGTCCGTTTTCGTCATTTGTTATCGAATCAACTTAAAGCTAGATCGTCACATTGGCCGCTCTTCTCTCTGAAACGGTTGTACTTATCGTCTGCAAAGCTATGTCGCGTGCTGCGGTATGCTGAGACACTATGAGCACCATAGTAGAACACAGATGAAGCTTCTAAGTTGATGTAATTTCCAGTAAGAAGTAGTACAATTCAAGTTTTAGGTATTCAATATTGAATTTTTAGCTGGCTTTGGTGCCTTGGACATGACCTAGGACCTTAAGATTCTGCATGAAAGGAGGACTAGCAGCCCTGTTGCACGGGAGAATGTGAAAAGTGTTCATATGTAGTAAAAACCTGAGAAAACCGTCCGTTTTCGTCATTTGTTATCGAATCGACTTAAAGCCAGATCGTCACATTGGCCGCTCTTCTCTCTGAAACGGTTGTACTTATCGTCCGCAAAGCTATGTCGCGTACTGCGGTATGCGGAGACACTAACATCACCATAGTAGAACATAGATGAAGCTTCTAAGTTGATGTAATAGCCAGTAAGAAGTAGTACAATTCAAGTTTTAGGTATCGATTATTGACTTTTTAGCTGGCTTTGGTGCCTTGGACATGAGCTAGGACCTTAAGATTCTGCATGAAAGGAGGATTAGCAGCGGAGTTTCACGGGAGAGTGTGAAAAGTGTTCATATGTAGTAAAAACCTGAGACATCCGTCCGTTTTCGTCATTTGTTATCGAATCTACTTAAAGCCAGATCGTCACATTGGCCGCTCTTCTCTCTGAAACGGTTGTACTTATCGTCTGCAAAGCTATGTCGCGTGCTGCGGTATGCGGAGACAGTAAAAGCACCATAGTAGAACACAGATCAAGCTTCTAAGTTGATGTAATAGCCAGTAAGAAGTAGTACAATTCAAGTTTTAGGTATCGATTATTGACTTTTTAGCTGGCATTGGTGCCTGGGACATGAGCTAGGAACATAAGATTCTGCATGAAAGGAGGACTAGCAGCCGATTTACACGGGAGAATGTGAAAAGTCTTAACATGTAGTAAAAACCCGAGAAATCCGTCCGTTTTCGTCATTTGTTATCGAATCGACTTAAAGCCAGATCGTCACATTGGCCGCTCTTCTCTCTGAAACGGTTGTACTTATCGATTGTAAAGCTATGTCGCGTGCTGCGGTATGCGGAGACACTAAAAGCACCATAGTAGAACACAGATGAAGCTTCTAAGTTGATGTAATAGCCAGTAAGAAGTAGTACAATTCAAATTTTAGGTATTCAATATTGAATTTTTAGCTGGCTTTGGTGCCTTGGACATGTGCTAGGACCTTAAGATTCTGCATGAAAGGAGGACTAGCAGCCCTGTTGCACGGGAGAATGTGAAAAGTGTTCATATGTAGTAAAAACCTGAGAAATCCGTCCGTTTTCGTCATTTGTTATCGCATCGACCTAAAGCCAGATCGTCAAATTGGCCGCTCTTCTCTCTGAAACGGTTGTACTTCTCGTCTGCAAAGCTATGTCGCGTGCTGCGGTATGCGGAGACACTAAAATCACCATAGTAGAACACAGATAAAGCTTCTAAGTTGATGTAATAGCCAGTAAGAAGTAGTACAATTCAAGTTTTAGGTATCAATTACTGACTTTTTAGCTGACTTTGGTGCCTTGGACATGAGCTAGGACCTTAACATTCTGCATGAAAGGAGGACTAGCAGCCGATTTGCACGGGAGAATGTGAAAAGTCTTCACATGTAGTAAAAACCCGAGAAATCCGTCCGTTTTCGTCATTTGTTATCGAATCGACTTAAAGCCAGATCGTCACATTGGCCGCTCTTCTCTCTGAAACGGTGGTACTTATCGTCTGCAAAGCTATGTCGCGTGCTGCGGTATGTTGAGACACTAAAAGCACCATAGTAGAACACAGATCAAGCTTCTAAGTTGATGTAATAGCCAGTAAGAAGTAGTACAATTCATGTTTTAGGTATTCAATATTGAATTTTTAGCTGGCTTTGGTGCCTTGGACATGAGCTAGGACGTTAAGATTCTGCGTGAAAGGAGGACTAGCAGCCGATATGCCCAGGAGAATGTGAAAAGTGTTCATATGTAAAAAAATACCTGGGAAATCCGTCCGTTTTCGTCATTTGTTATCGAATCGACTTAAAGCCAGATCGTCACATTGGTCGCTCTTCTCTCTGAAACGGTTGTACTTATCGTCTGCAAAGCTGTGTCGCGTGCTGCGGTATGCGGAGACAGTAAAAGTACCATAGTAGAACACAGATGAAGCTTCTAAGTTGATGTAATAGCCAGTAAGATATAGTACAATTCAAGTTTTAGGTATCGATTATTGACTTTTTAGCTGGCATTGGTGCCTTGGACATGAGCTAGGACCTTAAGATTCTGCATGAAAGGAGGACTAGCAGCCGAGTTGCACGGGAGAATGTGAAAAGTGTTCATAAGTAGTAAACACCTGAGAAATCCGTCCGTTTTCGTCATTTGTTATCGAATCGACTTCAAGCCAGATCGTCACATTGGCCGCTCTTCTCTCTGAAACGGTTGTACTTATCGTCCGCAAAGCTATGTCGCGTACTGCGGTATGCGGAGACACTAACATCACCATAGTAGAACATAGATGAAGCTTCTAAGTTGATGTAATAGCCAGTAAGAAGTAGTACAATTCAAGTTTTAGGTATCGATTATTGACTTTTTAGCTGGCTTTGGTGCCTTGGACATGAGCTTGGACCTTAAGATTCTGCATGAAAGGAGGATTAGCAGCCGAGTTTCACGGGAGAGTGTGAAAAGTGTTCATATGTAGTAAAAACCTGAGAAATCGGTCCGTTTACGTCATTTGTTATCGAATCGACTTAAAGCCAGATCGTCACATTGGCCGCTTTTCTCTCTGAAACGGTTGTACTTATCGATTGCAAAACTATGTCGCGTGCTGCGGAATGCGGAGACACTAAAAGCACCATAGTAGAAGACAGATCAAGCTTCTAAGTTGTTGTAATAGCCAGTAAGAAGTAGTACAATTCAAGTTTTAGGTATTGAATATTGAATTTTTAGCTGGCTTTGGTGCCTTGGAGATGAGCTAGGACCTTAATATTCTGCATGAAAGGAGGACTAGCATCCGAGTTGCACGGGAGAATGTGAAAAGTGTTCAAATGTAGTAAAAACCTGAGAAATCCGTCCGTTTTCGTCATTTGTTATCGAATCGACTTAAAGCCAGATCGTCACATTGGCCGCTCTCCTCTCTGAAACGGTGGTACTTATTGTCTGTAAAGCTATGTCGCGTACTGCGGTATGCGGAGACACTAAAAGCACCATAGTAGAACACAGATCAAGCTTCTAAGTTGATGTAATAGCCAGTAAGAAGTAGTACAATTCAAGTTTTAGGTATCAATTACTGACTTTTTAGCTGACTTTGGTGCCTTGGACATGAGCTAGGACCTTAACATTCTGCATGAAAGGAGGACTTGCAGCCGATTTGCACGGGAGAATGTGAAAAGTCTTCACATGTAGTAAAAACCCGAGAAATCCGTCCGTTTTCGTCATTTGTTATCGAATCGACTTAAAGCCAGATCGTCACATTGGCCGCTCTTCTCTCTGAAACGGTTGTACTTATCGTCTGCAAAGCTAAGTCGCGTGCTGCGGTATGCGGAGACACTAAAATCACCATAGTAGAACACAGATCAAGCTTCTAAGTTGATGTAATAGCCAGTAAGAGGTAGTACAATTCAAGTTTTAGGTATCAATTACTGACTTTTTAGCTGACTTTGGTGCCTTGGACATGAGCTAGGACCTTAACATTCTGCATGAAAGGAGGACTAGCAGCCGATTTGCACGGGAGAATGTGAAAAGTCTTCACATGTAGTAAAAACCCGAGAAATCCGTCCGTTTTCGTCATTTGTTATCGAATCGACTTAAAGCCAGATCGTCACATTGGCCGCTCTTATCTCTGAAACGCTTGTACTTATCGTCTGCAAAGCTATGTCGCGTGCTGCGGTATGCGGAGACACTAAAAGCACCATAGTAGAATACAGATGAAGCTGCTAAGTTGATGCAATTGCCAGTAAGAAGTAGTACAATTCAAGTTTTAAGTATCGATTATTGACTTTTTAGCTGGCTTTGGTGCCTTGGACATGAGCTACGACCTTAAGATTCTGCATGAAAGGAGGACTAGCAGCCGAGGTGAACGGGAGAATGTGAAAAGTGTTCATATGTAGTAAAAACCTGAGAAATCCGTCCGTTTTCGTCATTTGTTATCGAATCGATTTCAAGCCAGATCGTCACATTGGCCGCTCTTCTCTCTGAAAAATTTGTACATATCGTCAGCAAAGCTATGTCGCGTGCTGCGGTATGCGGAAACACTAAAAGCACCATAGTAGAACACAGATGAAGCTTCTAAGTCGCTGTAATAGCCAGTAAGAAGTAGTACAATTCAAGTTTTAGGTATCGATTATTGACTTTTTAGCTGGCTTTGGTGCCTTGGACATGAGCTAGGACCTTAAGATTCTGCATGAAAGGAGGATTAGCAGCGGAGTTGCACGGGAGAATGTGAAAAGTGTTCATATGTAGTAAAAACCTGAGACATCCGTCCGTTTTCGTCATTTGTTATTGAATCGACTTAAAGCCAGATCGTCACATTGGCCGCTCTTCTCTCTGAAACGGTTGTACTTATCGTCTGCAAAGCTATGTGGCGTGCTGCGGTATGCGGAGACAGTAAAAGCACCATAGTAGAACACAGATGAAGCTTCTAAGTTGATGTAATAGCCAGTAAGATATAGTACAATTGAAGTTTTAGGTATCGATTATTGACTTTTTAGCTGGCATTGGTGCCCTGGACATGAGCTAGGACCTAAAGATTCTGCATGAAAGGAGGACTAGCAGCCGTGTTGCACGGGAGAATGTGAAAAGTGTTCATATGTAGTAAAAACCTGAGAAATCCGTCCGTTTTCATCATTTGTTATCGAATCGACTTAAAGCCAGATCGTCACATTGGCCGCTCTTCTCTCTGAAACAGTTGTACTTATCGTCTGCAAAGCTATGTCGCGTGCTGCGGTATGCGGAGACACTAAAATCACCATAGTAGAACACAGGTGAAGCTTCTAAGTTGATGTAATAGCCAGTAAGAAGTAGTACAATTCAAGTTTTAGGTATCAATTACGGACTTTTTAGCTGACTTTGGTGCCTTGGACATGAGCTAGGACCTTAACATTCTGCTTGAAAGGAGGACTAGCAGCCGATAAGCACGGGAGAATGTGAAAAGTCTTCACATGTAGTAAAAACCCGAGAAATCCGTCCGTTTTCGTCATTTGTTATCGAATCGACTTAAAGCCAGATCGTCACATTGGCCGCTCTTCGCTCTGAAACGGTTATACTTATCGTCTGCAAAGCTAAGTCGCGTGCTGCGGTATGCGGAGACACTAAAATCACCATAGTAGAACAGAGATGAAGCTTCTAAGTTGATGTAATAGCCAGTAAGAAGTTGTACAATTCAAGTTTTAGGTATCGATTATTGACATTTTAGCTATCTTTGGTGCCTAGGACATGAGCTAGGACCTTAAGATTCTGCATGAACGGAGGATTAGCAGCGGAGTTGCACGGGAGAATGTGAAAAGTGTTCATATGTAGTAAAAACCTGAGACACCCGTCCGTTTTCGTCATTTGTTATCGAATCGACTTAAAGCCAGATCGTCACATTGGCCGCTCTTCTCTCTGAAACGGTGGTTCTTATCGTCTGCAAAGCTATGTCGCGTACTGCGGTATGCGGAGACACTAAAAGCACCATAGTAGAACACAGATCAAGCTTCTAAGTTGATGTAATAGCCAGTAAGAAGTAGTACAATTTAAGTTTTAGGTATTGAATATTGAATTTTTAGCTGGCTTTGGTGCCTTGGACATGAGCTAGGACCTTAATATTCTGCATGAAAGGAGGACTAGCAGCCGAGTTGCACGGGAGAATGTGAAAAGTCTTCAAATGTAGTAAAAACCGGAGAAATACGTCCGTTTTCGTCATTTGTTATCGAATCGACTTAAAGCCAGATCGTCACATTGGCCGCTCTTCTCTCTGAAACGGTTGTACTTATCGTCTGCAAAGCTATGTCGCGTGCTACGGTATGCGGAGACAGTAAAAGTACCATAGTAGAACACAGATGAAGCTTCTAAGTAGATGTAATAGCCAGTAAGATATAGTACAATTCAAGTTTTAGGTATCGATTATTGACTTTTTAGCTGACATTGGTGCCTTGGACATGAGCTAGGACCTTAAGATTCTGCATGAAAGGAGGACTAGCAGCCGAGTTGCACGGGAGAATGTGAAAAGTGTTCATATGTAGTAAAAACCTGAGAAATCCGTCCGTTTTCGTCATTTGTTATCGAATCGACTTAAAGCCAGATCGTCACATTGGCCGCTCTTATCTCTGAAACGGTGGTACTTATCGTCTGTATAGCTATGTCGCGTACTGCGGTATGCGGAGACACTAAAAGCACCATAGTAGAACACAGATCAAGCTTCTAAGTTGATGTAATAGCCAGTAAGAAGTAGTACAATTCAAGTTTTAGGTATCAATTACTGACTTTTTAGCTGACTTTGGTGCCTTGGACATGAGCTAGGACCTTAACATTCTGCATGAAAGGAGGACTAGCAGCCGATTTGCACGGGAGAATGTGAAAAGTCTTCACATGTAGTAAAAACCCGAGAAATCCGTCCGTTTTCGTCATTTGTTATCGAATCGACTTAAAGCCAGATCGTCACATTGGCCGCTCTTCTCTCTGAAACGGTTGTACTTATCGTCTGCAAAGCTATGTCACGTGCTGCGGTGTGTGGAGACACTAAAATCACCACAGTAGAACACAGATGAAGATTCTAAGTTGATGTAAAATCCAGTAAGAAGTAGTACAATTCAAGTTTTAGGTATCGATTATTGACTTTTTAGCTGGCTTTGGTGCATTGGACATGAGCTAGGACCTTAATATTATGCATGAAAGGTGGACTAGCAGCCGAGTTGCACGGGAGAATGTGAAAAGTGTTCATATGTAGCAAAAACCTGAGAAATCCGTCCGTTTTCGTCATTTGTTATCGAATCGACTTAAAGCCAGATCGTCACATTGGCCGCTCTTCTCTCTGATACGGTTGTACTTATCGTCTGCAAAGCTATGTCGCGTACTGCGGTATGCTGAGACACTAAAAGCACCATAGTAGAACACAGATCAAGCTTCTAAGTTGGTGTAATAGCCAGCAAGAAGTAGTACAATTCAAGTTTTAGGTATTGAATATTGACCTTTTAGCTGGCGTTGGTGCCTTGGACATGAGCTAGGACCTTAAGATTCTGCATGAAAGGAGGACTAGCAGCCGAGTTGCACGGGAGAATGTGAAAAGTGTTCATATGTAGTAAAAACCTGAGAAATCCGTCCGTTTTCCTCATTTGTTATCGAGTCGACTTAAAGCCAGGTCGTCACATTGGCCGCTCTTCTCTCTGAAACGGTTGTACTTATCGTCTGCAAAACTATGTCGCGTGCTGCGGTATGCGGAGAAACTAAAAGCACCGTAGTAGAACACAGATGAAGCTTCTAAGTTGATGTAATAGCCAGTAAGAAGTAGTACAATTCAAGTTTTAGGTATTGATTATTGACTTTTTAGCTGGCTTTGGTGCCTTGGACATGAGTTAGGACCTTAAGATTCTGCATGAAAGGAGGACTAGCAGCCGAGTTGCAGGGGAGAATGTAAAAAGGGTTCATATGAAGTAAAAACCTGAGTAATCCGTTTGTTTTCGTCATTTGTTATCGAATCGACTTAAAGCCAGATCGTCACATTGGCCGCTCTGCTCTCGGAAACGGTTGTACTTATCGTCTGCAAAGCAATGTCGCGTTTTGCCGTAGGCGGAAACAGAAAAGCACCATAGTAGAACACAGATGAAGCTTCTAATTTGATGTAATAGCCAGTAAGAAGTAGTACAATTACAGTTTTAGGTATCGGTTAATGACTTTTTACCCTTCTTTGGTGCTTTGGACACGAGGTAGGAACTTAAGATTTTGCATGAAGGAGGACTAGCTGCCGAGTTGCACGGGAGAATGTGAAAAGTGTTCAAATGTAGTAAAAACCTGAGAAATCCGTCCGTTTTCGTCATTTGTTATCGAATCGACTTAAAGCCAGATCGTCACATTGGCCGCTCTTCTCTCTGAAACACTTGTACTTATCGTCTGCAAAGCTATGTCGCGTGCTGCGGTATGCGGAGGAACTAAAAGCACCATAGTAGAACACAGATGAAGCTTCTAAGTTGATGTAATAGCCAGTAAGAAGTAGTACAATTCAAGTTTTAGGTATTGTTTAATGACTTTTTAGCTGGCTTTGGTGCCTTGGACATGAGCTAGGACCTTAAGATTCTGCATGAAAGGAGGACTAGCAGCCGAGTTGCACGGGAGAATGTGAAAAGTGTTCATATGTAGTAAAAACCTGAGAAATAGGTCCGTTTTCGTCATTTGTTATCGAATCGACTTAAAGCCAGATCGTCACATTCCCCGCTCTTCTCTTTGAAACGGTTGTACTAATCCGCTGCAAAACCATGTCGCGTGCTGCGGTATGCGGAGGAACTAAAAGCACCATAGTAGAACACAGATGAAGCTTCTAAGTTGATGTAATAGCCAGTAAGAAGTAGTACAATTCAAGTTTTAGGTATTGATTATGGACTTTTTAGCTGGCTTTGGTGCCTTGGACATGAGCTAGGACCTTAACATTCTGCATGATAGGGGGACTAGATGCCGAGTTGCACGGGAGAATGTGTAAAGTGTTCATATGTAGTAAAAACCTGAGAAATCCGTCCGTTTTCGTCATTTGTTATCGAATCGACTTAAAGCCAGATCTTCTCATTGGCCGCTATTCTCTCTGAATCGGTTGTTCTTATCGCCTGCAAAGCTATGTCACGTGCTGCGGTATGCGGAGACACTAAAATCACCACAGTAGAACAAAGATGAAGCTTCTAAGTTGATGTAATATCCAGTAAGAAGTAGTACAATTCAAGTTTTAGGTATTGAATGTTGATCTTTAGCAGGCTTTGGTGCTTTGGACATGAGCTAGGACCTTAAGATTCAGCATGAAAGGAGGACTAGCAGCCGAGTTGCAAGGGAGAATGTGTAAACTGTTCATATGTAGTAAAAACCTGAGAAATCCGTCCGTTTTCGTCATTTGTTATCGAATCGACTTAAAGCCAGATCGTCACATTCCCCGCTCTTCTCTCTGAAACGGTTGTACTAATCGTCTGCAAAACTATGTCGCGTGCTGCGGTATGCAGAGGAACTAAAAGCACCATAGTAGAACACAGATGAAGCTTCTAAGTTGATGTAATAGCCAGTAAGAAGTAGTACAATTCAAGTTTTAGGTATTGATTATGGACTTTTTAGCTGGCTTTGGTGCCTTGGACATGAGCTAGGACCTTAAGATTCTGCATGAAAGGAGGACTAGCAGCCGAGTTGCACGGGAGAATGTGAAAAGTGTTCATATGTAGTAAAAACCTGAGAAATAGGTCCGTTTTCGTCATTTGTTATCGAATCGCCTTAAAGCCAGATCGCCACATTGGCCGCTCTTCTCTCTGAAACGGTTGTACTTATCGATTGCAAAGCTATGTCGCGTGCTGTGGTATGCGGAGACACTAAAAGCACCATAGTAGAACACAGATGAAGCTTCTAAGTTGATGTTATAGCCAGGAAGAAGTAGTACAATTCAAGTTTTAGGTATCGATTATTGACGTTTTAGCTGGCTTTGGTGCCTTGGACATGAGCTAGGACCTTAAGATTCTGCATGAAAGGAGGACTAGCAGCCGAGTTGCACGGGAGAATGAGAAAAGTGTTCATATGTAGTAAAAACCTGAGAAATCCGTCCGCTTTCGTCATTTGTTATCGAATCTACTTAAAGCCAGATCGTCACATTGGCCGCTCTTCTCTCTGAAACGGTTGTACTTATCGTGTACAAAGCTATGTCGCGTGCTGCGATATGCGGAGACACTAAAAGCACCGTAGTAGAACACAGATGAAGCTTCTAAGTTGATGTAATAGCCAGTAAGAAGTAATCCAATTCAGGTTTTAGGTATCGATTATTGACTTTTTAACTGGCTTCGGTGCCTTGGACATGAGCTAGGACCTTAAGATTCTGCATGAAAGGAGGACTAGCAGCCGAGTTGCACGGGAGAATGAGAAAAGTGTTCATATGTAGTAAAAACCTGAGAAATCCGTCCGCTTTCGTCATTTGTTATCGAATCGACTTAAAGCCAGATCGTCACATTGGCCGCTCTTCTCCCTGAAACGGTTGTACTTATCGTCTACAAAGCTATGTCGCGTGCTGCGATATGCGGAGACACTAAAAGCACCATAGTAGAACACAGATGAAGCTTCTAAGTTGATGTAATAGCCAGTAAGAAGTAGTACAATTGAAGTTTTAGGTATCGATTATTGACTTTTTAGCTGGCTTTGGTGCCTTGGACATGAGCTAGGACCTTAAGATTCTGCATGAAAGGAGGACTAGCAGCCGAGGTGCACGGGAAATGTGAAAACTGTTCAAATGTAGTAAAAACCTGAGAAATCCGTCCGTTTTCGTCATTTGTTATCGAATCGACTTAAAGCCAGATCGTCACATTGGCCGCTCTTCTCTCTGAAACGGTTGTACTTATCGTCTGCAAAGCTATGTCGCGTGCTCCGGTATGCGGAGACACTAAAAGCGCCATAGTAGAACACAGATGAAGGTTCTAAGTTGATGTAATACCCAGTAAGACGTAGTACATTCAAGTTTTAGGTATCGATTATTGACTTTTTAGCTGGCTTTGGTGCCTTGGACATGAGCTAGGTCCTTAACATTCTGCATGAAAGGAGGACTAGCAGCCGAGTTGCACGGGAGAATGTGAAAAGTGTTCATATGTAGTAAAAACCTGAGAAATCTGTCCGTTTTCGTCATTTGTTATCGAATCGACTTAAAGCCAGATCGTCACATTGGCCGCTCTCCTCTCTGAATCGGTTGTACTTATCGTCTGCAAAGCTATGTCACGTGCAGCGGTATGCGGAGGCACTATAATCACCACAGTAGAACACAGATGAAGCTTCTAAGTTGATGTAATATCCAGTAAGAAGTAGTACAATTCAAATTTTAGGTATCGATTATTGATATTTTAGCTGGCTTTGGTGCCTTGGACATGAGCTAGGACCTAAAGATTCTGCATGAAAGGAGGACTAGCAGCCGAGTTGCACGGGAGAATATGAAAAGTGTTCATATGTAGTAAAAACCCGAGAAATCGGTCTGTTTTCGTCATTTGTTATCGAATCGACTTAAAGCCAGATCGTCACATTGGCCGCTCTTCTCTCTGAAACGGTTGTACTTATCGCCTGCAAAACTATTTCGCGTGCTGCGGTATGCTGAGACACTAAAAGCACCATAGTAGAACACAGATGAAGCTTCTAAGTTGATGTAATAGCCAGGAAGAAGTAGTACAATTCAATTTTAGGTATCGATTATTGACTTTTTAGCTGGCTTTGGTGCCTTGGACATGAGCTAGGACCTTAACATTCTGCATGAAAGGAGGACTAGCAGCCGATTTGCACGGGAGAATGTGAAAAGTGTTCATATGTAGTAAAAACCTGAGAAATCCGTCCGTTTTCGTCATTTGTTATCGAATCGACTTAAAGCCAGATCGTCACATTTTCCGCTCTTCTCTCTGAAACGGTTGTACTTATCGTCTGCAAAGCTATGTAGCGTGCTGCGGTATGCGGAGACACTAAAAGCACCATAGTAGAACACAGATGAAGCTTCTAAGTTGATGTAATAGCCAGTAAGAAGTAGTACAATTCAAGTTTTAGGTATCGATTATTGAATTTTACCTGGCTTTGGTGCATTGGACATGAGCTAGGACCTTATGATTCTGCATGAAAGGAGGACTAGCAGCCGAGTTGCACGGGAGAATGAGAAAAGTGTTCATATGTAGTAAAAACCTGACAAATCCGTCCGCTTTCGTCATTTGTTATCGAATCGACTTAAAGCCAGATCGTCACATTGGCCGCTCTTCTCTCTGAAACGGTTGTACTTATCGTCTGCAAAGCTATGTCGCGTGCTGCGATTTGCGGAGACACTAAAAGCACCATAGTAGAACACAGATGAAGCTTCTAAGTTGATAAAATAGCCAGTGAGAAGTAGTACAATTCAAGTTTTAGGTATCGATTATTGACTTTTTGCTGGCTTTGGTGCCTTGGACATGAGCTAGGACCTTAAGATTCTGCATGAAAGGAGGACTAGCAGCCGAGTTGCACGGGAGAATGTGAAAAGTGTTCAAATGTAGTTAAAACTTGAGAAATCCGTCCGTTTTCGTCATTTGTTATCGAATCGACTTAAAGCCAGATCGTCACATTGGCCGCTCTTCTCTCTGAAACGCTTGTACTTATCGTCTGGTAAGCTATGTCGCGTGCTGCGGTATGCGGAGACACTAAAAGCACAATAGTAGGACACAGATGAATCTTCTAAGTTGATGTAATACCCAGTAAGAAGTAGTACAATTCAAGTTTTAGGGATCGATTATTGACTTTTTGCTGGCTTTGGTGCCTTGGACATGAGCTAGGACCTTAACATTCTGCATGAAAGGAGGACTAGCAGCGGAGTTGCACGGGAGAATGTGAAAAGTGTTCATATGTAGTAAAAACCTGAGAAATCCGTCCGTTTTCGTCATTTGTTATCGAATCGACTTAAAGCCAGATCGTCACATTGGCCGCTCTCCTCTCTGAATCGGTTGTACTTATCGTCTGCAAAGCTATGTCACGTGCTGCGGGATCTGGAGACACTAAAATCACCACAGTAGAACACAGATGAAGCTTCTAAGTTGATGTAATAACCAGTAAGAAGTAGTCCAATTCAAGTTTTAGGTATCGATTATTGACATTTTAGCTGGCTTTTGTGACTTGGACATGAGCTAGGACCTTAAGATTCTGCATGAAAGGAGGACTAGCAGCCGAGTTGCATGGGAGAATGTGAAAAGTGTTCATATGCAGTAAAAACCTGAGACATCCGTCCGCTTTCGTCATTTGTTATCGAATCGAATTAAAGCCAGATCGTCACATTGGCCGCTCTTCTCACTGAAACGGTTGTACTTATCGTCTGCAAAGCTATGTCGCGTGCTGCGGTATGCGGACACACTAAAAGCACAATAGTAGAACACAGATGAAGCTTCTAAGTTGATGTAATAGCCAGTAAGAAGTAATAAAATTCAAGTTTTAGGTATCGATTATTGACTTTTTAGCTGGCTTTGGTGACTTGGACATGAGCTAGGACCTTAAGATTCTGCATGAAAGGAGGACTAGCAGCCGAGTTGCACGGGAGAATGTGAAAAGTGTTCATATCTAAAAAGAAAAAAAGTGAGAAATCCGTCCGTTTTCGTCATTTGTTATCGAATGGACTTAAAGCCAGATCGTCACATTGGTCGCTCTTCTCTCTGAAACGGTTGTACTTATCGTCTACAAAGCAATGTCGCGTGCTGCGGTATGCGGAGACACTAAAATCACCATAGTAGAACACAGATGAAGCTTCTAAGTTGATGTAATAGAAGGTAAGAAGTAGTACAATTCTAGTTGTAGGTATCGATTATTGACTATTTAGCTGGCTTTGGTGCCTTGGACATGAGCTAGGACCTTAAGATTCTGCATGAAAGGAGGACTAGCAGCCGAGTTGCACGGGAGAATGTGAAAAGTGTTCATACGTAGTAAAAACCTTAGAAATCCATCCGTTTTCGTCATTTGTTATCGAATCGACTTAAAGCCAGATCGTCAAATTGGCCGCTCTTTTCTCTGAAACGGTTGTACTTATCGTCTGCAAAGCTATGTCACGTGCTGCGGTATGCGGAGACACTAAAATCACCACAGTAGAACACAGATGAAGCTTCTAAGTTGATGTAATACCCAGTAAGAAGTAGTACAATTCGAGTTTTAGGTATCGATTATTGACTTTTTAGCTGGCCTTGGTGCCTTGGACATGAGCTAGGACCTTAAGATTCTGCATGAAAGGAGGACTAGCAGCCGAGTTCCACGGGAGAATGTGAAAAGTGTTCATATGTAGAAAAAACCTGAGAAATCCGTCCGTTTTCGTCATTTGTTATCGAATCGACTTAAAGCCAGATCGACACATTGGCCGCTCTTCTCTCTGAAACGGTTGTACTTATCGTCTGCAAAACTATGTCGCGTGCTGCGGTATGCTGAGACACTAAAAGCACCATAATAGAACAAGGATGAAGCTTCTAAGTTGATGTAATAGCCAGTAAGAAGTAGTACAATTCAAGTTTTAGGTATTGAATATGGAACTTTTAGCTGGCTTTGGTGCCTTGGACATGAGCTAGGACCTTAAGATTCTGCCTGAAAGGAGGAATAGCAGCCGAGTTGCACGGGAGAATGTGAAAAGTGTTCATATGTAGTTAAATCTGAGAAATCCGTCCGTTTTGGTCATTTGTTATCGAATCGACTTAAAGCCAGATCGTCACATTGGCCGCTCTTCTCTCTGAAACGCTTGTACCTATCGTCTGCAAAGCTATGTCGCGTGCTGCGGTATGCGGAGACACTAAAATCACCATAGTAGAAAACAGATGAAGCATCTAAGTTGATGTAATAGCCAATAAGAAGTAATCCAATTAAAGTTTTAGGTATCGATTATTGACTTTTTAGCTGGCTTTGGTGCCTTGGACATGAGCTAGGACCTTAAGATTCTGCATTAAAGGAGGACTAGCAGCCGAGTTGCATGGGAGAATGTGAAAAGTGTTCATATGTAGTAAAAACCGGAGAAATCCGTCCGTTTTCGTCATTTGTTATAGAATCGACTTAAAGCCAGATCGTCACATTGGCTGCTCTTCTCTCTGAAACGGTTGCACTTATCGTCTGCAAAGCTATGTCGCGTGCTGCGGTAAGCTGAGACACTAAAATCATCATAGTAGAACACAGATGAAGCATCTAAGTTGATGTAATAGCCAGTAAGAAGTAATCCAATTCAAGTTTTAGGTATCGATTATTGACTTTTTAGCTGGCTTTGGTGCCTTGGACATGAGCTAGGACCTTAAGATTCTGCATGAAAGGAGGACTAGCAGCCGAGTTGCACGGGAGAATGTGAAAAGTGGTCATATGCAGTAAAAACCTGAGACATCCGTCCGTTTTCGTCATTTGTTATAGAATCGACTTAAAGCCAGATCGTCACATTGGCCGCTCTTCTCTCTGAAACGGTTGTACTTATCGTCTGCAAAGCTATGTCGCGTGCTGCGGTATGCGGACACACTAAAAGCACTATAGTAGAACACAGATGAAGCAT
Source organism: Schistocerca gregaria (assembly GCF_023897955.1). Lineage (NCBI taxonomy): Eukaryota > Metazoa > Arthropoda > Insecta > Orthoptera > Acrididae > Schistocerca > Schistocerca gregaria. Next base: position 2,608,129 of record NW_026061899.1, read on the forward strand.
CTAAGTTGATGTAATAGCCAGTAAGAAGTAATCCAATTCAAATTTTAGGTACAGAATATTGACCTTTTAGCTGGCTTTGGTGCCTTGGACATGAGCTAGGACCTTAAGATTCTGCATTAAAGGAGGACTAGCAGCCGAGTTGCACGGGTGAATGTGAAAAGTGTTCCTATGTAGTAAAATCCTGAGAAATCCGTCCGTTTTCGTCATTTGTTATCGAATCGACTTAAAGCCAGATCGTCACATTGGCCGCTCTTCTCTCTGAAACGGTTGTACTTATCGTCTGCAAAACTATGTCGCGTGTTGCCGTAGGCGGGAACAGGAAAAGCACCATAGTAGAACACAGATGAAGCTTCTAAGTTGATGTAATAGCCAGTAAGAAGTAGTAAAATTCAAGTTTTAGGTATCGATTATTGACTTTTTAGCTGGATTTGGTGCCTTGGACATGGGCTAGGACTTTAAGATTCTGCATAAAAGGAGGACTAGCAGCCCAGTTGCACGGGAGAATGTGAAAAGTGTTCATATGGAGTAAAAACCTGAGACATCCGTCCGTTTTCGTCATTTGTTATCGAATCGACTTAAAGCCAGATCGTCACATTGGCCGCTCTTCTCTCTGAAACGGTTGTACTTATCGTCTGCAAAGCTATGTCGCGTGCTGCGGTATGCGGAGACACTAAAAGCACCATTGTAGAACACAGATGAAGCTTCTAAGTTAATGTAATAGCCAGTAAGAAGTAGACCAATTCAAGATTTAGGTATCGATTATTGACTTTTTAGCTGGGTTTGGTGCCTTGGACATGAGCTAGGACCTTAAGATTCTGCATGAAAGGAGGACTAGCAGCCGAGTTGCACGGGAGAATGTGAAAAGTGTTCATATGCAGTAAAAACCTGAGACATCCGTCCGTTTTGTCATTTGTTATCGAATCGACTTAAAGCCAGATCGACACATTGGCCGCTCTTCTCTCTGAAACGGTTGTACTTATCGTCTGCAAAACTATGTCGCGTGCTGCGGTATGCTGAGACACTAAAAGCACCATAATAGAACAAGGATGAAGCTTCTAAGTTGATGTAATAGCCAGTAAGAAGTAGTACAATTCAAGTTTTAGGTATTGAATATGGAACTTTTAGCTGGCTTTGGTGCCTTGGACATGAGCTAGGACCTTAAGATTCTGCCTGAAAGGAGGACTAGCAGCCGAGTTGCACGGGAGAATGTGAAAAGTGTTCATATGTAGTTAAATCTGAGAAATCCGTCCGTTTTGGTCATTTGTTATCGAATCGACTTAAAGCCAGATCGTCACATTGGCCGCTCTTCTCTCTGAAACGCTTGTACCTATCGTCTGCAAAGCTATGTCGCGTGCTGCGGTATGCGGAGACACTAAAATCACCATAGTAGAAAACAGATGAAGCATCTAAGTTGATGTAATAGCCAGTAAGAAGTAATCCAATTAAAGTTTTAGGTATCGATTATTGACTTTTTAGCTGGCTTTGGTGCCTTGGACATGAGCTAGGACCTTAAGATTCTGCATTAAAGGAGGACTAGCAGCCGAGTTGCATGGGAGAATGTGAAAAGTGTTCATATGTAGTAAAAACCGGAGAAATCCGTCCGTTTTCGTCATTTGTTATAGAATCGACTTAAAGCCAGATCGTCACATTGGCTGCTCTTCTCTCTGAAACGGTTGCACTTATCGTCTGCAAAGCTATGTCGCGTGCTGCGGTAAGCTGAGACACTAAAATCATCATAGTAGAACACAGATGAAGCATCTAAGTTGATGTAATAGCCAGTAAGAAGTAATCCAATTCAAGTTTTAGGTATCGATTATTGACTTTTTAGCTGGCTTTGGTGCCTTGGACATGAGCTAAGACCTTAAGATTCTGCATGAAAGGAGGACTAGCAGCCGAGTTGCACGGGAGAATGTGAAAAGTGTTCATATGCAGTAAAAACCTGAGACATCCGTCCGTTTTCGTCATTTGTTATAGAATCGACTTAAAGCCAGATCGTCACATTGGCCGCTCTTCTCTCTGAAACGGTTGTACTTATCGTCTGCAAAGCTATGTCGCGTGCTGCGGTATGCGGACACACTAAAAGCACCATAGTAGAACACAGATGAAGCATCTAAGTTGATGTAATAGCCAGTAAGAAGTAATCCAATTCAAATTTTAGGTACAGAATATTGACCTTTTAGCTGGCTTTGGTGCCTTGGACATGAGCTAGGACCTTAAGATTCTGCATTAAAGGAGGACTAGCAGCCGAGTTGCACGGGTGAATGTGAAAAGTGTTCCTATGTAGTAAAAACCTGAGAAATCCGTCCGTTTTCGTCATTTGTTATCGAATCGACTTAAAGCCAGATCGTCACATTGGCCGCTCTTCTCTCTGAAACGGTTGTACTTATCGCCTGCAAAACTATGTCGCGTGTTGCTGTAGGCGGGAACAGGAAAAGCACCATAGTAGAACACAGATGAAGCTTCTAAGTTGATGTAATAGCCAGTAAGAAGTAGTAAAATTCAAGTTTTAGGTATCGATTATTGACTTTTTAGCTGGATTTAGTGCCTTGGACATGAGCTAGGACTTTAAGATTCTGCATAAAAGGAGGACTAGCAGCCCAGTTGCACGGGAGAATGTGAAAAGTGTTCATATGGAGTAAAAACCTGAGACATCCGTCCGTTTTCGTCATTTGTTATCGAATCGACTTAAAGCCAGATCGTCACATTGGCCGCTCTTCTCTCTGAAACGGTTGTACTTATCGTCTGCAAAGCTATGTCGCGTGCTGCGGTATGCGGAGACAATAAAAGCACCATTGTAGAACACAGATGAAGCTTCTAAGTTAATGTAATAGCCAGTAAGAAGTAGACCAATTCAAGATTTAGGTATCGATTATTGACTTTTTAGCTGGGTTTGGTGCCTTGGACATGAGCTAGGACCTTACGATTCAGCATGAAAGGAGGACTAGCAGCGGAGTTGCACGGGAGAATGTGAAAAGTGTTCCTATGTAGTAAAAACCTGAGAAATCCGTCCGTTTTCGTCATTTGTTATCGAATCGACTTAAAGCCAGATCGTCACATTGGCCGCTCTTCTCTCTGAAACGGTTGTACTTATTGTCTGCAAAGCTATGTCGCGTGTTGCCGTAGGCGGAAACAGGAAAAGCACCATAGTAGAACACAGATGAAGCTTCTAAGTTGATGTAATAGCCAGTAAGAAGTAGTACAATTCAAGTTTTAGGTATCGATTATTGTCTTTTTAGCTGGGTTTGGTGCCTTGGACATGAGCTAGGACCTTACGATTCGGAATGAGAGGAGGACTAGCAGCCGAGTTGCACGGGAGAATGTGAAAAGTGTTCATATGTAATAAAAACCTTAAAAATCCGTCCGTTTTCGTCATTTGTTATCGAATCGGCTTAAAGCCAGATCGTCACATTGGCCGCTCTTCCCTCTGAAACGGCTGTACTTATCGATTGCAAAGCTATGTCGCGTGCTGCGGTATGCGGAGACACGAAAAGCACCATAGTAAAACACAGATGAAGCTTCTAAGTTGATGTAATAGCCAGTAAGAAGTAGTACAATTCAAGTTTTAGGTATCGATTATTGACTTTTTAGCTGGCTTTGGTGCCTTGGACATGAGCTACGACCTTATGATTCTGCATGAAAGGAGGACTAGCAGCCGAGTTGCACGGGAGAATGAGAAAAGTGTTCATATGTAGTAAAAACCTGAGAAATCCGTCCACTTTCGTCATTTGTTATCGAATCGACTTAAAGCCAGATCGTCACATTGGCCGCTCTTCTCTCTGAATCGGTTGTACTTATCGTCTGCAAAGCTATGTCACGTGCTGCGGGATCTGGAGACACTAAAATCACCACAGTAGAACACAGATGAAGCTTCTAAGTTGATGTAATAACCAGTAAGAAGTAGACCAATTCAAGTTTTAGGTATCGATTATTGACTTTTTAGCTGGCTTTGGTGCCTTGGACATGTGCTAGGACCTTAACATTCTGTATGAAAGGAGGACTAGCAGCCGAGTTGCACGGGAGAATGTGAAAAGTGTTCATATGTAGTAAAAACCTGAGAAATCCGTCCGTTTTCGTCATTTGTTATTGAATCGACTTAAAGCCAGATCGTCACATTGGCCGCTCTTCTCTCTAAAACGGTTGTACTTATCGTCTGCAAAGCTATGTCGCGTGCTGCGGTATGCGGAGACACTAAAAGCACCATAGTAGAACACAGATGAAGCTTCTAATTTGATGTAATAGCCAGTAAGAAGTAGTACAATTCAAGTTTTAGGTATCGATTATTGAATTTTACCTGGCTTTGGTGCATTGGACATGAGCTAGGACCTTATGATTCTGCATGAAAGGAGGACTAGCAGCCGAGTTGCACGGGAGAATGAGAAAAGTGTTCATATGTAGTAAAAACCTGACAAATCCGTCCGCTTTCGTCATTTGTTATCGAATCTACTTAAAGCCAGATCGTCACATTGGCCGCTCTTCTCTCTGAAACGGTTGTACTTATCGTCTGCAAAGCTATGTCGCGTGCTGCGATTTGCGGAGACACTAAAAGCACCATAGTAGAACACAGATGAAGCTTCTAAGTTGATAAAATAGCCAGTGAGAAGTAGTACAATTCAAGTTTTAGGTATCGATTATTGACTTTTTGCTGGCTTTGGTGCCTTGGACATGAGCTAGGACCTTAAGATTCTGCATGAAAGGAGGACTAGCAGCCGAGTTGCACGGGAGAAAGTGAAAAGTGTTCAAATGTAGTTAAAACTTGAGTAATCCGTCCGTTTTCGTCATTTGTTATCGAATCGACTTAAAGCCAGATCGTCACATTGGCCGCTCTTCTCTCTGAAACGCTTGTACTTATCGTCTGCTAAGCTATGTCGCGTGCTGCGGTATGCGGAGACACTAAAAGCACAATAGTAGAACACAGATGAATCTCCTAAGTTGATGTAATACCCAGTAAGAAGTAGTACAATTCAAGTTTTAGGTATCGATTATTTACTTTTTAGCTGGCTTTGGTGCCTTGGACATGAGCTAGGACCTCAAGATTCAGCATGAAAGGAGGACTAGCAGCCGAGTTGCACGGGAGAATGTGAAAATTGTTCATATGTAGTAAAAACCTGAGAAATCCGTCTGTTTTCGTCATTTGTTATCGAATCGACTTAAAGCCAGATCGTCACATTGGCCGCTCTTCTCTCTGAAACGCTTGTACTTATCGTCTGCAAAGCTATGTCGCGTGCTGCGGTATGCGGAGACACTAAAATCACCATAGTAGAACACAGATGAAGCTTCTAAGTTGATGTAATAGCCAGTAAGAAGTAGTACAATTCAAGTTTTAGGTATCGATTATTGACTTTTTAGCTGGCTTTTGTGCCTTGGATATGAGCTAGGACATTAAGATTCTGCATGAAAGGAGGACTAGCAGCCGAGTTGCACGGGAGAATGAGAAAAGTGTTCATATGTAGTAAAAACCTGAGAAATCCGTCCGCTTTCGTCATTTGTTATCGAACCTACTTAATGCCAGATCGTCACATTGGCCGCTCTTCTCTCTGAAACGGTTGTACTTATCGTCTACAAAGCTATGTCGCGTGCTGCGATATGCGGAGACACTAAAAGCACCATAGTAGAACACAGATGAAGCTTCTAAGTTGATGTAATAGCCAGTAAGAAGTAGTACAATTAAAGTTTTAGGTATCGGTTATTGACTTTTTACCCTTCTTTGGGCCTTGGACACGAGCTAGGAACTTAAGATTTTGCATGATGGAGGACTAGCAGCCCAGTTGCACGGGAGAATGTGAAAAGTGTTCATATGTAGTAAAAACCTGAGAAATCCGTCCGTTTTCGTCATTTGTTATCGAATCAACATAAAGCCAGATCGTCACATTGGCCACTCTTCTCTCTGAAACGGTTGTACTTATCGTCTGCAAAGCTATGTCGCGTGCTGCGGTATGCTGAGACACTAAAAGCACCATAGTAGAACACAGATGAAGCTTCTAAGTTGATGTAATAGCCAGTAAGAAGTAGAACAATTCAAGTTTTAGGTATTGAATATTGATCTTTAGCTGGCTTTGGTGCCTTGGACATGAGCTAGGACCTTAACATTCTGTATGAAAGGAATACTAGCAGCCGAGTTGCACGGGAGAATGTGAAAAGTGTTCATATGTAGTAAAAACCTGAGAAATCCGTCTGTTTTCGTCATTTGTTATCGAATCGACTTAAAGCCAGATCGTCACATTTGCCGCTCTGCTCTCGGAAACGGTTGTACTTATCGTCTGCAAAGCTATGTCGCGTGTTGCCATAGGCGGAAACAGGAAAAGCACCATAGTAGAACACACATGAAGCTTCTAAGTTGATGTAATAGCCAGTAAGAAGTAGTGCAATTCAAGTTTTAGGTATCGATTATTGACTTTTTAGCTGGCTTTGGTGCTTTGGACATGAGCTAGCACTTTAAGATTCTGCATAAAAGGAGGACTAGCAGCCCAGTTGCACGGGAGAATGTGAAAAGTGTTCATATGTAGTAAAAACCTGAGACATCCGTCCGTTTTCGTCATTTGTTATCGAATCGACTTAAAGCCAGATCGTCACATTGGCCGCACTTCTCTCTGAAACGGTTGTACTTATCGTCTGCAAAGCTATGTCGCGTGCTGCGGTATGTGGAGACACTAAAAGCACCATAGTAGAACACAGATGAAGCTTCTAAGTTGATGTAATAGCCAGTAAGAAATAGTACAATTCAAGTTTTAGGTATCGATTATTGACTTTTTAGCTGGCTTTGGTGCCTTGGACATGAGCTAGGACCTTACGATTCTGCATGAAAGGAGGACTAGCAGCCGAGTTGCACGGGAGAATGTGAAAAGTGTTCATATGTAATAAAAACCTTAAAAATCCGTCCGTTTTCGTCATTTGTTATCGAATCGACTTAAAGCCAGATCGTCACATTGGCCGCTCTTCTCTCTGAAACGGTTGTACTTATCGTCTGCAAAGCTATGTCGCGTGCTGCGGTATGCAGAGACACTAAAAGCACCATAGTAGAACACAGATGAAGCTTCTAAGTTGATGTAATAGCCAGTAAGAAGTAGTACAATTCATGTTTTAGGTGTCGATTATTGACTTTTTAGCTGGCTTTGGGTCCTTGGAAATGAGCTAGGACCTTAAGACTCTGCATGAAAGGAGGACTAGCAGCCGAGTTGCACGGGAGAATGTGAAAAGTGTTCATATGTAGTAAAAACCTGAGAAATCCGTCCGTTTCCGTCATTTGTTATCGAATCGACTTAAAGCCAGGTCGTCACATTGGCCGCTCTTCTCTCTGAAACGGTTGTACTTATCGTCTGCAAAGCTATGTCGCGTGCTGCGGTATGCGGAGACACTACAATCACCGTAGTAGAACACAGATGAAGCATCTAAGTTGATGTAATAGCCAGTAAGAAGTAATCCACTTAAAGTTTTAGCTATCGATTATTGACTTTTTAGCTGGCTTTGGTGACTTGGACATGAGCTACGACCTTATGATTCTGCATGAAAGGAGGACTAGCAGCCGAGTTGCACTGGAGAATGAGAAAAGTGTTCATAAGTAGTAAAAACCTGAGAAATCCGTATACTTTCGTCATTTGTTATCGAATCGACTTAAAGCCAGATCGTCACATTGGCCGCTCTTCTCTCTGAATCGGTTGTACTTATCGTCTGCAAAGCTATGTCACGTGCTGCGGGATCTGGAGACACTAAAATCACCACAGTAGAACACAGATGAAGCTTCTAAGTTGATGTAATAACCAGTAAGAAGTAGTCCAATTCAAGTTTTAGGTATCGATTATTGACTTTTTAGCTGGCTTTGGTGCCTTGGACATGAGCTAGGACTTTAACATTCTGTATGAAAGGAGGACTAGCAGCCCAGTTGCACGGGAGAATGTGAAAAGTGTTCATATGTAGTAAAAACCTGAGAAATCCGTCCGTTTTCGTCATTTGTTATTGAATCGACTTAAAGCCAGATCGTCACATTTTCCGCTCTTCTCTCTGAAACGGTTGTACTTATCGTCTGCAAAGCTATGTCGCGTGCTGCGGTATGCGGAGACACTAAAAGCACCATAGTAGAACACAGATGAAGCTTCTAAGTTGATGTAATAGCCAGTAAGAAGTAGTACAATTCAAGTTTTAGGTATCGATTATTGACTTTTTAGCTGGCTTTGGTGCCTTGGACATGAGCTACGACCTTATGATTCTGCATGAAAGGAGGACTAGCAGCCGAGTTGCACGGGAGAATGAGAAAAGTGTTCATATGTAGTAAAAACCTGAGAAATCCGTCCACTTTCGTCATTTGTTATCGAATCGACTTAAAGCCAGATCGTCACATTGGCCGCTCTTCTCTCTGAATCGGTTGTACTTATCGTCTGCAAAGCTATGTCACGTGCTGCGGGATCTGGAGACACTAAAATCACCACAGTAGAACACAGATGAAGCTTCTAAGTTGATGTAATAACCAGTAAGAAGTAGACCAATTCAAGTTTTAGGTATCGATTATTGACTTTTTAGCTGGCTTTGGTGCCTTGGACATGTGCTAGGACCTTAACATTCTGTATGAAAGGAGGACTAGCAGCCGAGTTGCACGGGAGAATGTGAAAAGTGTTCATATGTAGTAAAAACCTGAGAAATCCGTCCGTTTTCGTCATTTGTTATTGAATCGACTTAAAGCCAGATCGTCACATTGGCCGCTCTTCTCTCTAAAACGGTTGTACTTATCGTCTGCAAAGCTATGTCGCGTGCTGCGGTATGCGGAGACACTAAAAGCACCATAGTAGAACACAGATGAAGCTTCTAATTTGATGTAATAGCCAGTAAGAAGTAGTACAATTCAAGTTTTAGGTATCGATTATTGAATTTTACCTGGCTTTGGTGCATTGGACATGAGCTAGGACCTTATGATTCTGCATGAAAGGAGGACTAGCAGCCGAGTTGCACGGGAGAATGAGAAAAGTGTTCATATGTAGTAAAAACCTGACAAATCCGTCCGCTTTCGTCATTTGTTATCGAATCTACTTAAAGCCAGATCGTCACATTGGCCGCTCTTCTCTCTGAAACGGTTGTACTTATCGTCTGCAAAGCTATGTCGCGTGCTGCGATTTGCGGAGACACTAAAAGCACCATAGTAGAACACAGATGAAGCTTCTAAGTTGATAAAATAGCCAGTGAGAAGTAGTACAATTCAAGTTTTAGGTATCGATTATTGACTTTTTGCTGGCTTTGGTGCCTTGGACATGAGCTAGGACCTTAAGATTCTGCATGAAAGGAGGACTAGCAGCCGAGTTGCACGGGAGAAAGTGAAAAGTGTTCAAATGTAGTTAAAACTTGAGTAATCCGTCCGTTTTCGTCATTTGTTATCGAATCGACTTAAAGCCAGATCGTCACATTGGCCGCTCTTCTCTCTGAAACGCTTGTACTTATCGTCTGCTAAGCTATGTCGCGTGCTGCGGTATGCGGAGACACTAAAAGCACAATAGTAGAACACAGATGAATCTCCTAAGTTGATGTAATACCCAGTAAGAAGTAGTACAATTCAAGTTTTAGGTATCGATTATTTACTTTTTAGCTGGCTTTGGTGCCTTGGACATGAGCTAGGACCTCAAGATTCAGCATGAAAGGAGGACTAGCAGCCGAGTTGCACGGGAGAATGTGAAAATTGTTCATATGTAGTAAAAACCTGAGAAATCCGTCTGTTTTCGTCATTTGTTATCGAATCGACTTAAAGCCAGATCGTCACATTGGCCGCTCTTCTCTCTGAAACGCTTGTACTTATCGTCTGCAAAGCTATGTCGCGTGCTGCGGTATGCGGAGACACTAAAATCACCATAGTAGAACACAGATGAAGCTTCTAAGTTGATGTAATAGCCAGTAAGAAGTAGTACAATTCAAGTTTTAGGTATCGATTATTGACTTTTTAGCTGGCTTTTGTGCCTTGGATATGAGCTAGGACATTAAGATTCTGCATGAAAGGAGGACTAGCAGCCGAGTTGCACGGGAGAATGAGAAAAGTGTTCATATGTAGTAAAAACCTGAGAAATCCGTCCGCTTTCGTCATTTGTTATCGAACCTACTTAATGCCAGATCGTCACATTGGCCGCTCTTCTCTCTGAAACGGTTGTACTTATCGTCTACAAAGCTATGTCGCGTGCTGCGATATGCGGAGACACTAAAAGCACCATAGTAGAACACAGATGAAGCTTCTAAGTTGATGTAATAGCCAGTAAGAAGTAGTACAATTAAAGTTTTAGGTATCGGTTATTGACTTTTTACCCTTCTTTGGGCCTTGGACACGAGCTAGGAACTTAAGATTTTGCATGATGGAGGACTAGCAGCCCAGTTGCACGGGAGAATGTGAAAAGTGTTCATATGTAGTAAAAACCTGAGAAATCCGTCCGTTTTCGTCATTTGTTATCGAATCAACATAAAGCCAGATCGTCACATTGGCCACTCTTCTCTCTGAAACGGTTGTACTTATCGTCTGCAAAGCTATGTCGCGTGCTGCGGTATGCTGAGACACTAAAAGCACCATAGTAGAACACAGATGAAGCTTCTAAGTTGATGTAATAGCCAGTAAGAAGTAGAACAATTCAAGTTTTAGGTATTGAATATTGATCTTTAGCTGGCTTTGGTGCCTTGGACATGAGCTAGGACCTTAACATTCTGTATGAAAGGAATACTAGCAGCCGAGTTGCACGGGAGAATGTGAAAAGTGTTCATATGTAGTAAAAACCTGAGAAATCCGTCTGTTTTCGTCATTTGTTATCGAATCGACTTAAAGCCAGATCGTCACATTTGCCGCTCTGCTCTCGGAAACGGTTGTACTTATCGTCTGCAAAGCTATGTCGCGTGTTGCCATAGGCGGAAACAGGAAAAGCACCATAGTAGAACACACATGAAGCTTCTAAGTTGATGTAATAGCCAGTAAGAAGTAGTGCAATTCAAGTTTTAGGTATCGATTATTGACTTTTTAGCTGGCTTTGGTGCTTTGGACATGAGCTAGCACTTTAAGATTCTGCATAAAAGGAGGACTAGCAGCCCAGTTGCACGGGAGAATGTGAAAAGTGTTCATATGTAGTAAAAACCTGAGACATCCGTCCGTTTTCGTCATTTGTTATCGAATCGACTTAAAGCCAGATCGTCACATTGGCCGCACTTCTCTCTGAAACGGTTGTACTTATCGTCTGCAAAGCTATGTCGCGTGCTGCGGTATGTGGAGACACTAAAAGCACCATAGTAGAACACAGATGAAGCTTCTAAGTTGATGTAATAGCCAGTAAGAAATAGTACAATTCAAGTTTTAGGTATCGATTATTGACTTTTTAGCTGGCTTTGGTGCCTTGGACATGAGCTAGGACCTTACGATTCTGCATGAAAGGAGGACTAGCAGCCGAGTTGCACGGGAGAATGTGAAAAGTGTTCATATGTAATAAAAACCTTAAAAATCCGTCCGTTTTCGTCATTTGTTATCGAATCGACTTAAAGCCAGATCGTCACATTGGCCGCTCTTCTCTCTGAAACGGTTGTACTTATCGTCTGCAAAGCTATGTCGCGTGCTGCGGTATGCAGAGACACTAAAAGCACCATAGTAGAACACAGATGAAGCTTCTAAGTTGATGTAATAGCCAGTAAGAAGTAGTACAATTCATGTTTTAGGTGTCGATTATTGACTTTTTAGCTGGCTTTGGGTCCTTGGAAATGAGCTAGGACCTTAAGACTCTGCATGAAAGGAGGACTAGCAGCCGAGTTGCACGGGAGAATGTGAAAAGTGTTCATATGTAGTAAAAACCTGAGAAATCCGTCCGTTTCCGTCATTTGTTATCGAATCGACTTAAAGCCAGGTCGTCACATTGGCCGCTCTTCTCTCTGAAACGGTTGTACTTATCGTCTGCAAAGCTATGTCGCGTGCTGCGGTATGCGGAGACACTACAATCACCGTAGTAGAACACAGATGAAGCATCTAAGTTGATGTAATAGCCAGTAAGAAGTAATCCACTTAAAGTTTTAGCTATCGATTATTGACTTTTTAGCTGGCTTTGGTGACTTGGACATGAGCTACGACCTTATGATTCTGCATGAAAGGAGGACTAGCAGCCGAGTTGCACTGGAGAATGAGAAAAGTGTTCATAAGTAGTAAAAACCTGAGAAATCCGTATACTTTCGTCATTTGTTATCGAATCGACTTAAAGCCAGATCGTCACATTGGCCGCTCTTCTCTCTGAATCGGTTGTACTTATCGTCTGCAAAGCTATGTCACGTGCTGCGGGATCTGGAGACACTAAAATCACCACAGTAGAACACAGATGAAGCTTCTAAGTTGATGTAATAACCAGTAAGAAGTAGTCCAATTCAAGTTTTAGGTATCGATTATTGACTTTTTAGCTGGCTTTGGTGCCTTGGACATGAGCTAGGACTTTAACATTCTGTATGAAAGGAGGACTAGCAGCCCAGTTGCACGGGAGAATGTGAAAAGTGTTCATATGTAGTAAAAACCTGAGAAATCCGTCCGTTTTCGTCATTTGTTATTGAATCGACTTAAAGCCAGATCGTCACATTTTCCGCTCTTCTCTCTGAAACGGTTGTACTTATCGTCTGCAAAGCTATGTCGCGTGCTGCGGTATGCGGAGACACTAAAAGCACCATAGTAGAACACAGATGAAGCTTCTAAGTTGATGTAATAGCCAGTAAGAAGTAGTACAATTCAAGTTTTAGGTATCGATTATTGAATTTTACCTGGCTTTGGTGCATTGGACATGAGCTAGGACCTTATGATTCTGCATGAAAGGAGGACTAGCAGCCGAGTTGCACGGGAGAATGAGAAAAGTGTTCATATGTAGTAAAAACCTGACAAATCCGTCCGCTTTCGTCATTTGTTATCGAATCTACTTAAAGCCAGATCGTCACATTGGCCGCTCTTCTCTCTGAAACGGTTGTACTTATCGTCTGCAAAGCTATGCCGCGTGCTGCGATTTGCGGAGACACTAAAAGCACCATAGTAGAACACAGATGAAGCTTCTAAGTTGATAAAATAGCCAGTGAGAAGTAGTACAATTCAAGTTTTAGGTATCGATTATTGACTTTTTGCTGGCTTTGGTGCCTTGGACATGAGCTAGGACCTTAAGATTCTGCATGAAAGGAGGACTAGCAGCCGAGTTGCACGGGAGAATGTGAAAAGTGTTCAAATGTAGTTAAAACTTGAGAAATCCGTCCGTTTTCGTCATTTGTTATCGAATCGACTTAAAGCCAGATCGTCACATTGGCCGCTCTTCTCTCTGAAACGCTTGTACTTATCGTCTGCTAAGCTATGTCGCGTGCTGCGGTATGCGGAGACACTAAAAGCACAATAGTAGAACACAGATGAATCTTCTAAGTTGATGTAATACCCAGTAAGAAGTAGTACAATTTAAGTTTTAGGTATCGATTATTTACTTTTTAGCTGGCTTTGGTGCCTTGGACATGAGCTAGGACCTCAAGATTCTGCATGAAAGGAGGACTAGCAGCCGAGTTGCACGGGAGAATGTGAAAATTGTTCATATGTAGTAAAAACCTGAGAAATCCGTCCGTTTTCGTCATTTGTTATCGAATCGACTTAAAGCCAGATCGCCACATTGGCCGCTCTTCTCTCTGAAACGCTTGTACTTATCGTCTGCAAAGCTATGTCGCGTGCTGCGGTATGCGGAGACACTAAAATCACCATAGTAGAACACAGATGAAGCTTCTAAGTTGATGTAATAGCCAGTAAGAAGTATTACAGTTCAAGTTTTAGGTATCGATTATTGACTTTTTAGCTGGCTTTGGTGCCTTGGATATGAGCTAGGACATTAAGATTCTGCATGAAAGGAGGACTAGCAGCCGAGTTGCACGGGAGAATGAGAAAAGAGTTCATATGTAGTAAAAACCTGAGAAATCCGTCCGCTTTCGTCATTTGTTATCGAACCTACTTAATGCCAGATCGTCACATTGGCCGCTCTTCTCTCAGAAACGGTTGTACTTATCGTCTACAAAGCTATGTCGCGTGCTGCGATATGCGGAGACACTAAAAGCACCATAGTAGAACAGAGATGAAGCTTCTAAGTTGATGTAATAGCCAGTAAGAAGTAGTACAATTAAAGTTTTAGGTATCGGTTATTGACTTTTTACACTTCTTTGGGCCTTGGACACGAGCTAGGAACTTAAGATTTTGCATGATGGAGGACTAGCAGCCCAGTTGCACGGGAGAATGTGAAAAGTGTTCATATGTAGTAAAAACCTGAGAAATCCGTCCGTTTTCGTCATTTGTTATCGAATCGACATAAAGCCAGATCGTCACATTGGCCACTCTTCTCTCTGAAACGGTTGTACTTATCGTCTGCAAAGCTATGTCGCGTGCTGCGGTATGCTGGGACACTAAAAGCACCATAGTAGAACACAGATGAAGCTTCTAAGTTGATGTAATAGCCAGTAAGAAGTAGAACAATTCAAGTTTTAGGTATTGAATATTGATCTTTAGCTGGCTTTGGTGCCTTGGACATGAGCTAGGACCTTAACATTCTGTATGAAAGGAGGACTAGCAGCCGAGTTGCACGGGAGAATGTGAAAAGTGTTCATATGTAGTAAAAACCTGAGACATCCGTCCGTTTTCGTCATTTGTTATCGAATCGACTTAAAGCCAGATCGTCACATTGGCCGCTCTTCTCTCTGAAACGGTTGTACTTATCGTCTGCAAAGCTATGTCGCGTGCTGCGGTATGTGGAGACACTAAAAGCACCATAGTAGAACACAGATGAAGCTTCTAAGTTGATGTAATAGCCAGTAAGAAGTAGTACAATTCAAGTTTTAGGTATCGATTATTGACTTTTTAGCTGGCTTTGGTGCCTTGGACATGAGCTAGGACCTTACGATTCTGCATGAAAGGAGGACTAGCAGCCGAGTTGCACGGGAGAATGTGAAAAGTGTTCATTTGTAGTAAAAACCTGAGAAATCCGTCCGTTTTCGTCATTTGTTATCGAATCGACTTAAAGCCAGATCGTCACATTGGCCGCTCTTCTCTCTGAAACGGTTGTACTTATCGTCTGCAAAGCTATGTCGCGTGTTGCCGTACTCGGAAACAGGAAAAGCACCATAGTAGAACACAGATGAAGCTTCTAAGTTGATGTAATAGCCAGTAAGAAGTAGTACAATTCAAGTTTTAGGTATCGATTATTGCCTTTTTAGCTGGATTTGGTGCCTTGGACATGAGCTAGGACTTTAAGATTCTGCATAAAAGGAGGACTAGCAGCCCAGTTTCACGGGAGAATGTGAAAAGTGTTCATATGTAGTAAAAACCTGAGACATCCGTCCGTTTTCGTCATTTGTTATCGAATCGACTTAAAGCCAGATCGTCACATTGGCCGCTCTTCTCTCTGAAACGGTTGTACTTATCGTCTGCAAAGCTATGTCGCGTGCTGCGGTATGCGGAGACACTAAAAGCACCATAGTAGAACACAGATGAAGCTTCTAAGTTGATGTAATAGCCAGTAAGAAGTGGACCAATTCAAGATTTAGGTATCGATTATTGACTTTTTAGCTGGGTTTGGTGCCTTGGACATGAGCTAGGACCCTACGATTCAGCATGAAAGGAGGACTAGCAGCCCAGTTGCACGGGAGAATGTGAAAAGTGTTCATATGTAGTAAAAACCTGAGACATCCGTCCGTTTTCGTCATTTGTTATCAAATCGACTTAAAGCCAGATCGTCACATTGGCCGCTCTTCTCTCTGAAACGGTTGTACTTATCGTCTGCAAAGCTATGTCGCGTGCTGCGGTATGCGGAGACACTGAAAGCACCATAGTAGAACACAGATGAAGCTTCTAAGTTGATGTAATAGCCAGTAAGAAGTAGTACAATTCAAGTTTTAGGTATCGATTATTGACTTTTTAGCTGGCTTTGGTGCCTTGGACATGAGCTAGGACTTTAAGTTTCTGCATGAAAGGAGGACTAGCAGCCGAGTTGCATGGGAGAATGTGAAAAGTGTTCATATGTAGTAAAAACCTAAGAAATCCGTCCGTTTTCGTCATTTGTTATCGAATCGGCTTAAAGCCAGATCGTCACATTGGCCGCTCTTCTCTCTGAAACGGTTGTAGTTACCGTCTGCAAAGCTATGTCGCGTGCTGCGGTATGTGGAGACACTAAGAGCACCATAGTAGAACACAGATGAAGCTTCTAAGTTGATGTAATATCCAGTAAGAAGTAGTACAATTCAAGTTTTAGGTATCGATTATTGACTTTTTAGCTGGGTTTGGTGCCTTGGACATGAGCTAGGACCTTACGATTCAGCATGAGAGGAGGACTAGCATCCGAGTTGCACGGTAGAATGTGAAAAGTGTTCATATGTAGTAAAAACCTTAGAAATCCGTCCGTTTTCGTCATTTGTTATCGAATCGACTTAAAGCCAGATCGTCTCATTGGCCGCTCTTCTCTCTGAAACGCTTGTACTTATCGCCTGCAAAGCTATGTCGCGTACTGCGGTATGCGGAGACCCTAAAATCACCATAGTAGAACACAGATGAATTTTCTAAGTTGATGTAATAGCCAGTAAGAAGTAGTACAATTCAAGTTTTAGGTATCGATTATTGACTTTTTAGCTGGCTTTGGTGCCTTGAACATGAGCTAGGACCTTAACATTCTTCATGAAAGGAGGACTAGCAGCCGAGTTACACGGCAGAATGTGAAAACTGTTCATATGTAATAAAAACCTTAGAAATCCGTCCGTTTTCGTCATATGTTATCGAATCGACTTAAAGCCAGATCGTCACATTGGCCGCTCTTCTCACTGAAACGGTTGTACTTATCGTCTGCAAAGCTATGTCGCGTGCTGCGGTATGTGGAGAGAGTAAAAGCTCCATAGTAGAACACAGATGAAGCTTCTAAGTTGATGTAATAGCCAGTAAGAAGTAGTACAATTCAAGTTTTAGGTATCGATTATTGACTTTTTAGCTGGATTTGGTGCCTTGGACATGAGCTAGGACTTTAAGATTCTGCATAAAAGGAGGACTAGCAGCCCAGTTGCACGGGAGAATGTGAAAAGTGTTCATATGTAGTAAAAACCTGAGACATCCGTCCGTTTTCGTCATTTGTTATCGAATCGACTTAAAGCCAGATCGTCACATTGGCCGCTCTTCTCTCTGAAACGGTTGTACTTATCGTCTGCAAAGCTATGTCGCGTGCTGCGGTATGCGGAGACACTGAAAGCACCATAGTAGAACACAGATGAAGCTTCTAAGTTGATGTAATAGCCAGTAAGAAGTAGTCCAATTCAAGATTTAGGTATCGATTATTGACTTTTTAGCTGGGTTTGGTGCCTTGGACATGAGCCAGGACCTAACGATTCTGCATGAAAGGAGGACTAGCAGCCGAGTTGCACGGGAGAATGTGAAAAGTGTTCATATGTAAAAAAAACCTTAAAAATCCGTCCGTTTTCGTCATTTGTTATCGAATCGGCTTAAAGCCAGATCGTCACATTGGCCGCTCTTCTCTCTGAAACGGTTGTACTTACCGTCTGCAAAGCTATGTCGCGTGCTGCGGTATGTGGAGACACTAAAAGCACCATAGTAGAACACAGATGAAGCTTCTAAGTTGATGTAATAGCCAGTAAGAAGTAGTACAATTCAAGTTTTAGGTATCGATTATTGACTTTTTAGCTGGCTTTGGTGCCTTGGACATGAGCTAGGACCTTAAGATTCTGCATGAAAGGAGGACTAGCAGCCGAGTTGCATGGGAGAATGTGAAAAGTGTTCATATGTAGTAAAAACCTAAGAAATCCGTCCGTTTTCGTCATTTGTTATCGAATCGACTTAAAGCCAGATCGTCACATTGGCCGCTCTTCTCTCTGAAACGCTTGTACTTATCGTCTGCAAAGCTATGTCGCGTACTGCGGTATGCGGAGACCCTAAAATCACCATAGTAGAACACAGATGAAGCTTCTAAGTTGATGTAATAGCCAGTAAGAAGTAGTACAATTCAAGTTTTAGGTATCGATTATTGACTTTTTAGCTGGCTTTGGTGCCTTGAACATGAGCTAGGACCTTAACTTTCTGCATGAAAGGAGGACTAGCAGCCGAGTTACACGGGAGAATGTGAAAACTGTTCATATGTAATAAAAACCTTAGAAATCCGTCCGTTTTCGTCTTATGTTATCGAATCGACTTAAAGCCAGATCGTCACATTGGCCGCTCTTCTCACTGAAACGGTTGTACTTATCGTCTGCAAAGCTATGTCGCGTGCTGCGGTATGCTGAGACACTTAAAGCACCATAATAGAACACAGATGAAGCTTCTAAGTTGATGTAATAGCCAGTAAGAAGTAGTACAATTCAAGTTTTAGGTATTGAATATGGAACTTTTAGCTGGCTTTGGTGCCTTGGACATGAGCTAGAACCTTAAGATTCTGCCTGAAAGGAGGACTAGCAGCCGAGTTGCACGGGAGAATGTGAAAAGTGTTCATATGTAGTTAAAACCTGAGAAATCCGTCCGTTTTCGTCATTTGTTATCGAATCGACTTAAAGCCAGATCGTCACATTATCCGCTCTTCTCTCTGAAACGCTTGTACCTATCGTCTGCAAAGCTATGTCGCGTGCTGCGGTATGCGGAGACACTAAAATCACCATAGTAGAAAACACATGAAGCATCTAAGTTGATGTAATAGCCAGTAAGAAGTAATCCAATTCAAGTTTTAGGTATCGATTATTGACTTTTTAGCTGGCTTTGGTGCCTTGGACATGAGCTAGGACCTTAAGATTCTGCATTAAAGGAGGACTAGCAGCCGAGTTGCATGGAGAATGTGAAAAGTGTTCATATGTAGTAAAAACCGGAGAAATCCGTCCGTTTTCGTCATTTGTTATAGAATCGACTTAAAGCCAGATCGTCACATTGGCTGCTCTTCTCTCTGAAACGGTTGCACTTATCGTCTGCAAAGCTATGCCGCGTGCTGCGGTATGCTGAGACACTAAAATCACCATAGTAGAACACAGATGAAGCATCTAAGTTGATGTAATAGCCAGTAAGAAGTAATCCAATTCAAGTTTTAGGTATCGATTATTGACTTTTTAGCTGGCTTTGGTGCCTTGGACATGAGCTAGGACCTTAAGATTCTGCATTAAAGGAGGATTAGCAGCCGAGTTGCATGGGAGAATGTGAAAAGTGTTCATATGTAGTAAAAACCGGAGAAATCCGTCCGTTTTCGTCATTTGTTATAGAATCGACTTAAAGCCAGATCGTCACATTGGCCGCTCTTCTCTCTGAAACGGTTGCACTTATCGTCTGCAAAGCTATGTCGCGTGCTGCGGTATGCTGAGACACTAAAATCACCATAGTAGAACACAGATGAAGCATCTAAGTTGATGTAATAGCCAGTAAGAAGTAATCCAATTCAAGTTTTAGGTATCGATTATTGACTTTTTAGCTGGCTTTGGTGCCTTGGACATGAGCTAGGACCTTAAGATTCTGCATGAAAGGAGGACTAGCAGCCGAGTTGCACGGGAGAATGTGAAAAGTGTTCATATGTAGTAAAAACCTGAGACATCCGTCCGTTTTCGTCATTTGTTATCGAATCGACTAAAAGCCAGATCGTCACATTGGCCGCTCTTCTCTCTGAAACGGTTGTACTTATCGTCTGCAAAGCAATGTCGCGTGCTGCGGTATGCGGAGACACTAAAAGCACCATAGTAGAACACAGATGAAGCTTCTAAGTTGATGTAATAGCCAGTAAGAAGCAGTACAATTCAAGTTTTAGGTATCGGTTATTGACTTTTTACCCTTCTTTGGTGCCTTGGACATCAGCTAGGAAATTAAGATTTCGCATGAAGGAGGACTAGCAGCCGAGTTGCACGGGAGAATGTGAATAGTGTTCATATGTAGTAAAAACCTGAGACATCCGTCCGTTTTCGTCATTTGTTATCGAATCGACTTAAAGCCAGATCGTCACATTGGCCGCTCTTCTCTCTGAAACGGTTGTACTTATCGTCTGCAAAGCTATGTGGCGTTCTGCGGTATGCGGAGACAGTAAAAGCACCATAGTAGAACACAGATGATGCTTCTAAGTTGATGTAATAGCCAGTAAGATATAGTACAATTCAAGTTTTAGGTATCGATTATTGACTTTTTAGCTGGCTTTGGTGCCTTGGACATGAGCTAGGACTTTAAGATTCTGCATGAAAGGAGGACTAGCAGCCGAGTTGCATGGGAGAATGTGAAAAGTGTTCATATGTAGTAAAAACCTAAGAAATCCGTCCGTTTTCGGCATTTGTTATCGAATCGGCTTAAAGCCAGATCGTCACATTGGCCGCTCTTCTCTCTGAAACGGTTGTAGTTACCGTCTGCAAAGCTATGTCGCGTGCTGCGGTATGTGGAGACACTAAGAGCACCATAGTAGAACACAGATGAAGCTTCTAAGTTGATGTAATATCCAGTAAGAAGTAGTACAATTCAAGTTTTAGGTATCGATTATTGACTTTTTAGCTGGGTTTGGTGCCTTGGACATGAGCTAGGACCTTACGATTCAGCATGAGAGGAGGACTAGCATCCGAGTTGCACGGTAGAATGTGAAAAGTGTTCATATGTAGTAAAAACCTTAGAAATCCGTCCGTTTTCGTCATTTGTTATCGAATCGACTTAAAGCCAGATCGTCTCATTGGCCGCTCTTCTCTCTGAAACGCTTGTACTTATCGCCTGCAAAGCTATGTCGCGTGCTGCGGTATGCTGAGACACTTAAAGCACCATAATAGAACACAGATGAAGCTTCTAAGTTGATGTAATAGCCAGTAAGAAGTAGTACAATTCAAGTTTTAGGTATTGAATATGGAACTTTTAGCTGGCTTTGGTGCCTTGGACATGAGCTAGAACCTTAAGATTCTGCCTGAAAGGAGGACTAGCAGCCGAGTTGCACGGGAGAATGTGAAAAGTGTTCATATGTAGTTAAAACCTGAGAAATCCGTCCGTTTTCGTCATTTGTTATCGAATCGACTTAAAGCCAGATCGTCACATTATCCGCTCTTCTCTCTGAAACGCTTGTACCTATCGTCTGCAAAGCTATGTCGCGTGCTGCGGTATGCGGAGACACTAAAATCACCATAGTAGAAAACACATGAAGCATCTAAGTTGATGTAATAGCCAGTAAGAAGTAATCCAATTCAAGTTTTAGGTATCGATTATTGACTTTTTAGCTGGCTTTGGTGCCTTGGACATGAGCTAGGACCTTAAGATTCTGCATTAAAGGAGGACTAGCAGCCGAGTTGCATGGAGAATGTGAAAAGTGTTCATATGTAGTAAAAACCGGAGAAATCCGTCCGTTTTCGTCATTTGTTATAGAATCGACTTAAAGCCAGATCGTCACATTGGCTGCTCTTCTCTCTGAAACGGTTGCACTTATCGTCTGCAAAGCTATGCCGCGTGCTGCGGTATGCTGAGACACTAAAATCACCATAGTAGAACACAGATGAAGCATCTAAGTTGATGTAATAGCCAGTAAGAAGTAATCCAATTCAAGTTTTAGGTATCGATTATTGACTTTTTAGCTGGCTTTGGTGCCTTGGACATGAGCTAGGACCTTAAGATTCTGCATTAAAGGAGGATTAGCAGCCGAGTTGCATGGGAGAATGTGAAAAGTGTTCATATGTAGTAAAAACCGGAGAAATCCGTCCGTTTTCGTCATTTGTTATAGAATCGACTTAAAGCCAGATCGTCACATTGGCCGCTCTTCTCTCTGAAACGGTTGCACTTATCGTCTGCAAAGCTATGTCGCGTGCTGCGGTATGCTGAGACACTAAAATCACCATAGTAGAACACAGATGAAGCATCTAAGTTGATGTAATAGCCAGTAAGAAGTAATCCAATTCAAGTTTTAGGTATCGATTATTGACTTTTTAGCTGGCTTTGGTGCCTTGGACATGAGCTAGGACCTTAAGATTCTGCATGAAAGGAGGACTAGCAGCCGAGTTGCACGGGAGAATGTGAAAAGTGTTCATATGTAGTAAAAACCTGAGACATCCGTCCGTTTTCGTCATTTGTTATCGAATCGACTAAAAGCCAGATCGTCACATTGGCCGCTCTTCTCTCTGAAACGGTTGTACTTATCGTCTGCAAAGCAATGTCGCGTGCTGCGGTATGCGGAGACACTAAAAGCACCATAGTAGAACACAGATGAAGCTTCTAAGTTGATGTAATAGCCAGTAAGAAGCAGTACAATTCAAGTTTTAGGTATCGGTTATTGACTTTTTACCCTTCTTTGGTGCCTTGGACATCAGCTAGGAAATTAAGATTTCGCATGAAGGAGGACTAGCAGCCGAGTTGCACGGGAGAATGTGAATAGTGTTCATATGTAGTAAAAACCTGAGACATCCGTCCGTTTTCGTCATTTGTTATCGAATCGACTTAAAGCCAGATCGTCACATTGGCCGCTCTTCTCTCTGAAACGGTTGTACTTATCGTCTGCAAAGCTATGTGGCGTTCTGCGGTATGCGGAGACAGTAAAAGCACCATAGTAGAACACAGATGATGCTTCTAAGTTGATGTAATAGCCAGTAAGATATAGTACAATTCAAGTTTTAGGTATCGATTATTGACTTTTTAGCTGGCTTTGGTGCCTTGGACATGAGCTAGGACTTTAAGATTCTGCATGAAAGGAGGACTAGCAGCCGAGTTGCATGGGAGAATGTGAAAAGTGTTCATATGTAGTAAAAACCTAAGAAATCCGTCCGTTTTCGTCATTTGTTATCGAATCGGCTTAAAGCCAGATCGTCACATTGGCCGCTCTTCTCTCTGAAACGGTTGTAGTTACCGTCTGCAAAGCTATGTCGCGTGCTGCGGTATGTGGAGACACTAAGAGCACCATAGTAGAACACAGATGAAGCTTCTAAGTTGATGTAATATCCAGTAAGAAGTAGTACAATTCAAGTTTTAGGTATCGATTATTGACTTTTTAGCTGGGTTTGGTGCCTTGGACATGAGCTAGGACCTTACGATTCAGCATGAGAGGAGGACTAGCATCCGAGTTGCACGGTAGAATGTGAAAAGTGTTCATATGTAGTAAAAACCTTAGAAATCCGTCCGTTTTCGTCATTTGTTATCGAATCGACTTAAAGCCAGATCGTCTCATTGGCCGCTCTTCTCTCTGAAACGCTTGTACTTATCGCCTGCAAAGCTATGTCGCGTGCTGCGGTATGCTGAGACACTTAAAGCACCATAATAGAACACAGATGAAGCTTCTAAGTTGATGTAATAGCCAGTAAGAAGTAGTACAATTCAAGTTTTAGGTATTGAATATGGAACTTTTAGCTGGCTTTGGTGACTTGGACATGAGCTAGAACCTTAAGATTCTGCCTGAAAGGAGGACTAGCAGCCGAGTTGCACGGGAGAATGTGAAAAGTGTTCATATGTAGTTAAAACCTGAGAAATCCGTCCGTTTTCGTCATTTGTTATCGAATCGACTTAAAGCCAGATCGTCACATTATCCGCTCTTCTCTCTGAAACGCTTGTACCTATCGTCTGCAAAGCTATGTCGCGTGCTGCGGTATGCGGAGACACTAAAATCACCATAGTAGAAAACACATGAAGCATCTAAGTTGATGTAATAGCCAGTAAGAAGTAATCCAATTCAAGTTTTAGGTATCGATTATTGACTTTTTAGCTGGCTTTGGTGCCTTGGACATGAGCTAGGACCTTAAGATTCTGCATTAAAGGAGGACTAGCAGCCGAGTTGCATGGAGAATGTGAAAAGTGTTCATATGTAGTAAAAACCGGAGAAATCCGTCCGTTTTCGTCATTTGTTATAGAATCGACTTAAAGCCAGATCGTCACATTGGCTGCTCTTCTCTCTGAAACGGTTGCACTTATCGTCTGCAAAGCTATGCCGCGTGCTGCGGTATGCTGAGACACTAAAATCACCATAGTAGAACACAGATGAAGCTTCTAAGTTGATGTAATATCCAGTAAGAAGTAGTACAATTCAAGTTTTAGGTATCGATTATTGACTTTTTAGCTGGGTTTGGTGCCTTGGACATGAGCTAGGACCTTACGATTCAGCATGAGAGGAGGACTAGCATCCGAGTTGCACGGTAGAATGTGAAAAGTGTTCATATGTAGTAAAAACCTTAGAAATCCGTCCGTTTTCGTCATTTGTTATCGAATCGACTTAAAGCCAGATCGTCTCATTGGCCGCTCTTCTCTCTGAAACGCTTGTACTTATCGCCTGCAAAGCTATGTCGCGTACTGCGGTATGCGGAGACCCTAAAATCACCATAGTAGAACACAGATGAATTTTCTAAGTTGATGTAATAGCCAGTAAGAAGTAGTACAATTCAAGTTTTAGGTATCGATTATTGACTTTTTAGCTGGCTTTGGTGCCTTGAACATGAGCTAGGACCTTAACATTCTTCATGAAAGGAGGACAAGCAGCCGAGTTACACGGCAGAATGTGAAAACTGTTCATATGTAATAAAAACCTTAGAAATCCGTCCGTTTTCGTCATATGTTATCGAATCGACTTAAAGCCAGATCGTCACATTGGCCGCTCTTCTCACTGAAACGGTTGTACTTATCGTCTGCAAAGCTATGTCGCGTGCTGCGGTATGTGGAGAGAGTAAAAGCTCCATAGTAGAACACAGATGAAGCTTCTAAGTTGATGTAATAGCCATTAAGAAGTAGTACAATTCAAGTTTTAGGTATCGATTATTGACTTTTTAGCTGGATTTGGTGCCTTGGACATGAGCTAGGACTTTAAGATTCTGCATAAAAGGAGGACTAGCAGCCCAGTTGCACGGGAGAATGTGAAAAGTGTTCATATGTAGTAAAAACCTGAGACATCCGTCCGTTTTCGTCATTTGTTATCGAATCGACTTAAAGCCAGATCGTCACATTGGCCGCTCTTCTCTCTGAAACGGTTGTACTTATCGTCTGCAAAGCTATGTCGCGTGCTGCGGTATGCGGAGACACTGAAAGCACCATAGTAGAACACAGATGAAGCTTCTAAGTTGATGTAATAGCCAGTAAGAAGTAGTCCAATTCAAGATTTAGGTATCGATTATTGACTTTTTAGCTGGGTTTGGTGTCTTGGACATGAGCCAGGACCTAACGATTCTGCATGAAAGGAGGACTAGCAGCCGAGTTGCACGGGAGAATGTGAAAAGTGTTCATATGTAAAAAAAACCTTAAAAATCCGTCCGTTTTCGTCATTTGTTATCGAATCGGCTTAAAGCCAGATCGTCACATTGGCCGCTCTTCTCTCTGAAACGGTTGTACTTACCGTCTGCAAAGCTATGTCGCGTGCTGCGGTATGTGGAGACACTAAAAGCACCATAGTAGAACACAGATGAAGCTTCTAAATTGATGTAATAGCCAGTAAGAAGTAGTACAATTCAAGTTTTAGGTATCGATTATTGACTTTTTAGCTGGCTTTGGTGCCTTGGACATGAGCTAGGACCTTAAGATTCTGCATGAAAGGAGGACTAGCAGCCGAGTTGCATGGGAGAATGTGAAAAGTGTTCATATGTAGTAAAAACCTAAGAAATCCGTCCGTTTTCGTCATTTGTTATCGAATCGACTTAAAGCCAGATCGTCACATTGGCTGCTCTTCTCTCTGAAACGCTTGTACTTATCGTCTGCAAAGCTATGTCGCGTACTGCGGTATGCGGAGACCCTAAAATCACCATAGTAGAACACAGATGAAGCTTCTAAGTTGATGTAATAGCCAGTAAGAAGTAATCCAATTCAAGTTTTAGGTATCGATTATTGACTTTTTAGCTGGCTTTGGTGCCTTGGACATGAGCTAGGACCTTAAGATTCTGCATTAAAGGAGGATTAGCAGCCGAGTTGCATGGGAGAATGTGAAAAGTGTTCATATGTAGTAAAAACCGGAGAAATCCGTCCGTTTTCGTCATTTGTTATAGAATCGACTTAAAGCCAGATCGTCACATTGGCTGCTTCTCTCTCTGAAACGGTTGCACTTATCGTCTGCAAAGCTATGTCGCGTGCTGCGGTATGCTGAGACACTAAAATCACCATAGTAGAACACAGATGAAGCACCTAAGTTGATGTAATAGCCAGTAAGAAGTAATCCAATTCAAGTTTTAGGTATCGATTATTGACTTTTTAGCTGGCTTTGGTGCCTTGGACATGAGCTAGGACCTTAAGATTCTGCATGAAAGGAGGACTAGCAGCCGAGTTGCACGGGAGAATGTGAAAAGTGTTCATATGTAGTAAAAACCTGAGACATCCGTCCGTTTTCGTCATTTGTTATCGAATCGACTTAAAGCCAGATCGTCACATTGGCCGCTCTTCCCTCTGAAACGGTTGTACTTCTCGTCTGCAAAGCTATGTCGCGTGCTGCGGTATGCGGACACACTAAAAGCACCATAGTAGAACACAGATGAAGCATCTAAGTTGATGTAATAGCCAGTAAGAAGTAATCCAATTCAAGTTTTAGGTACTGAATATTGACCTTTTAGCTGGCTTTGGTGCCTTGGACATGAGCTAGGACCTTAAGATTCTACATGAAAGGAGGACTAGCAGCCGAGTTGCACGGGAGAATGTGGAAAGTGTTCATTTGTAGTAAAAACCTGAGAAATCCGTCCGTTTTCGTCATTTGTTATCGAATCGACTTAAAGCCAGATCGTCACATTGGCCGCTCTTCTCTCTGAAACGGTTGTACTTATCGTCTGCAAAGCTATGTCGCGTGTTGCCGTACTCGGAAACAGGAAAAGCACCATAGTAGAACACAGATGAAGCTTCTAAGTTGATGTAATAGCCAGTAAGAAGTAGTACAATTCAAGTTTTAGGTATCGATTATTGACTTTTTAGCTGGATTTGGTGCCTTGGACATGAGCTAGGACTTTAAGATTCTGCATAAAAGGAGGACTAGCAGCCCAGTTGCACGGGAGAATGTGAAAAGTGTTCATATCTAATAAAAACCTTAAAAATCCGTCCGTTTTCGTCATTT
This sequence comes from Schistocerca gregaria, assembly GCF_023897955.1. Taxonomy (NCBI): domain Eukaryota; kingdom Metazoa; phylum Arthropoda; class Insecta; order Orthoptera; family Acrididae; genus Schistocerca; species Schistocerca gregaria. The sequence continues at coordinate 2,635,068 of NW_026061899.1, forward strand.
GTTATCGAATCGGCTTAAAGCCAGATCGTCACATTGGCAGCTCTTCTCTCTGAAACGGTTGTACTTACCGTCTGTAAAGCTATGTCGCGTGCTGCGGTATGTGGAGACACTAAAAGCACCATAGTAGAACACAGATGAAGCTTCTAAGTTGATGTAATAGCCAGTAAGAAGTAGTACAATTCAAGTTTTAGGTATCGATTATTGACTTTTTAGCTGGCTTTGGTGCCTTGGACTTGAGCTAGGACTTTAAGATTCTGCATGAAAGGAGGACTAGCAGCCGAGTTGCATGGGAGAATATGAAAAGTGTTCATATGTAGTAAAAACCTAAGAAATCCGTCCGTTTTCGTCATTTGTTATCGAATCGGCTTAAAGCCAGATCGTCACATTGGCCGCTCTTCTCTCTGAAACGGTTGTAGTTACCGTCTGCAAAGCTATGTCGCGTGCTGCGGTATGTGGAGACACTAAGAGCACCATAGTAGAACACAGATGAAGCTTCTAAGTTGATGTTATATCCAGTAAGAAGTAGTACAATTCAAGTTTTAGGTATCGATTATTGACTTTTTAGCTGGCTTTGGTGCCTTGGACATGAGCTAGGACCTTAAGATTCTGCATGAAAGGAGGACTAGCAGCCGAGTTGCATGGGAGAATGTGAAAAGTGTTCATATGTAGTAAAAACCTGAGACATCCGTCCGTTTTCGTCATTTGTTATCGAATCGACTTAAAGCCACATCGTCACATTGGCCGCTCTTCTCTCTGAAACGCTTGTACTTATCGTCTGCAAAGCTATGTCGCGTACTGCGGTATGCGGAGTCCCTAAAATCACCATAGTAGAACACAGATGAAGCTTCTAAGTTGATGTAATAGCCAGTAAGAAGTAGTACAATTCAAGTTTTAGGTATCGATTATTGACTTTTTAGCTGGCTTTGGTGCCTTGAACATGAGCTAGGACCTTAACTTTCTGCATGAAAGGAGGACTAGCAGCCGAGTTACACGGGAGAATGTGAAAACTGTTCATATGTAATAAAAACCTTAGAAATCCGTCCGTTTTCGTCATATGTTATCGAATCGACTTAAAGCCAGATCGTCACATTGGCCGCTCTTCTCACTGAAACGGTTGTACTTATCGTCTGCAAAGCTATGTCGCGTGCTGCGGTATGTGGAGAGAGTAAAAGCACCATAGTAGAACACAGATGAAGCTTCTAAGTTGATGTAATAGCCAGTAAGAAGTAGTACAATTCAAGTTTTAGGTATCGATTATGGACTTTTTAGCTGGCTTTGGTGCCTTGGACATGAGCTAGGACCTTAAGATTCTGCATGAAAGGAGGACTAGCAGCCGAGTTGCATGGGAGAATGTGAAAAGTGTTCATATGTAGTAAAAACCTGAGAAATCCGTCCGTTTTCGTCATTTGTTATCGAATCGACTTAAAGCCAGATCGACACATTGGCCGCTCTTCTCTCTGAAACGGTTGTACTTATCGTCTGCAAAGCTATGTCGCGTGCTGCGGTATGCGGACACACTAAAAGCACCATAGTAGAACACAGATGAACCATCTAAGTTGATGTAATAGCCAGTAAGAAGTAGTACAATTCAAGTTTTAATTATCGATTATTGACTTTTTAGCTGGGTTTGGTGCCTTGGACATGATCTAGGACCTTACGATTCTGCATGAAAGGAGGACTAGCAGCCGAGTTGCACGGGAGAATGTGAAAAGTGTTCATATGTAATAAAAACCTTAAAAATCCGTCCGTTTTCGTCATTTGTTTTTAATCGACTTAAAGCCAGATCGTCACATTGGCCGCTCTTCTCTCTGAAACGGTTGTACTTATAGTCTGCAAAGCTATGTCGCGTGCTGCGGTATTTGGAGACACTAAAAGCACCATAGTAGAACACAGATGAAGCTCCTAAGTTGATGTAATAGATAGTATGAAGTAGTACAATTCAAGTATTAGGTATCGATTATTGACTTTTTAGCTGGCTTTGGTGCCTTGGACATGAGCTAGGTTCTTAAGATTCCGCATGAAAGGAGGACTAGCAGCCGAGTTGCATGGGAGAATGTGAAAAGTGTTCATATGTAGTAAAAACCTAAGAAATCCGTCCGTTTTCGTCATTTGTTATCGAATCGACTTAAAGCCAGATCGTCACATTGGCCGCTCTTCTCTCTGAAACGCTTGTACTTATCGTCTGCAAAGCTATGTCGCGTACTGCGGTATGCGGAGACACTAAAATCACCATAGTAGAACACAGATGAAGCTTCTAAGTTGATGTAATAGCCAGTAAGAAGTAGTACAATTCAAGTTTTAGGTATCGATTATTGACTTTTTAGCTGGCTTTGGTGCCTTGAACATGAGCTAGGACTTTAACATTCTGCATGAAAGGAGGACTAGCAGCCGAGTTACACGGGAGAATGTGAAAACTGTTCATATGTAATAAAAACCTTAGAAATCCGTCCGTTTTCGTCATTTGTTATCGAATCGACTTACAGCCAGATCGTCACATTGGCCGCTCTTCTCACTGAAACGGTTGTACTTATCGTCTGCAAAGCTATGTCGCGTGCTGCGGTATGTGGAAAGAGTAAAAGCTCCATAGTAGAACACAGATGAAGCTTCTAAGTTGATGTAATAGCCAGTAAGAAGTAGTAGAATTCAAGTTTTAGGTATCGATTATTGACTTTTTAGCTGGCTTTGGTGCCTTGGACATGAGCTAGGACCTTAAGATTCTGCATGAAAGAGGACTAGCAGCGGAGTTGCACGGGAGAATGTGAAAAGTGTTCATATGTAGTAAAAACCTGAGACATCCGCCCGTTTTCGTCATTTGTTATCGAATCGACTTAAAGCCAGATCGACACATTGGCCGCTCTTCTCTCTGAAACGGTTGTACTTATCGTCTGCAAAGCTATGTCGCGTGCTGCGGTATGCTGAGACACTAAAAGCATCATAGTAGAACACAGATGAAGCTTCTAAGTTGATGTAATAGCCAGTAAGAAGTAGTACAATTAAAGTTTTAAGTATTGAATATGGACCTTTTAGCTGGCTTTGGTGCCTTGGACATGAGCTAGGACCTTAAGACTCTGCATGAAAGGAGGACTAGCAGCCGAGTTGCACGGGAGAATGTGAAAAGTGTTCATATGTAGTAAAAACCTAAGAAATTCGTCCGTTTTCGTCATTTGTTATCGAATCGACTTAAAGCCAGATCGTCACATTGGCCGCTCTTCTCTCTGAAACGGTTGTACTTCTCGTCTGCAAAGCTATGTCGCGTGCTGCGGTATGCGGGGACACTAAAATCACCATAGTAGAACACAGATGAAGCATCTAAGTTGATGTAATAGCCAGTAAGAAGTAGTCCAATTCAAGTTTTAGGTATCGATTATTGACTTTTTAGCTGGCTTTGGTGCCTTGGACATGAGCTAGGACCTTAAAATTCTGCATTAAAGGACGACTAGCAGCCGAGTTGCACGGGAGAATGTGAAAAGTGTTCATATGTAGTAAAAAGCTGAGAAATCCGTCCGTTTCCGTCATTTGTTATCGAATCGACTTAAAGCCAGATCGTCACATTGGCCGCTCTTCTCTCTGAAACGGTTGTACTTATCGTCTGCAAAGCTATGTCGCGTGCTGCGGTATGCGGAGACACTAAAATCACCATAGTAGAACACAGATCAAGCTTCTAAGTTGATGTAATAGCCAGTAAGATGTAGTTGAATTCAAGTTTTAGGTATCGATTATTGACTTTTTAGCTGGCTTTGGTGCCTTGGACATGAGCTAGGACCTTAAAATTCTGCATTAAAGGACGACTAGCAGCCGAGTTGCACGGGAGAATGTGAAAAGTGTTCATATGTAGTAACAAGCTGAGAAATCCGTCCGTTTCCGTCATTTGTTATCGAATCGACTTAAAGCCAGATCGTCACATTGGCCGCTCTTCTCTCTGAAACGGTTGTACTTATCGTCTTCAAAGGTATGTCGCGTGTTGCCGTAGGCGGAAACAGGAAAAGCACCATAGTAGAACACAGATGAAGCTTCTAAGTTGATGTAATAGAAGGTAAGAAGTAGTACAATTCAAGTTGTAGGTATCGATTATTGACTTTTTAGCTGGCTTTGGTGACTTGGACATGAGCTAGGACCTTAAGATTCTGCATGAAAGGAGGACTAGCAGCCGAGTTGCACGGGAGAATGTGAAAAGTGTTCATATCTAAAAAAAAAAACCTGAGAAATCCGTCTGTTTTCGTCATTTGTTATCGAATCGACTTAAAGCCAGATCGTCACATTGGTCGCTCTTCTCTCTGAAACGGTTGTACTTATCGTCTACAAAGCAATGTCGCATGCTGCGTTATGCGGGGACACTAAAATCACCATAGTAGAACACAGATGAAGCTTCTAAGTTGATGTAATAGAAGGTAAGAAGTAGTACAATTCAAGTTGTAGGTATCGATTATTGACTTTTTAGCTGGCTTTGGTGCCTTGGACATGAGCTAGGACCTTAAGATTCTATATGAAAGGAGGACTAGCAGCCGAGTTGCACGGGAGAATGTGAAAAGTGTTCATATGTAGTAAAAACCTTAGAAATTCGTCCGTTTTCGTCATTTGTTATCGAATCGACTTAAAGCCAGATCGTCACATTGGCCGCTCTTCTCTCTGAAACGCTAGTACTTATCGTCTGCACAGCTATGTCGCGTGCTGCGGTGTGCAGAGACACTAAAAGCACCATAGTAGAACACAGATGAAGCTTCTAAGTTGATGTAATAGCCAGTAAGAAGTAGTACAATTCATGTTTTAGGTATCGTTTATTGACTTTTTAGCTGGCTTTGGTGCCTTGGACATGAGCTAGGACCTTAAGACTCTGCATGAAAAGAGGACTAGCAGCCGAGTTGCATGGGAGAATGTGAAAAGTGTTCATATGTAGTAAAAACCTGAGAAATCCGTCCGTTTTCGTCATTTGTTATCGAATCGACTTAAAGCCAGATCGACACATTGGCCGCTCTTCTCTCTGAAACGGTTGTACTTATCGTCTGCAAAGCTATGTCGCGTGCTGCGGTATGCGGACACACTAAAAGCACCATAGTAGAACACAGATGAACCATCTAAGTTGATGTAATAGCCAGTAAGAAGTAATCCAATTCAAGTTTTAGGTATTGAATATTGACCTTTTAGCTGGCTTTGGTGCCTTGGACATGAGCTAGGACCTTAAGATTCTGCATTAAAGGAGGACTAGCAGCCGAGTTGCACGGGTGAATGTGAAAAGTGTTCATATGTAGTAAAAACCTGAGAAATCCGTCCGTTTTCGTCATTTGTTATCGAATCGACTTAAAGCCAGATTGTCACATTGGCCGCTCTTCTCTCTGAAACGGTTGTACTTCTCGTCTGCAAAGCTATGTCGCGTGTTGCCGTAAGCGGAAACAGGAAAAGCACCATAGTAGAACACAGATGAAGCTCCTAAGTTGATGTAATAGATAGTATGAAGTAGTACAATTCAAGTATTAGGTATCGATTATTGACTTTTTAGCTGGCTTTGGTGCCTTGGACATGAGCTAGGACCTTAAGATTCTGCATGAAAGGAGGACTAGCAGCCGAGTTGCATGGGAGAATGTGAAAAGTGTTCATATGTAGTAAAAACCTAAGAAATCCGTCCGTTTTCGTCATTTGTTATCGAATCGACTTAAAGCCAGATCGTCACATTGGCCGCTCTTGTCTCTGAAACGCTTGTACTTATCGTCTGCAAAGCTATGTCGCGTACTGCGGTATGCGGAGACACTAAAATCACCATAGTAGAACACAGATGAAGCTTCTAAGTTGATGTAATAGCCAGTAAGAAGTAGTACAATTCAAGTTTTAGGTATCGATTATTGACTTTTTAGCTGGCTTTGGTGCCTTGAACATGAGCTAGGACCTTAACATTCTGCATGAAAGGAGGACTAGCAGCCGAGTTACACGGGAGAATGTGAAAACTGTTCATATGTAATAAAAACCTTAGATATCCGTCCGTTTTCGTCATTTGTTATCGAATCGACTTACAGCCAGATCGTCACATTGGCCGCTCTTCTCTCTGAAACGGTTGTTCTTATCGTCTACAAAGCTATGTCGCGTTCTGCGGTATGTGGAGAGAGTAAAAGCACCATAGTAGAACACAGATGAAGCTTCTAAGTTGATGTAATAGCCAGTAAGAAGTAGTAGAATTCAAGTTTTAGGTATCGATTATTGACTTTTTAGCTGGCTTTGGTGCCTTGGACATGAGCTAGGACCTTAAGATTCTGCATGAAAGGAGGACTAGCAGCCGAGTTGCACGGGAGAATGTGAAAAGTGTTCATATGTAGTAAAAACCTGAGACATCCGTCCGTTTTCGTCATTTGTTATCGAATCGACTTAAAGCCAGATCGACACATTGGCCGCTCTTCTCTCTGAAACGGTTGTACTTATCGTCTGCAAAGCTATGTCGCGTGCTGCGGTATGCTGAGACACTAAAAGCATCATAGTAGAACACAGATCAAGCTTCTAAGTTGATGTAATAGCCAGTAAGAAGTAGTCCAATTCAAGTTTTAGGTATCGATTATTGACTTTTTAGCTGGCTTTGGTGACTTGGACATGAGCTAGGACCTTAACATTCTGCATGAAAGGAGGACTAGCAGCCGAGTTGCACGGGAGAATGTGAAAAGTGTTCATATGTAGTAAAAACCTTAGAAAACGGCCCGTATTCGTCATGTGTTATCGAATCGACTTAAAGTTAGATCGTCACATTGGCCGCTCTTCTCACTGAAACGCTTGTACTTATCGTCTGCAAAGCTATGTCGCGTGCTGCGGTATGCGGAGACACTAAAATCACCATAGTAGAAGACAGATGAAGAATCTAAGGTGATGTAATAGCCAGTAAGAAGTAATCCAATTCAAGTTTTAGGTATCGATTATTCACTTTTTAGCTGGCTTTGGTGCCTTGGACATGAGCTAGGACCTTAAAATTCTGCATTAAAGGACGACTAGCAGCCGAGTTGCACGGGAGAATGTGAAAAGTGTTCATATGTAGTAAAAAGCTGAGAAATCCGTCCGTTTCCGTCATTTGTTATCGAATCGACTTAAAGCCAGATCGTCACATTGGCCGCTCTTCTCTCTGAAACGGTTGTACTTATCGTCTGCAAAGCTATGTCGCGTGCTGCGGTATGCGGAGACACTAAAATCACCATAGTAGAACACAGATCAAGCTTCTAAGTTGATGTAATAGCCAGTAAGATGTAGTTGAATTCAAGTTTTAGGTATCGATTATTGACTTTTTAGCTGGCTTTGGTGCCTTGGACATGAGCTAGGACCTTAAGATTCTACATGAAAGGAGGACTAGCAGCCGAGTTGCACGGGAGAATGTGAAAAGTGTTCATATGTAGTAAAAACCTGAGAAATCCGTCCGTTTCCGTCATTTGTTATCGAATCGACTTAAAGCCAGATCGTCACATTGGCCGCTCTTCTCTCTGAAACGGTTGTATTTATCGTCTGCAAAGCTATGTCGCGTGCTGCGGTATGCGGAGACACTAAAATCACCATAGTAGAACACAGATGAAGCATCTACGTTGATGTAATAGCCAGTAAGAAGTAATCCAATTCAAGTTTTAGCTATCGGTTATTGACTTTGTAGCTGGCTTTGGTGATTTGGACATGAGCTAGGACCTTACGATTCTGCATGAAAGGAGGACTAGCAGCCGAGTTGCATGGGAGAATGTGAAAAGTGTTCATATGCAGTAAAAACCTGAGACATCCGTCCGTTTTCTTCATTTGTTATCGAATCGACTTAAAGCCAGATCGTCATATTAACCGCTCTTCTCACTGAAACGGTTGTACTTATCGTCTGCACAGCTATGTCGCGTGCTGCGGTGTGCAGAGACACTAAAAGCACCATAGTAGAACACAGATGAAGCTTCTAAGTTGATGTAATAGCCAGTAAGAAGTAGTACAATTCATGTTTTAGGTATCGTTTATTGACTTTTTAGCTGGCTTTGGTGCCTTGGACATGAGCTAGGACCTTAAGACTCTGCATGAAAAGAGGACTAGCAGCCGAGTTGCATGGGAGAATGTGAAAAGTGTTCATATGTAGTAAAAACCTGAGAAATCCGTCCGTTTTCGTCATTTGTTATCGAATCGACTTAAAGCCAGATCGACACATTGGCCGCTCTTCTCTCTGAAACGGTTGTACTTATCGTCTGCAAAGCTATGTCGCGTGCTGCGGTATGCGGACACACTAAAAGCACCATAGTAGAACACAGATGAACCATCTAAGTTGATGTAATAGCCAGTAAGAAGTAATCCAATTCAAGTTTTAGGTATTGAATATTGACCTTTTAGCTGGCTTTGGTGCCTTGGACATGAGCTAGGACCTTACGATTCTGCATTAAAGGAGGACTAGCAGCCGAGTTGCACGGGTGAATGTGAAAAGTGTTCATATGTAGTAAAAACCTGAGAAATCCGTCCGTTTTCGTCATTTGTTATCGAATCGACTTAAAGCCAGATTGTCACATTGGCCGCTCTTCTCTCTGAAACGGTTGTACTTCTCGTCTGCAAAGCTATGTCGCGTGTTGCTGTAAGCGGAAACAGGAAAAGCACCATAGTAGAACACAGATGAAGCTCCTAAGTTGATGTAATAGATAGTATGAAGTAGTACAATTCAAGTATTAGGTATCGATTATTGACTTTTTAGCTGGCTTTGGTGCCTTGGACATGAGCTAGGACCTTAAGATTCTGCATGAAAGGAGGACTAGCAGCCGAGTTGCATGGGAGAATGTGAAAAGTGTTCATATGTAGTAAAAACCTAAGAAATCCGTCCGTTTTCGTCATTTGTTATCGAATCGACTTAAAGCCAGATCGTCACATTGGCCGCTCTTGTCTCTGAAACGCTTGTACTTATCGTCTGCAAAGCTATGTCGCGTACTGCGGTATGCGGAGACACTAAAATCACCATAGTAGAACACAGATGAAGCTTCTAAGTTGATGTAATAGCCAGTAAGAAGTAGTACAATTCAAGTTTTAGGTATCGATTATTGACTTTTTAGCTGGCTTTGGTGCCTTGAACATGAGCTAGGACCTTAACATTCTGCATGAAAGGAGGACTAGCAGCCGAGTTACACGGGAGAATGTGAAAACTGTTCATATGTAATAAAAACCTTAGATATCCGTCCGTTTTCGTCATTTGTTATCGAATCGACTTACAGCCAGATCGTCACATTCGCCGCTCTTCTCTCTGAAACGGTTGTTCTTATCGTCTACAAAGCTATGTCGCGTTCTGCGGTATGTGGAGAGAGTAAAAGCACCATAGTAGAACACAGATGAAGCTTCTAAGTTGATGTAATAGCCAGTAAGAAGTAGTAGAATTCAAGTTTTAGGTATCGATTATTGACTTTTTAGCTGGCTTTGGTGCCTTGGACATGAGCTAGGACCTTAAGATTCTGCATGAAAGGAGGACTAGCAGCCGAGTTGCACGGGAGAATGTGAAAAGTGTTCATATGTAGTAAAAACCTGAGACATCCGTCCGTTTTCGTCATTTGTTATCGAATCGACTTAAAGCCAGATCGACACATTGGCCGCTCTTCTCTCTGAAACGGTTGTACTTATCGTCTGCAAAGCTATGTCGCGTGCTGCGGTATGCTGAGACACTAAAAGCATCATAGTAGAACACAGATCAAGCTTCTAAGTTGATGTAATAGCCAGTAAGAAGTAGTACAATTAAAGTTTTAAGTATTGAATATGGACCTTTTAGCTGGCTTTGGTGCCTTGGACATGAGCTAGGACCTTAAGACTCAGCATGAAAGGAGGACTAGCAGCCGAGTTGCACGGGAGAATGTGAAAAGTGTTCATATGTAGTAAAAACCTAAGAAATTCGTCCGTTTTCGTCATTTGTTATCGAATCGACTTAAAGCCAGATCGTCACATTGGCCGCTCTTCTCTCTGAAACGGTTGTACTTCTCGTCTGCAAAGCTATGTCGCGTGCTGCGGTATGCGGAGACACTAAAATCACCATAGTAGAACACAGATGAAGCATCTAAGTTGATGTAATAGCCAGTAAGAAGTAGTCCAATTCAAGTTTTAGGTATCGATTATTGACTTTTTAGCTGGCTTTGGTGACTTGGACATGAGCTAGGACCTTAACATTCTGCATGAAAGGAGGACTAGCAGCCGAGTAGCACGGGAGAATGTGAAAAGTGTTCATATGTAGTAAAAACCTTAGAAATCGGCCCGTATTCGTCATGTGTTATCGAATCGACTTAAAGTTAGATCGTCACATTGGCCGCTCTTCTCACTGAAACGCTTGTACTTATCGTCTGCAAAGCTATGTCGCGTGCTGCGGTATGCGGAGACACTAAAATCACCATAGTAGAAGACAGATGAAGAATCTAAGGTGATGTAATAGCCAGTAAGAAGTAATCCAATTCAAGTTTTAGGTATCGATTATTGACTTTTTAGCTGGCTTTGGTGCCTTGGACATGAGCTAGGACCTTAAAATTCTGCATTAAAGGACGACTAGCAGCCGAGTTGCACGGGAGAATGTGAAAAGTGTTCATATGTAGTAAAAAGCTGAGAAATCCGTCCGTTTCCGTCATTTGTTATCGAATCGACTTAAAGCCAGATCGTCACATTGGCCGCTCTTCTCTCTGAAACGGTTGTACTTATCGTCTGCAAAGCTAAGTCGCGTGCTGCGGTATGCGGAGACACTAAAATCACCATAGTAGAACACAGATCAAGCTTCTAAGTTGATGTAATAGCCAGTAAGATGTAGTTGAATTCAAGTTTTAGGTATCGATTATTGACTTTTTAGCTGGCTTTGGTGCCTTGGACATGAGCTAGGACCTTAAGATTCTACATGAAAGGAGGACTAGCAGCCGAGTTGCACGGGAGAATGTGAAAAGTGTTCATATGTAGTAAAAACCTGAGAAATCCGTCCGTTTCCGTCATTTGTTATCGAATCGACTTAAAGCCAGATCGTCACATTGGCCGCTCTTCTCTCTGAAACGGTTGTACTTATCGTCTGCAAAGCTATGTCGCGTGCTGCGGTATGCGGAGACACTAAAATCACCATAGTAGAACACAGATGAAGCATCTACGTTGATGTAATAGCCAGTAAGAAGTAATCCAATTCAAGTTTTAGCTATCGGTTATTGACTTTGTAGCTGGCTTTGGTGATTTGGACATGAGCTAGGACCTTACGATTCTGCATGAAAGGAGGACTAGCAGCCGAGTTGCATGGGAGAATGTGAAAAGTGTTCATATGCAGTAAAAACCTGAGACATCCGTCCGTTTTCTTCATTTGTTATCGAATCGACTTAAAGCCAGATCGTCATATTAACCGCTCTTCTCACTGAAACGGTTGTACTTATCGTCTGCACAGCTATGTCGCGTGCTGCGGTGTGCAGAGACACTAAAAGCACCATAGTAGAACACAGATGAAGCTTCTAAGTTGATGTAATAGCCAGTAAGAAGTAGTACAATTCATGTTTTAGGTATCGTTTATTGACTTTTTAGCTGGCTTTGGTGCCTTGGACATGAGCTAGGACCTTAAGACTCTGCATGAAAAGAGGACTAGCAGCCGAGTTGCACAAGAGAATGTGAAAAGTGTTCATATGTAGTAAAAACCTGAGAAATCCGTCCGTTTTCGTCATTTGATATCGAATCGACTTAAAGCCAGATCGTCAAATTGGCCGCTCTTTTCTCTGAAACGGTTGTACTTATCGTCTGCAAAGCTATGTAACGTGCTGCGGTATGCGGAGACACTAAAATCACCACAGTAGAACACAGATGAAGCTTCTAAGTTGATGTAATATCCAGTAAGAAGTAGTACAATTCGAGATTTTAGGTATCGATTATTGATTTTTTAGCTGGCTTTGGTGCCTTGGACATGAGCTAGGACCTTAAGATTCTGCATGAAAGGAGGACTAGCAGCCGAGTTCCACGGGAGAATGTGAAAAGTGTTCATATGTAGTAAAAACCTGAGAAATCCGTCCGTTTTCGTCATTTGTTATCGAATCGACTTAAAGCCAGATCGACACATTGGCCGCTCTTCTCTCTGAAACGGTTGTACTTATCGTCTTCAAAGGTATGTCGCGTGTTGCCGTAGGCGGAAACAGGAAAAGCACCATAGTAGAACACAGATGAAGCTTCTAAGTTGATGTAATAGCCAGTAAGAAGTAGTCCAATTCAAGATTTAGGTATCGATTATTGACTTTTTAGCTGGCTTTGGTGCCTTGGACAAGAGCTAGGACCCTAATATTCTGCATGAAAGAAGGACTAGCAGCCGAGTTGCATGGGGGAATGTGAAAAGTGTTCAAATGTAGTAAAAACCTGAGAAATACGTCCGTTTTCGTCATTTGTTATCGAATCGACTTAAAGCCAGATCGTCACATTGGCCGCTCTTCTCTCTGAAACGTTTGTACTTATCGTCTGCAAAGCTATGTCGCGTGCTGCGGTATGCGGAGACACTAAAAGCACCATAGTAGAACACAGATTAAGCTTCTAAGTTGATGTAATACCCAGTGAGAAGTAGTAAAATTCAAGTTTTAGTTATCGATTATTGACTTTTTAGCTGGCTTTGGTGCCTTGGACATGAGCTAGGACCTTAAGATTCTGCATGAAAGGAGGACTAGCAGCCGAGTTGCACGGGAGAATGTGAAAAGTGTTCATATGCAGTAAAAACCTGAGACATCCGTCCGTGTTCGTCATTTGTTATCGAATCGACTTAAAGCCAGATCGTCACATTGGCCGCTCTTCACTCTGAAACGGTTGTACTTATCGTCTGCAAAGCTATGTCGCGTGCTGCGGTATGCGGACACACTAAAAGCACCATAGTAGAACACAGATGAAGCATCTAAGTTGATGTAATAGCCAGTAAGAAGTAATCCAATTCAAGTTTTAGGTATTGAATATTGACCTTTTAGCTGGCTTTGGTGCCTTGGACATGAGCTAGGACCTTAAGATTCTGCATTAAAGGAGGACTAGCAGCCGAGTTGCATGGGAGAATGTGAAAAGTGTTCATATGTAGTAAAAAAATGAGAAATCCGTCCATTTTCGTCATTTGTTATCGAATCGACTTAAAGCCAGATCGTCACATTGGCTGCTCTTCTCTCTGAAACGGTTGTACTTATCGTCTGCAAAGCTATGGCGCGTGCTGCGGTATGCGGAGACACTAAAAGCACCATAGTAGAACACAGATGAAGCTTCTAAGTTGATGTAATAGCCAGTAAGAAGTAGTACAATTCAAGTTTTAGGTATCGATTATTGACTTTTTAGCTGTTTTTGGTGCCTTGGACATGAGCTAGGACCTTAAGATTCTGCATTAAAGGAGGACTAGCAGCCGAGTTGCACGGGAGAATGTGAAACGTGTTCATATGTAGTAAAAACCTGAGACATCCGTCCGTTTTCGTCATTTGTTATCGAATCGACTTAAAGCCAGATCGACACATTGGCCGCTCTTCTCTCTGAAACGGTTGTACTTATAGTCTGCAAAGCTATGTCGCGTGCTGCGGTATGCTGAGACACTAAAAGCACCATAATAGAACACAGATGAAGCTTCTAAGTTGATGTAATAGCCAGTAAGAAGTAGTACTATTCAAGTTTTAGGTATTGAATATGGAACTTTTAGCTGGCTTTGGTGCCTTGGACATGAGCTAGGACCTTAAGATTCTGCATGAAAGGAGGACTAGCAGCCGAGTTGCACGGGAGAGTGTGAAAAGTGTTCATATGTAGTTAAAACCTGAGAAATCCGTCCGTTTTCGTCATTTGTTATCGAATCGACTTAAAGCCAGATCGTCACATTGGCCGCTCTTCTCTCTGAAACGGTTCTACTTATCGTCTTCAAAGGTATGTCGCATGTTGCCGTAGGCGGAAACAGGAAAAGCACCATAGTAGAACACAGATGAAGCTTCTAAGTTGATGTAATAGCCAGAAAGAAGTAGTCCAATTCAAGATTTAGGTATCGATTATTGACTTTTTAGCTCGGTTTTGGTGCCTTGGACATGAGGTAGGACCTTAATATTCTGCATGAAAGGAGGACTAGCAGCCGGGTTGCATGGGGGAATGTGAAAAGTGTTCAAATGTAGTAAAAACCTGAGAAATACGTCCGTTTTCGTCATTTGTTATCGAATCGACTTAAAGCCAGATCGTCACATTGGCCGCTCTTCTCTCTGAAACGGTTGTACTTATCGTCTGCAAAGCTATGTCGCGTGCTGCGGTATGCGGAGACACTAAAAGCACCATAGTAGAACACCCATTATGCTTCTAAGTTGATGTAATACCCAGTGAGAAGTAGTAAAATTCAAGTTTTAGGTATCGATTATTGACTTTTTAGCTGGCTTTGGTGCCTTGGACATGAGATAGGACCTTAAGATTCTGCATGAAAGGAGGACTAGCAGCCGAGTTGCACGGGAGAATGTGAAACGTGTTCATATGTAGTAAAAACGTGAGAAATCCGTCCGTTTTCGTCATTTGTTATCGAATCGACTTAAAGCCAGATCGTCACATTGGCCGCTCTTCTCTCTGAAACGGTTGTACTTATCGTCTGCAAAGCTATGTCGCGTGCTGCGGTATGCGGAGACACTAAAAGCACCGTAGTAGAACACAGATGAAGCTTCTAAGTTGATGTAATAGCCAGTAAGAAGTAGTACAATTCAAGTTTTAGGTATTAAATATGGAACTTTTAGCTGGCTTTGGTGCCTTGGACATGAGCTAGGACCTTAAGTTTCTGCATGAAATTAGGACTAGCAGCCGAGATGCACGGGAGAATGTGGAAAGTGTTCATATGTAGTAAAAACCTTAGAAATCCGTCCGTTTTCGTCATTTGTTATCGAATCGACTTAAAGCCAGATCGTCACATTGGCTGCTCTTCTCTCTGAAACGGTTGCACTTATCGTCTGCAAAGCTACGTCGCGTGCTGCGGTATGCGGAGACACTAAAATCACCATAGTAGAACACAGATGAAGCATCTAAGTTGATGTAATAGCCAGTAAGAAGTAATCCAATTCAAGTTTTAGGTATCGATTATTGACTTTTTAGCTGGCTTTGGTGCCTTGGACATGAGCTAGGACCTTAAGATTCTGCATTAAAGGAGGACTAGCAGCCGAGTTGCATGGGAGAATATGAAAAGTGTTCATATGTAGTAAAAACCTGAGAAATCCGTCCGTTTTCGTCATTTGTTATCGAATCGACTAAAAGCCCGATCGTCACATTGGCCGCTCTTCTCTCTGAAACGGTTGTACTTATCGCCTGCAAAGCTATGTCGCGTGATGCGGTATGCGGAGACACTAAAAGCACCATAGTAGAACACAGATGAAGCTTCTAAGTTGATGTAATAGCCAGTAAGAAGTAGTACAATTCGCGTTTTAGGTATCGATTATTGACTTTTTAGCTGGCTTTGGTGCCTTGGACATGAGCTAGGACCTTAAGATTCTCCAATAAAGGAGGACTAGCAGCCGAGTTGCACGGGAGAATGTGCAAAGTGTTCATATGTAGTAAAAACCTGAGAAATCCATCCGTTTTCGTCATTTGTTATCGAATCGACTTAAAGCCAGATCGTCACATTGGCCGCTCTTCTCTCTGAAACGGTTGTACTTATCGTCTGCAATGCTATGTCGCGTGCAGCGGAATGCGGAGACACTAAAAGCACCATAGTAGAACACAGATGAAGCTTCTAAGTTGACGTAATAGCCAGGAAGAAGTAGTACAATTCAAGTTTTAGGTATCGATTATTGACTTTTTAGCTGGCTTTGGTGCCTTGGACAAAAGCTAGGACCTTAACATTCTGTATGAAAGGAATACTAGCAGCCGATTTGCATGGGAGAATGTGAAAAGTGTTAATATGTAGTAAAAACCCGAGAAATCCGTCCGTTTTCGTCATTTGTTATCAAATCGACTTAAAGCCAGATCGTCAAATTAGCCGCTCTTCTCTCTGAAACGGTTGTACTTATCGATTGCAAAGCTATGTCGCGTGCTGCGGTATGCGGAGACACTAAAAGCACCATAGTAGAACACAGATGAAGCTTCTAAGTTGATGTAATAGCCAATACGAAGTAGTACAATTCAAGTTTTAGGTATCGATTATTGACTTTTTAGCTAGCTTTGGTGCCTTGGACATGAGCTAGGACCTTATGATTCTGCATGAAAGGAGGACTAGCAGCCGCGTTGCACGGGAGAATGTGAAAAGTGTTCATATGTAGTAAAAATCTGAGAAATCCGTCCGTTTTCGTCATTTTTATCGAATCTACTTAAAGCAAGATCGTCACATTGGCCGCTCTTCTCTCTGAAACGGTTGTACTTATCGTCTACAAAGCTATGTCGCGTGCTGCGATATGCAGAGACACTAAAAGCACCATAGTAGAACACAGATGAACCTTCTAAGTTGATGTAATAGCCAGTAAGAAGTAGTACAATTAAAGTTTTATGTATCGGTTATTGACTTTTTACCCTTCTTTGGTGCCCTGGACACGATCTAGGAACTTAAGATTTTGCATGAAGGAGGACTAGCAGCCGAGTTGCACGGGAGAATGTGAAAAGTGTTCATATATAGTAAAAACCTGAGAAATCCGTCCGTTTTCGTCATTTGTTATCGAATCGACTTAAAGCCAGATCGTCACATTGGCCGCTCTTCTCTCTGAAACGGTTGTACTTATCGTCTGCAAAGCTATGTCGCGTGCTGCGCTATGCTGAGACACTATAAGCACCATAGTAGAACACAGATGAAGCTTCTAAGTTGATGTAATAGCCAGTAAGAAGTAGTACAATTAAAGTTTTAGGTATCAGTTAATGACTTTTTACCCTTCCTTGGTGCCTTGGACACGAGCTAGGAAATTAAGATTTTGCATGAAAGGAGGACTAGCAGCCGAGTTGCATGGGAGAATGTGAAAAGTGTTCATATGTAATAAAAACCTGAGACATCCGTCCGTTTTCGTCATTTGTTATCGACTCGACTTAAAGCCAGATCGTCACATTGGCCGCCCTTCTCTCTGAAACGCTTGTACTTATCGTCTGCAAAGCTATGTCGCGTGCTGCGGTATGCTTAGGCACTAAAAGCACCATAGTAGAACACAGATGAAGCTTCTACATTGATGTAATAGCCAGTAAGAAGTAGTACAATTCAAGTTTTAGGTATCGATTATTGACTTTTTAGCTGGCTTTGGTGCCTTGGACATGAGCTAGGACCTTAAGATTCTACAATAAAGGAGGACTAGCAGCCGAGTTGCACGGGAGAATGTGAAAAGTGTTCATATGTAGTAAAAACCTGAGAAATCGGTCCGTTTTCGTCATGTGTTATCGAATCGACTTAAAGCCAGATCGTCACATTGGCCGCTCTTCTCTCTGAAACGGTTGTACTTATCGTCTGCAAAGCTATGTCGCGTGTTGCCGTAGGCGGAAACAGGAAAAGCACCATAGTTGAACACAGATGAAACTTCTAAGTTGATGTAATAGCCAGTAAGAAGTAGTCCAATTCAAGATTTAGGTATCGATTATTGACTTTTTAGCTGGCTTTGGTGCCTTGGACATGAGCTAGGACCTTAAGAATCTGCATGAAAGGAGGAGTAGCAGCCGAGTTGCACGGGGGAATGTGAAAAGTTTTCATATGTAGTAAAAACCTAAGAAATTCGTCCGTTTTCGTCATTTGTTATCGAATCGACTTAAAGCCAGATCGTCACATTGGCCGCTCTTCTCTCTGAAACGGTTGTACTTATCGTCTGCAAAACTATGTCGCGTGCTGCGGTATGCGGAGAAACTAAAAGCACCGTAGTAGAACACAGATGAAGCTTCTAAGTTGATGTAATAGCCAGGAAGAAGTAGTACAATTCAAGTTTTAGGTATTGATTATTGACTTTTTAGCTGGCTTTGGTGCCTTGGACATGAGCTAGGGCCTTAAGATTCTGCATGAAAGGAGGACTAGCAGCCGAGTTGCAAGGGAGAATGTGAAAAGTGTTCATATGTAGTAAAATCCTGAGAAATCGGTCCGTTTTCGTCATTTGTTATCGAATCGACTTAAAGCCAGATCGTCACATTGGCCGCTCTTCTCTCTGAAACACGTGTACTTATCGTCTGCAAAGCTATGTCGCGTGCTGCGGTATGCGGAAACACGAAAATCACCATAGTAGAACACAGATGAACCTTCTAAGTTGCTGTAATAGCCAGTAAGAAGTAATACCATTCAAGTTTTAGGTATCGATTATTAACTTTTTAGCTTTCTTTGGTGTCTTGGACATGAGCTAGGACTTTAAGATTCTGCATAAAAGGAGGACTAGCAGCCCAGTTGCACGGGAGAATGTGAAAAGTGTTCATATGTAGTAAAAACCTGAGACATCCGTCCGTTTTCGTCATTTGTTATCGAATCGACTTAAAGCCAGATCGTTACATTGGCCGCTCTTCTCTCTGAAACGGTTGTACTTATCGTCTGCAAAGCTATGTCACGTGCTGCGGTATGCGGAGACACTAAAAGCACCATAGTAGAACACAGATGAAGCTTCTAAGTTGATGTAATAGCCAGTAAGAAGTAGTACAATTAAAGTTTTAGGTATCGGTTATTGACTTTTTACCTTTCTTTGGTGCCTTGGACACGAGCTAGGAACTTAAGATTTTGCATGAGGGAGGACTAGCAGCCGAGTTGCACGGGAGAATGTGAAAAGTGTTCATATGTAGTAAAAGCCTGAGAAATCCGTCCGTTTTCGTCATTTGTTATCGAATCGACTTAAAGCCAGATCGTCACATTGGCCGCTCTTCTCTCTGAAACGGTTGTACTTATCGTCTACAAAGCTATGTCGCGTGCTGCGATATGCGGAGACACTAAAATCACCATAGTAGAACACAAAGGATGCTTCTAAGTTGATGTAATAGCCAGTAAGAAGTAGTCCAATTCAAGATTTAGGTATCGATTATTGACTTTTTAGCTGGTTTGGTGCCTTGGACATGAGCTAGGACCTTATGATTCTGCATGAAACGAGGACTAGGGGCCGCGTTGCACGGGAGTATGTGAAAAGTGTTCATATGTAGTAAAAACCTGAGAAATCGGTCCATTTTCGTCATTTGTTATCGAATCGACTTAAAGCCAGATCGTCACATTGGCCGCTCTTCTCTCTGAAACGGTTGTACTTATCGTCTGCAAAACTATGTCGCGTGCTGCGGTATGCGGAGAAACTAAAAGCACCGTAGTAGAACACAGATGAAGCTTCTAAGTTGATGTAATAGCCAGGAAGAAGTAGTACAATTCAAGTTTTAGGTATTGATTATTGACTTTTTAGCTGGCTTTGTTGCCTTGGACATGAGCTACGACCTTAAGATTCTGCATGAAAGGAGGACTAGCAGCCGAGTTGCAAGGGAGAATGTGAAAAGTGTTCATATGTAGTAAAAACCTGAGAAATCGGTCCGTTTTCGTCATTTGTTATCGAATCGACTTAAAGCCAGATCGTCACATTGGCCGCTCTTCTCTCTGAAACGCTTGTACTTATCGTCTGCAAAGCTATGTCGCGTGCTGCGGTATGCGGAAACACTAAAATCACCATAGTAGAACACAGATGAAGCTTCTAAGTTGATGTAATAGCCAGTAAGAAGTAGTACAATTCAAGATTTAGGTATCGATTATTGACTTTTTAGCTGGCTTTGGTGCCTTGGACATGAGCTAGGACCTTAAGATTCTGCATGAAAGGAGGACTAGCAGCCGAGTTGCAGGGGAGAATGTAAAAAGTGTTCATATGAAGTAAAAACCTGAGAAATCCGTCCGTTTTCGTCATTTGTTATCGAATTTACTTAAAGCCAGATCGTCACATTGGCCGCTCTTCTCTCTGAAACGGTTGTACTTATCGTCTGCAAAGCTATGTCGCGTGCTGCGGTATGCGAAGACACTAAAAGCACCATAGTAGAACACAGATGAAGCTTCTATGTTGATGTAATAGCCAGTAAGAAGTAGTACAATTCAAGTTTTAGGTATCGATTATTGACTTTTTAGCTGGCTTTGGTGCCTTGGACATGAGCTAGGACCTTAAGATTCTGCATGAAAGGAGGACTAGCAGCCGAGTTGCACGGGAGAATGTGAAACGTGTTCATATGTAGTAAAAACCTGAGAAATCCGTTCGTTTTCGTCATTTGTTATCGAACCGACTTAAAGCCAGATCGCCACATTGGCCGCTCTTCTCTCTGAAACGGTTGTACGTATCGTCTGCGAAGCTATGTCACGTGCTGCGGTATGCGGAGACACTAAAATCACCACAGTAGAACACAGATGAAGCTTCTAAGTTGATGTAATATGCAGTAAGAAGTAGTACAATTCGCGTTTTAGGTATCGATTATTGACTTTTTAGCTGGCTTTGGTGCCTTGGACATGAGCTAGGACCTTAACATTCTCCAATAAAGGAGGACTAGCAGCCGAGTTGCACGGGAGAATGTGAAAAGTGTTCATATGTAGTAAAAACCTGAGAAATCCATCCGTTTTCGTCATTTGTTATCGAATCGACTTAAAGCCAGATCGTCACATTGGCCTCTCTTCTCTCTGAAACGGTTGTACTTATCATCTGCAATGCTATGTCGCGTGCAGCGGAATGCGGAGACACTAAAAGCACCATAGTAGAACACAGATGAAGCTTCTAAGTTGACGTAATAGCCAGGAAGAAGTAGTACAATTCAAGTTTTAGGTATCGATTATTGACTTTTTAGCTGGCTTTAGTGCCTTGGACAAAAGCTAGGACCTTAACATTCTGTATGAAAGGAATACCAGCAGCCGATTTGCATGGGAGAATGTGAAAAGTGTTAATATGTAGTAAAAACCTGAGAAATCCGTCCGTTTTAGTCATTTGTTATCAAATCGACTTAAAGCCAGATCGTCAAATTAGCCGCTCTTCTCTCTGAAACGGTTGTACTTATCGATTGCAAAGCTATGTCGCGTGCTGCGGTATGCGGAGACACTAAAAGCACCATAGTAGAACACAGATGAAGCTTCTAAGTTGATGTAATTGCCAGTAAGAAGTAGTACAATTCAAGTTTTAGGTATCGATTATTGACTTTTTAGCTAGCTTTGGTGCCTTGGACATGAGCTAGGACCTTATGATTCTGCATGAAAGGAGGACTAGCAGCCGCGTTGCACGGGAGAATGTGAAAAGTGTTCATATGTAGTAAAAATCTGAGAAATCCGTCCGTTTTCGTCATTTGTTATCGAATCGACTTAAAGCCAGATCGTCACATTGGCCGCTCTTCTCTCTGAAACGGTTGTACTTATCGTCTGCAAAGCTATGTCGCGTGCTGCGGTATGCGGAGACACTAAAAGCACCATAGTAGAACACAGATGAAGCTTCTAAGTTGATGTAATAGCCAGTAAGAAGTAGTACAATTAAAGTTTTAGGTATCAGTTAATGACTTTTTACCCTTCTTTGGTGCCTTGGACACGAGCTAGGAAATTAAGATTTTGCATGAAAGGAGGACTAGCAGCGGAGTTGCATGGGAGAATGTGAAAAGTGATCATATGTAGTAAAAACCTGAGACATCCGTCCGTTTTCGTCATTTGTTATCGAATCGACTTAAAGCCAGATCGTCACATTGGCCGCCCTTCTCTCTGAAACGCTTGTACTTATCGTCTGCAAAGCTATGTCGCGTGCTGCGGTATGCTGAGACACTAAAAGCACCATAGTAGAACACAGATGAAGCTTCTACATTGATGTAATAGCCAGTAAGAAGTAGTACAATTCAAGTTTTAGGTATCGATTATTGACTTTTTAGCTGGCTTTGGTGCCTTGGACATGAGCTAGGACCTTAAGATTCTGCATGAAAGGAGGACTAGCAGCCGAGTTGCACGGGAGAATGTGAAAAGTGTTCATATGTAGTAAAAACCTGAGAAATCCGTACGTTTTCGTCATTTATTATCGAATCTACTTAAAGCCAGATCGTCACATTGGCCGCTCTTCTCTCTGAAACGGTTGAACTTATCGTCTGCTAAGCTATGTCGCGTACTGCGGTATTCGGAGACGCTAAAAGCACCATAGTAGAACACAGATGAAGCTTCTAAGATGATGTAATAGCCAGTAAGCAGTAGTACAATTCAAGTTTTAGGTATCGGTTGTTGACTTTTTAGCTTTCTTTGGTGTCTTGGACATGAGCTAGGACTTTAAGATTCTGCATAAAAGGAGGACTAGCAGCCCAGTTGCACGGGAGAATGTGAAAAGTGTTCATATGTAGTAAAAACCTGAGACATCCGTCCGTTTTCGTCATTTGTTATCGAATCGACTTAAAGCCAGATCGTCACATTGGCCGCTCTTCTCTCTGAAACGGTTGTACTTATCGTCTGCAAAACTATGTCGCGTGCTGCGGTATGCGGAGAAACTAAAAGCACCGTAGTAGAACACAGATGAAGCTTCTAAGTTGATGTAATAGCCAGGAAAAAGTAGTACAATTCAAGTTTTAGGTATTGATTATTGACTTTTTAGCTGGCTTTGGTGCCTTGGACATGAGCTAGGGCCTTAAGATTCTGCATGAAAGGAGGACTAGCAGCCGAGTTGCAAGGGAGAATGTGAAAAGTGTTCATATGTAGTAAAAACCTGAGAAATCGGTCCGTTTTCGTCATTTGTTATCGAATCGACTTAAAGCCAGATCGTCACATTGGCCGCTCTTCTCTCTGAAACACTTGTACTTATCGTCTGCAAAGCTATGTCGCGTGCTGCGTTATGCGGAAACACGAAAATCACCATAGTAGAACACAGATGAACCTTCTAAGTTGCTGTAATAGCCAGTAAGAAGTAATACCATTCAAGTTTTAGGTATCGATTATTAACTTTTTAGCTTTCTTTGGTGTCTTGGACATGAGCTAGGACTTTAAGATTCTGCATAAAAGGAGGACTAGCAGCCCAGTTGCACGGGAGAATGTGAAAAGTGTTCATATGTAGTAAAAACCTGAGACATCCGTCCGTTTTCGTCATTTGTTATCGAATCGACTTAAAGCCAGATCGTTACATTGGCCGCTCTTCTCTCTGAAACGGTTGTACTTATCGTCTGCAAAGCTATGTCACGTGCTGCGGTATGCGGAGACACTAAAAGCACCATAGTATAACACAGATGAAGCTTCTAAGTTGATGTAATAGCCAGTAAGAAGTAGTACAATTAAAGTTTTAGGTATCGGTTATTGACTTTTTACCTTTCTTTGGTGCCTTGGACATGAGCTAGTACCTTAAGATTCTGCATGAAAAGAGGACTAGCAGCCGAGTTGCACGGGAGAATGTGAAAAGTGTTCATATGTAGTAAAAACCTTGGAAATCCATCCGTTTTCGTCATTTCTTATCGAATCGACTTAAAGCCAGATCGTCACATTGGCCGCTCTTCTCTCTGAAACGGTTGTACTTATCGTCTACAAAGCTATGTCGCGTGCTGCGGTATGCTGAGACACTAAAAGCACCATAGTAGAACACAGATCAAGCTTCTAAGTTGATGTAGTAGCCAGTAAGAAGTAGTACAATTCAAGTTTTAGGTATTGAATATTGAATTCTTAGCTGGCTTTGGTGCCTTGGACATGAGCTAGGACCTTAATATTCTGCATGAAAGGAGGGCTAGCAGCCGAGTTGCACGGGAGAATGTGAAAAGTGTTCATATGTAGTAAAAACCTGAGATATCCGTCCATTTTCGTCATTTGTTATCGATTCGACTTAAAGCCAGATCGTCACATTGGCCGCTCTTCTCTCTGAAAAAGTTGTACTTATCGTCTGCAAAGCTATGTCACGTGCTGCGGTATGTGGAGACACTAAAAGCACCATAGTAGAACCCAGATGAAGCTTCTAAGTTGATGTAATAGCTAGTAAGATGTAGTACAATTAAAGTTTTAGGTATCAGTTAATGACTTTTTACCCTTCTTTGGTGCATTGGACACGTTCTAGGAAATTAAGATTTTGCATGAAGGAGGACTAAAAGCCGAGTTGCACGGGAGAATGTGAAAAGTGTTCATATGTAGTAAAAACCTGAGACATCCGTCCGTTTTCGTCATTTGTTATCGAATCGACTTAAAGCCAGATCGTCACATTGGCCGCTCTTCTCTCTGAAACGCTTGTACTTATCGTCTGCAAAGATATGTCGCGTGCTGCGGTATGCGGAGGCACTAAAAGCACCATAGTAGAACACAGATGAAGCTTCTAAGTTGATGTAATAGCCAGTAAGAAGTAGTACAATTCAAGTTTTTGGTATCGAATATTGACTTTTTAGCTAGCTTTGGTGCCTTGGACATGAGCTAGGACCTTAAGATTCTGCATGAAAGGAGGACTAGCAGCCGAGTTGCACGGGAGAATGTGAAAAGTGTTCATAAGTAGTAAAAACCTGAGAAATTCGTCCGTTTTCGTCATTTGTTTTCGAATCGACTTAAAGCCAGATCGTCACATTGGCCGCTCTTCTCTCTGAAACGCTTGTACTTATCGTCTGCAAAGCTATGTCGAATGCTGCGGTATGCTGAGACACTACAAGCAGCATAGTAGAACACAGATGAAGCTTCTAAGTTGATGTAATAGCCAGTAAGAAGTAGTAGAATTAAAGTTTTAGGTATCGATTATTGACTTTTTACCCTTCTTTTGTGCCTTGGACACGAGCTAGGAACTTAAGATTTTGCATGAGGGAGGACTAGCAGCCGAGTTGCACGGGAGAATGTGAAAAGTGTTCATATGTAGTAAAAACCTGAGAAATCTGTCCGTTTTCGTCATTTGTTATCGAATCGACTTAAAGCCAGATCGTCACAATGGCCGCTCTTCTCTCTGAAACGGTTGTACTTATCGTCTGCAAAACTATGTCGCGTGCTGCGGTATGCGGAGAAACTAAAAGCACCGTAGTAGAACACAGATGTAGCTTCTACGTTGACGTAATAGCCAGGAAGAAGTAGTACAATTCAAGTTTTAGGTATTGATTATTGACTTTTTAGCTGGCTTTGGTGCCTTGGACATGAGCTAGGACCTTAAGATTCTGCATGAAAGGAGGATTAGCAGCCGAGTTGCACGGGAGAATGTGAAAAGTGTTCATATGTAGTAAAAACCTGAGAAATCCGTCCATTTTCGTCATTTGTTATCGAATCGAATTAAAGCCAGATCGTCACATTGGCCGCTCTTCTCTCTGAAACGGTTGTACTTATCGTCTGCAAAACTATGTCGCGTGCTGCGGTATGCGGACACAATAAAAGCACCATAGTAGAACACAGATGAAGCTTCTAAGTTGATGTAATAGCTAGTAAGAAGTAGTACAATTAAAGTTTTAGGTATCGGTTAATGACTTTTACCCTTCTTTGGTGCCTTGGACACGAGCTAGGAAATTAAGATTTTGCATGAAGGAGGACTATCAGCCGAGTTGCACGGGAGAATGGGAAAAGTGTTCATATGTCGTAAAAACCTGAGAAATCCGTCCGTTTTCGTCATTTGTTATCGAATCGACTTAAAGCCAGATCGTCACATTGGCCGCTCTTTTCTCTGAAACGGTTGTACTTATCGTCTTTAAAACTTTGTCGCGTGCTGCGGTATGCGGAGAAACTAAAAGCACCGTAGTAGAACACAGAAAAAGCTTCTAAGTTGATGTAATAGCCAGGAAGAAGTAGTACAATTCAAGTTTTAGGTATCGATTATTGACTTTTTAGCTGGCTTTGGTGCCTTTGACATGAGCTAGGACTTTAAGATTCTGCATAAAAGGAGGACTAGCAGCCCAGTTGCACGGGGGACTCGAGCCTGGGACGCCGTAGCGGAAGGGTGGAGCGGCAGCGCAGCAGCGACGGACGGGCAGCAGCAGCGGACGGGCCGAGCGGCAGCGCAGTAGCGGAGAGGGGCTTCCAGCTTCCCCCCCCTCCACGTCGAGTGGCGCAGCAGCTCTCCGGCAGCAGTCGCCGACCGGCGACCACCGCGAGAGGACGGCCACGTCTAAACTCCCTTCCACCTAGAGAGGCGGAGCAGCCCCGCCGCAGCAATCGCTAACCGGCTACCTCGGCGCGGGAATCACCACACCTAAACAAGTTGATGGGTGCCTCACCACTCGATTGCAATGCGCTGGGACTAGCAAATTGTTGTGTCTCGTAAAAAGCAAAGCTGTCGTCAAAGTCCCAGCGTTGCAATTGGCAGGTACCACCCGCCACACACACCATCACCATCATCCTCGCGCCGCGCGGACCAAGTGGACCACCCAAAAGCGCAGAGCGCGCAGCTGGTAATATATACCCCTCACGCTGCCGCAGAGGCCCTCTGTGTTCCACCCTAGTTCTGTTAGGGCAAGCACTCCTTCAGGGCCCAGTCATTGGATGGATTCCCGCGAGGAGAGGTGTAAACTATCCTCCCAAGGCAGCAATCCCGCCCGCACACTGCATTACAACCCACCAACATGGCGAAGATAGGGAGACAGGATCCTCCGGTCCACGAGTCACAAGACTCACCAGACTCTCCCACAGAGTCCCCCGCCACCAGCCATCACTCTCGCGACGTAGTCACGGCAGAGGACGACAATGAGGGCTGGACAGTTCAACGCCACAGAAGAAGGCGAAAATCAGACACCGACACTGCCACCCCACCCCACCCATCAGACCCGAGAAGGCTACATCAGCGTCCCCAGTCTCCAGACCCGAGAAGGCTACATCAGCGTCCCCAGTCTCCAGCAACCCGTCACAGGAGAAATTCAGCACCGGCCACACCCGAAAGCGGGTGTCAGGTGGACAACGAGCAGGAAAGGCATACTGTAGCGAGAAGATCACCAACAATAGTGACTTACTTTCTCAAAAATTTGCCTGAGAATTCGACCAACAAAAGTCTGTCCTTACACATAAGGGAACACATCAGAGACTTCAGCGGCTCCCTAAATGTCTTCAGGGACGGAAGGACCGCGAAACTAACTTCCGATAGGCATTATGATGTCAACTACCTGCAAAGGACGCTAAGGCAATTTCTCCCTACCAAGGTTACAGTAGAGAGAAAGACGAGTCGGCCAATTGCTGGCCCTATTCTGAAACCGAAAACCCCTTCATTCAGCGCAGTCATAAAAGACGTTTACTTCGACGTTGATAAGGACGATGTCATGGCTGAGCTAAAACTTCAGGGTTTAGAGGTTAAGGCAGCTTGGCGCATCAAGTCCCGAAGAACAGGGAGATATGGGCCGATGTTCAGGGTCATTTCACAGAACCAAAACCACATCGACCACATGTTGGAGCATGGCGTGCACATCTTCTTATCACACCACAGGGTCGAGCCCTCTAACCCCCCTAAACCTCAACCAATCCAGTGCCAGAAATGCCAGCAATTCAATCACCACACCAAGGACTGCACATCCGCCCCGAAATGCAGCCGATGTGGCGGCAACCACCATCTGACAGTATGCCCCACAGACGACCAATGCACCCCGACCTGTGCAAACTGCGGAGGACCCCACTCAGCGAGATCCTTCAGATGTAAGGAGAGGCCTTCAACAGCCTTAAAGGAGACACTTCAGGCGCCTCTTCAGCTCGCTGACACCCCCACCTCACAAGGTGAAGTCCTGAACGTTGACGATTTCCTTAAGGCCATGACCTTCACTTTGACAAACCTATTCCAAGGGCGCAAAGATGAAGCAATACATGCAGTCAGACAAGTGGCCCAACGTTTTTTTGACAAAGACATAATCTACAACCAGACCGGCCAACAAGTTACGACCACCATAACACGCCGCTCGTACGCGCAGTCACTCAGATCATAAAGACTCCGACTGAATCTCTCCCACCCTCGAGACGCACTATGGACACACGACATAACAGGCACACCACAAACCTGATGTTCGTAAATGCAGGAGGCATCAGGAACAAGAAAACCATGTTTAATGACACCCTAACCAGACAGAACATAGACATCGCCGGAGTAGCCGAGACCTGGAGCAAAGAGACACACAACACCAACATTAACAGGGACTATGACTGCTACGTGAAACATCGACCAGATGGCAGGGGAGGTGTCGCAATACTCGCCAAAAAATCTCTCGCGACACAAGAAACCCCGCTCCCCATTCAATTCAATAACCTTGAAGCGGTAATGATCACCGTCCCACGACCCAGACGCCGCCGATTACTCATAGTTTGCCTTTACGTCACCCCAGGCACAGAAATCCCGAGAGCCTTCCTCCGTTATGTAGCCACCTTCCAAGAATTTATCGTAATGGGTGACCTCAACGCAAGACATGAACTCCTTGGGGACACTGGCAACAATAGAAACGGCGAGGCACTCCTCGACTTCCTGACCACAGAAAACATGACGAGACTACCGATGACGACCTACACTTTCATAGGACACGGTGGTAACTCCCTTCCCGACCACATCCTACATAGTCCCAGCTTGACTGACACTTTCACCACAGCGACGGTAGGAGACAGCATAACGAGCGACCACCTCCCTATCCTCTTCAGCACTACAGCCATCAACCCTCCCCCTCCCCCACAGACCTCCAGAACGATACGAATATACTCAAAAGCAGACTGGAAAGTATACCAAAAGACAATAAACAACGAACTACTGGCACCACTGACGATCACCAACGACTCAGAGCTAGACTTAATAAACGACAGAATAGTAGACACCATAAAAACGGCCATTGAGACAGCCATACCCACCAAGACCGTTGAGCACTGGAAACCTCATCTACCACCTGACGTACTAGTACTCATCAGACGCAAAAGACAACTACACACAGAAATAGTAAGGACAAATAATCCAGAACTCAAACCACTATGGAACAGGCTGAACGCTAAAATAAAACGACAAGTCTCAGAACATCGCCAAAACCAGTGGGACGACACTTGCAAACAACTTGACCACAGACAAGGACGCAAGTTCTGGACAAAATTCAAGACACTTACAGGACAAAACACAGACAGGAAATTCAAGCTGACAGTTGACAACACACCCACAACCAACGACAAAGAAATTGCGGAGGCATTCAAAGAAGTGCTGGTAGATGCCCACAGTTTCCCCCGGGACAACCTCTTCGACGATCAATTCCGACAGACAGTCACGGACGAACTCCCCCTCCTCCTCCACATGCCCACCGCGCCCTCTGAAAACGAACACGACCTACTCAAGGACATAACAGAAAACGAGGTAGCCGATGCCATCATGTCCGGCAAGAACTCTGCCCCAGGCGAAAACGGCATCCAAAGAATTCACCTAAGGAAATGCCCCCTCTCAACGATAGTCCCCCTGCTGACATTAATGTACAATTACTGCATGACGCAGGAAGTCATCCCCACAGCGTGGAAGAATACTAAAACCATAATGATACATAAAAAGGGAAAAACGAAGACGGACCCAAAATCCTACCGTCCCATATCCCTAATAGACGTACTCAGAAAAACATTCGAAAGAATAATCACCGACAGACTGACCAACTACACAGACAAACTACAAATAATCCCCCACCTACAGTCAGGATTCAGGAAAAGACACTCAACAAACGACCCCCTACTAAGACTGACCACAGACATTACCAGACACCAAAACCTGGGACAATGCACTCTCGCTGTCTTCTTAGACATCGAGCGCGCATTCGACAAGATTTGGCACGACGGACTACTGTACAAACTACTAAAACTAGGGTTTCCACCTAAGACCGTTAGACTCATACTTTCCCTACTCAAAGACAGACACACCAAAGTACACGTAAATGACGAAACATCATCCCCCTTCTCCCCACAAGCGGGAGTGGCGCAGGGTGGAATAATCTCCCCCCTGCTCTACTCCTTATACACCACGGACGTACCGACCCCCACCAGACCAAATGAACAAGTACAACTCTACGCAGACGACACAGCCTACTGGAACTCAGGACCCTCAACCGTCACAATCAACCGAGAAACAACGACATACTTGACCAAACTACAACAGTGGATGCAGAAATGGCGCATAAAACCGAACCCAAGTAAAACTCAGTTAATCCTCTTCAGACATCGCGACATACCCAAAAAGACGAGACATGATACCGAAAACATCAAACTAACGCTGTGGGGAACCAGACTGCACCTGACCGACAGAACAAAGTACCTAGGAGTGACTCTGGACAAGTACCTAAACCTTGACGAACATGTCAAGCAAACACTGAATAAGGCAAGGCAACGTCAGTCCCTAATAAGACGAGTTCAGGGAAAATTCCGCGGCTGCAACGACAAAACAGCTATCAACACCTACAAAACATTTGTACGTCCCCTTTTCGAGTATGCGGCGGCCCCCCTAGCCTGTATGTCGAAGGCAAAAGCAGAAAGACTGTATCAGACGGAAAGACGCATCTTACGCAGCACACTGAGACTCCCCCCCACCACCCCCAGACAAGAAGCTTACGACGAAGCCAAAGTCACACCCCTGCAGACGAGACTCGCCGTTCTCCGAGCACGCTATGGGAGACGCACACTGACAAGCCGCCCTGACCTGACACAACTCTTTACAAACAGACCTAGACATAAAAACAAACCTAAGTTTAAATACACATATCCACCACGAACAATAATACATAACATATTGACAACACAACCAGACGCCATACACAACCACGAACTTGCGGCACAGATGTTAGTAATAGCAGAAGAGACACCAACTCCATCGCACCTTCTGGCACTGGACCCAGATCCTGACCCAATGTGAACTCCCACAAACCCGTGCAAGCTACACATTGCACGGAAACACGCAAGCAAGGACACCTCACCACTCAGCACAACGAGCGACACACACGATCTAAGCCTGATCCTTCAAAATGAACCTTTCACTGTTACCTGTATCATCATTGTAATCTTAATCTTATTATGTTCCACAGCTACCTATGTCATAAATTTTATAATTTTATCTTAATTCCCAATTTTCATTGTTGATTTTTTATATAAATGTGTAATTAGATGTAAGATATAGCTGTAAGTATATTGCCAAGAAAAATAAAGAAACCTATAAAATTGTTAAGCTAAGGCCAAATAGAGCCAGACGCTCTCAAGTGGCCCGCCCAACACCCCTCAGGTGTGGGAATGAAAAGTATAAAAAAAATAAAAAAAAAAAACCAGTTTCACGGGAGAATGTGAAAAGTGTTCATATGTATTAAAAACCTGAGACATACGTCCGTTTTCGTCATTTGTTATCGAATCGACTTAAAGCCAGATCGTCACATTGGCCGCTCTTCTCTCTGAAACGGTTGTACTTATCGTCTGCAAAGCTATGTCGCGTGCTGCGGTATGCGGAGACACTAAAAGCACCATAGTAGAACACAGATGAAGCTTCTAAGTTGATGTAATAGCCAGTAAGAAGTAGTAGAATTCAAGTATTAGGTATCGATTATTGACTTTTTAGCTGGCTCTGGTGCCTTGGACATGAGCTAGGACCTTAAGATTCTGCATTAAAGGAGGACTAGCAGCCGAGTTGCACGGGAGAATGTGAAAAGTGTTCATATGTAGTAAAAACCTGAGAACTCCGTCCGTTTTCGTCATTTGTTATCGAATCGACTTAAAGCCAGATCGTCAAATTAGCCGCTCTTCTCTCTGAAACGGTTGTACTTATCAATTGCAAAGCTATGTCACGTGCTGCGGTATACGGAGACACTAAAAGCACCATAGTAGAACACAGATGAAGCTTCTAAGTTGATGTAATAGCCAGTAAGAAGTAGTCCAATTCAAGATTTAGGTATCGATTATTGACTTTTTAGCTGGCTTTTGTGCCTTGGACATGAGCTGGGACCTTAAGATTCTGCATGAAAGGAGGACTAGCAGCCGAGTTGCACGGGAGAATGTGAAAAGTGTTCATATGTAGTAAAAACCTAAGAAATCCGTCCGTTTTCGTCATTTATTATGGAATCTACTTAAAGCCAGATCGTCACATTGGCCGCTCTTCTCTCTGAAACGGTTGTACTTATCGTCTGCAAAGCTATGTCGCGTACTGCGGTATTCGGAGACACTAAAAGCACCATAGTAGAACACAGATGAAGCTTCTAAGATGATGTAATAGCCAGTAAGAAGTAGTACATTTCAAGTTTTAGGTATCGGTTGTTGACTTTTTAGCTGGCTTTGGTGCCTTGGACATGAGCTAGGATCTTAAGATTCTGCAATAAAGGAGGACTAGCAGCCGAGTTGCACGGGCGAATGTGAAAAGTGTTCATATGTAGTAAAAACCTGAGAAATCGGTCCGTTTTCGTCATTTGTTATCGAATCGACTTAAAGCCACATCGTCACATTGGCCGCTCTTCTCTCTGAAACGGTTGTACTTATCGTCTGCAAAGCTATGTCGCGTGTTGCCGTAGGCGGAAACAGGAAAAGCACCATAGTAGAACACAGATGAAACTTCTAAGTTGATGTAATAGCCAGTAAGAAGTAGTAAAATTCAAGATTTAGGTATCGATTATTGACTTTTTAGCTGGCTTTGGTGCCTTGGACAAAAGCTAGGACCTTAACATTCTGTATGAAAGGAGGACTAGCAGCCCATTTGCATGGGATAATGTGAAAAGTGTTCATATGTAGTAAAAACCCGAGAAATCCGTCCGTTTTCGTCATTTGTTATCGAATCGACTTAAAGCCAGATCGTCAAATTAGCCGCTTTTCTCTCTGAAACGGTTGTACTTATCGATTGCAAAGCTATGTCGCGTGCTGCGGTATGCGGAGACAGTAAAAGCACCATAGTAGAACACAGATGAAGCTTCTAAGTTGATGTAATAGCCAGTAAGAAGTAGTACAATTAAAGTTTTAGGTATCGGTTAATGACTTTTACCCTTCTTTGGTGCCTTGGACACGAGCTAGGAAATTAAGATTTTGCATGATGGAGGACTATCAGCCGAGTTGCACGGGAGAATGTGAAAAGTGTTCATATGTAGTAAAAGCCTGAGAAATCCGTCCGTTTTCGTCATTTGTTATCGAATCGACTTAAAGCCAGATCGTCACATTGGCCGCTCTTCTCTCTGAAACGGTTGTACTTATCGATTGCAAAGCTATGTCACGTGCTGCGGTATACGGAGACACTAAAAGCACCATAGTAGAACACAGATGAAGCTTCTAAGTTGATGTAATAGCCAGTAAGAAGTAGTCCAATTCAAGATTTAGGTATCGATTATTGACTTTTTAGCTGGCTTTGGTGTGCCTTGGACATGAGCTAGGACCTTATGATTCTGCATGAAACGAGGACTAGCGGCCGCGTTGCACGGGAGTATGTGAAAAGTGTTCATATGTAGTAAAAACCTGAGAAATCCGTCCATTTTCGTCATTTGTTATCGAATCGACTTAAAGCCAGATCGTCACATTGGCCGCTCTTCTCTCTGAAACGGTTGTACTTATCGTCTGCAAAACTATGTCGCGTGCTGCGTTATGCGGACACAATAAAAGCACCATAGTAGAACACAGATGAAGCTTCTAAGTTGATGTAATAGCCAGTAAGAAGTAGTACAATTAATGTTTTAGGTATCGGTTAATGACTTTTACCCTTCTTTGGTGCCTTGGACACGAGCTAGGAAATTAAGATTTTGCATGAACTAGGTCTATCAGCCGAGTTGCACGGGAGAATGTGAAAAGTGTTCATATGTAGTAAAAACCTGAGAAATCCGTCCGTTTTCGTCATTTGTTATCGAATCGACTTAAAGCCAGATCGTCACATTGGCCGCTCTTTTCTCTGAAACGGTTGTACTTATCGTTTTTAAAACTATGTCGCGTACTGCGGTATGCGGAGAAACTAAAAGCACCGTAGTAGAACACAGATGAAGCTTCTATGTTGATGTAATAGCCAGGAAGAAGTAGTACAATTCAAGTTTTAGGTATCGATTATTGACTTTTTAGCTGGCTTTGGTGCCTTTGACATGAGCTAGGACTTTAAGATTCTGCATAAAAGGAGGACTAGCAGCCCAGTTGCACGGGAGAATGTGAAAAGTGTTCATATGTATTAAAAACCTGAGACATCCGTCCGTTTTCGTCATTTGTTATCGAATCGACTTAAAGCCAGATCGTCACATTGGCCGCTCTTCTCTCTGAAAAGGTTGTACTTATCGTCTGCAAAGCTATGTCGCGTGCTGCGGTATGCGGAGACACTAAAAGCACCATAGTAGAACACAGATGAAGTTTCTAAGTTGATGTAATAGCCAGTAAGAAGTAGTAGAATTCAAGTTTTAGGTATCGATTATTGACTTTTTAGCTGGCTCTGGTGCCTTGGACATGAGCTAGGACCTTAAGATTCTGCATTAAAGGAGGACTAGCAGCCGAGTTGCACGGGAGAATGTGAAAAGTGTTCATATGTAGTAAAAACCTGAGAACTCCGTCCGTTTTCGTCATTTGTTATCGAATCGACTTAAAGCCAGATCGTCAAATTAGCCGCTCTTCTCTCTGAAACGGTTGTACTTATCGATTGCAAAGCTATGTCACGTGCTGCGGTATACGGAGACACTAAAAGCACCATAGTAGAACACAGATGAAGCTTCTAAGTTGATGTAATAGCCAGTAAGAAGTAGTCCAATTCAAGATTTAGGTATCGATTATTGACTTTTTAGCTGGCTTTTGTGCCTTGGACATGAGCTGGGACCTTAAGATTCTGCATGAAAGGAGGACTAGCAGCCGAGTTGCACGGGAGAATGTGAAAAGTGTTCATATGTAGTAAAAACCTAAGAAATCCGTCAGTTTTCGTCATTTATTATGGAATCTACTTAAAGCCAGATCGTCACATTGGCCGCTCTTCTCTCTGAAACGGTTGTACTTATCGTCTGCAAAGCTATGTCGCGTACTGTGGTATTCGGAGACACTAAAAGCACCATAGTAGAACACAGATGAAGCTTCTAAGATGATGTAATAGCCAGTAAGAAGTAGTACATTTCAAGTTTTAGGTATCGGTTGTTGACTTTTAGCTGGCTTTGGTGCCTTGGACATGAGCTAGGATCTTAAGATTGTGCAATAAAGGAGGACTAGCAGCCGAGTTGCACGGGCGAATGTGAAAAGTGTTCATATGTAGTAAAAACCTGAGAAATCGGTCCGTTTTCGTCATTTGTTATCGAATCGACTTAAAGCCACATCGTCACATTGGCCGCTCTTCTCTCTGAAACGGTTGTACTTATCGTCTGCAAAGCTATGTCGCGTGTTGCCGTAGGCGGAAACAGGAAAAGCACCATAGTAGAACACAGATGAAACTTCTAAGTTGATGTAATAGCCAGTAAGAAGTAGTAAAATTCAAGATTTAGTTATCGATTATTGACTTTTTAGCTGGCTTTGGTGCCTTGGACAAAAGCTAGGACCTTAACATTCTGTATGAAAGGAGGACTAGCAGCCCATTTGCATGGGATAATGTGAAAAGTGTTTATATGTAGTAAAAACCCGAGAAATCCGTCCGTTTTCGTCATTTGTTATCGAATCGACTTAAAGCCAGATCGTCAAATTAGCCGCTTTTCTCTCTGAAACGGTTGTACTTATCGATTGCAAAGCTATGTCGCGTGCTGCGGTATGCGGAGACAGTAAAAGCACCATAGTAGAACACAGATGAAGCTTCTAAGTTGATGTAATAGCCAGTAAGAAGTAGTACAATTAAAGTTTTAGGTATCGGTTAATGACTTTTACCCTTCTTTGGTGCCTTGGACACGAGCTAGGAAATTAAGATTTTGCATGAAGGAGGACTATCAGCCGAGTTGCACGGGAGAATGTGAAAAGTGTTCATATGTAGTAAAAGCCTGAGAAATCCGTCCGTTTTCGTCATTTGTTATCGAATCGACTTAAAGCCAGATCGTCACATTGGCCGCTCTTCTCTCTGAAACGGTTGTACTTATCGATTGCAAAGCTATGTCACGTGCTGCGGTATACGGAGACACTAAAAGCACCATAGTAGAACACAGATGAAGCTTCTAAGTTGATGTAATAGCCAGTAAGAAGTAGTCCAATTCAAGATTTAGGTATCGATTATTGACTTTTTAGCTGGCTTTGGTGTGCCTTGGACATGAGCTAGGACTTTAAGATTCTGCATAAAAGGAGGACTAGCAGCCCAGTTGCACGGGAGAATGTGAAAAGTGTTCATATGTATTAAAAACCTGAGACATCCGTCCGTTTTCGTCATTTGTTATCGAATCGACTTAAAGCCATATCGTCACATTGGCCGCTCTTCTCTCTGAAACGGTTGTACTTATCGTCTGCAAAGCTATGTCGCGTGCTGCGGTATGCGGAGACACTAAAGGCACCATAGTAGAACACAGATGAAGCTTCTAAGTTGATGTAATAGCCAGTAAGAAGTAGTAGAATTCAAGTTTTAGGTATCGATTATTGACTTTTTAGCTGGCTCTGGTGCCTTGGACATGAGCTAGGACCTTAAGATTCTGCATTAAAGGAGGACTAGCAGCCGAGTTGCACGGGAGAATGTGAAAAGTGTTCATATGTAGTAAAAACCTGAGAACTCCGTCCGTTTTCGTCATTTGTTATCGAATCGACTTAAAGCCAGGTCGTCACATTGGCCGCTTTTCTCTCTGAAACGGTTGTACTTATCGTCTGGAAAGCTATGTCGCGTGCTGCGGTATGCGGAGACACTAAAATCACCATAGTAGAACACAGATGAAGCAACTAAGTTGATGTAATAGCCAGTAAGAAGTAGTCCAATTCAAGATTTAGGTATCGATTATTGACTTTTTAGCTGGCATTGGTGCCTTGGACATGAGCTAGGACGTTAAGATTCTGCATGAAAGGAGGACTAGCAGCCGAGTTGCCCAGGAGAATGTGAAAAGTGTTCATATGTAAAAAAATACCTGAGAAATCCGTCCGTTTTCGTCATTTGTTATCGAATCGACTTAAAGCCAGATCGTCACATTGGTCGCTCTTCTCTCTGACACGGTTGTACTTATCGTCTACAAAGATATGTCGCGTGCTGCGGTATGCAGAGACACTAAAATCACCATAGTAGAACACAGATGAAGCTTCTAAGTTGTTGTAATAGCCAGTAAGAAGTAGTACAATTCAAGTTTTAGGTATCGATTATTGACTTTTTAGCTAGCTTTGGTGCCTTGGACATGAGCTAGGACCTTAAGATTCTGCATGAAAGAAGGACTAGCAGCCGAGTTGCACGGGAGAATGTGAAAAGTGTTCATATGCAGTAAAAACCTGAGACATCCGTCCGTTTTCGTCATTTGTTATCGAATCGACTTAAAGCCAGATCGTCACATTGGCCGCTCTTCTCTCTGAAACGGTTGTACTTATCGTCTGCAAAGCTATGTCGCGTGCTGCGGTATGCGGACACACTAAAAGCACCATAGTAGAACACAGATGAAGCTTCTAAGTTGATGTAATAGCCAGTAAGAAGAAGTAAAATTCAAGTTTTGGGTATCGGTTATTGACTTTTTACACTTCTTTGGTGCCTTGGACACGAGCTAGGAACTTAAGATTTTGCATGAAGGAGGACTAGCAGCCGAGTTGCACGGGAGAATGTGAAAAGTGTTCATATGTAGTAAAAACCTGAGAAATCCGTCCGTTTTCGTCATTTGTTATCGAATCGACTTAAAGCCAGATCGTCACATTGGCCGCTCTTCTCTCTGAAACGGTTGTACTTATCGTCTGCAAAGCTATGTCACGTGCTGCGGTATGCGGGGACACTAAAATCACCACAGTAGGACACAGATGAAGCTTCTAAGTTGATGCAATATCCAGTAAGAAGTAGTACAATTCGCGTTTTAGGTATCGATTATTGACTTTTTAGCTGGCTTTAGTGCCTTGGACATGAGCTAGGACCTTAAGATTCTGCATGAAAGGAGGACTAGCAGCTCAGTTGCACGGGAGTATGTGAAAAGTGTTCATATGTAGTAAAAACCTGAGAAATCCGTCCGTTTTCGTCATTTGTTATCGAATCGACTTAAAGCCAGATCGACACATTGGCCGCTTTTCTCTCTGAAACGGTTGTACTTATCGTCTGCAAAGCTATGTCGCGTGCTGCGGTATGCTGAGACACTAAAAGCACTATAGTAGAACACAGATCAAGCTTCTAAGTTGATGTAATAGCCAGTAAGATGTAGTACAATACAAGTATTAGGTATTGAATATTGACCTTTTAGCTGGCTTTTGTGCCTTGGACATGAGCTGGGACCTTAAGATTCTGCATGAAAGGAGGACTAGCAGCCGAGTTGCACGGGAGAATGTGAAAAGTGTTCATATGTAGTAAAAACCTAAGAAATCCGTCCGTTTTCGTCATTTATTATGGAATCTACTTAAAGCCAGATCGTCACATTGGCCGCTCTTCTCTCTGAAACGGTTGTACTTATCGTCTGCAAAGCTATGTCGCGTACTGCGGTATTCGGAGACACTAAAAGCACCATAGTAGAACACAGATGAAGCTTCTAAGATGATGTAATAGCCAGTAAGAAGTAGTACAATTCAAGTTTCAGGTATCGGTTGTTGACTTTTTAGCTGGCTTTGGTGCCTTGGACATGAGCTAGGACCTTAAGATTCTGCAATAAAGGAGGACTAGCAGCCGAGTTGCACGGGCGAATGTGAAAAGTGTTCATATGTAGTAAAAACCTGAGAAATCGGTCCGTTTTCGTCATTTGTTATCGAATCGACTTAAAGCCACATCGTCACATTGGCCGCTCTTCTCTCTGAAACGGTTGTACTTATCGTCTGCAAAGCTATGTCGCGTGTTCCCGTAGGCGGAAACAGGAAAAGCACCATAGTAGAACACAGATGAAACTTCTAAGTTGATGTAATAGCCAGTAAGAAGTAGTCCAATTCAAGATTTAGGTATCGATTATTGACTTTTTAGCTGGCTTTGGTGCCTTGGACAAATGCTAGGCCCTTAACATTCTGTATGAAAGGAGGACTAGCAGCCGATTTGCATGGGAGAATGTGAAAAGTGTTCATATGTAGTAAAAACCCGTGAAATCCGTCCGTTTACGTCATTTGTTATCGAATCGACTTAAAGCCAGATCGTCAAATTAGCCGCTCTTCTCTCTGAAACGGTTGTACTTATCGATTGCAAAGCTATGTCGCGTGCTGCGGTATGCGGAGACACTAAAAGCACCATAGTAGAACACAGATGAAGCTTCTAAGTTGATGTAATAGCCAGTAAGAAGTAGTACAATTCAAGTTTTAGGTATCGATTATTGACTTTTTAGCTAGCTTTGGTGCCTTGGACATGAGCTAGGACCTTATGATTCTGCATGAAAGGAGGACTAGCAGCCGAGTTGCACGGGAGAATGTGAAAAGTGTTCATATGTAGTAAAAACCTGAGAAATCCGTCCGATTTCGTCATTTGTTATCGAATCGACTTAAAGCCAGATCGTCACATTGGCCGCTCTTCTCTCTGAAACGGTTGTACTTATCGTCTGCATAGCTATGTCACGTGCTGCGGTATGCGGAGACACTAAAATCACCACAGTAGAACACAGATGAAGCTTCTAAGTTGATGCAATATCCAAAAAGATGTAGTACAATTCGCGTTTTAGGTATCGATTATTGACTTTTTAGCTGGCTTTGGTGCCTTGGACATGAGCTAGGACCTTAAGATTCTGCATGAAAGGAGGACTAGCAGCTCAGTTGCACGGGAGTATGTGAAAAGTGTTCATATGTAGTAAAAACCTGAGAAATCCGTCCGTTTTCGTCATTTGTTATCGAATCGACTTAAAGCCAGATCGACACATTGGCCGCTTTTCTCTCTGAAACGGTTGTACTTATCGTCTGCAAAGCTATGTCGCGTGCTGCGGTATGCTGAGACACTAAAAGCACTATAGTAGAACACAGATCAAGCTTCTAAGTTGATGTAATGGCCAGTAAGATGTAGTACAATACAAGTATTAGGTATTAATTATTGACCTTTTAGCTGGCTTTTGTGCATTGGACATGAGCTGGGACCTTAAGATTCTGCATGAAAGGAGGACTAGCAGCCGAGTTGCACGGGAGAATGTGAAAAGTGTTCATATGTAGTAAAAACCTAAGAAATCCGTCCGTTTTCGTCATTTATTATGGAATCTACTTAAAGCCAGATCGTCACATTGGCCGCTCTTCTCTCTGAAACGGTTGTACTTATCGTCTGCAAAGCTATGTCGCGTACTGCGGTATTCGGAGACACTAAAAGCACCATAGTAGAACACAGATGAAGCTTCTAAGATGATGTAATAGCCAGTAAGAAGTAGTACAATTCAAGTTTTAGGTATCGGTTGTTGACTTTTTAGCTGGCTTTGGTGCCTTGGACATGAGCTAGGACCTTAAGATTCTGCAATAAAGGAGGACTAGCAGCCGCGTTGCACGGGCGAATGTGAAAAGTGTTCATATGTAGTAAAAACCTGAGAAATCGGTCCGTTTTCGTCATTTGTTATCGAATCGACTTAAAGCCACATCGTCACATTGGCCGCTCTTCTCCCTGAAACGGTTGTACTTATTGTCTGCAAAGCTATGTTGCGTGTTCCCGTAGGCGGAAACAGGAAAAGCACCATAGTAGAACACAGTTGAAGCTTCTAAGTTGATGTAATAGCCAGTAAGAAGTAGTCCAATTAAAGTTTTAGGTATCAGTTAATGACTTTTTACCCTTCTCTGGTGCCTTGGACACGTTCTAGGAAATTAAGATTTTGCATGAAGGAGGACTATCAGCCGAGTTGCACGGGAGAATGTGAAAAGTGTTCATATGTAGTAAAAACCAGAGACATCCGTCCGTTTTCGTCATTTGTTATCGAATCGACTTAAAGCCAGATCGTCACATTGGCCGCTCTTCTCTCTGAAACGCTTGCACTTATCGTCTGCAATGCTATGTCGCGTGCTGCGGTATGCTGAGGCACTAAAAGCACCATAGTAGAACACAGATGAAGCTTCTAAGTTGATGTAATAGCCAGTAAGAAGTAGTACAATTCAAGTTTTAGGTATCGATTATTGACTTTTTAGCTAGCTTTGGTGCCTTGGACATGAGCTAGGACCTTAAGATTCGGCATGAAAGGAGGACCAGCAGCCGAGTTGCACGGGAGAATGTGAAAAGTGTTCATAAGTAGTAAAAACCTGAGAAATTCGTCCGTGTTCGTCATTTGTTTTCGAATCGACTTAAAGCCAGATCGTCACATTGGCCGCTCTTCTCTCTGAAACGGTTGTACTTATCGTCTGCAAAGCTATGTCGCATGCTGCGGTATGCTGAGACACTACAAGCAGCATAGTAGAACACAGATGAAGCTTCTAAGTTGATGTAATAGCCAGTAAGAAGTAGTACAATTCAAATTTTAGGTATTGATTATTGACTTTTTAGCTGGCTTTGGTGCCTTGGACATGAGCTAGGACCTTAAGATTCTGCATGAAAGGAGGACTAGCAGCCGAGTTGCACGGGAGAATGTGAAAAGTGTTCATATGCAGTAAAAACCTAAGAAATTCGTCCGTTTCGGTCATTTGTTATCGAATCGATTTAAAGCCAGATCGTCACATTGGCCGCTCTTCTCTCTGAAACGGTTGTACTTATCGTCTGCAAAGCTATGTCGCTTGCTGCGGTATGCGGAGACAATAAAAGCACCATAGTAGAACACAGATGAAGCTTCTAATTCGACGTAATAGCCAGGAAGAAGTAGTACAATTCAAGTTTTAGGTATCGACTATTGACTTTTTAGCTGGCTTTGGTGCCTTGGACATGAGCTACGACCTTAACATTCTGCATGAAAGGAGGACTAGCAGCCGATTTGCATGGGAGAATGTGAAAAGTATTCATATGTAGTAAAAACCCGAGAAATCCGTCCGTTTTCGTAATTTGTTATCGAATCGTCTTAAAGCCAGATCGTCACATTAGCCGCTCTTCACTCTGAAACGGTTGTACTTATCGATTGCAAAGCTATGTCGCGTGCTGCGGTATGCGGAGACACTAAAAGCACCATAGTAGAACACAGATGAAGCTTCTAAGTTGATGTAATAGCCAGTAAGAAGTAGTACAATTCAAGTTTTAGGTATCGATTATTGACATTTAGCCAGCTTTGGTGCCTTGGACATGAGCTAGGACCTTAAGATTCTGCATGAAAGGAGGACAAGCAGCCTAGTTGCAAGGGAGAGTGTGAAAAGTGTTCATATGTAGTAAAAACCTGAGAAATCGGTCCGTTTTCGTCATTTGTTATCGAATCGACTTAAAGCCAGATCGTCACATTGGCCGCTCTTCTCTCTGAAACGGTTGTACTTATCGTCTACAAAGCTATGTCGCGTGCTGCGATATGCGGAGACACTAAAAGCACCATAGTAGAACACAAATGATGCTTCTAAGTTGATGTAATAGCCAGTAAGAAGTAGTACAATTCAAGTTTTAGGTATTGATTATTGACTTTTTAGCTGTCTTTGGTGCCTTGGACATGAGCTAGGACCTTAAGATTCTGCATGAAAGGAGGACTAGCAGCCGAGTTGCACGGGAGAATGTGAAAAGTGTTCATATGTAGTAAAAACCTGAGACATCCGTCCGTTTTCTTCATTTGTTATCGAATCGACTTAAAGCCACATCGTCACATTGGCCGCTCTTCTCTCTGAAACGGTTGTACTTATCGTCTGCAAAGCTATGTCGCGTGTTCCCGTAGGCGGAAACAGGAAAAGCACCATAGTAGAACACAGATGAAGCTTCTAAGTTGATGTAATAGCCAGTAAGAAGTAGTCCAATTCAAGATTTAGGTATCGATTATTGACTTTTTAGCTGGCTTTGGTGCCTTGGACAAATGCTAGGCCCTTAACATTCTGTATGAAAGGAGGACTAGCAGCCGATTTGCATGGGAGAATGTGAAAAGTGTTCATATGTAGTAAAAACCCGTGAAATCCGTCCGTTTTCGTCATTTGTTATCGAATCGACTTAAAGCCAGATCGTCAAATTAGCCGCTCTTCTCTCTGAAACGGTTGTACTTATCGATTGCAAAGCTATGTCGCGTGCTGCGGTATGCGGAGACACTAAAAGCACCATAGTAGAACACAGATGAAGCATCTATGTTGATGTAATAGCCAGTAAGAAGTAGTACAATTCAAGTTTTAGGTATCGATTATTGACTTTTTAGCTAGCTTTGGTGCCTTGGACATGAGCTAGGACCTTATGATTCTGCATGAAAGGAGGACTAGCAGCCGAGTTGCACGGGAGAATGTGAAAAGTGTTCATATGTAGTAAAAACCTGAGAAATCCGTCCGATTTCGTCATTTGTTATCGAATCGACTTAAAGCCAGATCGTCACATTGGCCGCTCTTCTCTCTGAAACGGTTGTACTTATCGTCTGCATAGCTATGTCACGTGCTGCGGTATGCGGAGACACTAAAATCACCACAGTAGAACACAGATGAAGCTTCTAAGTTGATGCAATATCCAAAAAGATGTAGTACAATTCGCGTTTTAGGTATCGATTATTGACTTTTTAGCTGGCTTTGGTGCCTTGGACATGAGCTAGGACCTTAAGATTCTGCATGAAAGGAGGACTAGAAGCTCAGTTGCACGGGAGTATGTGAAAAGTGTTCATATGTAGTAAAAACCTGAGAAATCCGTCCGTTTTCGTCATTTGTTATCGAATCGACTTAAAGCCAGATCGACACATTGGCCGCTTTTCTCTCTGAAACGGTTGTACTTATCGTCTGCAAAGCTATGTCGCGTGCTGCGGTATGCTGAGACACTAAAAGCACTATAGTAGAACACAGATCAAGCTTCTAAGTTGATGTAATGGCCAGTAAGATGTAGTACAATACAAGTATTAGGTATTAATTATTGACCTTTTAGCTGGCTTTTGTGCATTGGACATGAGCTGGGACCTTAAGATTCTGCATGAAAG
Source organism: Schistocerca gregaria (assembly GCF_023897955.1). Classification (NCBI taxonomy): domain Eukaryota; kingdom Metazoa; phylum Arthropoda; class Insecta; order Orthoptera; family Acrididae; genus Schistocerca; species Schistocerca gregaria. The sequence goes on from NW_026061899.1 coordinate 2,678,673, forward strand.
GAGGACTAGCAGCCGAGTTGCACGGGAGAATGTGAGAAGTGTTCATATGTAGTAAACACCTGAGAAATCCGTCCGTTTTCGTCATTTGTTATCGAATCGACTTAAAGCCAGATCGTCACATTGGCCGCTCTTCTCTCTGAAACGGTTGTACTTATCGTCTGCAAAGCTATGTCGCGTACTGCGGTATTCGGAGACACTAAAAGCACCATAGTAGAACACAGATGAAGCTTCTAAGATGATGTAATAGCCAGTAAGAAGTAGTACAATTCAAGTTTTAGGTATCGGTTGTTGACTTTTTAGCTGGCTTTGGTGCCTTGGACATGAGCTAGGACCTTAAGATTCTGCAATAAAGGAGGACTAGCAGCCGCGTTGCACGGGCGAATGTGAAAAGTGTTCATATGTAGTAAACACCTGAGAAATCGGTCCGTTTTCGTCATTTGTTATCGAATCGACTTAAAGCCACATCGTCACATTGGCCGCTCTTCTCCCTGAAACGGTTGTACTTATCGTCTGCAAAGCTATGTCGCGTGTTCCCGTAGGCGGAAACAGGAAAAGCACCATAGTAGAACACAGATGAAGCTTCTAAGTTGATGTAATAGCCAGTAAGAAGTAGTCCAATTAAAGTTTTAGGTATCAGTTAATGACTTTTTACCCTTCTCTGGTGCCTTGGACACGTTCTAGGAAATTAAGATTCTGCATGAAGGAGGACTATCAGCCGAGTTGCACGGGAGAATGTGAAAAGTGTTCATATGTAGTAAAAACCTGAGACATCCGTCCGTTTTCGTCATTTGTTATCGAATCGACTTAAAGCCAGATCGTCACATTGGCCGCTCTTCTCTCTGAAACGCTTGCACTTATCGTCTGCAATGCTATGTCGCGTGCTGCGGTATGCTGAGGCACTAAAAGCACCATAGTAGAACACAGATGAAGCTTCTAAGTTGATGTAATAGCCAGTAAGAAGTAGTACAATTCAAGTTTTAGGTATCGATTATTGACTTTTTAGCTAGCTTTGGTGCCTTGGACATGAGCTAGGACCTTAAGATTCTGCATGAAAGGAGGACCAGCAGCCGAGTTGCACGGGAGAATGTGAAAAGTGTTCATAAGTAGTAAAAACCTGAGAAATTCGTCCGTGTTCGTCATTTGTTTTCGAATCGACTTAAAGCCAGATCGTCACATTGGCCGCTCTTCTCTCTGAAACGGTTGTACTTATCGTCTGCAAAGCTATGTCGCATGCTGCGGTATGCTGAGACACTACAAGCAGCATAGTAGAACACAGATGAAGCTTCTAAGTTGATGTAATAGCCAGTAAGAAGTAGTACAATTCAAATTTTAGGTATTGATTATTGACTTTTTAGCTGGCTTTGGTGCCTTGGACATGAGCTAGGACCTTAAGATTCTGCATGAAAGGAGGACTAGCAGCCGAGTTGCACGGGAGAATGTGAAAAGTGTTCATATGCAGTAAAAACCTAAGAAATTCGTCCGTTTCGGTCATTTGTTATCGAATCGATTTAAAGCCAGATCGTCACATTGGCCGCTCTTCTCTCTGAAACGGTTGTACTTATCGTCTGCAAAGCTATGTCGCTTGCTGCGGTATGCGGAGACAATAAAAGCACCATAGTAGAACACAGATGAAGCTTCTAATTCGACGTAATAGCCAGGAAGAAGTAGTACAATTCAAGTTTTAGGTATCGACTATTGACTTTTTAGCTGGCTTTGGTGCCTTGGACATGAGCTAGGACCTTAACATTCTGCATGAAAGGAGGACTAGCAGCCGATTTGCATGGGAGAATGTGAAAAGTATTCATATGTAGTAAAAACCCGAGAAATCCGTCCGTTTTCGTCATTTGTTATCGAATCGTCTTAAAGCCAGATCGTCACATTAGCCGCTCTTCACTCTGAAACGGTTGTACTTATCGATTGCAAAGCTATGTCGCGTGCTGCGGTATGCGGAGACACTAAAAGCACCATAGTAGAACACAGATGAAGCTTCTAAGTTGATGTAATAGCCAGTAAGAAGTAGTACAATTCAAGTTTTAGGTATCGATTATTGACATTTAGCCAGCTTTGGTGCCTTGGACATGAGCTAGGACCTTAAGATTCTGCATGAAAGGAGGACAAGCAGCCTAGTTGCAAGGGAGAGTGTGAAAAGTGTTCATATGTAGTAAAAACCTGAGAAATCGGTCCGTTTTCGTCATTTGTTATCGAATCGACTTAAAGCCAGATCGTCACATTGGCCGCTCTTCTCTCTGAAACGGTTGTACTTATCGTCTACAAAGCTATGTCGCGTGCTGCGATATGCGGAGACACTAAAAGCACCATAGTAGAACACAAATGATGCTTCTAAGTTGATGTAATAGCCAGTAAGAAGTAGTACAATTCAAGTTTTAGGTATTGATTATTGACTTTTTAACTGTCTTTGGTGCCTTGGACATGAGCTAGGACCTTAAGATTCTGCATGAAAGGAGGACTAGCAGCCGAGTTGCACGGGAGAATGTGAAAAGTGTTCATATGTAGTAAAAACCTGAGACATCCGTCCGTTTTCTTCATTTGTTATCCAATCGACTTAAAGCCAGATCGTCACATTGGCCGCTCTTCTCTCTGAAACGGTTGTACTTATCGTCTGCAAAGCTATGTCGCATGCTGCGGTATGCGGAGACAATAAAAGCACCATAGTAGAACACAGATGAAGCTTCTAATTTGACGTAATAGCCAGGAAGAAGTAGTACAATTCAAGTTTTAGGTATCGACTATTGACTTTTTAGCTGGCTTTGGTGCCTTGGACATGAGCTAGGACCTTAACATTCTGCATGAAAGGAGGACTAGCAGCCGATTTGCATGGGAGAATGTGAAAAGTGTTCATATGTAGTAAAAACCCGAGAAATCCGTCCGTTTTCGTCATTTGTTATCGAATTGTCTTAAAGCCAGATCGTCACATTAGCCGCTCTTCACTCTGAAACGGTTGTACTTATCGATTGCAAAGCTATGTCGCGTGCTGCGGTATGCGGAGACACTAAAAGCACCATAGTAGAACACAGATGAAGCTTCTAAGTTGATGTAATAGCCAGTAAGAAGTAGTACAATTCAAGTTTTAGGTATCGATTATTGACATTTAGCTAGCTTCGTTGCCTTGGACATGAGCTAGGACCTTATGATTCTGCATGAAAGGAGGACTAGCAGCCGAGTTGCACGGGAGAATGTGAAAAGTGTTCATATGTAGTAAAAACCTGAGAAATCCGTCCGTTTTCGTCATTTGTTATCGAATCGACTTAAAGCCAGATCGTCACATTGGCCGCTCTTCTCTCTGAAACGGTTGTACTTATCGTCTACAAAGCTACGTCGCGTGCTGCGATATGCGGAGACACTAAAAGCACCATAGTAGAACACAAATGTGCTTCTAAGTTGATGTAATAGCCAGTAAGAAGTAGTCCAATTCAAGATTTAGGTATCGATTATTGACTTTTTAGCTGGCTTTGGTGCCTTGGACATGATCTAGGACCTTATGATTCTGCATGAAACGAGGACTAGCAGCCGCGTTGCACGGGAGTATGTGAAAAGTGTTCATATGTAGTAAGAACCTGAGAAATCCGTCCATTTTCGTCATTTGTTATCGAATCGACTTAAAGCCAGATCGTCACATTGGCCGCTCTGCTCTCGGAAACGGTTGTACTTATCGTCTGCAAAGCTATGTCGCGTGCTGCGGTATGGGGAGGCTCTAAAAGCACCATAGTAGAACACAGATGAAACTTCTAAGTTGTTGTAATAGCCAGTAAGAAGTAATACCATTCAAGTTTTAGGTATCGATAATTGACTTTTTAGCTGGCTTTGGTGCCTTTGACATGAGCTAGGACTTTAAGATTCTGCATAAAAGGAGGACTAGCAGCCCAGTTGCACGGGAGAATGTGAAAAGTGTTCATATGTATTAAAAACCTGAGACATCCGTCCGTTTTCGTCATTTGTTATCGAATCTACTTAAAGCCAGATCATCACATTGGCCGCTCTTCTCTCTGAAACGGTTGTACTTATCGTCTGCAAAGCTATGTCGCGTGCTGCGGTATGCGGACACACTAAAAGCACCATAGTAGAACACAGATGAAGCTTCTAAGTTGATGTAATAGCCAGTAAGAAGTAGTACAATTAAAGTTTTAGGTATCGGTTATTGACTTTTTACCCTTCTTTGGTGCCTTGGACATGAGCTAGGAACTTAAGATTTTGCATGAGGGAGGACTAGCAGCCGAGTTGCACGGGAGAATGTGAAAAGTGTTCATATGTAGTAAAAACCTGAGAAATCCGTCCGTTTTCGTCATTTGTTATCGAATCGACTTAAAGCCAGATCGTCACATTGGCCGCTCTTCTCTCTGAACGGTTGTACTTATCGTCTACAAAGCTATGTCGCGTGCTGCGATATGCGGAGACATTATAAGCACCATAGTAGAACACAAATGATGCTTCTAAGTTGATGTAATAGCCAGTAAGAAGTAGTCCAATTCAAGATTTAGGTATCGATTATTGACTTTTTAGCTGGCTTTGGTGCCTTGGACATGAGCTAGGACCTTAAGATTCTGCATGAAAGGAGGACTAGCAGCCGAGTTGCACGGGAGAATGTGAAAAGTGTTCATATGTAGTAAAAACCTGAGAAATCGGTCCGTTTTCGTCATTTGTTATCGAATCGACTTAAAGCCAGATCGTCACATTGGCCGCTCTTCTCTCTGAAACGCTTGTACTTATCGTCTGCAAAGCTATGTCGCATCCTGCGGTATGCGGAGACACTAAAAGCACCATAGTAGAACACAGATGAAGCTTCTAAGTTGATGTAATAGCCAGTAAGAAGTAGTACAATTGAAGATTTAGGTATCGATTATTGACTTTTTAGCTGGCTTTGGTGCCTTGGACATGAGCTATTACCTTAAGATTCTGCATGAAAGGTGGACTAGCTGCCGAGTTGCAGGGGAGAATGTAAAAAGTGTTCATATGAAGTAAAAACCTGAGAAATCCGTCCGTTTTCGTCATTTGTTATCGAATCGGCTTAAAGCCAGATCGTCACATTGGCCGCTCTTCTCTCTGAAACGCTTGTACTTATCGTCTGCAAAGCTATGTCGCGTCCTGCGGTATGCGGAGACACTAAAATCACCATAGTAGAACACAGATGAAGCTTCTAAGTTGATGTAATAGCCAGTAAGAAGTAGTACAACTGAAGTTTTAGGTATCGATTATTGACTTTTTACCTGGATTTGGTGCCTTGGACATGAGCTAGGACCTTAAGATTCTGCATGAAAGGTGGACTAGCAGCCGAACTGCAGGGGAGAATGTAAAAAGTGTTCATATGAAGTAAAAACCTGAGAAATCCGTCCGTTTTCGTCATTTGTTATCGAATCGACTTAAAGCCAGATCGTCACATTGGCCGCTTTACTCTCGGAAACGGTTGTACTTATCGTCTGCAAAGCTATGTCGCTTGTTGCTGTAGGCGGAAACAGAAAAGCACCATAGTAGAACACAGATGAAGCTTCTAAGTTGATGTAATAGCCAGTAATTAGTAGTACAATTCTAGTTTCAGGTATCGATTATTGACTTTTTAGCTGGCTTTGGTGCCTTGGACATGAGCTGGTACCTTAAGATTCTGCATGAAAGGAGGACTAGCAGCCGAGTTGCACGGGAGAATGTGAAAAGTGTTCATATGTAGTAAAAACCATAGAAATCCATCCGTTTTCGTCATTTGTTATCGAATCGACTTAAAGCCAGATCGTCACATTGGCCGCTTATCTCTCTGAAACGGTTGTACTTATCGTCTGCAAAGCTATGTCGCGTGCTGCGGTATGTGGAGACACTAAAAGCACCATAGTAGAACACAGATGAAGCATCTAAGTTGATGTAATAGGAAGTAAGAAGTAATCCAATTCAAGTTTTAGGTATCGATTATTGACTTTTTAGCTGGCTTTGGTGCCTTGGACATGAGCTAGGACCTTAAGATTCTGCATGAAAGGAGGACTAGCAGCCGAGTTGCACGGGTGAATGTGAAAAGTGTTCATATGTAATAAAAACCTGAGAAATCCGTCCGTTTTCGTCATTTGTTATCGAATCGACTTAAAGCCAGATCGTCACATTGGCCGCTCTTCTCTCTGAAACGGTTGTACTTATCGTCTACAAAGCTAAGTCACGTGCTGCGGTATGTGGAGACACTAAAAGCACCATATGAGATCACAGATGAAGCTTCTAAGTTGATGTAATAGCGAGTAAGAAGTAGTCCAATTCAAGTTTTAGGTATCGATTATTGACTTTTTAGCTGGCTTTGGTGCCTTGGACATGAGCTAGGACCTTAAGATTCTGCATGAAAGGAGGACTAGCAGCCGAGTTGCACCGGAGAATGTGAAAAGTGTTCATATGTAGTAAAAACCTGAGAAATCCGTCCGTTTTCGTCATTTATTATCGAATCGACTTAAAGCCAGATCGTCACATTGGCCGCTCTTCTCTCTGAAAAAGTTGTACTTATGGTCTGCAAAGCTATGTCGCGTGCTGCGGTATGCGGACACAATAAAAGCACCATAGTAGAACACAGATGAAGCTTCTAAGTTGATGTAATAGCCAGTAAGAAGTAGTACAATTAAAGTTTTAGGTATCGGTTAATGACTTTTACCCTTCTTTGGTGCCTTGGACACGAGCTAGGAAATTAAGATTTTGCATGAAGGAGGACTATCAGCCGAGTTGCACGGGAGAATGTGAAAAGTGTTCATATGTAGTAAAAACCTGAGAAATCCGTCCGTTTTCGTCATTTGTTATCGAATCGACTTAAAGCCAGATCGTCACATTGGCCGCTCTTTTCTCTGAAACGGTTGTACTTATCGTCTGTAAAACTATGTCGCGTGCTGCGGTATGCGGAGAAACTAAAAGCACCGTAGTAGAACACAGATGAAGCTTCTAAGTTGATGTAATAGCCAGGAAGAAGTAGTAAAATTCAAGTTTTAGGTATCGATTATTGACTTTTTAGCTGGCTTTGCTGCCTTGGACATGAGCTAGGACCTTAAGATTCTGCATGAAAGGAGGACTAGCAGCCGAGTTGCACGGGAGAATGTGAAAAGTGTTCATATGTAGTAAAAACCTTAGAAATCCGTCCGTTTTCGTCATTTGTTATCGAATCGACTTAAAGCCAGATCGTCACATTGGCCGCTCTTCTCTCTGAAACGGTTGTACTTATCGTCTGCAAAGCTATGTCGCGTGCTGCGGTATGTGGAGACACTAAAAGCACCATAGTAGAACACAGATGAAGCTTCTAAGTTGATGTAATAGCCAGTAAGAAGTAGTAGAATTCAAGTTTTAGGTATCGATTATTGACTTTTTTGCTGGCTTTGGTGCCTTGGACATGAGCTAGGACCTTAAGATTCTGCATGAAAGGAGGACTAGCAGCCGAGTTGCACGGGAGAATGTGAAAAGTGTTCATATGTAGTAAAAACCTGAGAAATCCGTCCGTTTTCGTCATTTGTTATCGAATCGACTTAAAGCCAGATCGTCACATTGGCCGCTCTTATCTCTGAAACGGTTGTACTTATCGTCTACAAAGCTATGTCGCGTGCTGCGGTATGCGGAGACACTAAAATCACCATAGTAGAACACAGATGGAGCTTCTAAGTTGATGTAATAGCCAGTAAGAAGTAGTACAATACAAGTTTTAGGTATCGATTATTGACTTTTTAGCTAGCATTGGTGCCTTGGACATGAGCTAGGACCTTAAGATTCTGCATGAAAGGAGGACTAGCAGCCGAGTAGCACGGGAGAATGTGAAAAGTGTTCATATGTAGTAAAAACCTGGGAAATTCGTCCGTTTTCGTCATTTGTTATCGAATCGACTTAAAGCCAGATCGTCACATTGGCCGCTCTTCTCTCTGAAATGGTTGTACTTATTGTCTGCAAAGCTATGTCGTATGCTGCGGTATGCTGAGACACTACAAGCAGCATAGTAGAACACAGATGAAGTTTCTAAGTTGATGTAATAGCCAGTAAGAAGTAGTACAATTCAAGTTTTAGGTATCGATTATTGACTTTTAAGCTAGCTTTGGTGCCTTGGACATGAGCTAGGACCTTAAGATTCTGCATGAAAGGAGGACTAGCAGCCGAGTTTGACGGGAGAATGTGAAAAGTGTTCATATGTAGTAAAAACCTGAGAAATCCGTCCGTTTTCGTCATTTGTTATCGAATGGACATGGAGTCAGATCGTCACATTGGCCGCTCTTCTCTCTGAAACGGTTGTACTTATCGTCTGCAAAGCTATGTCGCGTGCTGCGGTATGCGGAGACACTAAAAGCACCATAGTAGAACACAGATGAAGCTTCTAAGTTGATGTCATAGCCAGCAAGAAGTAGTAGAATTCATGTTTTTGGTATCGGTTAGTGACTTTTTTGCTGGCTTTGGTACCTTGGACATGATCTAGGACCTTAACATTCTGCATGGAAGGAGGACTAGCAGCCGAGTAGCACGGGAGAATGTGAAAAGTGTTCATATGTAGTAAAAACCTGGGAAATTCGTCCGTTTTCGTCATTTGTTATCGAATCGAGTTAAAGCCAGATCGTCACATTGGCCGCTCTTCTCTCTGAAACGGTTGTACTTATCGTCTACAAAGCTATGTCGCGTGCTGCGGTATGCGGAGACACTAAAATCACCATAGTAGAACACAGATGGAGCTTCTAATTTGATGTAATAGCCAGTAAGAAGTAGTATAATACAAGTTTTAGGTATCGATTATTGACTTTTTAGCTAGCATTGGTGCCTTGGACATGAGCTAGGACCTTAAGATTCTGCATGAAAGGAGGACTAGCAGCCGAGTAGCACGGGAGAATGTGAAAAGTGTTCATATGTAGTAAAAACCTGGGAAATTCGTCCGTATTCGTCATTTGTTATCGAATCGACTTAAAGCCAGATCGTCACATTGGCCGCTCTTCTCTCTGAAACGCTTGTACTTATCGTCTGCAAAGCTATGTCGTATGCTGCGGTATGCTGAGACACTACAAGCAGCATAGTAGAACACAGATGAAGTTTCTAAGTTGATGTAATAGCCAGTAAGAAGTAGTACAATTCAAGTTTTAGGTATCGATTATTGACTTTTAAGCTAGCTTTGGTGCCTTGGACATGAGCTAGGACCTTAAGATTCTGCATGAAAGGAGGACTAGCAGCCGAGTAGCACGAGAAAATGTGAAAAGTGTTCATATGTAGTAAAAACCTGAGAAATTCGTCCGTTTTCGTCATTTGTTATCGAATCGACTTAAAGCCAGATCGTCACATTGGCCGCTCTTCTCTCTGAAACGCTTGTACTTATTGTTTGCAAAGCTATGTCGCATGTTGCGGTATGCGGAGACACTAAAATCACCATAGTAGAACACAGATGGAGCTTCTAAGTTGATGTAATAGCCAGTAAGAAGTAGTATAATACAAGTTTTAGGTATCGATTATTGACTTTTAAGCTAGCTTTGGTGCCTTGGACATGAGCTAGGACCTTAAGATTCTGCATGAAAGGAGGACTAGCAGCCGAGTTGCAGGGGAGAATGTAAAAAGTGTTCATATGAAGTAAAGACCTGAGTAATCCGTCCGTTTTCGTCATTTGTTATCGAATCGACTTAAAGCCAGATCGTCACATTGGTCGCTCTGCTCTCAGAAACGGTTGTATTTATCGTCTGCAAAGCTATGTCGCGTGTTGCCGTAGGCGGAAACAGAAAAGCACCATAGTAGAACACAGATGAAGCTTCTAAGTTGATGTAATAGCCAGTAAGAAGTAGACCAATTAGAGATTTAGGTATCGATTATTGACTTTTTAGCTGGCTTTGGTGCCTTGGACATGAGCTAGGACCTTAAGATTCTGCATGAAAGGAGGACTAGCAGCCGAGTTGGACGGGAGAATGTGAAAAGTGTTCATATGTAGTAAAAACCTGAGAAATCCGTCCGTTTTCGTCATTTGTTATCGAATGGACATGGAGTCAGATCGTCACATTGGCCGCTCTTCTCTCTGAAACGGTTGTACTTATCGTCTGCAAAGCTATGTCGCGTGCTGCGGTATGCGGAGACACTAAAAGCACCATAGTAGAACACAGATGAAGCTTCTAAGTTGATGTCATAGCCAGCAAGAAGTAGTAGAATTCATGTTTTTGGTATCGATTAGTGACTTTTTTGCTGGCTTTGGTACCTTGGACATGATCTAGGACCTTAACATTCTGCATGGAAGGAGGACTAGCAGCCGAGTAGCACGGGAGAATGTGAAAAGTGTTCATATGTAGTAAAAACCTGGGAAATTCGTCCGTTTTCGTCATTTGTTATCGAATCGAGTTAAAGCCAGATCGTCACATTGGCCGCTCTTCTCTCTGAAACGGTTGTACTTATCGTCTACAAAGCTATGTCGCGTGCTGCGGTATGCGGAGACACTAAAATCACCATAGTAGAACACAGATGGAGATTCTAAGTTGATGTAATAGCCAGTAAGAATTAGTATAATACAAGTTTTAGGTATCGATTATTGACTTTTTAGCTAGCATTGGTGCCTTGAACATGAGCTAGGACCTTAAGATTCTGCATGAAAGGAGGACTAGCAGCCGAGTAGCACGGGAGAATGTGAAAAGTGTTCATATGTAGTAAAAACCTGGGAAATTCGTCCGTTTTCGTCATTTGTTATCGAATCGACTTAAAGCCAGATCGTCACATTGGCCGCTCTTCTCTCTGAAACGCTTGTACTTATCGTCTGCAAAGCTATGTCGTATGCTGCGGTATGCTGAGACACTACAAGCAGCATAGTAGAACACAGATGAAGTTTCTAAGTTGATGTAATAGCCAGTAAGAAGTAGTACAATTCAAGTTTTAGGTATCGATTATTGACTTTTAAGCTAGCTTTGGTGCCTTGGACATGAGCTAGGACCTTAAGATTCTGCATGAAAGGAGGACTAGCAGCCGAGTAGCACGAGAAAATGTGAAAAGTGTTCATATGTAGTAAAAACCTGAGAAATTCGTCCGTTTTCGTCATTTGTTATCGAATCGACTTAAAGCCAGATCGTCACATTGGCCGCTCTTCTCTCTGAAACGCTTGTACTTATCGTTTGCAAAGCTATGTCGCATGTTACGGTATGCTGAGACACTACAAGCAGCATAGTAGAACACAGATGAAGCTTCTATGTTGATGTAATAGCCAGTAAGACGTAGTACAATTCACGTTTTAGTTATCGATTATTGACCTTTTAGCTAGCTTTGGTGCCTTGGACATGAGCTAGGACCTTAAGATTCTGCATGAAAGGAGGACTAGCAGCCGAGTTGCAGGGGAGAATGTAAAAAGTGTTCATATGAAGTAAAGACCTGAGTAATCCGTCCGTTTTCGTCATTTGTTATCGAATCGACTTAAAGCCAGATCGTCACATTGGTCGCTCTGCTCTCAGAAACGGTTGTATTTATCGTCTGCAAAGCTATGTCGCGTGTTGCCGTAGGCGGAAACAGAAAAGCACCATAGTAGAACACAGATGAAGCTTCTAAGTTGATGTAATAGCCAGTAAGAAGTAGACCAATTAGAGATTTAGGTATCGATTATTGACTTTTTAGCTGGCTTTGGTGCCTTGGACATGAGCTAGGACCTTAAGATTCTGCATGAAAGGAGGACTAGCAGCCGAGTTGCACGGGAGAATGTGAAAAGTGTTCATATGTAGTAAAAACCTGATACATCCGTCCGTTTTCGTCATTTGTTATCGAATCGACTTAAAGCCAGATAGTCACATTGGCCGCTCTTATCTCCGAAACGCTTGTACTTATCGTCTGCAAAGCTATGTCGCGTGCTGCGGTATGCGGAGACAATAAAATAACCATAGTAGAACACAGACCAAGCTTCTAAGTTGATGTAATAGCCAGTAAGAAGTAGTACAATTCAAGTTTTAGGTATCGATTATTGACTTTTTAGCTGGCTTTGGTGCCTTGGACATGAGCTAGGACCTTAAGATTCTGCATGAAAGGAGGAATAGCAGCCGAGTAGCACGGGAGAATGTGATAAGTGTTCATATGTAGTAAAAACCTGGGAAATTCGTCCGTTTTCGTCATTTGTTATCGAATCGACTTAAAGCCAGATCGTCACATTGGCCGCTCTTCTCTCTGAAACGCTTGTACTTATCGTCTGCAAAGCTATGTCGCATGCTGCGGTATGCTGAGACACTACAAGCAGCATAGTAAAACACAGATGAAGCTTCTAAGTTGATGTAATAGCCAGTAAGAAGTAGTACAATTCAAGTTTTAGGTATCGATTATTGACCTTTTAGCTGGCTTTGGTGCCTTGGACATGAGCTAGGAACTTAAGATTCTGCATGAAAGGAGGACTAGCAGCCGAGTTGCAGGGGAGAATGTAAAAAGGGTTCATATGAAGTAAAAACCTGAGTAATCCGTCCGTTTTCGTCATTTGTTACCGAATCGACTTAAAGCCAGATCGTCACATTAGACGCTCTGCTCTCGGAAACGGTTGTACTTATCGTCTGCAAAGCAATGTCGCGTTTTGCCGTAGGCGGAAACAGAAAAGCACCATAGTAGAACACAGATGAAGCTTCTAAGTTGATGTAATAGCCTGTAAGAAGTAGACCAATTCAAGATTTAGGTATCGATTATTGACTTTTTAGCTGGCTTTTTGTGCCTTGGACATGAGCTAGGACCTTAAGATTCTACATGAAAGGAGGACTAGCAGCCGAGTTGCACGGGAGAATGTGAAAAGTGTTCATATGTAGTAAAAACCTGAGAAATCCGTCCGTTTTCGTCATTTGTTATCGAATCGACTTAAAGCCAGATCGTCACATTGGCCGCTCTTCTCTTTGAAAAAGTTGTACTTATCGTCTGCAAAGCTTTGTCACGTGCTGCGGTATGTGGACACAATAAAAGCACCATAGTAGAACACAGATAAAGCTTCTAAGTTGATGTAATAGCCAGTAATTAGTAGTACAATTAAAGCTTTAGGTATCGATTATTGACTTTTTAGCTGGCTTTGATGCCTTGGACATGAGCTAGGACCTTAAGATTCTGCATGAAAGGAGGACTAGCAGCCGAGATGCACGGGAGAATGTGAAAAGTGTTCATATGTAATAAAAACCTTAGAAATCCGTCCGTTTTCGTCATTTGTTATCGAATCGACTTAAAGTCAGATCGTCACATTGGCCGCTCTTCTCTCTGAAACGGTTGTACTTATCGTCTACAAAGCTATGTCACGTGCTGCGGTATGTGGAGACACTAAAAGCATCATAGTAGAACACAGATGAAGCTTCTAAGTTGATGTAATAGCCAGTAAGAAGTAGTACAATTCATGTTTTAGGTATCGATTATTGACTTTTTAGCTGGCTTTGGTGCCTTCGACATGAGCTAGGACCTTAAGATTCTGCATGTAAGGAGGACTAGCAGCCCAGTTGCACGGGAGAATGTGAAAAGTGTTCATATGTAGTAAAAACCTGAGAAATCCGTCCGTTTTCGTCATTTGTTATCGAATCGACTTAAAGCCAGATCGTCACATTGGCCGCTCTGCTCTCGGAAACGGTTGTACTTATCGTCTGCAAAGCTATGTCGCGTGTTGCCGTAGGCGGAAACAGGAAAAGCACCATAGTAGAACACAGATGAAGCTTCTAAGTTGATGTACTAGCAAGTAAGATGTAGTACAATTCAAGTTTTAGGTACTGAATATTGACCTTTTAGCTGGCTTTGGTGCCTTGGACATGAGCTAGGAAATTAAGATTCTGCATGAAAGGAGGGCTAGCAGCCGAGTTGCACGGGAGAATATGAAAAGTGTTCATATGTAGTAAAAACCTGAGACATACGTCCGTTTTCGTCATTTGTTATCGAATCGACTTAAAGCCAGATCGTCACATTGGCCGCTCTTCTCTCTGAAAAGGTTGTACTTATCGTCTGCAAAACTATCTCGCGTGATGCGGTATGCGGAGAAACTAAAACCACCGTAGTAGAACAGACATGAAGCTTCTAAGTTGATGTAATAGCCAGTAAGAAGTAGTACAATTAAAGTTTTAGGTATCGATTATTGACTTTTTAGCTGGCTTTGATGCCTTGGACATGAGCTAGGACCTTAAGATTCTGCATGAAAGGAGGACTAGCAGCCGAGTTGCACGGGAGAATGTGAAAAGTGTTCATATGTAATAAAAACCTGAGAAATCCTTCCGTTTTCGTCATTTGCTATCGAATCGACTTAAAGTCAGATCGTCACATTGGCCGCTCTTCTCTCTGAAACGGTTGTACTTATCGTCTACAAAGCTATGTCACGTGCTGCGGTATGTGGAGACACTAAAAGCACCATAGTAGAACACAGATGAAGCTTCTAAGTTGATGTAATAGCCAGTAAGAAGTAGTACAATTCAAGTTTTAGGTATCGATTATTGACTTTTTAGCTGGCTTTGGTGCCTTCGACATGAGCTAGGACCTTAAGATTCTGCATGTAAGGAGGACTAGCAGCCGAGTTGCACGGGAGAATGTGAAAAGTGTTCATATGTAAAAAAATACCTGAGGAATCCGTCCGTTTTCGTCATTTGTTATCGAATCGACTTAAAGCCAGATCGTCACATTGGTCGCTCTTCTCTCTGAAACGGTTGTACTTATCGTCTGCAAAGCTATGTCGCATGCTGCGGTATGCTGAGACACTACAAGCAGCATAGTAGAACACAGATGAAGCTTCTAAGTTGATGTAATAGCCAGTAAGAAGTAGTACAAATCAAGTTTTAGGTATCGATTATTGACTTTTTAGCTAGCTTTGGTGCCTTGGACATGAACTAGGACCTTAAGATTCAGCATGAAAGGAGGACTAGCAGCCGAATAGCACGGGAGAATGTGGAAAGTGTTCATATGTAGTAAAAACCTGAGAAATTCGTCCGTTTTCGTCATTTGTTATCGATTCGACTTAATGCCAGATCGTCACATTGGCCGCTCTGCTCTCGGAAACGGTTGTACTTATCGTCTGCAAAGCTATGTCGCGTGTTGCCGTAGGCGGAAACAGGAAAAGCACCATAGTAGAACACAGATGAAGCTTCTAAGTTGATGTAATAGCCAGTAAGAAGTAGTCCAATTCAAGTTTTAGGTATCGATTATTGACATTTTAGCTGGCTTTGGTGACTTGGAAATGAGCTAGGACCTTAAGATTCTGCATGAAAGGAGGACTAGCAGCCGAGTTTCAGGGGAAAATGTGAAAAGTGTTCATATGTAGTAAAAACCTGAGAAATCCGTCCGTTTTCGTCATTTGTTATCGAATCGACTTAAAGCCAGATCGTCATATTGGCCGCTCTGCTCTCGGAAACGGTTGTACTTATCGTCTGCAAAGCTATGTCGCGTGCTGCGGAATGCGGAGAAACTAAAAGCACCGTAGTAGAACACAGATGAAGCTTCTAAGTTGATGTAATAGCCAGGAAGAAGTAGTACAATTCAAGTTTTAGGTATCGATTATTGACATTTTAGCTGGCTTTGGTGCCTTGGACATGAGGTAGGACCTTAACATTCTGCATGAAAGGATTACTACCAGCCGAGTTGCACGGGAGAATGTGAAAAGTGTTCATATGTAGTAAAAACCTTAGAAATCCGTCCGTTTTCGTCATTTGTTATCGAATCGACTTAAAGCCAGATCGTCACATTGGCCGCTCTTCTCTCTGAAACGGTCGTACTTATCGTCTGCAAAGCTATGTCGCGTGCTGCGGTATGTGGAGACACTAAAAGCACCATAGTAGAACACAGATGAAGCTTCTAAGTTGATGTAATAGCCAGTAAGAAGTAGTAGAATTCAAGTTTAAGGTATCGATTATTGACTTTTTAGCTGGCTTTGGTGCCTTGGACATGAGCTGGACCTTAAGATTCTGCATGAAAGGAGGACTAGCAGCCGAGTTGCACGGGAGAATGTGAAAAGTGTTCATATGTAGTAAAAACCTGAGAAATCCGTCCGTTTTCGTCATTTGTTATCGAATCGACTTAAAGCCAGATCGTCACAATGGCCGCTCTTCTCTCTGAAACGGTTGTACTTATCGTCTACAAAGCAATGTCGCGTGCTGCGGTATGCGGAGACACTAAAAGCACCATAGTAGAACACAGATGAAGCTTCTAAGTTGATGTATTAGTCAGTAAGAAGTAGTACAATTCAAGTTTTAGGTATCGATTATTGACTTTTTAGCTGGCTTTGGTGCCTTCGACATGAGCTAGGACCTTAAGATTCTGCATGTAAGGAGGACTAGCAGCCGAGTTGCACGGGAGAATGTGAAAAGTGTTCATATGTAAAAAAATACCTGAGGAATCCGTCCGTTTTCGTCATTTGTTATCGAATCGACTTAAAGCCAGATCGTCACATTGGTCGCTCTTCTCTCTGAAACGGTTGTACTTATCGTCTGCAAAGCTATGTCGCATGCTGCGGTATGCTGAGACACTACAAGCAGCATAGTAGAACACAGATGAAGCTTCTAAGTTGATGTAATAGCCAGTAAGAAGTAGTACAAATCAAGTTTTAGGTATCGATTATTGACTTTTTAGCTAGCTTTGGTGCCTTGGACATGAACTAGGACCTTAAGATTCAGCATGAAAGGAGGACTAGCAGCCGAATAGCATGGGAGAATGTGAAAAGTGTTCATATGTAGTAAAAACCTGAGAAATCCGTCCGTTTTCGTCATTTGTTATCGAATCGACTTAAAGCCAGATCGTCACATTGGCCGCTCTTCTCTCTGAAACGCTTGTACTTATCGTCTGCAAAGCTATGTCGCGTCCTGCGGTATGCGGAGACACTAAAATCACCATAGTAGAACACAGATGAAGCTTCTAAGTTGATGTAATAGCCAGTAAGAAGTAGTACAACTGAAGTTTTAGGTATCGATTATTGACTTTTTACCTGGATTTGGTGCCTTGGACATGAGCTAGGACCTTAAGATTCTGCATGAAAGGTGGACTAGCAGCCGAACTGCAGGGGAGAATGTAAAAAGTGTTCATATGAAGTAAAAACCTGAGAAATCCGTCCGTTTTCGTCATTTGTTATCGAATCGACTTAAAGCCAGATCGTCACATTGGCCGCTTTACTCTCGGAAACGGTTGTACTTATCGTCTGCAAAGCTATGTCGCTTGTTGCTGTAGGCGGAAACAGAAAAGCACCATAGTAGAACACAGATGAAGCTTCTAAGTTGATGTAATAGCCAGTAATTAGTAGTACAATTCTAGTTTCAGGTATCGATTATTGACTTTTTAGCTGGCTTTGGTGCCTTGGACATGAGCTGGTACCTTAAGATTCTGCATGAAAGGAGGACTAGCAGCCGAGTTGCACGGGAGAATGTGAAAAGTGTTCATATGTAGTAAAAACCATAGAAATCCATCCGTTTTCGTCATTTGTTATCGAATCGACTTAAAGCCAGATCGTCACATTGGCCGCTTATCTCTCTGAAACGGTTGTACTTATCGTCTGCAAAGCTATGTCGCGTGCTGCGGTATGTGGAGACACTAAAAGCACCATAGTAGAACACAGATGAAGCATCTAAGTTGATGTAATAGGAAGTAAGAAGTAATCCAATTCAAGTTTTAGGTATCGATTATTGACTTTTTAGCTGGCTTTGGTGCCTTGGACATGAGCTAGGACCTTAAGATTCTGCATGAAAGGAGGACTAGCAGCCGAGTTGCACGGGAGAATGTGAAAAGTGTTCATATGTAATAAAAACCTGAGAAATCCGTCCGTTTTCGTCATTTGTTATCGAATCGACTTAAAGCCAGATCGTCACATTGGCCGCTCTTCTCTCTGAAACGGTTGTACTTATCGTCTACAAAGCTAAGTCACGTGCTGCGGTATGTGCAGACACTAAAAGCACCATATGAGATCACAGATGAAGCTTCTAAGTTGATGTAATAGCGAGTAAGAAGTAGTCCAATTCAAGTTTTAGGTATCGATTATTGACTTTTTAGCTGGCTTTGGTGCCTTGGACATGAGCTAGGACCTTAAGATTCTGCATGAAAGGAAGACTAGCAGCCGAGTTGCACCGGAGAATGTGAAAAGTGTTCATATGTAGTAAAAACCTGAGAAATCCGTCCGTTTTCGTCATTTGTTATCGAATCGACTTAAAGCCAGATCGTCACATTGGCCGCTCTTCTCTCTGAAAAAGTTGTACTTATGGTCTGCAAAGCTATGTCGCGTGCTGCGATATGCGGACACAATAAAAGCACCATAGTAGAACACAGATGAAGCTTCTAAGTTGATGTAATAGCCAGTAAGAAGTAGTACAATTAAAGTTTTAGGTATCGGTTAATGACTTTTACCCTTCTTTGGTGCCTTGGACACGAGCTAGGAAATTAAGATTTTGCATGAAGGAGGACTATCAGCCGAGTTGCACGGGAGAATGTGAAAAGTGTTCATATGTAGTAAAAACCTGAGAAATCCGTCCGTTTTCGTCATTTGTTATCGAATCGACTTAAAGCCAGATCGTCACATTGGCCGCTCTTTTCTCTGAAACGGTTGTACTTATCGTCTGTAAAACTATGTCGCGTGCTGCGGTATGCGGAGAAACTAAAAGCACCGTAGTAGAACACAGATGAAGCTTCTAAGTTGATGTAATAGCCAGGAAGAAGTAGTAAAATTCAAGTTTTAGGTATCGATTATTGACTTTTTAGCTGGCTTTGCTGCCTTGGACATGAGCTAGGACCTTAAGATTCTGCATGAAAGGAGGACTAGCAGCCGAGTTGCACGGGAGAATGTGAAAAGTGTTCATATGTAGTAAAAACCTTAGAAATCCGTCCGTTTTCGTCATTTGTTATCGAATCGACTTAAAGCCAGATCGTCACATTGGCCGCTCTTCTCTCTGAAACGGTTGTACTTATCGTCTGCAAAGCTATGTCGCGTGCTGCGGTATGTGGAGACACTAAAAGCACCATAGTAGAACACAGATGAAGCTTCTAAGTTGATGTAATAGCCAGTAAGAAGTAGTAGAATTCAAGTTTTAGGTATCGATTATTGACTTTTTTGCTGGCTTTGGTGCCTTGGACATGAGCTAGGACCTTAAGATTCTGCATGAAAGGAGGACTAGCAGCCGAGTTGCACGGGAGAATGTGAAAAGTGTTCATATGTAGTAAAAACCTGAGAAATCCGTCCGTTTTCGTCATTTGTTATCGAATCGACTTAAAGCCAGATCGTCACATTGGCCGCTCTTATCTCTGAAACGGTTGTACTTATCGTCTACAAAGCTATGTCGCGTGCTGCGGTATGCGGAGACACTAAAATCACCATAGTAGAACACAGATGGAGCTTCTAAGTTGATGTAATAGCCAGTAAGAAGTAGTACAATACAAGTTTTAGGTATCGATTATTGACTTTTTAGCTAGCATTGGTGCCTTGGACATGAGCTAGGACCTTAAGATTCTGCATGAAAGGAGGACTAGCAGCCGAGTTGGACGGGAGAATGTGAAAAGTGTTCATATGTAGTAAAAACCTGAGAAATCCGTCCGTTTTCGTCATTTGTTATCGAATGGACATATAGTCAGATCGTCACATTGGCCGCTCTTCTCTCTGAAACGGTTGTACTTATCGTCTGCAAAGCTATGTCGCGTGCTGCGGTATGCGGAGACACTAAAAGCACCATAGTAGAACACAGATGAAGCTTCTAAGTTGATGTCATAGCCAGCAAGAAGTAGTAGAATTCATGTTTTTGGTATCGATTAGTGACTTTTTTGCTGGCTTTGGTACCTTGGACATGATCTAGGACCTTAACATTCTGCATGGAAGGAGGACTAGCAGCCGAGTAGCACGGGAGAATGTGAAAAGTGTTCATATGTAGTAAAAACCTGGGAAATTCGTCCGTTTTCGTCATTTGTTATCGAATCGAGTTAAAGCCAGATCGTCACATTGGCCGCTCTTCTCTCTGAAACGGTTGTACTTATCGTCTACAAAGCTATGTCGCGTGCTGCGGTATGCGGAGACACTAAAATCACCATAGTAGAACACAGATGGAGCTTCTAATTTGATGTAATAGCCAGTAAGAAGTAGTATAATACAAGTTTTAGGTATCGATTATTGACTTTTTAGCTAGCATTGGTGCCTTGGACATGAGCTAGGACCTTAAGATTCTGCATGAAAGGAGGACTAGCAGCCGAGTAGCACGGGAGAATGTGAAAAGTGTTCATATGTAGTAAAAACCTGGGAAATTCGTCCGTATTCGTCATTTGTTATCGAATCGACTTAAAGCCAGATCGTCACATTGGCCGCTCTTCTCTCTGAAACGCTTGTACTTATCGTCTGCAAAGCTATGTCGTATGCTGCGGTATGCTGAGACACTACAAGCAGCATAGTAGAACACAGATGAAGTTTCTAAGTTGATGTAATAGCCAGTAAGAAGTAGTACAATTCAAGTTTTAGGTATCGATTATTGACTTTTAAGCTAGCTTTGGTGCCTTGGACATGAGCTAGGACCTTAAGATTCTGCATGAAAGGAGGACTAGCAGCCGAGTAGCACGAGAAAATGTGAAAAGTGTTCATATGTAGTAAAAACCTGAGAAATTCGTCCGTTTTCGTCATTTGTTATCGAATCGACTTAAAGCCAGATCGTCACATTGGCCGCTCTTCTCTCTGAAACGCTTGTACTTATCGTTTGCAAAGCTATGTCGCATGTTGCGGTATGCGGAGACACTAAAATCACCATAGTAGAACACAGATGGAGCTTCTAAGTTGATGTAATAGCCAGTAAGAAGTAGTATAATACAAGTTTTAGGTATCGATTATTGACTTTTAAGCTAGCTTTGGTGCCTTGGACATGAGCTAGGACCTTAAGATTCTGCATGAAAGGAGGACTAGCAGCCGAGTTGCAGGGGAGAATGTAAAAAGTGTTCATATGAAGTAAAGACCTGAGTAATCCGTCCGTTTTCGTCATTTGTTATCGAATCGACTTAAAGCCAGATCGTCACATTGGTCGCTCTGCTCTCAGAAACGGTTGTATTTATCGTCTGCAAAGCTATGTCGCGTGTTGCCGTAGGCGGAAACAGAAAAGCACCATAGTAGAACACAGATGAAGCTTCTAAGTTGATGTAATAGCCAGTAAGAAGTAGACCAATTAGAGATTTAGGTATCGATTATTGACTTTTTAGCTGGCTTTGGTGCCTTGGACATGAGCTAGGACCTTAAGATTCTGCATGAAAGGAGGACTAGCAGCCGAGTTGGACGGGAGAATGTGAAAAGTGTTCATATGTAGTAAAAACCTGAGAAATCCGTCCGTTTTCGTCATTTGTTATCGAATGGACATGGAGTCAGATCGTCACATTGGCCGCTCTTCTCTCTGAAACGGTTGTACTTATCGTCTGCAAAGCTATGTCGCGTGCTGCGGTATGCGGAGACACTAAAAGCAGCATAGTAGAACACAGATGAAGCTTCTAAGTTGATGTCATAGCCAGCAAGAAGTAGTAGAATTCATGTTTTTGGTATCGATTAGTGACTTTTTTGCTGGCTTTGGTACCTTGGACATGATCTAGGACCTTAACATTCTGCATGAAAGGAGGACTAGCAGCCGAGTAGCACGGGAGAATGTGAAAAGTGTTCATATGTAGTAAAAACCTGGGAAATTCGTCCGTTTTCGTCATTTGTTATCGAATCGAGTTAAAGCCAGATCGTCACATTGGCCGCTCTTCTCTCTGAAACGGTTGTACTTATCGTCTACAAAGCTATGTCGCGTGCTGCGGTATGCGGAGACACTAAAATCACCATAGTAGAACACAGATGGAGCTTCTAAGTTGATGTAATAGCCAGTAAGAATTAGTATAATACAAGTTTTAGGTATCGATTATTGACTTTTTAGCTAGCATTGGTGCCTTGGACATGAGCTAGGACCTTAAGATTCTGCATGAAAGGAGGACTAGCAGCCGAGTAGCACGGGAGAATGTGAAAAGTGTTCATATGTAGTAAAAACCTGGGAAATTCGTCCGTTTTCGTCATTTGTTATCGAATCGACTTAAAGCCAGATCGTCACATTGGCCGCTCTTCTCTCTGAAACGCTTGTACTTATCGTCTGCAAAGCTTTGTCGTATGCTGCGGTATGCTGAGACACTACAAGCAGCATAGTAGAACACAGATGAAGTTTCTAAGTTGATGTAATAGCCAGTAAGAAGTAGTACAATTCAAGTTTTAGGTATCGATTATTGACTTTTAAGCTAGCTTTGGTGCCTTGGACATGAGCTAGGACCTTAAGATTCTGCATGAAAGGAGGACTAGCAGCCGAGTAGCACGAGAAAATGTGAAAAGTGTTCATATGTAGTAAAAACCTGAGAAATTCGTCCGTTTTCGTCATTTGTTATCGAATCGACTTAAAGCCAGATCGTCACATTGGCCGCTCTTCTCTCTGAAACGCTTGTACTTATCGTTTGCAAAGCTATGTCGCATGTTGCGGTATGCTGAGACACTACAAGCAGCATAGTAGAACACAGATGAAGCTTCTATGTTGATGTAATAGCCAGTAAGACGTAGTACAATTCACGTTTTAGTTATCGATTATGACTTTTTAGCTAGCTTTGTTGCCTTGGACATGAGCTAGGACCTTAAGATTCTGCATGAAAGGAGGACTAGCAGCCGAGTTGCAGGGGAGAATGTAAAAAGTGTTCATATGAAGTAAAGACCTGAGTAATCCGTCCGTTTTCGTCATTTGTTATCGAATCGACTTAAAGCCAGATCGTCACATTGGTCGCTCTGCTCTCAGAAACGGTTGTATTTATCGTCTGCAAAGCTATGTCGCGTGTTGCCGTAGGCGGAAACAGAAAAGCACCATAGTAGAACACAGATGAAGCTTCTTAGTTGATGTAATAGCCAGTAAGAAGTAGACCAATTAGAGATTTAGGTATCGATTATTGACTTTTTAGCTGGCTTTGGTGCCTTGGACATGAGCTAGGACCTTAAGATTCTGCATGAAAGGAGGACTAGCAGCCGAGTTGCACGGGAGAATGTGAAAAGTGTTCATATGTAGTAAAAACCTGAGAAATCCGTCCGTTTTCGTCATTTGTTATCGAATCGACTTTAAGTCAGATCGTCACATTGGCCGTTCTTCTCCCTGAAACGGTTGTACTTATCGTCTACAAAGCTATGTCACGTGCTGCGGTATGTGGAGACACTAAAAGCAAAATAGTAGAACACAGATGAAGCTTCTAAGTTGATGTAATAGCCAGTAAGAAGTAGTACAATTCAAGTTTTAGGTATCGATTATTGACTTTTTAGCTGGCTTTGGTGCCTTCGACATGAGCTAGGACCTTAAGATTCTGCATGTAAGGAGGACTAGCAGCCGAGTTGCACGGAAGAATGTGAAAAGTGTTCATATGCAGTAAAAACCTGATACATCCGTCCGTTTTCGTCATTTGTTATCGAATCGACTTAAAGCCAGATAGTCACATTGGCCGCTCTTATCTCCGAAACGCTTGTACTTATCGTCTGCAAAGCTATGTCGCGTGCTGCGGTATGCGCAGACAATAAAATAACCATAGTAGAACACAGACCAAGCTTCTAAGTTGATGTAATAGCCAGTAAGAAGTAGTACAATTCAAGTTTTAGGTATCGATTATTGACTTTTTAGCTGGCTTTGGTGCCTTGGACATGAGCTAGGACCTTAAGATTCTGCATGAAAGGAGGAATAGCAGCCGAGTAGCACGGGAGAATGTGATAAGTGTTCATATGTAGTAAAAACCTGGGAAATTCGTCCGTTTTCGTCATTTGTTATCGAATCGACTTAAAGCCAGATCGTCACATTGGCCGCTCTTCTCTCTGAAACGCTTGTACTTATCGTCTGCAAAGCTATGTCGCATGCTGCGGTATGCTGAGACACTACAAGCAGCATAGTAAAACACAGATGAAGCTTCTAAGTTGATGTAATACCCAGTAAGAAGTAGTACAATTCAAGTTTTAGGTATCGATTATTGACTTTTTAGCTGGCTTTGGTGCCTTGGACATGAGCTAGGAACTTAAGATTCTGCATGAAAGGAGGACTAGCAGCCGAGTTGCAGGGGAGAATGTAAAAAGGGTTCATATGAAGTAAAAACCTGAGTAATCCGTCCGTTTTCGTCATTTGTTACCGAATCGACTTAAAGCCAGATCGTCACATTAGCCGCTCTGCTCTCGGAAACGGTTGTACTTATCGTCTGCAAAGCAATGTCGCGTTTTGCCGTAGGCGGAAACAGAAAAGCACCATAGTAGAACACAGATGAAGCTTCTAAGTTGATGTAATAGCCTGTAAGAAGTAGACCAATTCAAGATTTAGGTATCGATTATTGACTTTTTAGCTGGCTTTTTGTGCCTTGGACATGAGCTAGGACCTTAAGATTCTACATGAAAGGAGGACTAGCAGCCGAGTTGCACGGGAGAATGTGAAAAGTGTTCATATGTAGTAAAAACCTGAGAAATCCGTCCGTTTTCGTCATTTGTTATCGAATCGACTTAAAGCCAGATCGTCACATTGGCCGCTCTTCTCTTTGAAAAAGTTGTACTTATCGTCTGCAAAGCTTTGTCACGTGCTGCGGTATGTGGACACAATAAAAGCACCATAGTAGAACACAGATAAAGCTTCTAAGTTGATGTAATAGCCAGTTATTAGTAGTACAATTAAAGCTTTAGGTATCGATTATTGACTTTTTAGCTGGATTTGATGCCTTGGACATGAGCTAGGACCTTAAGATTCTGCATGAAAGGAGGACTAGCAGCCGAGTTGCACGGGAGAATGTGAAAAGTGTTCATATGTAATAAAAACCTTAGAAATCCGTCCGTTTTCGTCATTTGTTATCGAATCGACTTAAAGTCAGATCGTCACATTGGCCGCTCTTCTCTCTGAAACGGTTGTACTTATCGTCTACAAAGCTATGTCACGTGCTGCGGTATGTGGAGACACTAAAAGCATCATAGTAGAACACAGATGAAGCTTCTAAGTTGATGTAATAGCCAGTAAGAAGTAGTACAATTCATGTTTTAGGTATCGATTATTGACTTTTTAGCTGGCTTTGGTGCCTTCGACATGAGCTAGGACCTTAAGATTCTGCATGTAAGGAGGACTAGCAGCCCAGTTGCACGGGAGAATGTGAAAAGTGTTCATATGTAGTAAAAACCTGAGAAATCCGTCCGTTTTCGTCATTTGTTATCGAATCGACTTAAAGCCAGATCGTCACATTGGCGGCTCTTCTCTCTGAAACGGTTGTACTTATCGTCTGAAAAGCTATGTCGCGTGCTGCGGGATGCTGAGACACTAAAAGCTCCATAGTAGACCACAGATCAAGCTTCTAAGTTGATGTAATAGCCAGTAAGAAGTAGTACAATTCAAGTTTTAGGTATCGATTATTGACTTATTAGATAGCTTTGGTGCCTTGGACATGAACTAGGACCTTAAGATTCAGCATGAAAGGAGGACTAGCAGCCGAATAGCACGGGAGAATGTGAAAAGTGTTCATATGTAGTAAAAACCTGAGAAATTCGTCCGTTTTCGTCATTTGTTATCGAATCGACTTAAAGCCAGATCGTCACATTGGCCGCTCTGCTCTCGGAAACGGTTGTACTTATCGTCTGCAAAGCTATGTCGCGTGTTGCCGTAGGCGGAAACAGGAAAAGCACCATAGTAGAACACAGATGAAGCTTCTAAGTTGATGTACTAGCAAGTAAGATGTAGTACAATTCAAGTTTTAGGTACTGAATATTGACCTTTTAGCTGGCTTTGGTGCCTTGGACATGAGCTAGGAAATTAAGATTCTGCATGAAAGGAGGGCTAGCAGCCGAGTTGCACGGGAGAATATGAAAAGTGTTCATATGTAGTAAAAACCTGAGACATACGTCCGTTTTCGTCATTTGTTATCGAATCGACTTAAAGCCAGATCGTCACATTGGCCGCTCTTCTCTCTGAAAAGGTTGTACTTATCGTCTGCAAAACTATCTCGCGTGATGCGGTATGCGGAGAAACTAAAACCACCGTAGTAGAACAGACATGAAGCTTCTAAGTTGATGTAATAGCCAGTAAGAAGTAGTACAATTAAAGTTTTAGGTATCGATTATTGACTTTTTAGCTGGCTTTGATGCCTTGGACATGAGCTAGGACCTTAAGATTCTGCATGAAAGGAGGACTAGCAGCCGAGTTGCACGGGAGAATGTGAAAAGTGTTCATATGTAGTAAAAACCTGAGAAATCCGTCCGTTTTCGTCATTTGTTATCGAATCGACTTAAAGCCAGATCGTCACAATGGCCGCTCTTCTCTCTGAAACGGTTGTACTTATCGTCTACAAAGCAATGTCGCGTGCTGCGGTATGCGGAGACACTAAAAGCACCATAGTAGAACACAGATGAAGCTTCTAAGTTGATGTATTAGTCAGTAAGAAGTAGTACAATTCAAGTTTTAGGTATCGATTATTGACTTTTTAGCTGGCTTTGGTGCCTTCGACATGAGCTAGGACCTTAAGATTCTGCATGTAAGGAGGACTAGCAGCCGAGTTGCACGGGAGAATGTGAAAAGTGTTCATATGTAAAAAAATACCTGAGGAATCCGTCCGTTTTCGTCATTTGTTATCGAATCGACTTAAAGCCAGATCGTCACATTGGTCGCTCTTCTCTCTGAAACGGTTGTACTTATCGTCTGCAAAGCTATGTCGCATGCTGCGGTATGCTGAGACACTACAAGCAGCATAGTAGAACACAGATGAAGCTTCTAAGTTGATGTAATAGCCAGTAAGAAGTAGTACAAATCAAGTTTTAGGTATCGATTATTGACTTTTTAGCTAGCTTTGGTGCCTTGGACATGAACTAGGACCTTAAGATTCAGCATGAAAGGAGGACTAGCAGCCGAATAGCATGGGAGAATGTGAAAAGTGTTCATATGTAGTAAAAACCTGAGAAATTCGTCCGTTTTCGTCATTTGTTATCGAATCGACTTAAAGCCAGATCGTCACATTGGCCGCTCTGCTCTCGGAAACGGTTGTACTTATCGTCTGCAAAGCTATGTCGCGTGTTGCCGTAGGCGGAAACAGGAAAAGCACCATAGTAGAACACAGATGAAGCTTCTAAGTTGATGTAATAGCCGGTAAGAATTAGTCCAATTCAAGTTTTAGGTATCGATTATTGACTTTTTAGCTAGATTTGGTGCCTTGGACATGAGCTAGGATCTTAAGATTCTGCATGAAAGGAGGACTAGCAGCCGAGTTACACGGGAGAATGTGAAAAGTGTTCATATGTAGTAAAAACCTGAGAAATCCGTCCGTTTTCGTAATTTGTTATCGAATCGACTTAAAGCCAGATCGTCACATTGGCCGCCCTTCTCTCTGAAACGGTTGTACTTATCGTCTGCAAAGCTATGTCGCGTGCTGCGGTATGTGGACACACTAAAAGCACCATAGTAGAACACAGATGAAGCTTCTAAGTTGATGTAATAGCCAGTAAGAAGTAGTAGAATTCAAGTTTAAGGTATCGATTATTTACTTTTTAGCTGGCTTTGGTGCCTTGGACATGAGCTAAGACCTTAAGATTCTGCATGAAAGGAGGACTAGCATCCGCGTTGCATGGGAGAATGTGAAAAGTGATCATATGTAGTAAAAACCTGAGAAATCCGTCCGTTTTCATCATTTGTTATCGAATCGACTTAAAGCCAGATCGTCACATTGGCCGCTCTTCTCTCTGAAACGGTTGTACTTATCGTCTGTAAAACTATGTCGCGTGCTGCGGAATGCGGAGAAACTAAAAGCACCGTAGTAGAACACAGATGAAGCTTCAAAGTTGATGTAATAGCCAGGAAGAAGTAGTACAATTCAAGTTTTAGGTATCGATTATTGACTTTTTAGCTGGCTTTGGTGCCTTGGACATGAGCTAGGACCTTAACTTTCTGCATGAAAGGATTACTACCAGCCACGTTGCACGGGAGAATGTGAAAAGTGTTCATATGTAGTAAAAACCTTAGAAATCCGTCCGTTTTCGTCATTTGTTATCGAATCGACTTAAAGACAGATCGTCACATTGGCCGCTCTTCTCTCTGAAACGGTTGTACTTATCGTCTGCAAAGCTATGTCGCGTGCTGCGGTATGTGGAGACACTAAAAGCACCATAGTAGAACACAGATGAAGCTTCTAAGTTGATGTAATAGCCAGTAAGAAGTAGTAGAATTCAAGTTTAAGGTATCGATTATTGACTTTTTAGCTGGCTTTGGTGCCTTGGACATGAGCTGGACCTTAAGATTCTGCATGAAAGGAGGACTAGCAGCCGAGTTGCACGGGAGAATGTGAAAAGTGTTCATATGTAGTAAAAACCTGAGAAATCCGTCCGTTTTCGTCATTTGTTATCGAATCGACTTAAAGCCAGATCGTCACATTGGCCGCTCTTCTCTCAGAAACGGTTGTACTTATCGTCTACAAAGCAATGTCGCGTGCTGCGGTATGCGGAGACACTAAAAGCACCATAGTAGAACACAGATGAAGCTTCTAAGTTGATGTATTAGCAGGTAAGAAGTAGTACAATTCAAGTTTTAGGTATCGATTATTGACTTTTTAAATAGCTTTGATGCCTTGGACATGAGCTAGGACCCTAAGATTCTGCATGAAAGGAGGACTAGCAGCCGAGTAGCACGGGAGAATGTGAAAAGTGTTCATATGTAGTAAAAACCTGAGAAATTCGTCCGTTTTCGTCATTTGTTATCGAATCGACTTAAAGCCAGATCGTCACATTGGCCGCTCTTCTCTCTGAAATGCTTGTACTTATCGTCTGCAGAGCTATGTTGCATGCTGCGGTAGGCTGAGATACTACAAGCAGCATAGTAGAACACAGATGAGGCTTCTAAGTTGATGTAATAGCCAGTAAGAAGTAGTACAATTCAAGTTTTATGTATCGATTATTGACTTTTTAGCTAGATTTGGTGCCTTGGACATGAGCTAGGATCTTAAGATTCTGCATGAAAGGAGGACTAGCAGCCGAGTTACACGGGAGAATGTGAAAAGTGTTCATATGTAGTAAAAACCTGAGAAATCCGTCCGTTTTCGTAATTTGTTATCGAATCGACTTAAAGCCAGATCGTCACATTGGCCGCCCTTCTCTCTGAAACGGTTGTACTTATCGTCTGCAAAGCTATGTCGCGTGCTGCGGTATGTGGACACACTAAAAGCACCATAGTAGAACACAGATGAAGCTTGTAAGTTGATGTAATGGCTAGTAAGAAGTAGTAGAATTCAAGTTTTGGGTATCGATTATTGACTTTTTAGCTGGCTTTGGTGCCTTGGACATGAGCTAGGACCTTAAGATTCTGCATGAAAGGAGGACTAGCAGCCGAGTTGCACGGGAGAATGTGAAAAGTGTTCATATGTAGTAAAAACCTGAGAAATCCGTCCGTTTTCGTCATTTGTTATCGAATCGACTTAAAGCCAGATCGTCACATTGGCCGCTCTTCTCTCTGAAACGGTTGTACTTATCGTCTACAAAGCAATGTCGCGTGCTGCGGTATGCGGAGACACTAAAATCACCATAGTAGAACACAGATGAAGCTTCTAAGTTGATGTAATAGCCAGTAAGAAGTAGTACAGTTCAAGTTTTAGGTATCGATTATTGACTTTTTAGCTGGCTTTGGTGCCTTGGACATGAGCTAGGACCTTAAGATTCTGCATGAAAGGAGGACTAGCGGCCGAGTAGCACGGGAGAATGTGAAAAGTGTTCATATGTAGTAAAAACCTGAGAAATTCGTCCGTTTTCGTCATTTGTTATCGAATCGACTTAAAGCCAGATCGTCACATTGGCCGCTCTTCTCTCTGAAACGGTTGTACTTATCTTTATGCAAAGCTATGTCGCGTGCTGCGGTATGCGGAGACACTAAAAGCACCATAGTAGAACACAGATGAAGCTTCTAAGTTAATGTAATAGCCAGTAAGAAGTAGTACAATTCAAGTTTTAGGTATCGATTATTGACTTTTTAGCTGGCTTTGGTGCCTTGGACATGAGGTAGGACCTTACGATTCTGCATGAAAGGAGGACTAGCAGCCGATTTGCACGGGAGAATGTGAAAAGTTTTCATATGTAGTAAAAACCTTAGAAATCCGCCCGTTTTCGTCATTTGTTATCGAATCGACTTAAAGCCAGATCATCACATTGGCCGCTCTTCTCTCTGAAACGGTTGTACTTATCGTCTGCAAGGCTATGTCGCGTACTGCGGTATGTGGAGACACTAAAAGCACCATAGTAGAACACAGATGAACCTTCTAAGTTGATGTAATAGCAAGTAAGAAATAGTACAATTCAAGTTTTAGATATCGATTATTGACTTTTTAGCTGGCTTTAGTGCCTTGGACATGAGCTAGGACCTTAAGATTCTGCATGAAAGGAGGACTAGCAGCCGAGTTGCACGTGAGAATGTGAAATGTGTTCATATGTAGTCAAAACCTGAGAAATCCGTCCGTTTTCGTCATTTGTTATCGAATCGACTTAAAGCCAGATCGTCACATTGGCCGCTCTTCTCTCTGAAACGGGTGAACTTATCGACTGCAAAGCTATGTCGCGTGCTGCGGTATGTGGAGACACTAAAATTACCATAGTAGAACACAGATGAAGCATCTAAGTTGATGTAATAGCCAGTAAGAAGTAATCCAATTCAAGTTTTGGTTATCGATTATTGACTTTTTAGCTGGCTTTGGTGCCTTGGACATGAGCTAGGACCTTAAGATTCTGCATGAAAGGAGGACTAGCAGCCGAGTAGCACGGGAGAATATGAAAAGTGTTCATATGTAGTAAAAACCTGAGAAATCCGTCCGTTTTCGTCATTTGTTATCGAATCGACTTAAAGCCAGATCGTCACATTGGCCGCTCTTCTCTCTGAAATGCTTGTACTTATCGTCTGCAGAGCTATGTTGCATGCTGCGGTAGGCTGAGATACTACAAGCAGCATAGTAGAACACAGATGAGGCTTCTAAGTTGATGTAATAGCCAGTAAGATGAAGTACAATTCAAGTTTTAGGTATCGATTATTGACTTTTTAGCTAGATTTGGTGCCTTGGACATGAGCTAGGATCTTAAGATTCTGCATGAAAGGAGGACTAGCAGCCGAGTTGCACGGGAGAATGTGAAAAGTGTTCATATGTAGTAAAAACCTTAGAAATCCGTCCGTTTTCGTAATTTGTTATCGAATCGACTTAAAGCCAGATCGTCACATTGGCCGCTCTTCTCTCTGAAACGGTTGTACTTATCGTCTGCAAAGCTATGTCGCGTGCTGCGGTATGTGGACACACTAAAAGCACCATAGTAGAACACAGATGAAGCTTGTAAGTTGATGTAATAGCTAGTAAGAAGTAGTAGAATTCAAGTTTTAGGTATCGATTATTGACTTTTTAGCTGGCTTTGGTGCCTTGGACATGAGCTAGGACCTTAAGATTCTGCATGAAAGGAGGACTAGCAGCCGAGTTGCACGGGAGAATGTGAAAAGTGTTCATATGTAGTAAAAACCTGAGAAATCCGTCCGTTTTCGTCATTTGTTATCGAATCGACTTAAAGCCAGATCGTCACATTGGCCGCTCTTCTCTCTGAAACGGTTGTACTTATCGTCTACAAAGCAATGTCGCGTGCTGCGGTATGCGGAGACACTAAAATCACCATAGTAGAATACAGATGAAGCTTCTAAGTTGATGTAATAGCCAGTAAGAAGTAGTACAATTCAAGTTTTAGGTATCGATTATTGACTTTTTAGCTAGCTTTGGTGCCTTGGACATGAGCTAGGACCTTAAGATTCTGCATGAAAGGAGGACTAGCAGCCGAGTAGCACGGGAGAATGTGAAAAGTGTTCATATGTAGTAAAAACCTGAGAAATTCGTCCGTTTTCGTCATTTGTTATCGAATCGACTTAAAGCCAGATCGTCACATTGGCCGCTCTTCTCTCTGAAACGGTTGTACTTATCTTTATGCAAAGCTATGTCGCGTGCTGCGGTATGCGGAGACACTAAAAGCACCATAGTAGAACACAGATGAAGCTTCTAAGTTAATGTAATAGCCAGTAAGAAGTAGTACAATTCAAGTTTTAGGTATCGATTATTGACTTTTTAGCTGGCTTTGGTGCCTTGGACATGAGGTAGGACCTTACGATTCTGCATGAAAGGAGGACTAGCAGCCGATTTGCACGGGAGAATGTGAAAAGTCTTCATATGTAGTAAAAACCTTAGAAATCCGCCTTTTTTCGTCATTTGTTATCGAATCGACTTAAAGCCAGATCATCACATTGGCCGCTCTTCTCTCTGAAACGGTTGTACTTATCGTCTGCAAGGCTATGTCGCGTACTGCGGTATGTGGAGACACTAAAAGCACCATAGTAGAACACAGATGAACCTTCTAAGTTGATGTAATAGCAAGTAAGAAATAGAACAATTCAAGTTTTAGATATCGATTATTGACTTTTTAGCTGGCTTTAGTGCCTTGGACATGAGCTAGGACCTTAAGATTCTGCATGAAAGGAGGACTAGCAGCCGAGTTGCACGTGAGAATGTGAAATGTGTTCATATGTAGTCAAAACCTGAGAAATCCGTCCGTTTTCGTCATTTGTTATCGAATCGACTTAAAGCCAGATCGTCACATTGGCCGCTCTTCTCTCTGAAACGGGTGTACTTATCGACTGCAAAGCTATGTCGCGTGCTGCGGTATGTGGAGACACTAAAATTACCATAGTAGAACACAGATGAAGCATCTAAGTTGATGTAATAGCCAGTAAGAAGTAATCCAATTCAAGTTTTGGTTATCGATTATTGACTCTTTAGCTGGCTTTGGTGCCTTGGACATGAGCTAGGACCTTAAGATTCTGCATGAAAGGAGGACTAGCAGCCGAGTAGCACGGGAGAATGTGAAAAGTGTTCATATGTAGTAAAAACCTGAGAAATTCGTCCGTTTTCGTCATTTGTTATCGAATCGACTTAAAGCCAGATCGTCACATTGGCCGCTCTTCTCTCTGAAACGGTTGTACTTATCTTTATGCAAAGCTATGTCGCGTGCTGCGGTATGCGGAGACACTAAAAGCACCATAGTAGAACACAGATGAAGCTTCTAAGTTAATGTAATAGCCAGTAAGAAGTAGTACAATTCAAGTTTTAGGTATCGATTATTGACTTTTTAGCTGGCTTTGGTGCCTTGGACATGAGGTAGGACCTTACGATTCTGCATGAAAGGAGGACTAGCAGCCGATTTGCACGGGAGAATGTGAAAAGTCTTCATATGTAGTAAAAACCTTAGAAATCCGCCCGTTTTCGTCATTTGTTATCGAATCGACTTAAAGCCAGATCATCACATTGGCCGCTCTTCTCTCTGAAACGGTTGTACTTATCGTCTGCAAGGCTATGTCGCGTACTGCGGTATGTGGAGACACTAAAAGCACCATAGTAGAACACAGATGAACCTTCTAAGTTGATGTAATAGCAAGTAAGAAATAGTACAATTCAAGTTTTAGATATGGATTATTGACTTTTTAGCTGGCTTTAGTGCCTTGGACATGAGCTAGGACCTTAAGATTCAGCATGAAAGGGGGACTAGCAGCCGAGTTGCACGGGAGAATGTGAAAAGTGTTCATATGTAATAAAAACCTGAGAAATCCGTCCGTTTTCGTCATTTGTTATCGAATCGACTTAAAGACAGATCGTCACATTGGCCGCTCTGCTCTCGGAAACGGTTGTACTTATCGTCTACTAAAGTATGTCGCGTACTGCGGTATGCGGAGACACTAAAAGCACCATAGTAGAACACAGATGAAGCTTCTAAGTTAATGTAATAGCCAGTAAGAAGTAGTACAATTCAAGTTTTGGGTATCGATTATTGACATTTTAGCTGGCTTTGGTGCCTTAGACATGAGCTAGGACCTTAAGATTCTGCATGAAAGGAGGACTAGCAGCCGAGTTGCACGGGAGAATGTGAAAAGTGTTCATATGTAGTAAAAACCTGAGAAATCCGTCCGTTTTCGTCATTTGTTATCGAATCGACTTAAAGCCAGATCGTCACATTGGCCGCTCTTCTCTCTGAAACGGGTGTACCTATCGTCTGCAAAGCTATGTCGCGTGCTGCGGTATGTGGAGACACTAAAATTACCATAGTAGAACACAGATGAAGCATCTAAGTTGATGTAATAGCCAGTAAGAAGTAATCCAATTCAAGTTTTGGGTATCGATTATTGCCTTTTTAGCTGGCTTTGGTGCCTTGGACATGAGCTAGGACCTTAAGATTCTGCATGAAAGGAGGACTAGCAGCCGAGTTGCACGGGAGAATGTGAAAAGTGTTCATATGTAATAAAAACCTGAGAAATCCGTCCGTTTTCGTCATTTGTTATCGAATCGACTTAAAGTCAGATCGTCACATTGGCCGTTCTGCTCTCGGAAACGGTTGTACTTATCGTCTACTAAGCTATGTCGCGTGCTGCGGTATGCGGAGACACTAAAAGCACCATAGTAGAACACAGATGAAGCTTCTAAGTTAATGTAATAGCCAGTAAGAAGTAGTAGAATTCAAGTTTTAGGTATCGATTATTGACTTTTTAGCTGGCTTTGGTGCCTTGGACATGAGCTAGGACCTTATGATTCTGCATGAAAGGAGGACTAGCAGCCGTGTTGCACGGGAGAATGTGAAAAGTGTTCATATGTAATAAAAACCTGAGAAATCCGTCCGTTTTCGTCATTTGTTATCGAATCGACTTAAAGCCAGATCGTCACATTGGTCGCTCTGCTCTCGGAAACAGTTGTACTCATCGTCTACTAAGCTATTTCGCGTGCTGCGGTATGCGGAGACACTAAAAGCACCATAGTAGAACACAGATTAAGCTTCTAAGTTAATGTAATAGCCAGTAAGAAGTAGTACAATTCAAGTTTTAGGTATCGATTATTGACTTTTTAGCTGGCTTTGGTGCCTTGGACATGAGCTAGGACCTTAACATTCTGCATGAAAGGATTACTAGC
Source organism: Schistocerca gregaria (assembly GCF_023897955.1). NCBI lineage: Eukaryota > Metazoa > Arthropoda > Insecta > Orthoptera > Acrididae > Schistocerca > Schistocerca gregaria. The sequence continues at coordinate 2,713,518 of NW_026061899.1, forward strand.
AGCCGAGTTGCACGGGAGAATGTGAAAAGTGTTCATATGTAGTAAATACCTTAGAAATCCGTCCGTTTTCGTAATTTGTTATCGAATCGACTTAAAGCCAGATCGTCACATTGGCCGCTCTTCTCTCTGAAACGGTTGTACTTATCGTCTGCAAAGCTATGTCGCGTGCTGCGGTATGTGGACACACTAAAAGCACCATAGTAGAACACAGATGAAGCTTCTAAGTTGATGTAATAGCCAGTAAGAAGTAGTAGAATTCAAGTTTTAGGTATCGATTATTGACTTTTTACCTGGCTTTGGTGCCTTGGACATGAGCTAGGACCTAAAGATTCTGCATGAAAGGAGGACTAGCAGCCGAGTTGCACGGGAGAATGTGCAAAGTGTTCATATGTAGTAAAAATCTGAGAAATCCGTCCGTTTTCGTCATTTGTTATCCAATCGACTTAAATCAGATCGTCACATTGGCCGCTCTTCTCTCTGAAACGGTTGTACTTATCGTTTACAAAGCAATGTCGCGTGCTGCGGTATGCGGAGACACTAAAATCACCATAGTAGAACACAGATGAAGCTTCTAAGTTGATGTAATAGCCAGTAAGAAGTAGTACTATTCAAGTTTTAGGTATCGATTATTGACTTTTTAGCTAGCTTTGATGCCTTGGACATGAGCTAGGATCTTAAGATTCTGCATGAAAGGAGGTCTAGCAGCCGAGTTGCACAGGAGAATGTGAAAAGTGTTCATATGTAATAAAAACCTGAGAAATCCGTCCGTTTTCGTCATTTGTTATCGAATCGACTTAAAGCCAGATCATCACATTGGCCGCTCTTCTCTCTGAAACGGTTGTACTTATCGTCTGCAAAGCTATGTCGCGTACTGCGGCATGTGGAGACACTAAAAGCACCATAGTAGAACACAGATGAACCTTCTAAGTTGATGTAATAGCCAGTAAGAAATAGTACAATTCAAGTTTTAGGTATCGATTATTGACTTTTTAGCTGGCTTTGGTGCCTTGGACATGAGCTAGGACCTTAAGATTCTGCATGAAAAGAGGACTAGCAGCCGAGTTGCATGGGAGAATGTGAAAAGTGTTCATATGTAGTAAAAAGCTGAGAAATCCGTCCGTTTTCGTAATTTGTTATCGAATCGACTTAAAGCCAGATCGTCACATTGGCCGGTCTGCTCTCGGAAACGGTTGTACTTATCGTCTGCAAAGCTATGTCGCGTGTTGCCGTAGGCAGAAACAGGAAAAGCACCATAGTAGAACACAGATGAAGCTTCTAAGTTGATGTAATAGCCAGTAAGAAGTAGTCCAATTCAAGTTTTAGGTATCGATTATTGACTTTTTAGCTGGCTTTGGTGCTTGGACATGAGCTAGGACCTTAAGATTCTGCATGAAAGGAGGACTAACAGCCGAGTTGCACGGGAGAATGTGAAAAGTGTTCATATGTAGTAAAAACCTGAGAAATCCGTCCGTTTTCGTCATTTGTTATCGAATCGACTTAAAGCCAGATCGTCACATTGGCCGCTCTTCTCTCTGAAACGCTTGTACTTATCGTCTGCAAAGCTATGTCGCATGCTGCGGTATGCTGAGACACTACAAGCAGCATAGTAGAACACAGATGAGGCTTCTAAGTTGATGTAATAGCCAGTAAAAAGTAGTACAATTCAAGTTTTAGGTATCGATTATTGACTTTTTAGCTAGCTTTGGTGCCTTGCACATGAGCTAGGACCTTAAGATTCTGCATGAAAGGAGGACTACCAGCCGAGTAGCACGGGAGAATGTTAAAAGTGTTCATATGTAGTAAAAACCTGAGAAATTCGTCCGTTTTCGTCATTTGTTATCGAATCGACTTAAAGCCAGATCGTCACATTGGCCGCTCTTCTCTCTGAAACGCTTGTATTTATCGTCTGCAAGGCTATGTCGCGAGCTGCGGTATGCGGAGACACTAAAGTCACCATAGTAGGCAACAGATGAAGCATCTAAGTTGATGTAATAGCCAGTAAGAAGTAATCCAATTCAAGTTTTGGGTATCGATTATTGACTTTTTAGCTGGCTTTGGTGCCTTGGACATGAGCTAGGACCTTAAGATTCAGCATGAAAGGAGGACTAGCAGCCGAGTTGCACGGGAGAATGTGAAAAGTGTTCATATGTAATAAAAACCTGAGAAATCCGTCCGTTTTCATCATTTGTTATCGAATCGACTTAAAGCCAGATCGTCACATTGGCCGCTCTTCTCTCTGAAACGGGTGTACCTATCGTCTGCAAAGCTATGTCGCGTGCTGCGGTATGTGGAGACACTAAAATTACCATAGTAGAACACAGATGAAGCATCTAAGTTGATGTAATAGCCAGTAAGAAGTAATCCAATTCAAGTTTCGGGTATCGATTATTGACTTTTTAGCTGGCTTTGGTGCCTTGGACATGAGCTAGGACCTTAAGATTCTGCATGAAAGGAGGACTAGCAGCCGAGTTGCACGGGAGAATGTGAAAAGTGTTCATATGTAATAAAAACCTGAGAAATCCGTCCGTTTTCGTCATTTGTTATCGAATCGACTTAAAGCCAGATCTTCACATTGGCCGCTCTTCTTTCTGAAACGGTTGTACTTATCGTCTACTAAGCTATGTCGCGTGCTGCGGTATGCGGAGACACTAAAAGCACCATAGCAGAACACAGATGAAGCTTCTAAGTTAATGTAATAGCCAGTAAGAAGTAGTAAAATTCAAGTTTTGGGTATCGATTATTGACTTTTTAGCTGGCTTTGGTGCCTTGGACATGAGCTAGGACCTTACGATTCTGCATGAAAGGAGGACTAGCAGCCGAGTTGCACGGGAGAATGTGAAAAGTGTTCATATGTAGTAAAAACCTGATAAATCCGTCCGTTTTCGTCATTTGTTATCGAATCGACTTAAAGCCAGATCGTCACATTGGCCGCTCTTCTCTCTGAAACGGTTGTACTTATCGTCTACAATGCAATGTCGCGTGCTGCGGTATGCGGAGACAGTAAATGCACCATAGTAGAACACAGATGAAGCTTCTAAGTTGATGTAATAGCCAGTAAGAAGTAGTACAATTCAAGTTTTAGGTATCGATTATTGACTTTTTAAATAGCTTTGATGCCTTGGACATGAGCTAGGACCTTAAGATTCTGCATGAAAGGAGGACTAGCAGCCGAGTAGCACGGGAGAATGTGAAAAGTGTTCATATGTAGTAAAAACCTGAGAAATTCGTCCGTTTTCGTCATTTGTTATCGAATCGACTTAAAGCCAGATCGTCACATTGGCCGCTCTTCTCTCTGAAACGCTTGTACTTATCGTCTGCAAAGCTATGTTGCATGCTGCGGTATGCTGAGATACTACAAGCAGCATAGTAGAACACAGATGAGGCTTCTAAGTTGATGTAATAGCCAGTAAGAAGTAGTACAATTCAAGTTTTAGGTATCGATTATTGACTTTTTAGCTGGCTTTGGTGCCTTGGACATGGGCTAGGACCTTAACATTCTGCATGAAAGGATTACTAGCAGCCGAGTTGCACGGGAGAATGTGAAAAGTCTTCATATGTAGTAAAAACCTGAGATATCCGTCCGTTTTCGTCATTTGTTATCGAATCGACTTAAAGCCAGATCGTCAGATTGGCCGCTCTTCTCTCTGAAACGGGTGTACTTATCGTCTGCAAAGCTATGTCGCGTGCTGCGGTATGTGGAGACACTAAAATTACCATAGTAGAACACAGGTGAACCATCTAAGTTGATGTAATAGCCAGTAAGAAGTAATCCAATTCAAGTTTTGGTTATCGATTATTGACTTTTTAGCAGGCTTTGGTGCCTTGGACATGAGCTAGGACCTTAAGATTCTGCATGAAAGGAGGACTAGCAGCCGAGTAGCACGGGAGAATGTGAAAAGTGTTCATATGTAATAAAAACCTGAGAAATCCGTCCGTTTTCTTCATTTGTTATCGAATCGACTTAAAGCCAGATCGTCACATTGGCCGCTCTTCTCTCTGAAACGGTTGTACTTATCGTCTACTAAGCTATGTCGCGTAATGCGGTATGCGGAGACACTAAAAGCACCATAGTAGAACACAGATGAAGCTTCTAAGTTAATGTAATAGCCAGTAAGAAGTAGTACAATTCAAGTTTTAGGTATTGATTATTGACTTTTTAGCTGGCTTTGGTGCCTTGGACATGAGCTAGGACCTTACGATTCTGCATGAAAGGAGGACTAGCAGCCGAGTTGCACGGGAGAATGTGAAAAGTCTTCATATGTAGTAAAAACCTGAGATATCCGTCCGTTTTCGTCATTTGTTATAGAATCGACTTAAAGCCAGGTCATCACATTGGCCGCTCTTCTCTCTGAAACGGTTGTACTTATCGTCTGCAAAGCTATGTCGCGTACTGCGGTATGTGGAGACACTAAAAGCACCATAGTAGAACACAGATGAACCTTCTAAGTTGATGTAATAGCCAGTAAGAAATAGTACAATTCAAGTTTTAGATATCGATTATTGACTTTTTAGCTGGCTTTAGTGCCTTGGACATGAGCTAGGACCTTAAGATTCTGCATGAAAGGAGGACTAGCAGCCGAGTTGCACGTGAGAATGTGAAAAGTGTTCATATGTAGTAAAAACCTGAGAAATACGTCCGTTTTCGTCATTTGTTATCGAATCGACTTAAAGCCAGATCGTCACATTAGCCGCTCTTCTCTCTGAAACGGTTGTACTTGTCGTTTGCAAAGCTATGTCGCGTGCTGCGGTATGCTGAGACACTATAAGCACCATAGTAGAACACAGATCAAGCATCTAAGTTGATGTAATAGCCAGTAAGAAGTAATCCAATTCAAGTTTTAGGTATCGATTATTGACTTTTTAGCTGGCTTTGGTGCCTTGGACATGAGCAAGGACCTTAAGATTCTGCATGAAAGGAGGACTAGCAGCCGAGTAGCACGGGAGAATGTGAAAAGTGTTCATATGTAGTAAAAACCTGAGAAATTCGTCCGTTTTCGTCATTTGTTATCGAATCGACTTAAAGCCAGATCGTCACATTGGCCGCTCTTCTCTCTGAAACGCTTGTACTTATCGTCTGCAAAGCTATGTTGCATGCTGCGGTATGCTGAGATACTACAAGCAGCATAGTAGAACACAGATGAGGCTTCTAAGTTGATGTAATAGCCAGTAAGAAATAGTACAATTCAAGTTTTAGATATCGATTATTGACTTTTTAGCTGGCTTTAGTGCCTTGGACATGAGCTAGGACCTTAAGATTCTGCATGAAAGGAGGACTAGCAGCCGAGTTGCACGGGAGAATGTGAAAAGTGTTCATATGTAGTAAAAACCTGAGAAATACGTCCGTTTTCGTCATTTGTTATCGAATCGACTTAAAGCCAGATCGTCACATTAGCCGCTCTTCTCTCTGAAACGGTTGTACTTGTCGTTTGCAAAGCTATGTCGCGTGCTGCGGTATGCTGAGACACTATAAGCACCATAGTAGAACACAGATCAAGCATCTAAGTTGATGTAATAGCCAGTAAGAAGTAATCCAATTCAAGTTTTAGGTATCGATTATTGACTTTTTAGCTGGCTTTGGTGCCTTGGACATGTGCAAGGACCTTAAGATTCTGCATGAAAGGAGGACTAGCAGCCGAGGTGCACGGGAGAATGTGAAAAGTGTTCATATGTAATAAAAACCTGAGAAATCCGACCGTTTTCGTCATTTGTTATCGAATCGACTTAAAGCCAGATAGTCACATTGGCCCCTCTTCTCTCCGAAACGCTTGTACTTATCGTCTGCAATGCAATGTCGCGTGCTGCGGTATGCGGAGACAGTAAAAGCACCATAGTAGAACACAGATGAAGCTTCTAAGTTGATGTAATAGCCAGTAAGAAGTAGTACAATTCAAGTTTTAGGTATCGATTATTGACTTTTTAAATAGCTTTGATGCCTTGGACATGAGCTAGGACCTTAAGATTCTGCATGAAAGGAGGACTAGCAGCCGAGTAGCACGGGAGAATGTGAAAAGTGTTCATATGTAGTAAAAACCTGAGAAATTCGTCCGTTTTCGTCATTTGTTATCGAATCGACTTAAAGCCAGATCGTCACATTGGCCGCTCTTCTCTCTGAAACGCTTGTACTTATCGTCTGCAAAGCTATGTTGCATGCTGCGGTATGCTGAGATACTACAAGCAGCATAGTAGAACACAGATGAGGCTTCTAAGTTGATGTAATAGCCAGTAAGAAATAGTACAATTCAAGTTTTAGATATCGATTATTGACTTTTTAGCTGGCTTTAGTGCCTTGGACATGAGCTAGGACCTTAAGATTCTGCATGAAAGGAGGACTAGCAGCCGAGTTGCACGGGAGAATGTGAAAAGTGTTCATATGTAGTAAAAACCTGAGAAATACGTCCGTTTTCGTCATTTGTTATCGAATCGACTTAAAGCCAGATCGTCACATTAGCCGCTCTTCTCTCTGAAACGGTTGTACTTGTCGTTTGCAAAGCTATGTCGCGTGCTGCGGTATGCTGAGACACTATAAGCACCATAGTAGAACACAGATCAAGCATCTAAGTTGATGTAATAGCCAGTAAGAAGTAATCCAATTCAAGTTTTAGGTATCGATTATTGACTTTTTAGCTGGCTTTGGTGCCTTGGACATGTGCAAGGACCTTAAGATTCTGCATGAAAGGAGGACTAGCAGCCGAGGTGCACGGGAGAATGTGAAAAGTGTTCATATGTAATAAAAACCTGAGAAATCCGACCGTTTTCGTCATTTGTTATCGAATCGACTTAAAGCCAGATAGTCACATTGGCCCCTCTTCTCTCCGAAACGCTTGTACTTATCGTCTGCAATGCAATGTCGCGTGCTGCGGTATGCGGAGACAGTAAAAGCACCATAGTAGAACACAGATGAAGCTTCTAAGTTGATGTAATAGCCAGTAAGAAGTAGTACAATTCAAGTTTTAGGTATCGATTATTGACTTTTTAAATAGCTTTGATGCCTTGGACATGAGCTAGGACCTTAAGATTCTGCATGAAAGTAGGACTAGCAGCCGAGTTGCAGGAGAGAATGTGAAAAGTGTTCATATGTAGTAAAAACCTGAGAAATTCGTCCGTTTTCGTCATTTGTTATCGAATCGACTTAAAGCCAGATCGTCACATTGGCCGCTCTTCTCTCTGAAACGCTTGTACTTATCGTCTGCAAAGCTATGTTGCATGCTGCGGTATGCTGAGATACTACAAGCAGCATAGTAGAACACAGATGAGGCTTCTAAGTTGATGTAATAGCCAGTAAGAAGTAGTACAATTCAAGTTTTAGGTATCGATTATTGACTTTTTAGCTGGCTTTGGTGCCTTGGACATGGGCTAGGACCTTAACATTCTGCATGAAAGGATTACTAGCAGCCGAGTTGCACGGGAGAATGTGAAAAGTGTTCATATGTAGTAAAAACCTTAGAAATCCGTCCGTTTTCGTCATTTGTCATCGAATCGACTTAAAGCCAGATCGTCACATTGGCCGCTCTTCTCTCTGAAACGGGTGTACTTATCGTCTGCAAAGCTATGTCGCGTGCTGCGGTATGTGGAGACACTAAAATTACCATAGTAGAACACAGGTGAACCATCTAAGTTGATGTAATAGCCAGTAAGAAGTAGTACAATTCAAGTTTTAGGTATTGATTATTGACTTTTTAGCTGGCTTTGGTGCCTTGGACATGAGCTAGGACCTTAAGATTCTGCATGAAAGGAGGACTAGCAGCCGAGTTGCACGGGAGAATGTGAAAAGTGTTCATATGTAATAAAAACCTGAGAAATCCGTCCGTTTTCGTCATTTGTTATCGAATCGACTTAAAGCCAGATCGTCACATTGGCCGCTCTTCTCTCTGAAACGGTTGTACTTATCGTCTACTAAGCTATGTCGCGTAATGCGGTATGCGGAGACACTAAAAGCACCATAGTAGAACACAGATGAAGCTTCTAAGTTAATGTAATAGCCAGTAAGAAGTAGTACAATTCAAGTTTTAGGTATTGATTATTGACTTTTTAGCTGGCTTTGGTGCCTTGGACATGAGCTAAGACCTTACGATTCTGCATGAAAGGAGGACTAGCAGCCGAGTTGCACGGGAGAATGTGAAAAGTCTTCATATGTAGTAAAAACCTGAGATATCCGTCCGTTTTCGCCACTTGTTATAGAATCGACTTAAAGCCAGATCATCACATTGGCCGCTCTTCTCTCTGAAACGGTTGTACTTATCGTCTGCAAAGCTATGTCGCGTACTGCGGTATGTGGAGACACTAAAAGCACCATAGTAGAACACAGATGAACCTTCTAAGTTGATGTAATAGCCAGTAAGAAATAGTACAATTCAAGTTTTAGATATCGATTATTGACTTTTTAGCTGGCTTTAGTGCCTTGGACATGAGCTAGGACCTTAAGATTCTGCATGAAAGGAGGACTAGCAGCCGAGTTGCACGTGAGAATGTGAAAAGTGTTCATATGTAGTAAAAACCTGAGAAATCCGTCCGTTTTCGTCATTTGTTATCGAATCGACTTAAAGCCAGATCGTCACATTAGCCGCTCTTCTCTCTGAAACGGTTGTACTTGTCGTTTGCAAAGCTATGTCGCGTGCTGCGGTATGCTGAGACACTATAAGCACCATAGTAGAACACAGATCAAGCATCTAAGTTGATGTAATAGCCAGTAAGAAGTAATCCAATTCAAGTTTTAGGTATCGATTATTGACTTTTTAGCTGGCTTTGGTGCCTTGGACATGAGCTAGGACCTTAAGATTCTGCATGAAAGGAGGACTAGCAGCCGAGGTGCACGGGAGAATGTGAAAAGTGTTCATATGTAATAAAAACCTGAGAAATCCGACCGTTTTCGTCATTTGTTATCGAATCGACTTAAAGCCAGATAGTCACATTGGCCCCTCTTCTCTCCGAAACGCTTGTACTTATCGTCTGCAAAGCTATGTCGCGTGCTGCGGTATGCGGAGACACTAAAATCACCATAGTAGAACACAGACCAAGCTTCTAAGTTGATGTAATAGCCAGTAAGAAGTAGTAGAATTCAAGTTTTAGGTATCTATTATTGACTCTTTAGCTGGCTTTGGTGCCTTGGACATGAGCTAGGACCTTAAGATTCTGCATGAAAGGAGGACTAGCAGCCGAGTTGCAGGAGAGAATGTGAAAAGTGTTCATATGTAGTAAAAACCTGAGAAATTCGTCCGTTTTCGTCATTTGTTATCAAATCGACTTAAAGCCAGATCGTCACATTGGCCGCTCTTCTCTCTGAAACGCTTGTACTTATCGTCTGCAAAGCTATGTCGCATGCTGCGGTATGCTGAGACACTACAAGCAGCATAGTAGAACACAGATGAGGCTTCTAAGTTGATGTAATAGCCAGTAAGAAGTAGTACAATTCAAGTTTTAGGTATCGATTATTGACTTTTTAGCTAGCTTTGGTGCCTTGCACATGAGCTAGGACCTTAAGATTCTGCATGAAAGGAGGACTAGCAGCCGAGTAGCACGGGAGAATGTGAAAAGTGTTCATATGTAGTAAAAACCTGAGAAATTCGTCCTTTTTCGTCATTTGTTATCGAATCGACTTAAAGCCAGATCGTCACATTGGCCGCTCTTCTCTCTGAAACGCTTGTATTTATCGTCTGCAAGGCTATGTCGTGAGCTGCGGTATGCGGAGACACTAAAGTCACCATAGTAGGCAACAGATGAAGCATCTAAGTTGATGTAATAGCCAGTAAGAAGTAATCCAATTCAAGTTTTGGGTATCGATTATTGACTTTTTAGCTGGCTTTGGTGCCTTGGACATGAGCTAGGACCTTAAGATTCAGCATGAAAGGAGGACTAGCAGCCGAGTTGCACGGGAGAATGTGAAAAGTTTTCATATGTAGTAAAAACCTGAGAAATCCGTCCGTTTTCGTCATTTGTTATCGAATCGACTTAAAGCCAGATCGTCACATTGGCCGCTCTTCTTTCTGAAACGGTTGTACTTATCGTCTACTAAGCTATGTCGCGTAATGCGGTATGCGGAGACACTAAAAGCACCATAGTAGAACACAGATGAAGCTTCTAAGTTAATGTAATAGCCAGTAAGAAGTAGTACAATTCAAGTTTTGGGTATCGATTATTGACTTTTTAGCTGGATTTGGTGCCTTGGACATGAGCTAGGACCTTAAGATTCTGCATGAAAGGAGGACTAGCAGCCGAGTAGCACGGGAGAATGTGAAAAGTGTTCATATGTAGTAAAAACCTGAGAAATTCGTCCGTTTTCGTCATTTGTTATCGAATCGGCTTAAAGCCAGATCGTCACATTGGCCGCTCTTCTCTCTGAAACGCTTGTATTTATCGTCTGCAAAGCTATGTCGCGAGCTGCGGTATGCGGAGAGACTAAAATCACCATAGTAGGAAACAGATGAAGCATCTAAGTTGATGTAATAGCCAGTAAGAAGTAATCCAATTCAAGTTTTAGGTATCGATTATTGACTTTTTAGCTGGCTTTGGTGCCTTGGACATGAGCTAGGACCTTAAGATTCAGCATGAAAGGAGGACTAGCAGCCGAGTTGCACGGGAGAATGTGAAAAGTGTTCATATGTAATAAAAACCTGAGAAATCCGTCCGTTTTCGTCATTTGTTATCGAATCGACTTAAAGCCAGATCGTCACATTGGCCGCTCTTCTCTCTGAAACGGGTGTACCTATCGTCTGCAAAGCTATGTCGCGTGCTGCGGTATGTGGAGACACTAAAATTACCATAGTAGAACACAGATGAAGCATCTAAGTTGATGTAATAGCCAGTAAGAAGTAATCCAATTCAAGTTTTGGGTATCGATTATTGACTTTTTAGCTGGCTTTGGTGCCTTGGACATGAGCTAGGACCTTAAGATTCTGCATGAAAGGAGGACTAGCAGCCGAGTAGCACGGGAGAATGTGAAAAGTGTTCATATGTAATAAAAACCTGAGAAATTAGTCCGTTTTCGTCATTTGTTATCGAATCGACTTAAAGCCAGATCGTCACATTGGCCGCTCTTCTTTCTGAAACGGTTGTACTTATCGTCTACTAAGCTATGTCGCGTGCTGCGGTATGCGGAGACACTAAAAGCACCATAGTAGAACACAGATGAAGATTCTAAGTTAATGTAATAGCCAGTAAGAAGTAGTACAATTCAAGTTTTGGGTATCGATTATTGACTTTTTAGCTGGATTTGGTGCCTTGGACATGAGCTAGGACCTTAAGATTCTGCATGAAAGGAGGACTAGCAGCCGAGTAGCACGGGAGAATGTGAAAAGTGTTCATATGTAGTAAAAACCTGAGAAATTCGTCCGGTTTCGTCATTTGTTATCGAATCGGCTTAAAGCCAGATCGTCACATTGGCCGCTCTTCTCTCTGAAACGCTTGTATTTATCGTCTGCAAAGCTATGTCGCGAGCTGCGGTATGCGGAGACACTAAAATCACCATAGTAGGAAACAGATGAAGCATCTAAGTTGATGTAATAGCCAGTAAGAAGTAATCCAATTCAAGTTTTAGGTATCGATTATTGACTTTTTAGCTGGCTTTGGTGCCTTGGACATGAGCTAGGACCTTAAGATTCAGCATGAAAGGAGGACTAGCAGCCGAGTTGCACGGGAGAATGTGAAAAGTGTTCATATGTAATAAAAACCTGAGAAATCCGTCCGTTTTCGTCATTTGTTATCGAATCGACTTAAAGCCAGATCGTCACATTGGCCGTTCTGCTCTCGGAAACGGTTGTACTTATCGTCTACTAAGCTATGTCGCGTGCTGCGGTATGCGGAGACACTAAAAGCAAAATAGTAGAACACAGATGAAGCTTCTAAGTTAATGTAATAGCCAGTAAGAAGTAGTAGAATTCAAGTTTTAGGTATCGATTATTGACTTTTTAGCTGGCTTTGATGCCTTGGACATGAGCTAGGACCTTAAGATTCTGCATGAAAGGAGGTCTAGCAGCCGAGTTGCACAGGAGAATGTGAAAAGTGTTCATATGTAATAAAAACCTGAGAAATCCGTCCGTTTTCGTCATTTGTTATCGAATCGACTTAAAGCCAGATCATCAAATTGGCCGCTCTTCTCTCTGAAACGGTTGTACTTATCGTCTGCAAAGCTATGTCGCGTACTGCGGCATGTGGAGACACTAAAAGCACCATAGTAGAACACAGATGAACCTTCTAAGTTGATGTAATAGCCAGTAAGAAATAGTACAATTCAAGTTTTAGGTATCGATTATTGACTTTTTAGCTGGCTTTGGTGCCTTGGACATGAGCTAGGACCTTAAGATTCTGCATGAAAGGAGGACTAGCAGCCGAGTTGCACGGGAGAATGTGAAAAGTGTTCATATGTAATAAAAACCTGAGAAATCCGTCCGTTTTCGTCATTTGTTATCGAATCGACTTAAAGCCAGATCGTCAGATTGGCCGCTCTTCTCTCTGAAACGGGTGTACTTATCGTCTGCAAAGCTATGTCGCGTGCTGCGGTATGTGGAGACACTAAAATTACCATAGTAGAACACAGGTGAAGCATCTAAGTTGATGTAATAGCCAGTAAGAAGTAATCCAATTCAAGTTTTGGTTATCGATTATTGACTTTTTAGCTGGCTTTGGTGCCTTGGACATGAGCTAGGACCTTAAGATTCTGCATGAAAGGAGGACTAGCAGCCGAGTTGCACGGGAGAATGTGAAAAGTGTTCATATGTAATAAAAACCTGAGAAATCCGTCCGTTTTCGTCATTTGTTATCGAATCGACTTAAAGCCAGATCATCACATTGGCCGCTCTTCTCTCTGAAACGGTTGTACTTATCGTCTACTAAGCTATGTCGCGTGCTGCGGTATGCGGAGACACTAAAAGCACCATAGTAGAACACAGATGAAGCTTCTAAGTTAATGTAACAGCCAGTAAGAAGTAGTACAATTCAAGTTTTAGGTATTGATTATTGACTTTTTAGCTGGCTTTGGTGCCTTGGACATGAGCTAGGACCTTACGATTCTGCATGAAAGGAGGACTAGCAGCCGAGTTGCACGGGAGAATGTGAAAAGTCTTCATATGTAGTAAAAACCTGAGAAATCCGTCCGTTTTCGTCATTAGTTATCGAATCGACTTAAAGCCAGATCGTCAGATTGGCCGCTCTTCTCTCTGAAACGGGTGTACTTATCGTCTGCAAAGCTATGTCGCGTGCTGCGGTATGCGGAGACACTAAAAGCACCATAGTAGAACACAGATGAAGCTTCTAAGTTAATGTAATAGCCAGTAAGAAGTAGTACAATTCAAGTTTTAGGTATCGATTATTGACTTTTTAGCTGGCTTTAGTGCCTTGGACATGAGCTAGGACCTTAAGATTCTGCATGAAAGGAGGACTAGCAGCCGAGTTGCACGTGAGAATGTGAAAAGTGTTCATATTTAGTAAAAACCTGAGAAATACGTCCGTTTTCGTCATTTGTTATCGATACGATTTAAAGCCAGATCGTCACATTAGCCGCTCTTCTCTCTGAAACGGTTGTACTTGTCGTTTGCAAAGCTATGTCGCGTGCTGCGGTATGCTGAGACACTATAAGCACCATAGTAGAACACAGATCAAGCATCTAAGTTGATGTAATAGCCAGTAAGAAGTAATCCAATTCAAGTTTTAGGTATCGATTATTGACGTTTTAGCTGGCTTTGGTGCCTTGAACATGAGCTAGGACCTTAAGATTCTGCTTGAAAGGAGGACTAGCAGCCGAGTTGCACGGGAGAATGTGAAAAGTGTTCATTTGTAATAAAAACCTGAGAAATCCGTCCGTTTTCGTCATTTGTTATCGAATCGACTTAAAGACAGATTGTCACATTGGCCGCTCTGCTCTCGGAAACGGTTGTACTTATCGTCTACTAAGCTATGTCGCGTACTGCGGTATGCGGAGACACTAAAAGCACCATAGTAGAACACAGATGAAGCTTCTAAGTTAATGTAATAGCCAGTAAGAAGTAGTACAATTCAAGTTTTAGGTATCGATTATTGACTTTTTAGCTAGCTTTGATGCCTTGGACATGAGCTAGGACCTTAAGATTCTGCATGAAAGGAGGTCTAGCAGCCGAGTTGCACAGGAGAATGTGAAAAGTGTTCATATGTAATAAAAACCTGAGAAATCCGTCCGTTTTCGTCATTTGTTATCGAATCGACTTAAAGCCACATCATCAAATTGGCCGCTCTTCTCTCTGAAACGGTTGTACTTATCGTCTGCAAAGCTATGTCGCGTACTGCGGCATGTGGAGACACTAAAAGCACCATAGTAGAACACAGATGAACCTTCTAAGTTGATGTAATAGCCAAAAGAAATAGTACAATTCAAGTTATAGGTATCGATTATTGACTTTTTAGCTGGCTTTGGTGCCTTGGACATGAGCTAGGACCTTAAGATTCTGCATGAAAGGAGGACTAGCAGCCGAGTTGCACGGGAGAATGTGAAAAGTGTTCATATGTAGTAAAAACCTGAGAAATCCGTCCGTTTTCGTCATTTGTTATCGAATCGACTTAAAGCCAGATCGTCAGATTGGCCGCTCTTCTCTCTGAAACGGGTGTACTTATCGTCTGCAAAGCTATGTCGCGTGCTGCGGTATGTGGAGACACAAAAATTACCATAGTAGAACACAGGTGAAGCATCTAAGTTGATGTAATAGCCAGTAAGAAGTAATCCAATTCAAGTTTTGGTTATCGATTATTGACTTTTTAGCTGGCTTTGGTGCCTTGGACATGAGCTAGGACCTTAAGATTCTGCATGAAAGGAGGACTAGCAGCCGAGTTGCACGGGAGAATGTGAAAAGTCTTCATATGTAATAAAAACCTGAGAAATCCGTCCGTTTTCGTCATTTGTTATCGAATCGACTTAAAGCCAGATCGTCACATTGGCCGCTCTTCTCTCTGAAACGGTTGTACTTATCGTCTACTAAGCTATGTCGCGTGCTGCGGTATGCGGAGACACTAAAAGCACCATAGTAGAACACAGATGAAGCTTCTAAGTTAATGTAATAGCCAGTAAGAAGTAGTACAATTCAAGTTTTAGGTATTGATTATTGACTTTTTAGCTGGCTTTGGTGCCTTGGACATGAGCTAGGACCTTACGATTCTGCATGAAAGGAGGACTAGCAGCCGAGTTGCACGGGAGAATGTGAAAAGTCTTCATATGTAGTAAAAACCTGAGAAATCCGTCCGTTTTCGTCATTTGTTATCGAATCGACTTAAAGCCAGATCGTCAGATTGGCCGCTCTTCTCTCTGAAACGGGTGTACTTATCGTCTGCAAAGCTATGTCGCGTGCTGCGGTATGCGGAGACACTAAAAGCACCATAGTAGAACACAGATGAAGCTTCTAAGTTAATGTAATAGCCAGTAAGAAGTAGTACAATTCAAGTTTTAGGTATCGATTATTGACTTTTTAGCTGGCTTTAGTGCCTTGGACATGAGCTAGGACCTTAAGATTCTGCATGAAAGGAGGACTAGCAGCCGAGTTGCACGTGATAATGTGAAAAGTGTTCATATGTAGTAAAAACCTGAGAAATACGTCCGTTTTCGTCATTTGTTATCGATACGACTTAAAGCCAGATCGTCACATTAGCCGCTCTTCTCTCTGAAACGGTTGTACTTGTCGTTTGCAAAGCTATGTCGCGTGCTGCGGTATGCTGAGACACTATAAGCACCATAGTAGAACACAGATCAAGCATCTAAGTTGATGTAATAGCCAGTAAGAAGTAATCCAATTCAAGTTTTAGGTATCGATTATTGACGTTTTAGCTGGCTTTGGTGCCTTGAACATGAGCTAGGACCTTAAGATTCTGCATGAAAGGAGGACTAGCAGCCGAGTTGCACGGGAGAATGTGAAAAGTGTTCATTTGTAATAAAAACCTGAGAAATCCGTCCGTTTTCGTCATTTGTTATCGAATCGACTTAAAGACAGATTGTCACATTGGCCCTCTTCTCTCTGAAACGGTTGTACTTATCGTCTGCAAAGCTATGTCGCGTACTGCGGTATGTGGGGACACTAAAAGCACCATAGTAGAACACAGATGAACCTTCTAAGTTGATGTAATAGCCAGTAAGAAATAGTACAATTCAAGTTTTAGGTATCGATTATTGACTTTTTAGCTGGCTTTGGTGCCTTGGACATGAGCTAGGACCTTAAGATTCTGCATGAAAGGAGGACTAGCAGCCGAGTTGCACGGGAGAATGTGAAAAGTGTTCATATGTAGTAAAAACCTGAGAAATCCGTCCGTTTTCGTCATTTGTTATCGAATCGACTTAAAGCCAGATCGTCACATTGGCCGCTCTTCTCTCTGAAACAGGTGTACCTAGCGTCTGCAAAGCTATGTCGCGTGCTGCGGTATGTGGAGACACTAAAATTACCATAGTAGAACACAGATGAAGCATCTAAGTTGATGTAATAGCCAGTAAGAAGTAGTACAATTCAAGTTTTAGGTATCGATTATTGACTTTTTATCTGGCTTTGGTGCCTTGGACATGAGCTAGGACCTTAACATTCTGCATGAAAGGATTACTAGCAGCCGAGTTGCACGGGAGAATGTGAAAAGTGTTCATATGTAGTAAAAACCTGAGAAATCCGTCCGTTTTCGACATTTGTTATCCAATCGACTTAAATCAGATCGTCACATTGGCCGCTCTTCTCTCTGAAACGGTTGTACTTATCGTCTACAAAGCAATGTCGCGTGCTGCGGTATGCGGAGACACTAAAATCACCATAGTAGAACACAGATGAAGCTTCTAAGTTGATGTAATAGCCAGTAAGAAGTAGTACAATTCAAGTTTTAGGTATCGATTATTGACTTTGTAGCTAGCTTTGATGCCTTGGACATGAGCTAGGACCTTAAGATTGTGCATGTAAGGAGGTCTAGCAGCCGAGTTGCACAGCAGAATGTGAAAAGTGTTCATATGTAATAAAAACCTGAGAAATCCGTTTGTTTTCGTCATTTGTTATCGAATCGACTTAAAGCCACATCATCAAATTGGCCGCTCTTCTCTCTGAAACGGTTGTACTTATCGTCTGCAAAGCTATGTCGCGTACTGCGGCATGTGGAGACACTAAAAGCACCATAGTAGAACACAGATGAACCTTCTAAGTTGATGTAATAGCCAAAAGAAATAGTACAATTCAAGTTATAGGTATCGATTATTGACTTTTTAGCTGGCTTTGGTGCCTTGGACATGAGCTAGGACCTTAAGATTCTGCATGAAAGGAGGACTAGCAGCCGAGTTGCACGGGAGAATGTGAAAAGTGTTCATATGTAGTAAAAACCTGAGAAATCCGTCCGTTTTCGTCATTTGTTATCGAATCGACAAAAGCCAGATCGTCAGATTGGCCGCTCTTCTCTCTGAAACGGGTGTACTTATCGTCTGCAAAGCTATGTCGCGTGCTGCGGTATGTGGAGACACTAAAATTACCATAGTACAACACAGGTGAAGCATCTAAGTTGATGTAATAGCCAGTAAGAAGTAATCCAATTCAAGTTTTGGTTATCGATTATTGACTTTTTAGCTGGCTTTGGTGCCTTGGACATGAGCTAGGACCTTAAGATTCTGCATGAAAGGAGGACTAGCAGCCGAGTTGCACGGGAGAATGTGAAAAGTGTTCATATGTAATAAAAACCTGAGAAATCCGTCCGTTTTCGTCATTTGTTATCGAATCGACTTAAAGCCAGATCGTCACATTGGCCGCTCTTCTCTCTGAAACGGTTGTACTTATCGTCTACTAAGCTATGTCGCGTGCTGCGGTATGCGGAGACACTAAAAGCACCATAGTAGAACACAGATGAAGCTTCTAAGTTAATGTAATAGCCAGTAAGAAGTAGTACAATTCAAGTTTTAGGTATTGATTATTGACTTTTTAGCTGGCTTTGGTGCCTTGGACATGAGCTAGGACCTTACGATTCTGCATGAAAGGAAGACTAGCAGCCGAGTTGCACGGGAGAATGTGAAAAGTCTTCATATGTAGTAAAAACCTGAGAAATCCGTCCGTTTTCGTCATTTGTTATCGAATCGACTTAAAGCCAGATCATCACATTGGCCGCTCTTCTCTCTGAAACGGTTGTACTTATCGTCTGCAAAGCTATGTCGCGTACTGCGGTATGTGGAGACACTAAAAGCACCATAGTAGAACACAGATGAACCTTCTAAGTTGATGTAATAGCCAGTAATTAATAGTACAATTCAAGTTTTAGATATCGATTATTGACTTTTTAGCTGGCTTTAGTGCCTTGGACATGAGCTAGGACCTTAAGATTCTGCATGAAAGGAGGACTAGCAGCCGAGTTGCACGTGAGAATGTGAAAAGTGTTCATATGTAGTAAAAACCTGAGAAATACGTCCGTTTTCGTCATTTGTTATCGAATCGATTTAAAGCCAGATCGTCACATTAGCCGCTCTTCTCTCTGAAACGGTTGTACTTGTCGTTTGCAAAGCTATGTCGCGTGCTGCGGTATGCTGAGACACTATAAGCACCATAGTAGAACACAGATCAAGCATCTAAGTTGATGTAATAGCCAGTAAGAAGTAATCCAATTCAAGTTTTAGGTATCGATTATTGACTTTTTAGCTGGCTTTGGTGCCTTGAACATGAGCTACGACCTTAAGATTCTGCATGAAAGGAGGACTAGCAGCAGAGTTGCACGGGAGAATGTGAAAAGTGTTAATATGTAATAAAAACGTGAGAAATCCGTCCGTTTTCGTCATTTGTTATCGAATCAACTTAAAGCCAGATAGTCACATTGGCCCCTCTTCTCTCCGAAACGCTTGTACTTATCGTCTGCAAAGCTATGTCGCGTGCTGCGGTATGCGGAGACACTAAAATCACCATAGTAGAACACAGACCAAGCTTCTAAGTTGATGTAATAGCCAGTAAGAAGTAGTACAATTCAAGTTTTAGGTATCTATTATTGACTTTTTAGCTGGCTTTGGTGCCTTGGACATGAGCTAGAACCTTAAGATTCTGCATGAAAGGAGGACTAGCAGCCGAGTTGCAGGGGAGAATGTGAAAAGTGTTCATATGTAGTAAAAAGCTGAGAAATCCGTCCGTTTTCGTAATTTGTTATCGAATCGACTTAAAGCCAGATCGTCACATTGGCCGCTCTGCTCTCGGAAACGGTTGTACTTATCGTCTGCAAAGCTATGTCGCGTGTTGCCGTAGGCGGAAACAGGAAAAGCACCATAGTAGAACACAGATGAATCTTCTAAGTTGATGTAATAGCCAGTAAGAAGTAGTCCAATTCAAGTTTTAGGTATCGATTATTGACTTTTTAGCTGGCTTTGGTGCATTTGACATGAGCTAGGACCTTAAGATTCTGCATGAAAGGAGGACTAACAGCCGAGTTGCACGGGAGAATGTGAAAAGTGTTCATATGTAGTAAAAACCTGAGAAATTCGTCCGTTTTCGTCATTTGTTATTGAATCGACTTAAAGCCAGATCGTCACATTGGCCGCTCTTCTCTCTGAAATGCTTGTACTTATCGTCTGCAAAGCTATGTCGCATGCTGCGGTATGCTGAGACACTACAAGCAGCATAGTAGAACACAGATGAGGCTTCTAAGTTGATGTAATAGCCAGTAAGAAGTAGTACAATTCAAGTTTTAGGTATCGATTATTGACTTCTTAGCTAGCTTTGGTGAATTGGACATGAGCTAGGACCTTAATATTCTGCATTAAAGGAGGACTAGCAGCCGAGTAGCACGGGAGAATGTGAAAAGTGTTCATATGTAGTAAAAACCTGAGAAATTCGTCCGTTTTCGTCATTTGTTATTGAATCGACTTAATGCCAGATCGTCACATTGGCCGCTCTCCTCTCTGAAACGCTTGTATTTATCGTCTGCAAGGCTATGTCGCGAGCTGCGATATGCGGAGACACTAAAGTCACCATAGTAGGAAACAGATGAAGCATCTAAGTTGATGTAATAGCCAGTAAGAAGTAATCCAATTCAAGTTTTGGGTATCGATTATTGACTTTTTAGCTGGCTTTGGTGACTTGGACATGAGCTAGGACCTTAAGATTCAGCATGAAAGGAGGACTAGCAGCCGAGTTGCACGGGAGAATGTGAAAAGTGTTCATATGTAATAAAAACCTGAGAAATCCGTCCGTTTTCGTCATTTGTTATCGAATCGACTTAAAGCCAGATCGTCACATTGGCCGCTCTTCTCGCTGAAACGGTTGTACTTATCGTCTACTAAGCTATGTCGCGTGCTGCGGTATGCGGAGACACTAAAAGCACCATAGTAGAACACAGATGAAGCTTCTAAGTTAATGTAGTAGCCAGTAAGAAGTAGTACAATTCAAGTTTTGGGTATCAATTATTGACTTTTTAGCTGGCTTTGGTGCCTTGGACATGAGCTAGGACCTTACGATTCTGCATGAAAGGAGGACTAGCAGCCGAGTTGCACGGGAGAATGTGAAAAGTGTTCATATGTAGTAAAAACCTGATAAATCCGTCGGTTTTCGTCATTTGTTATCGAATCGACATAAAGCCAGATCGTCACATTGGCCGCTCTTCTCTCTGAAACGGTTGTACTTATCGTCTACTAAGCTATGTCGCGTGCTGCGGTATGCGGAGACACTAAAAGCACCATAGTAGAACACAGATGAAGCTTCTAAGTTGATGTAATAGCCAGTAAGAAGTAGTACAATTCAAGTTTTAGGTATCGATTATTGACTTTTTAAATAGCTTTGATGCCTTGGACATGAGCTAGGACATTAAGATTCTGCATGAAAGGAGGACTAGCAGCCGAGTAGCACGGGAGAATGTGAAAAGTGTTCATATGTAGTAAAAACCTGAGAAATTCGTCCGTTTTCGTCATTTGTTATCGAATCGACTTAATGCCAGATCGTCACATTGGCCGCTCTTCTCTCTGAAACGCTTGTACTTATCGTCTGCAAAGCTATGTTGCATGCTGCGGTATGCTGAGATACTACAAGCAGCATAGTAGAACACAGATGAGGCTTCTAAGTTGATGTAATAGCCAGTAAGAAGTAGTACAATTCAAGTTTTAGGTATCGATTATTGACTTTTTAGCTAGCTTTGGTGCCTTGGACATGAGCTAGGACCTTAAGATTCTGCATGAAAGGAGGACTAGCAGCCGAGTAGCTCGGGAGAATGTGAAAAGTGTTCATATGTAGTAAAAACCTGAGAAATTCGTCCGTTTTCGTCATTTGTTATCGAATCGACTTAAAGGCAGATCGTCACATTGGCCGCTCTTCTCTCTGAAACCCTTGTATTTATCGTCTGCAAAGCTATGTCGCGAGCTGCGGTATGCGGAGACACTAAAATCACCATAGTAGGAAACAGATGAAGCATCTAAGTTGATGTAATAGCCAGTAAGAAGTAATCCAATTCAAGTTTTAGGTATCGATTATTGACTTTTTAGCTAGCTTTGATGCCTTGGACATGAGCTAGGACCTTAAGATTCTGCAAGAAAGGAGGACTAGCAGCCGAGTAGCACGGGAGAATGTGAAAAGTGTTCATATGTAGTAAAAACCTGAGAAATTCGTCCTATTTCGTCATTTGTTATCGAATCGACTTAAAGCCAGATCGTCACATTGGCCGTTCTGCTCTCGGAAACGGTTGTACTTACCGTCTACTAAGCTATGTCGCGTGCTGCGGTATGCGGAGACACTAAAAGCACCATAGTAGAACACAGATGAAGCTTCTAAGTTAATGTAATAGCCAGTAAGAAGTAGTACAATTCAAGTTTTAGGTATCGATTATTGACTTTTTAGCTGGCTTTGGTGCCTTGGACATGAGCTAGGACCTTATGATTCTGCATGAAAGGAGGACTAGCACCCGAGTTGCACGGGAGAATGTGAAAAGTGTTCATATGTAGTAAAAACCTGAGAAATCCGTCCGTTTTCGACATTTGTTATCGAATCGACTTAAAGCCAGATCGTCACATTGGCCGCTCTTCTCTCTGAAACGGTTGTACTTATCGTCTACAAAGCAATGTCGCGTGCTGCGGTATGCGGAGACACTAAAATCACCATAGTAGAACACAGATGAAGCTTCTAAGTTGATGTAATAGCCAGTAAGAAGTAGTACAATTCAAGTTTTAGGTATCGATTATTGACTTTTTAGTTAGCTTTGATGCCTTGGACATGAGCCAGGACCTTAAGATTCTGCAAGAAAGGAGGACTAGCAGCCGAGTAGCACGGGAGAATGTGAAAAGTGTTCATATGTAGTAAAAACCTGAGAAATTCGTCCTATTTCGTCATTTGTTATCGAATCGACTTAAAGCCAGATCGTCACATTGGCCGCTCTTCTCTCTGAAACGCTTGTATTTATCGTCTGCAAAGCTATGTCGCGAGCTGCGGTATGCGGAGACACTAAAATCAACATAGTAGGAAACAGATGAAGCATCTAAGTTGATGTAATAGCCAGTAAGAAGTAATCCAATTCAAGTTTTCGGTATCGATTATTGACTTTTTAGCTGGCTTTGGTGCCTTGGACATGAGCTAGGACCTTAAGATTCAGCATGAAAGGAGGTCTAGCAGCCGAGTTGCACAGGAGAATGTGAAAAGTGTTCACATGTAATAAAAACCTGAGAAATCCGTCCGTTTTCGTCATTTGTTATCGAATCGACTTAAAGCCAGATCATCACATTGGCCGCTCTTCTCTCTGAAACGGTTGTACTTATCGTCTGCAAAGCTATGTCGCGTACTGCGGTATGTGGAGACACTAAAAGCACCATAGTAAAACACAGATGAACCTTCTAAGTTGATGAAATAGCCAGTAAGAAATAGTACAATTCAAGTTTTAGGTATCGATTATTGACTTTTTAGCTGGCTTTGGTGCCTTGGACATGAGCTAGGACCTTAAGATTCTGCATGAAAGGAGGACTAGCAGTCGAGTTGCACGGGAGAATGTGAAAAGTGTTCATATGTAGTAAAAACCTGAGAAATCCGTCCGTTTTCGTCATTTGTTATCGAATCGACTTAAAGCCAGATCGTCACATTGGCCGCTCTTCTCTCTGAAACGGGTGTACTTATCGTCTGCAAAGCTATGTCGCGTGCTGCGGTATGTGGAGACACTAAAATTACCATAGTAGAACACAGGTGAAGCATCTAAGTTGATGTAATAGCCAGTAAGAAGTAATCCAATGCAAGTTTTGGTTATCGATTATTGACTTTTTAGCTGGCTATGGTGCCTTGGACATGAGCTAGGACCTTAAGATTCTGCATGAAAGGAGGACTAGCAGCCGAGTTGCACGGGAGAATGTGAAAAGTGTTCATATGTAATAAAAACCTGAGAAATCCGTCTGTTTTCGTCATTTGTTATCGAATCGACTTAAAGCCAGATCGTCACATTGGCCGCTCTTCTCTCTGAAACGGTTGTACTTATCGTCTACTAAGCTATGTCGCGTGCTGCGGTATGCGGAGACACTAAAAGCACCATAGTAGAACACAGATGAAGCTTCTACGTTAATGTAATAGCCAGTAAGAAGTAGTACAATTCAAGTGTAGGTATCGATTATTGACTTTTTAGCTGGCTTTGGTGCCTTGGACATGAGCCAGGACCTTACGATTCTGCATGAAAGGAGGACTAGCAGCCGAGTTGCACGGGAGAATGTGAAAAGTCTTCATATGTAGTAAAAACCTGAGAAATCCGTCCGTTTTCGTCATTTGTTATCGAATCGACTTAAAGCCAGATCATCACATTGGCCGCTCTTCTCTCTGAAACGGTTGTACTTATCGTCTGCAAAGCTATGTCGCGTACTGCGGTATTTGGAGACACTAAAAGCACCATAGTAGAACACAGATGAACCTTCTAAGTTGATGTAATAGCCAGTAAGAAATAGTACAATTCAAGTTTTAGATATCGATTATTGACTTTTTAGCTGGCTTTAGTGCCTTGGACATGAGCTAGGACCTTAAGATTCTGCATGAAAGGAGGACTAGCAGCCGAGTTGCACGGGAGAATGTGAAAAGTGTTCATATGTAGTAAAAACCTGAGAAATCCGTCCGTTTTCGTCATTTGTTATCGAATCGACTTAAAGCCAGATCGTCACATTGGCCGCTCTTCTCTCTGAGACGGGTGTACTTATCGACTGCAAAGCTATGTCGCGTGCTGCGGTATGTGGAGACACTAAAATTACCATAGCAGAACACAGATGAAGCATCTAAGTTGATGTAATAGCCAGTAAGAAGTAATCCAATTCAAGTTTTAGGTATCGATTATTGACTTTTTAACTGGCTTTGGTGCCTTGGACATGAGCTAGGACCTTAAGATTCTGCATGAAAGGAAGACTAGCAGCCGAGTTGCACGGGAGAATGTGAAAAGTGTTCATATGTAATAAAAACCTGAGAAATCCGTCTGTTTTCGTCATTTGTTATCGAATCGACTTAAAGCCAGATCGTCACATTGGCCGCTCTTCTCACTGAAACGGTTGTACTTATCGTCTACTAAGCTATGTCGCGTGCTGCGGTATGCGGAGACACTAAAAGCACCATAGTAGAACACAGATGAAGCTTCTACGTTAATGTAATAGCCAGTAAGAAGTAGTACAATTCAAGTGTAGGTATCGATTATTGACTTTTTAGCTGGCTTTGGTGCCTTGGACATGAGCCAGGACCTTACGATTCTGCATGAAAGGAGGACTAGCAGCCGAGTTGCACGGGAGAATGTGAAAAGTCTTCATATGTAGTAAAAACCTGAGAAATCCGTCCGTTTTCGTCATTTGTTATCGAATCGACTTAAAGCCAGATCATCACATTGGCCGCTCTTCTCTCTGAAACGGTTGTACTTATCGTCTGCAAAGCTATGTCGCGTACTGCGGTATTTGGAGACACTAAAAGCACCATAGTAGAACACAGATGAACCTTCTAAGTTGATGTAATAGCCAGTAAGAAATAGTACAATTCAAGTTTTAGATATCGATTATTGACTTTTTAGCTGGCTTTAGTGCCTTGGACATGAGCTAGGACCTTAAGATTCTGCATGAAAGGAGGACTAGCAGCCGAGTTGCACGGGAGAATGTGAAAAGTGTTCATATGTAGTAAAAACCTGAGAAATCCGTCCGTTTTCGTCATTTGTTATCGAATCGACTTAAAGCCAGATCGTCACATTGGCCGCTCTTCTCTCTGAGACGGGTGTACTTATCGACTGCAAAGCTATGTCGCGTGCTGCGGTATGTGGAGACACTAAAATTACCATAGCAGAACACAGATGAAGCATCTAAGTTGATGTAATAGCCAGTAAGAAGTAATCCAATTCAAGTTTTAGGTATCGATTATTGACTTTTTAACTGGCTTTGGTGCCTTGGACATGAGCTAGGACCTTAAGATTCTGCATGAAAGGAGGACTAGCAGCCGAGTTGCACGGGAGAATGTGAAAAGTGTTCATACGTAATAAAAACCTGAGAAATCCGTCCGTTTTCGTCATTTGTTATCGAATCGACTTAAAGCCAGATAGTCACATTGGCCCCTCTTCTCTCCGAAACGCTTGTACTTATCGTCTGCAAAGCTATGTCGCGTGCTGCGGTATGCGGAGACAATAAAATCACCTTAGTAGAACACAGACCAAGCTTCTAAGTTGATGTAATAGCCAGTAAGAAGTAGTACAATTCATGTTTTAGGTATCTATTATTGACTTTTTAGCTGGCTTTGGTGCCTTGGACATGAGTTAATACCTTAAGATTCTGCATGAAAGGAGGACTAGCAGCCGAGTTGCAGGGTAGAATGTGAAAAGTGTTCATATGTAGTAAAAAGCTGAGAAATCCGTCCGTTTTCGTAATTTGTTATCGAATCGACTTAAAGCCAGATCGTCACATTGGCCGCTCTGCTCTCGGAAACGGTTGTACTTACCGTCTACTAAGCTATGTCGCGTGCTGCGGTATGCGGAGACACTAAAAGCACCATAGTAGAACACAGATGAAGCTTCTAAGTTAATGTAATAGCCAGTAAGAAGTAGTACAATTCAAGTTTTAGGTATCGATTATTGACTTTTTAGCTGGCTTTGGTGCCTTGGACATGAGCTAGGACCTTATGATTCTGCATGAAAGGAGGACTAGCACCCGAGTTGCACGGGAGAATGTGAAAAGTGTTCATATGTAGTAAAAACCTGAGAAATCCGTCCGTTTTCGACATTTGTTATCGAATCGACTTAAAGCCAGATCGTCACATTGGCCGCTCTTCTCTCTGAAACGGTTGTACTTATCGTCTACAAAGCAATGTCGCGTGCTGCGGTATGCGGAGACACTAAAATCACCATAGTAGAACACAGATGAAGCTTCTAAGTTGATGTAATAGCCAGTAAGAAGTAGTACAATTCAAGTTTTAGGTATCGATTATTGACTTTTTAGCTAGCTTTGATGCCTTGGACATGAGCTAGGACCTTAAGATTCTGCAAGAAAGGAGGACTAGCAGCCGAGTAGCACGGGAGAATGTGAAAAGTGTTCATATGTAGTAAAAACCTGAGAAATTCGTCCTATTTCGTCATTTGTTATCGAATCGACTTAAAGCCAGATCGTCACATTGGCCGCTCTTCTCTCTGAAACGCTTGTATTTATCGTCTGCAAAGCTATGTCGCGAGCTGCGGTATGCGGAGACACTAAAATCAACATAGTAGGAAACAGATGAAGCATCTAAGTTGATGTAATAGCCAGTAAGAAGTAATCCAATTCAAGTTTTCGGTATCGATTATTGACTTTTTAGCTGGCTTTGGTGCCTTGGACATGAGCTAGGACCTTAAGATTCAGCATGAAAGGAGGTCTAGCAGCCGAGTTGCACAGGAGAATGTGAAAAGTGTTCACATGTAATAAAAACCTGAGAAATCCGTCCGTTTTCGTCATTTGTTATCGAATCGACTTAAAGCCAGATCATCACATTGGCCGCTCTTCTCTCTGAAACGGTTGTACTTATCGTCTGCAAAGCTATGTCGCGTACTGCGGTATGTGGAGACACTAAAAGCACCATAGTAAAACACAGATGAACCTTCTAAGTTGATGAAATAGCCAGTAAGAAATAGTACAATTCAAGTTTTAGGTATCGATTATTGACTTTTTAGCTGGCTTTGGTGCCTTGGACATGAGCTAGGACCTTAAGATTCTGCATGAAAGGAGGACTAGCAGTCGAGTTGCACGGGAGAATGTGAAAAGTGTTCATATGTAGTAAAAACCTGAGAAATCCGTCCGTTTTCGTCATTTGTTATCGAATCGACTTAAAGCCAGATCGTCACATTGGCCGCTCTTCTCTCTGAAACGGGTGTACTTATCGTCTGCAAAGCTATGTCGCGTGCTGCGGTATGTGGAGACACTAAAATTACCATAGTAGAACACAGGTGAAGCATCTAAGTTGATGTAATAGCCAGTAAG